>NC_069501.1:1194124967-1194758765 GCF_027579735.1 Bombina bombina | reverse complement strand
CAGGAAGACAATATCATTATCCATCCTAAGGCTGCTCTCTAATTCTTATTTTTTAATCTAACACATTGGAGTCCATGTTCCTATTACCTTCGTATATGTTGAAAGTTTGGGAAACAGTACGTAAAGTGACTAGGGTTGTTTATATCTATGGACAGGAAATTGAAGGATTCCATTGATGGTCTTTTTCATCTGGCAGATTTCCTGTTTTGCTCAGCTGTTAGGGTAGCTTGCATAGCAGCAGGTACTTCAGTCTGGTGTAATAAACTATTGGTGCTAGTAGCTGGTGAAGTATCATTGGAAGAAATCCAGGATTGCTTAAAGCTTCAAAGACTGCAAACAACTTTAGAGATGATACCCATCAATACTAAGAATGCTGGTATTGCTGTACCTTAAGGCTTAAGTCTCACAGTTATAGTTTCAAAGAGCAGACTATAATTCCTACCTTTTGAGGGTAAGATTCTATTTAGCCCAAGACTAGATGCAATTATTGCAACAGTCAATGGGGGTAAAGGAACGTTCTTACCACAAGAGAAGAAGACCAAAGGTAAATGTAGGCTCCTTTTGACATTCCAAGTCCCAGAGGATTAACCCCTACTTATCTCAGTGATCAGGGTCACCCAAGACTTCATAGAAACCTAAAATTTCCTTGTCCGGTGAGGTAGCTCACTTGGTAAATTCCCTGACTACAAAAAAAGCCTGTTTAAAAGATCCAAGGTTACAGGTTCAAATCCTGGCAGGGCCTGACTTAGCACTTCATCCTTCTGAGGTTGATAAAATGAGTGCCATTAAATTGGGTAATAATAACAACTATTACAATTCAGCTGCCGATTTGGTTAATTCTTAGAGCGAGCACCAAGGGTTCTACTCACACTTCTTCATAGTTCCAAAGAAAGAGGGTACATTCTTATTGTGGATCTCAAAGCGCTGTACAATTCCTGAAAGTTCCTAGTTTCATGATGGAGACTATTTACACTATTTTTCCTCTAGTGCAGGATGGGGAATTTATGTCTACTATCCACCTAAAATATTCTAATTTGCATATTCCTATTAACAAATTTCATCTAAAATTCCTGAGTTTTGTCTTCTTAAAAAGGCATTGCCAATTTGTGGTAGTCGCTTTTGATCTTGCCACAGCCCTCAGGATATTTACCAAAGTTCTAGTGCCTTGCTGATAGTGAAGCAGGCTCAAGGCATCTTAGTAGCACAATATCTGATGGAGCAGCAGGCAGTGAAACATACACAGACATGGTGACATTCCTAGGGTTCATCATAGACTGTCTCTGATGGAACAATATAGGAACAAGCTGCAACCGGTGTGTACTCAACTTATGCACACTCCCCTTCCTTCTGTAGCTCAATGCATGGAAGTTGTAGGCCTCATTGTGTGCTTCAGATACAGTTCTCTTTGATAAGTTTCATTTTAAGCCTCTGCAGTTGTCACTACTTCAAAAGTGGAAAGGAGATTACGAGGACCTTTATCAAAAGATCTAGTTATGTCAAGCGACAAAACAGTCCGTAATGCAATGGCAGACACACTAATCATTTGTCCAGATGGCCTCCTTTCTTTACCCAGTCTGGAATGTGATCATGACAGATGCCAGTCTATGAGATTGAAAGTCAGTCTGGGGGTCTCTGAGAATGCAATGAATGTGGTCTCCTCAAGAGATGAGGTTACCAATAAACATCCTAGAACTATCTTACATCCTAGTGCTATCATAATGGCTCTTCAGAGATGTCCCAGCCTCAGGCACGAATCCTAAGTCGGACAATATCCCAGATGAATTTGGTGTTCCCCTAGATAGACTTTATGGCACCTCAAGTGAATGACATGCTACCCCACTATTGTGCCAGGTCTTGGAATACTCAAGCAGGTCATTCATATTAATACTATCTATAGTGATAGCAGAATCAATCAATATGATCTTCAGGAAATTGTGATTGCTCTGGCTTGGCTTCGCAGGACTTGGTATGCAGACCTGATTCCAATTTCTTCTCGATGGCCTTGGCAGCTTCCTCTTAGAAAAACCTTCTTTCTAAATGGCCATTTCTTTCATCATAATCTAAGAATGCTGGCTTGATTGCCCAGTTATTGAACGCCTTATTTTATCTAACAGAAGATTTTTCCAATAAGATCATCGATACCTTAAAGAGACATAAAACACAATTTTTGTCTTTCATGATTCAGATAGAACATACAATTTTAAACAACTTTCCAATATACTTCAGTTATCAATTTTTTTTGTTTTCTTGTTATCCTATGTTGAAAAGCAGTAAAGTAAGCTTATGAGTGTGCAGGTGTCTGAAGCTCTATATGGCAGCAGTTTTGCAACAATGTTATACATTAGCAGGAGCACTAGATGGCAGCACTATTTCCTGTCATGTAGTGCTTCAGGCATGTGCACGCAACCTACCTAGGTATCCCTTCAACAAAGAATAACATGAGAGCAAAGCAAATTTGATAATAGAAGTAAATTGGAAACTTTTTTAAAAATGGCATTTTCTATCTGAATAACAAAAGAAAAATTTTGGGTTTAATGTCCCTTTAATTCAGGTCAGAAAGTATGTTACCAGATATATCAACCACAAGGTATGGAAAACTTTTTGGGATTAATGAACTAAAAAAGGATGCTTTTCTTAATGAGGTCTCAACATATGAGTTATGTAAGGCAGCTACTTGGGCATCCTTGCATATTTTCACTATATTTTACTACTGTTATGTATGCCTCTTCAGAGGCTGCTTTTATCAGGAAAGTACTGGAGGCACCATGCCTAATAAGTAACATACCTGCCTTAACTGTATTTAATTTGGTTTTGTGAACTTCACTGCTTAGGTATAAGATCACACATTTGATGATCTTGTGAACTTAACATCTTATGAAAGAAAACAAATGTATGCTTACCTGATAAATTAATTTATTCCATGATGGTGAGAGTCCATGAGACCCTCCTTTGTTATTCTGGGTAGTTTGTAGCGGGGCTTGCTTAATTTGTCCCCTGTTGTCCTTTCCTGCTTTTCTATTTGTCTTCCTCTACTTGGCCATATGTTCGATTGAGGAATTCTGGGAGAATTGGAGAGATTAAAGCTCTGGCATGTATTTGTATTTTTGCCTCTTCTTAATGTACTGAAGTGTATTCCCCAGTTTTGATCATCGTGTGGACTTTACCATGATGAAAGAAATTAATTTCTCAAGTATAAATTTTGTTTTTATAACAAACCTGATTAAATTACAAAATACAAGCTATAATGAGGTTTACAGCAAACACAAATATTTGTATGGTTTTCATACAAATATACTTGCTTTTGCTTGGCTTTCAAGTGTAACGTTGAGTTTCCTAATCAAGTTCAATATGCCTTTATTTATTTAAATTACGGGTCAAGGTTTCTTATGGTCTTCTTTTCAATAAGCAGAAAAATATAAAATGGGTTAAATGGACAGTAAACCTTACCAACAGTAATTCTTAACACTCCCAAAAGAAAACATCTGTTTACAATCTTTCATTTAACTTTAAAATGTTTAAAAGTGTTTTTTTTTTGCTGCTAATTTTTAATTACATTTACTGTGGACATGCATTGTAGCAAAATACACTTGTACTCATGCAGTGACTCTTTTTCGATCTAGCTGTTAATAAGAAAAAATGTACTTTAAGGACTTTGTTTACAGACTGTGGGGCTGAATTATCATGGGCCAAATGGCCCTTCTGTGCGAGCCTTCAGGCTCGCTGGAAACAGCAGTTAAGTAGCAGCGGTTTTATATATATATATACTGTATATTCCCCAAAACAGCTGCTATCCTTTAGGATAAAACAATATTTAATTTTTAGTTCTTGTTGACTAGGATTTAAAACTGACTGCTTTTATACAAATTACTTTTATACCAAATAAGTTCTAGTTTTCATCGAGGTGGTAAAGTCTGGAAACTGGTGGTAACAGGAAAATGTTCCATAGACTTTAAAGGAGATAAATGATTTTACCACCCGTTTAGGAAGCATGTCTATATAAACTGACAATTATAAAAAAAAAAAAAAAAAGAATAAAAATCGAAATGTAAATTTTTCCTGTTCGTTTTCTAACTATAAATTTGAACATTACAGATGAATTACACAATAAGAACAGAATTAATGAAGATTCACCACAAGGAGCTGCAAATGAGGTACCATATTTATCAAACACTATTCCTGCCTTTTGCAAGCAATTTGAAAATATTCCTGCCTATTATAGGTGTAGTATAGATATATTCATGCCTATTATAGGAGTAGTATAGATATATTCATGCCTATTATAGGTGTAGTATAGATATATTCATGCCTATTATAGGTGTAGTATAGATATATTCATGCCTATTATAGGTGTAGTATAGATATATTCATGCCTATTATAGGTGTAGTATAGATATATTCATGCCTATTATAGGTGTAGTATAGATATATTCATGCCTATTATAGGTGTAGTATATATGTTTCAGTGTAATAATGTGAGAACTGTAATTATAATATTTAAGTACTCTGATTAGTATTATTATTATGTGATTAGAGTACTCTCACTTTAACAAGAAGAACTTTATCAAAATATTTTTCATTAAAACATTTTTTAATTTGAGTGAATCCTTTTGGTAACACTGTACATTTCCCATGTCAAATGATATGAGTGTTGGATATCCAGGAGAGCTCCTTTTGAGTTGAATATATCATTTGGAGACCACACATTCCCAGATTAATATAAATTTGACTTACAAAATTCATTTAATAGAGCATTTTTGTAGGCTATAGACATATAACACCATTGGTACCCACCATATATATTAAGCATTCACAATAATTTAAAATCTCTGATTTCTGTATAATCAATATCCTATAGTTTAGCATCTAGTGTTAGGGTCATATGACTTCCTCATCCATCACTAATATGATTGGGGGGTAAATGTATCTATTGCAGAACCACACAACCAACCTTCCATAACCTAGGACGGTACCTCTCACTCAGCAACCCACATCTTAAGCGCAGGATAAGCGCACATATTGTAATCTTTAAAATAAAGAGGATCCAGGATCCCTTCCAGCCCTTTCACTTGAGAAGAGGTGGTGTGTGTTGTTCCCTATATTATTTTTATTTATTTATTTAATTTACTCAGAACTTGCCCCTTCATATGTGGTAAAGCCTATAGAGCTTTTGGATTTACTGTAAGTGAGTACTTGTCTCAAATAAGCAGAATTTTGCAAGCATGGAATACTTAAGAACTCAATCTTTTAAATTCCCAAATTCTTCATCATATTAATTAAAAAGGGGCTTTACATTTTTTAAGAGCCTATGAAAAGCAAGATTTTTCACGCTGAAAATAATAATTTTTTTCCAGTATCATATCTTATCTTACAAGGTGAAAATATCATTGCTTAAAATAATACGCAACATTTCTGTCAACTTGAGTTCTTACCTCATCTTATTGTTGTAATCTGGATAATACTTAACTTGATTAAATTGTTCAGTTTATGTTATCATGTATTTTGAATCATGTTTGACATCTTTAAAAACAGCAAGATGCATTAAAGGAGTTAGACATTTCAGTTTCCTCACTAGAATCCTTTGATTATTGCAGTAGATGGTAGATGATTTAAACATGATGAGGTTGAAGGTGGGTGTTTAGATTCCCCTTAGCAAAAAACTCCAAGTTTATGGTTAGAAAAGTATTGCCAAGTCTACAAGATGCATAAAGTCTGTTACATCATCTCAAATGATTGCAGTGAAGAGTGTCTCATTTAGATCTTGCCTTTAATTCATGCCTTGTTGGTCTTACATATTCTGAATGTGGGTCGGATGCCTTTCTTGTGGTGATGTATGATAGATTAGTTTATAACAGTTGATATAACTTAATAATACAGTGTTTGCTTTATTTGCAAACAATCAACAGATTACCTTTATGCATTATCTGTTATCTCCACGCTCCATGGCTCCGCAGTTGCCGGTCTTCATATATAAATAAAAAAGACAAGATAAACCTTGCATGTATAAATATATATTACCATCTTATAGCTATAAAGTATGGGAGTTTGCACAATATACAGTATGGGAGTTTGCACAATATAGAGTATGGGAGTCTGCACAATATAGAGTATGGGAGTCTGCACAATATTTATTTATTTATTTATTTATAAAATATTTTACCAGGAAGGATACATTGAGATTTCTCTCGTTTTCAAGTATGTCCTGGGATCACAAAACATTGCATTGATACAATAGGGTACAATAAAATACAAAAACAATAATAAAAATACACATTATATGCAAACATTTAACATAGAGCAGGTATGAAATATTTAATCAACCATGACAGGAGCATTCTGTTTTGAGATATGTATAGAGGGATCTCTTAAAGGATTTTAGGCTTGGGGAAGTTTTTAAAGTGTGAGGGAGGTCATTCCATAATTGTGGCGCTCTGTAGGAAAAGGAGGACCGAGCTGCTTTTTTTTTTGTATTGAGGCAAGCTAAATAATGTGCTGTTATTGGATCGGAGGTTATAGGAGGTGGGAATAGCAGGGGAGAGCATTCTGCTCAGGTAGGGTGGGAGCTTCCCAGAAAGGCTCTTAAAGACAAGGCAGGAAAGATGGAGGGTGCGTCTGGATTCTAGCGACAGCCAGTTTAGTTCTTTTAGCATGTCACAATGGTGGGTCCTGTAGTTACATTGTAGCACAAAGCGGCAGAGCGAGTTATATAACGTATTTAGTTTATTAAGGTGAGTTTGCGGAGCAGGTGCATATACTATGTCCCCATAATCCAAGATAGGCATCAGCATTTGCTGTACAATCTTTTCCTTTACTGTAGGGCTGAGGCAAGATTTGTTTCTGTACAGGGCACCTAGTTTTGGATAAAGTTTAGAGGCAATTTTTTCTATGTGGAGTCCAAAAGATAGATTGGGGTCTAACAACATACCTAAGTATTTAAAAGAGTGGACTGCGGTCAGCGTGCAATTGGATTTTGTTTTGATGCGAAGATGGGAATTTTGTAATTTATGTATTTTAGGTCCCATTCCAAAGATCATTGTGACCGTTTTGTCAGTGTTTAGGAAGAGTTTGTTTTTCGAGATCCACTTTTCTACCTCTGTGAACTGGTCTTGGAGCACTGTTTCAAGCTGCAGCAGATCAGATTTGTTTGCATAGATTACCGTGTCGTCTGCGTACATGTGTACAGTTGAGGATTTGCAGACATTAGGCAAATCATTTATAAATAATGTGAATAGTAGGGGGCCGAGAATGGAACCTTGGGGAACACCACACGTGACTGGGAGAGGGAGGGAGTCAATGTTAGAGACAGAGACATATTGTGATCGATCCGATACATATGATTTAAACCAGGTTAACGGGTGATCAGCAATACCAGAGTTTTTTAGTTTGAGAAGTAGTAGGTCATGGTCCACTGTGTCAAAAGCCTTTGCAAAATCAAGGAAAATAGCTCCAGTTAGGTCTCCTTGTTCCATGGCAGTTTGGATGTCGTTGCAAACTTTTAGGAGGGCAGTTGTAGTGGAGTGATTCGGTCTGAAACCTGATTGATCAGGGGTCAGATAGTTAGAAAGTTGGTAATACTCGCATAATTGCGTATGGACGCATTTTTCTAGGATTTTTGACAATACAGGGAGCAGTGATATAGGACGATAGTTAGAAACCAAGGTTAACTCCCCACTTTTATGAATAGGCACTACTCTTGCAGAGTATGGGAGTCTGCACAATATAGAGTATGGGAGTCTTCACAATATAGAGTATGGGACTCTGCACAATATAGAGTATGGGAGTCTGCACAATATAGAGTATGGGAGTCTGCACAATATAGAGTTTGGGAGTCTGCATACTATAGAGTATGGGAGTCTGGACAATATAGCGTTTGGGAGTCTGCACAATATAGAGTATGGGAGTCTGCACAATATAAAGTATGGGAGTCTGCACAATATAAAGTATGGGAGTATGCACAATATAAAGTATAGGAATCTCCACAATATAGAGTATAGGAGTCTGCACAATATAGAGTTTGGGAGTCTGTACAATATAGAGTTTGGGAGTCTGCACAATATAGAGTTTAGGAGTCTCCACAATATAAAGTTTGGAAGTCTGCACAATATAGATTTTAGGAGTCTGTACAATATAGAGTTTGGGAGTCTGCACAAAATAGAGTTTAGGTGTCTGCACAATATAAAGTTGTCTGCACAACTCACCTATATCAGGTATGCTGCTATGTCTCACACTGCACTAGAGCTAAGTAAGGGGGAAAAAACTCTAGAGAGGAGTACAGTAACTATTTACATTGAGTTATAACAGAACAGTGACACCTAGAGGTAGAAATGAAAAGTGCAGGCACAAACCACCAGGATGATGACTTCCTCCCGGCGCTGCATGTGAGACACTCAGTGAGAGCGGTGGTGGAGACTGGAGAGCCCACCTCATGATAAGAAGATGGCTCTTTAATTTTGCACCCCAAAGAATTATGCACCACTGCCCGGATGTATCATTGCACACTCACTTGAGTGTGTAATGCCACCCCCTTCTCTCACGCAACCAATTGTGCGAGAGAAGGGCCTATCTATCATCCCAAGTGAGCGTGTTTGGGGTGATTTCTCTCCGCCAACTCAAAGGGGGTGGAGAGTCTAAGATGACCGCTGCTTCTTACATTGCAGGAAGCAGGCTTGCATGTGCGAACCTGGCCCGCAATGGCTCAAAATCAGCTACTTCAGACATTGAGCCCACAATCTCACACTTATATACACACAAACTCACACCATTTGTGTTATACATATAATGCAATATGTGGGTGAAAGTAAAATGTGTTGACTAGTGTGGCGCAAAATTATGAACATGCGGTGAAAATACTCTAAGGTGATCAATATTTTTGTCCATTTGTGAAATATCTGCTAATGCAATTTGTATGAGAGCCACCTGAGTACATACAAATATTGATACACCATGATTTGCAAAATATATTCATCCATACAACCCATAAATGCTTCAAAATTAGAAAACCAACAATGTCCAGTGTTAAAATACAGGAAAAAGGGATAAAATCAATAATGAAACTTTATTGTAACGTTTTTGAATATACATATTTAAACATTTATATTAAACTCTCATACTGTTTAATGTCCCATTAAGCTCTGACAACTGTAGATTTTCTAATTCTCAGAGCCGGAAATGCACCTGCCTACTTATCAAGGCTAACTCTGCTACATATATGTCGCTACTTGGATTTAACAGATACCAAATGCAAAACAATGCACTTTATAATGACAGAGGCTAGCTTTGTTATCTGCGGACTCAAGTCCAGATTGGCTACTTTGGCTATTGAAAAACAATTGCAGTAAGCAATATGTTACATGTTTAATGTTTTGGCTGATATGTTAAGGGGTCATGAAACCCCAAATTTCTCTTTTATTATTCAGATAGAGAATACAACTTTTTTTAAAAGTTTCCACTTTACTTCTATTATCAATTTTTTTTCGTTCACATGTTATTCTTTCTTGAAGAGATACCTAGGTAGGTAGCGTGCACATACCTGAAGCACTACATGACAGGAAATAGTGCTTCCATCTAGTGCCCTTGCTGATGTATAGCATTTTTGCAAAACTGCTGCCATATAATACTGTAGACACGTGCACACTTCTGAGTTCACATCCCTGCGTTTCAACAAAGGATAACAAGAAAACCAAGAACATTTGATAATAGAAGTAAATTGGAAAGTTATTTAAAATTGTATGTTCTATCTGAATCATAAAAAAAAAATTGGTTTTATGTCGCTTACACTATAGCAAGAAAACATAAATGCTTTGTATTTTTAAGGTGTTTACTGTCCCTTTAAGATCCTAAAGTACACTAGATTTTAAAATACTTTCCATACTCATAGTTCCATGCACCAGTTCCTGACCATACATTATATTGTTTTATATATTGAAAATGGTCAAATAAGTCCAGGTACATTTCTTGTTGCTGCATTTTATTCTCTTAATTATTTAAGTATCTTTCATGCTTATTAGGAGGTGAACAAAATCATGTTCATAAATTGCAATACTCAGATGAGTGATTATTTTATATTATTCTCACAGGCTGAATTACAAGATGTAACTGCAACACATACCAGAAGTTATTTTATATTTTGAGTAGGGGTTCAAATTGCATAGATAGAAATATAATGTTTAGAAATCAGTTAAATAGGTAAATAAAATAGAAAAATAAAATACCCATAAAGTAATATTTAAAATCATTCTGACTTTTGCTTCACTTTAAAGCTTTTAGATTCAGGGCCTGACATTCAAAATGTTGCTGGCATGGAGAGAAATCACGCAAAATGTTTGGTTTTTTTTGTAGATCTTGTATTGTAATGTAAGAGTCTCTGCTTCAAATAAAGGGCCCCATGTATGAAGGAGCGAGCGGATAAGATTCTCAACTCGAGAAGTTGTGTGCTCGCCTTCGCTACATATCGGCAGTGAACGAACAGGATCCGTTGCCAGTATGTATCATTACACACTCAAGTGAGCGTGTAATTCCCGCCACTTCTCTCGTGGGACCAATCGCCTGAGAGAAGGGATTGTCAATCACCGAGAGCAAGCGAGCTTTCAATGATTTTCCCTCGCCACCTCAGGGGTGGCGTAGAGTGTAAGAAGTAGCTGTCTAATAACCGCTGCTTCTTACATTGCGGTAGCAGGCTCGCGTAAGCGAACTTTCCACTCAAGGGCTCCGGAGCAGCTTTTGCTGCTTTTGTACATGGAGCACAAAGAACAATACATAGGGGCCGATTTAACAAAGTGCGAGCGGACATGATCCGCTGTAGTGGATCATGTCCGCCACACATCGATAAATGTCGACAGCATGAGCTGTTGGCATTTATCATTGCACAAGCATTTCTGGTAAACTACTTGTGCAATGCCGCCCCCTGCAGATTCGTGGCCAATTGGCCGCTAGCAGAGGGTGTCAATCACCCCGATCATATGCGATCAGGCGGATGGATGTCTGCCGCCTCAGAGGAGGCATCTGAGTTAAAGAGCAGCGGACTTAAGACTGCAGCTTCCTAACGCCTGTTTCCAGCGAGTCTGAAGTTACATTTAGGTTAAATCGGCCCCATACCATCATAAACATGTCTCAAGATAAAATTTGTGTTTCTAAGTTTTTTTAGGACCCTCGCCGTCTTCTTACAATATTTCGCCTGACCAGCGAGGTTTTAAATATCATGCCCCCAATGCATTAGTGAAGCACCTATCCGCATCCCTGCACATAAACTTGTGGTATGTTACCTAACAGGATTTGTGTAAATGTATCATAAAAAACAGCATTGAAGAGATATACTACTCATATGCTAAATCACTTGAAAGGGATACAGTATAACTGTAAACAGCTGAGAAGAAATATCACATGAACATATTTATGTAAAAAAATAAGATATTTTACCTCAAAATTTCTTCATCTCACAATATTAAGTGCTCAATGAACAGTTATACTTCAGCTGCTATGAAAAAAAAAAAAACAATAGTCAGCATCTGCAGTTTCTATTTGTGCAAGAGGGAATACCTAAGAGGGAATGGTGAACCTGCTGCTCAGGCCCACCTGGCCCACCATGCCCCTGACTCAAGTTCTCCATGCCACACCCTGATGGCGGCTCTGGCAGCAATGCACTACTGGGACCTAGCTGAATACAAATGAATAACTAATTACAGGAGACATATGTTTGTAGCCACCAATCACCAAATAGTTCCCAGTAATGCATTACTGCTCCTAAGTCTACCTAGGTATGCTATTCAACACATAATTCCAAGAGACCAAAGTAAATTTGATAATAGAATTGTGTGTTCTTAACCATTTTGACTTTTGTGTCTCTTTAAATAACGTTTACAGGCAATTCAAGCCAGCAGCAAATGTTTACCTTGCTGAATGGGCCTTCTTATCTTATTTTAAAAGAACTTAAAGGGACCGTATACACTAATTTTCATATAACTGCATGTAATAGAAACTACTATAAAGAAGAATATGCACAGATCTAAAAATCTAGTAAAAAAACTTTTAAAAAATGACTTAGAAGCTCAGAGTTTACCACTGATGATGAGGTATGACTGAGACACCCAGTGAAAGGGGCTGGGAAAAAAAGAACAGGCACTCCCCCCTCACCCAATTGCCTGCATATGAAAAGACAGATAACATATTCAGGAGCCAGCAGGAGTCTGTAAACACATTTATACATCTGGCACTGTGGGGCTTGGTTAGAAGTCTGAAAATAAGCACAATGTTATTTAAAAATAAGCAAAACTATACATTGTTACAAAAACAGTCCCAATGGGCTATATACATGTATCAGATGATATACTGCCGTAAGTCGGATAAACTGGCAATGTTCAGAAATGTGTGGAAATAGACATAAAACATAAAAATGTTGAATCACACGTAAAAGTCTAACCAGCCTCCCAAAAATTAACCAAACACGTCAAACCCCTATAGCCGCCATTTCCCCACATCGCAATTTATAATAAATGTATGAACCTTTTAACCCCACAATGCAATCTACCTAATAAGCAGCAAGATTATAAGTGTTGTGGTATGGCTATACCAGTGAAAAATTTGTGCGCAGAAAGGCAGGTATCCTGTATTACAAGTTGCGGCGATACAGCTATACCGCTAGCATTTTAGCTTGTACCACAACTCTCCATTCCGCACTAAAAAAAATGGCTTTTGAGTGTGGAATTTTCAGGTCTCCCATTTTACAGGTTGTGTGGTCTGGCTATTCCGCTAGAGTTATAGCTTATATAGCAACGATCCATTCCACGATCAAAAACCAGTAGTTATGCATTTTGCAAAACAAAAATGTTTCACAAAACTCATAACAAAAATGTTACAAAGTACACTAACACCCATAAACTACACTATTAACCCCTAAACCGCCATCCCCCACATCACAAATACTACAATAAACCTATTAACCCCTTATCCGCCACCCACCCACATCGCCAACACTAAATTAAAGTATTAACCCCTAAACTGCCGGCCCCCACATCGAAAATACTAAAATAAACCTATTAACCCCCAATCTGCTGGCCCCCACATCGCGACACACTAAATTAAAGTATTAACACCTAAACCTAACACCCCCTAACTTTAAATTATAGTTACAATATACCGTAAATACTTTTAAATTAAAAAAAAAACTTACCTGTGAAATTAAAAAAAATAACTATAAACCTAATATACTGTAACTATTTGAAAAAACTAAATTAAATGAAAAATAAAAATCCTAACTTTACAAATTTAAAAAAACCTAACACTACAAAAAAATAAAAAACCTAACATTACAAAAATTTAAGATTACAAAAATAATAAACAATATTATCCAAAATATTTTTTTAAACGTAATCTAATGCCCCTATAAAAACAAAAAGCCACCCCAAAATAAAAACACACCCTAATCTAACACTAAACTACCAATAGCCCTTAAAAGGGCCTTTTGTAGGGCATTGCCCTAAAAAATCAGCTATTTTATGTAAAAAAAATACAAAAGAACCCCTAACAGTTAAAGCCCCCACCCACCCAAACCCCACAAAATAAAAAAGACCTAAAAAATCTAATCTACCCATTGCCCCTAAAGGGACATTGTAAGGGCAATCTGCTCTTTTGCTGCCCATTAAAAAAAAAGCCCTAATATAAAAAAAAGAAATACACCCAAAAATATAAAAAATAAATCTAACACTAACCCCAGAAAATGTACTCACCGTCCCTGAAGTCGGGACATCCATTTTATTCCAGGCAGAGCAAAGTCTTCATCTAGGCGGCGAAGATCTTCTTCCCGGAGGTGTGGAGCAGTCTTCACCGATGTGCAGACCCGAAACGCTGTTCCTCTTCAGCGGCGCTGGTCTTCAGCGACGTGGAGCCTCCTTTACATGTGATCGTCCGCCGCACACTGAATATTGAGAGCAAGGTACCTCTTTTATATTGGGGTACCTTGCATTCCTATTGGCTGAAATATTCAAATCAGCCAATAGGATGAGAGCTGCTTAAATCCTATTGGCTGTTCACATTAGGGGTTAGGGATTAATTTGTATTTTTTATATAAAAGAGCTGATTTCTTCAAGGAAATGCCCTACAAAAGGCCCTTATAGAGTATTGGTAGTTTAGTGTTAGATTAGGGGGTGTTTTTATTTTGGGTTGGCTTTTTTGTTTTTATAGGGGTATTAGATTAGCTTTTAAAAAAAATGAATTTGGATAATTTTGTTTATTTTTTTTTCTGTAATTTTAGTTTTTTTATTTTTCGTATTAAATTTTTTAATTCTAATTTAATCTTAGGGTTTTTTTATGTAATGTTAGGATTTTTTTATTTTAATTTTAAATTAGGATTTTTTTATTTCGGTAATTAATAATTTATTTTTTCAAAAGATAGTATTTAAGTTAGGATTTTTTTATTTTGGTAATTTTTAATTTATTTTTTAGTAAGATAGTCTTTTTTTATTTGATGTAATTGGTGTTAATTTAGGGGGTGTTAGGTTAGACGGCTTAGTGATTACATTAATACTTTGCATTGTGGGGGGGATGGTGGTTTAGGGGTTAATAGTTTAATTAGGTAAATTGATATGTGGGGGATTGCGGATTATTATTATTATCAGGTATTTGTAGAGCGCCAACAGATTCTGCAGCACTATAAACATAGGCAGTATACAAGGTAACATTTATAGGGATCAAATGGGTAGAGGGCCCTGCCGAGAGTTGCACTGTTGTAGTAGGCTCTTATGAGAGTGATCTACAAACAGCTGGGCTCATAGGCTTACTTGCTAAGGGGTTCAAGGGTATAGCAATGGAGTTATGAAAGGTTAGTGTAGATTGTATACATCCCTGAATAGTACAGTCTTTAGGGAGCGCTGGAAGCTTTCAAAACTATGGGAGAGTCTTGTGGAGTGAGGCAAAGAGTTCCACAAGATGAGAGCATGTTTGGAGAAATCTTGTAAACGGGAATGTGAGGAGGTAACAAGAGAGGAGGAGAGTAGGAGATTGTGAGCAGAGCGAAGGGGTCGGGAGGGAGAGTATCTGGAGACAAGGTCTGAGCAGTGCAGGGGGTAGCAGTGCAATTGAGGGCTTTGTATGTCAGAGTGAGAAGGAAGATGAGCCTGACTGAGGCATTCATTATGGATTGTAAAGGAGCTAGGCGGCAGCTAGGAAGACCAGAGAGGATGGAGTTGCAGTAGTCAAGGCAGGAAAGGATGAGATAGTGGATTAAAATCTTCGTTATGTCTTGTGTCTAATTTTAGAGATGCTTTTAAGGTGGAAGCAGCAGGCTTTAGCCAAGGAATGAATGTGAGGAGTGAAAGAAAGATCTGAGTCAAGTGTGACCCCAATACATTGGGCATTGGGGTAGGGGTAATGATGGATTTATCGACAGTTATAGAGAAGCTGGAGGTGGAGATTTTTGAAGAAGGGGTTAAATAAAGAGCTCCGTTTTGGAGAGATTTAGATTAAGGTAATGAGAGGACATCCAAGATGAGATATAAGAAAGACAGTTAGTGACGCGGGTTTGCAAGGAAGAAGATAGGTCTGGTGCAGAGAGGTAGATTTGGGTGTCATCGGCATACAAATGATATTGAAACCCGTGGGACTTTATTAGGGATGATGTGTAGATTGAGATTGAGAAGAGAAGGGGACCGAGGACAGAGCCTTGAGGTACCCCAACAGAAAGTGGTAATGGGGCAGAGGATGCTACAGAGAAGGCTACACTAAAGGTACAGTTAGACAGATAGGAAAAGAACCACAAGAGAGCTGTATCGCAAATGCAGAAGGATTGGAGGATTTGGCGCAAAAGAGGGTGGTCAACAGTATCAAAGACTGCAAACAGATCATGGAGGATAAACAGAGAGAAGTGGCCTTTGGATTTTGCTGTAAGTAGGTCATTGGTAACCTTAACAATTGCTGTCTTTGTAGATTGATGGGGGCAAAATCCAGATTGCAGTGGGTCAAGGAGGGAGTTTAGTGTGAGGAAATGGGGTATACACACATATACTAGCTTTTCAAGAAGCTTCAAGGCAAGAGGGAGTAGGGAAATAGGGTGGTAGTCGGATGGGGAGGTTGGATCGAGAGAAGGTTTTTTGAGGATAGATGTGACCAGTGCATATTTAAGAGATGAGGGAAATATACCAGTGCTGAGGAAGAGGTTTTAGATGTGTGTGTAACATATCTCAGCCTAATGTCACTATCCCTTTAAGACTTCCTTCTCTGACTGTTGCATTTGGGCATTATTCACATTCAGCTTGCTTGCCTGTCTGATTAATCATTCATGCACCTGATTTACCTCAGCCTCTTTTTAAGCCTTCTCAGGTCTAATGTGCTTTGCATTAACATTGAAGTGTGATCCTGAACAACAGAGGCTTGTGTCAGTTTCCTGCTTGAACCTACCAACTATTCCAAGATACAGCATTTTCTATTACCTATGCTAAATATCATCAAACCGCAAGTATCAAAAATATCTCCATTCTGTTTCCTGGACACAGCTACTTAACAATCTCTGAACTTTATTATAAATCAACTATGCTTTTGCTTCCCATCACTCTCTAATTACAACAGCATCTTACTCAGAACTTTATAACTATTTCTCTGCTACAAGTTGTCATTGCTGAAATATCCTGCTGCTATTCAGAACTCTGCATCTTTATGTTCAGTTAAAAGTTTTCATGTGATTCTTCAATATATGCACAAAACAGTAATTAATGCCTAAGACTTGCAACCTGTTTATCACCTGTGCTGCTCTGCTAATTACTGACATACAGCTCTTTATAATATTATGTACTGTGAACCTGCAACAAACCAAGTTTGCATTTATATGCACAAACAATTCCTAAACTTTCAGCTTGTCTAACTACCTGTGCAGCTGTGCTTAACTCTGACATACAGCTTTATATAATATTATGTACCGTGAACCTGCAACAAACCTAGTTTGCATCTAAGTGTCAATCTTTTACCAGTTTACTCTGAAACCTGAACATTCCACATTGCTATATTTTTCTCTCATTGAATCCTGCAGCTATTTCTATTAACTAACTATAAGTCACAGTGAAGCCAGAATATATTGTAAACAAATATTGCACCCTCCATTAATTCTTCAATAACTTCTAGCAACTATGAATCACAGAATATCATCTATCCAAGTCCAGGATACTCTTCCCCGGGTCAGGGGTCGGTGTCTTCAAATCCCTACCACTGGGTCTGTTTCCTGAGCGCATGTACACCGGATCATGACAGAATGTTAATGCCTAAAAAAGGGATCCGCAGTGGTAGTGGATGCACCGACCCTCAAAGGAAAATAAAAAAATTACAACATATCTCAGACCCAAGCAATCCCTAAAGGAAAAACAGAAGATTTTCATACTTTTAAAAATTTAAAGACACAGTACTCCTATTCTAGACTGTCCTCTACTCATGTTCGTGGTTACCATTTTGGTGAACCTGATCCTGAATCTGACTATGAAAATGAAGAGGATTTAACCATAGCTTCAGCAGAAAAAATTCAGATCTTTAAAGATTTAAAGAGACAGAACCACTTTTCTAAAATGTCATCTGTTCCTCATGTTCGTGATTACCATTTTGGTGAAACTGATTCTGAATCCGACTATGAAAATGAAGAGAATGTATCCATCGATTCAGCAGAAAAAATTCAGATCTTTAAAGATTTAAAGAGACAGAACCACTTTTCTAGAATACCATCTACTCCTCCTGTTTGTGATTCCTATCCTGATGATACAGATTCTGAGTCTGAATATGTCAACAAGGAGGATGACTTCACAGATCCAGCTGAATTGACATTAGACTGGTATGAGCGCAACTTTAATTCGTCACAAACTCAGACAAAACCTCAACCTATTTGCTATAATGACATCCTTGGTTGTTATATTTACAATATGGATGATACAGACAGCTCCCATCATGAAACCTCTCATGGAAATACTGATCTTCCTATTTCTGATATTACAATGGATTCGTTAGATTTCACAGATTCAGAGCTGGAAGAAAAGACATCTGGTTTACAGACTGCTGTTAGGAGTAAAGGTCCCCTCAACTACTATGCTGATTTATCACATCAGAATTATGCATCCAGTGATGAAGAGGATTTCTGTTCTCAACCTTACTATAAGCCACAATGGCAGCAACCTAAGAAGCCTCATACTGGGAAGAAATATCAGTTATCTAAGCACTCTAAGAAAAAGAAGAAGAAGAAGAAGAAGAAGAAGAAGAAGAAAGTCTTTCTGCCCACAGAAAATCAGAAGTGCAAAGAGGAAACTCAGCCTGATTCCCCTGTTTTAGTTTCTGTTGTACCAGACCCTCTCTTGCCTCATGACACTGTCAACACCAAGCTGGATGTTGTCTCTAGTCACCATCTGTCTGTTCTTAAAGCATCTAATGGTATCTCTTCTCAGACTCTACAACTACAAAAACTGTTTCCAACTATTGATTTCTTGCATCCCACTCATGCTGCCTCAATGTCTATAAATCCTGTGCTAGAAACAAAAGATAATTTTGTTCCAGATATACAATCTAACAGTTTACCAGAGATAGTCCCTGGAGAATTTAGCTCTGATATTCAAACTCAAATAAGTATGCCTGCTGAACCCCAGACAACTTCTCAGTCAGAATCTTGTGTCACAATTCCTTCGCATCTACCTGAGTGTGGCATATTTCAGTACACTTCACCTTCTCAAAATTCTTCTGTTACTGCATCTAAGGAATTGTTTCCCTTGGGAGATACTTTGCACCAACCTACATTTTCTACTACATCAGTTTCCTGTACAGGAATTCCTGATACTCAATCCTGTGAGGACAACTTTGAACCAAGTTTGCAAGTGGACATTCTTGAACCTGAAACTTGTACAAAAGTTCTTCAAGAAGATTCCCCTGTGCCCATTCCTGTTCCTGTTTTCCATGATTATACTACTAAACCTGACATCAAGGTGGACTCTCCTGTTTGTGACCCTGGTATGGGTATTCCTTTGTTTAACCCAGAAATGGGTGTAATAATACTTGATCCTGAAGATAGCCATGCCCTCTACTCAGAAGCGAGTATGGTTCTTGGCTGTAAAGTGGGTCTTGTTAATTCTTTGTTTATGAACCCTGAAGAAAGCCTTGCCCTCTGCTCAGAAGAGAGTATGGTTCCTGGCTCTAAAGTGGGTTCTTTTCCTTTCTCTATAGTTGAACCTTGCCCTAGCATGGGCATTCCTTCACCCAATCCTACTGAGGATATTCCTGAACCTTGCCCAGATGTGGGTACTTTTGAACCTTGCCCTGGCATGGGCATTCCTACACTTGATCCTATTGAGGATATTCCTGAACCTTGCCCAGATGTGGGTATTCCTGAACCTTGCCCTGGTGCGGGCATTCATATACCTGTTCTTAGTGAGGACACTTTTGATTCTGAATCCAGTAAGGAGACATTTCATATTGAATTAGAAGATGGCAAGAACTGGACAAATCTTGCACTCTACACTCCTATCTCCTACTTTGAAGAAAGCCCTGCTATTGCGTTAGAAGTGGCTATAGCTTTTTCTTTTGGAGTATATCTAATCCTCAGCCAAGAGGTTAATTCTGAGGATACTCAAATCTCTGACCCAAAGGTGGTTAATCTGGTTATCAATCCAGAATGCTGCATCTCTATTTCTGAAGCTGAGGAAAGCCTATTCATATCTCTAGGACTGGCTGCCATTTCATTGGCTATGTACATGCTCATCTATCATGAAGAACATCCACCTATCTACCCTCAGGATGATTCTGTGGTAGGAACCTCATTGTATGTTATGTTCATGCATTCTCACGATGACTACAAAAAAGTTGACTTCAAGTTTTGCTCTCATCATTGTCAAGAACTTTTGATACCTGAATTACATGGCCTTTACTTCGTCATTCAACTTTTTCAAGAGATCTCCAACCCTCCTTTCTTGATTTCCGATTGGACTCACTACCTCCATACACCTACTACCGGTTCTGCATATCATTTTTGTTCTCTCTCCTTTTGGATTGTGTTGGGCGCCCGGAGGTCGCCTTTGAGGAGGGCGATCTGTAACATATCTCAGCCTAATGTCACTATCCCTTTAAGACTTCCTTCTCTGACTGTTGCATTTGGGCAGTATTCACATTCAACTTGCTTGCCTGCCTGATTAATCATTCATGCACCTGATTTACCTCAGCCTCTTTTTAAGCCTTCTCAGGTCTAATGTGCTTTGCATTAACATTGAAGTGTGATCCTGAACAACAGAGGCTTGTGTCAGTTTCCTGCATGAACCTACCAACTATTCCAAGATACAGCATTTTCTATTACCTATGCTAAATATCATCAAACCGCAAGTATCAAAAATATCTCCATTCTGTTTCCTGGACACAGCTACTTAACAATCTCTGAACTTTATTATAAATCAACTATGCTTTTGCTTACCCCTTATCACTCTCTAATTACAACAGCATCTTACTCAGAACTTTATAACTATTTCTCTGCTACAAGTTGTCATTGCTGAAATATCCTGCTGCTATTCAGAACTCTGCATTTTTATGTTCAGTTAAAAGTTTTCATGTGATTCTTCAATATATGCACAAAACAGTAATTAATGCCTAAGACTTGCAACCTGTTTATCACCTGTGCTGCTCTGCTAATTACTGACATACAGCTCTTTATAATATTATGTACTGTGAACCTGCAACAAACCAAGTTTGCATTTATATGCACAAACAATGCCTAAACTTTCAGCTTGTCTAACTACCTGTGCAGCTGTGCTTAACTCTGACATACAGCTTTATATAATATTATGTACTGTGAACCTGCAACAAACCTAGTTTGCATCTAAGTGTCAATCTTTTACCAGTTTACTCTGAAACCTGAACATTCCACATTGCTATATTTTTCTCTCATTGAATCCTGCAGCTATTTCTATTAACTAACTATAAGTCACAGTGAAGCCAGAATATATTGTAAACAAATATTGCACCCTCCATTAATTCTTCAATAACTTCTAGCAACTATGAATCACAGAATATCATCTATCCACGTCCAGGATACTCTTCCCCGGGTCAGTGGTCGGTGTCTTCAAATCCCTACCACTGCCCCGAGGGTCTGTTTCCTGAGCGCATGTACACCGGATCATGACAGTGTGTGAGTATAGGGGTAAGGGTTAAAGAGAGGCAGGGGAGTAGCTGTGAGGGGATGGGGTCGAGGGGACAGGTAGTGAGGTGAGAGGATAGTATAAGGGCAGAAACTTCATTGGATGATTGAGAGGTTTTGAGGGTGTGTGAGACCAGTAGCATGTTAAGAGCTGATTTAATTTCTGATGGAGTTGATTTTGTTACTGAAATAGTTGGCAAAATCTTGAGCTAAAAAATAAGTTGTAGTAGGAAGTGGGGGTGGGCGAAGAAGACAATTGAACGTGGAGAACAGACATTTTGGATTTGAAGAAAGAGTAGAGATAAGAGTGGAGAAGTAATGTTGCTTATATAGATTAAGGGCAGAATAGTAAGAGTTAAAGATGAACTTGTAGTGAAGAAAGTCAGCTGAACTCCGAGATTTTCTCCAGTGTCGCTCAGCAGTATGTGAACATTTGCATAGGTACCGTGTCAGAGGAATATGCCAGGGCTGAGGATGAGTGTATGATTTCCGAGCTATGGTAGGTGGTGCCAGATTGTCAAGGATCCATGTAAGGGTCGAGTTATAGTAGCAGATAGATTCATCAGGGCAGGAAAAGGAGGGGATGGAAGAGAGGAAAGGTTCGAGAGAGCTAGCGAGCTGTTGCTGATCTAATGACTTGATGCTTCTGTGAAGTTTGGTGTGAGGGGTAGAAGGAGGGAGAGTTGTAGGGATGTATGTGATGTTACAAGTGAGGAGATGATGGTCAGAAAGAGGTAAAGGGGAGTTTGTGAAGTTTGAGACAGCTGACAATCAGATCAAGGGAGTGACTATATTTGTGGGAGAGTCAGTCCATTGAGACAGGCTGAAAGAGAAAGTGAATGCAGAAGTTGTTTTGCAGAGGAGGCAGTGGGATTGCCAAGATGGATGTTGAAGTCACCAAGAATGAGGGTAAGGGTGTCTGAGGAAAGGAAATAAGGTAGCCAGGCAGCAAAGTGATCTAGAAATAAAGTTGATAATATCTGACTGCAACACGTATAGAGAGGGGAGAGAATAAGCAAATCATGTGTGTTTCGAATGAAGAAATGTGAGGGAAGAGAAGGGCTTTATTTGTTGAAAGGTGTAACATGAGAAAAGTAAAATACCAACACCACCTCCTTGTCTATTATCAGACCTAGGAGTGTGGCTGAAGTGAAGACCCCTATGTGACAGTGCAGCGACGGAGAGCCAGGTTTCTGTGAGAGTCAGAAGATTTTAGAGAGTGGGAGATAAAGAGGTCATGGATAGAAATGAGCATGTTGCAAATGGAGCAAGAGTTCCAGAGTGCACAAGTGAAGGGGGTGGTGGCTTTAGATGCAGGAAGCTATTTTTAGTCAGATATTGCTATCACCTATGCGGCACTGCATACAAATGCGGCACGTATATTTCACCCATCGCCTGCTATTTTTACTCCCATTAACTAGTATAAACCCGGCTTCGCAAGTCGGTATCACATATTCAGCGCAAGGAGAAAATTGAGAAATTTTACTCCATATTAACCTCGCCACACATAGGCAGACAAAGCAAGCCTTGCGCTGAGTATATAAGCACCGTAACTCCCTAAAAGCCTTAGCAAACACCTAACGCATGCGCAATATGTACCTCTCAACCGCAATCCCCCCACTACGCAATGTACCTATTCAAACCATTAACCCCTAATCTGCCATCCCCCCACAATGCAAAATACCTATTAAAACTATTAACCCCTAAGCCGCCATCCCCCCAAAAGTATTAATCTAATCACTAACTCCCCTAACCTAACACCCCTCATACATAAAATAAAAAAGACTATCTTACTAATAAATTAATAAAAAATTACCAAAATAAAAAAATCCTAACATTAAATAAAAAATAAAAAATCTAATATTACAAAAAATAATCTCAGCTCTTTTGACAGACTTGCATTTCAGGGAATTAGTGCTGACTCTTAAATAACTCCATGTGCGTGAGCACAATGTTATTTATATGAAACACATGAACTAACGCCCTCTAGCTGTGAAAATAAACAGTCAAATGCAGAGGCAGCTTTCAAGGGCTTCAAAATTACATATGAGCCTACCTAGGTTTAGCTTTCAACTAAGAATACCAACAGAACAAAGCAAATTTGATGATAAAAGTAAACTATAAAGGCCTCGCTTCCATTGAGTCGTTAAAAATGGAGCCGTAAGCTACCGAAGCGGCCGACAGCTAAAAGTAATTTACGGCTGCATTTTAGTACCAGGTTTCCATTGAAAAGATTAGCGTGTTGCGCGCAGTCGCTCTTTTCGTGTAGCTGTAAGTTAACGTTGTGTTAACGCTTCCATCTGACGTCGGATTTCTTGAAAATCAATTAGTTGCTAAGGTAACCCGACCTTACGCTATAGAATTTACGTTTAACGTCCGTGCTTATTACCTGTGATCGCCTCTCAAGAAAAATAAAAAAACACTTATCCATATTTTTAATAATCAAATACTATTTTCTAATATAATTATATTTAACACTTCATAAATATAAGTAATATTTCTTGCTGCCCTAGGCATAGGTCTAGTTTGCATTCTGTAGATATGTTCTTGCATATATTATTATATTTAAATATATGCTGATATTTCTATTAGAATATAAGTTCAACTATTTCTATACATGAGACAACAATAAATATTACTTATAACAATTTATTTCTACATTAAAACACTTGCATTATTTGCAAGTTTTATAATTTCAATAGAAAATAGGTCTCAAAAAGCACAATTTTCCTCTTTTACACCTAGTTGAGCTGGGGGTAATATATCTCAATGTATCGACAGCCTCCGACAATGTATTAACGGTTAGCGCTTTCAATGGAAACCTGGTATAATTTATCGATTAACGGCTTCTATTACTTTCTATGGGACGCGAAAATCTTTTCGGCAGCCGAAGTCCGGCAGCCGATATTGAGGTATAACACGCCATTGGAAACAGTCATTAAACGCTATTGCTTTCAACAGCATATTTAACGGTTTGCGAGTGCACGCAAACTGAATTACGACTCAATGGAAGCGAGGCCAAAGTTGTTTAAAATTACATGCCCTATTTGAATCATGAAAGTGTTTTATTTAGACTTACTATCCAGTTGGGCAATTTGTTTAATAACTTGAATTATCTCACTAGCTTGATCTATTGTTGTTTAAAACAATTGTATTTCTTCCCCAAAATGGTCCTTTAACCTATGATATAAGTGAGTTACAGACTATGGGCCACTGCTTCTTAACATGCCCATAACCTCAGAGGTTGCAGATGTCAGACAATTCAGACTCGTTCTTCCACGAAGGACTGGCAAGCCTGGCTCTTACGCAATTGGTTGCACAAGAAGAGGGAAGGTGGCAGTAGCGGACCTACTTCATATAGGGCCCTGGTGCAAAAAAAGTTTTTGGGCCCCCAATGGGAACTCAGTAGTAGGTAATAGCAATAATGTACATTGTACATGGGGCTCTGTATACTATTTTTGAGGATAAATAGATAGATAGATAGATAGATAGATAGACCTGCTACCTGCAATAATAAACAGTTCTCCTGCATTAGTATTGTACACGTTCTACACACACCTATGTATAGGCTGGCTGCTATGGGTCCCCTCCAGCGCTTGGGCGCTGGTGCCACTGCACCTGCTGCACCAATGGCAGTTCAACCCCTGGGAGGTGGGCTCACTGGTACAATCCTAAATTTCAGCACAAAGCAATTCATTTATTCTCTCTATAAAAACCATGTCCGCGCAAAGTATACTAAATCTCAGCCAATACAGTAACAGCGTAAATAGACTAATTCATCATGCCCATTTCCTACAAATCTTGCAATTGCTTGAACTAATGCATTGGAAAAAGTTTAATGGTTTATATGTTTGTGCACACTACGTATCTTCTATTTTCGTTTGCTCTCAGTTCTGAATCATTCAAATTACTAAGCTACTGTGATAGTAGGATATATTCATCTTCTCTGAAATGGCATTGTTTAGTTATTTCCAGGTATTTGCTATTTTAATGTTGAGTTGTTTCTTTACATTTTTTTGCCCTAAGAAAATGTCTGTTTGATGGAGCGTAACATTTTAACTGAAACTTTAACAAGCTTCTGTAACTTGATTTTCCTTGAAGCAGTTCTAAATCTAGAAATTACCATTAAACATGCTAAATTATGAAACTGGTTTAAAAGTCAGCATCCTCATGCTGTGGTTCGGCACTGAAGTAGAATAATTCCGTTTGTGAACGCTGAACTCAGAAGGTTTGTATTTCTCTATATCTGCACTGGAAGACAAATAATGCCGAAGGCAACTCATTCACAACAGTAACTTCCAAGCAGATAAATGAGTGCAAAAAAGTCTTTGCTTGCTAGAATAAGATTGTAAGCTGTCATTGAAAGCTAATTTGAAAAAATGGATGGCCAAAAGTATTGTAAAACAATGTTCGCAAATGTTTTATATATGTTAGAAACTATATTTTCATTTCAGATAGGATTTATATCAAGCTTAAAAAATATGTACGTCAGATATATGTATAAAAATTTGTATGTCAGATATGTGCACAAGTGTTTTATTTTTTAATTTTTTTGCATAATGTAATATACTGTCAGAAAATGTAAAAATATAAATTGTGTGGGACCGCTCCACTCCAGAAAAAAAAAAAATGCTGAGAGCGCCAGGGAAGGAGGGGGGATCCAAGTGGATAGGGATTTTGGCCTGTGTACTTTAGTACTAGTAGCTAATAAAATGTTAATTTTAAATTTCTCTCTTTAAGTTCCAGTCTTTGTATACACAGGGAGAGATAAGATACTTACAGTTTTATGTATATATAGAAAGATGAGATATGTTCAGCCCATTTAAGAGCTAACAGTTACGAATGAGCGAAAAGAGATTTATTGCAGGTGTTTGTGTGCGTCTGGTTTATCGCTCGTATTACAAGTTGACATTAAACAAGAATGCGTGACTGCAATCGTGGTTTATGCTAGAATGATTACCGTGTCCTCAGAGCTCTTGTTAACTTTTTTACAAAACAAAAAAGTTGCACAAAACACAGTTCGGATTTTTGAACGCAATCAGGTTAGCACGTAAGATAAAACTTTTTACTTTCAACTTGTAATACGTCTTAGATACCGATCAACTTCTAATATGGCCCTAAATGGGTTGTTGTTTCAATTAGCAAAACTAGCTATATTCATATGCAAAAATAAACCTTAAAGAATGTCTATTGCCCATACATTGTAATCACTGCAGCTGATATACAAGAAATTGTTAATACAATTATTGGAAACCAAACACTCCATCGTCCCTTTAAGTAAGGAGTCAGTAATTTCACTTTTAACAGGAATAAGAAAGCTCATAATTGTCAGGATTAATTTATAAGAAAAGGGGACGAAATAACGAGAAGATATTGCACAGTTTTGTAATGCATATAATTGAATAAAATAATAATCTCAGAGGGTTTAATGTCCCTTTAATGGGTGGTTAAAAATTAATAAGAGGTTAGGGCGGAACTGTGTTAAGCTATGAAATAAATTCCTTTTTTTTCCTTTCAAGTAACAGTCTCGAGGCAATTAAAAGTAATGACAGCTAATTAAAATAAATTATTTGTTCCTTCATATTGCTTTGAGAGTCAACAGGAGATAGGAGCTGACCAGAGGGGCATGTAGTCCTTGAAGTTAAATAACAGCTATAATGTGTTTCCTTATGTGTATTGTTTTAATCATTAAATTGTGTCATTAAATTCTAATTAGTTTTTTTATTAGTTTTATAATTTAGTACAAACTTTAGCACCAAATAAAATATGAATCAACATGTAATCATTAGAAATCGTGTACTTAAATGTTGTAATTTTATTTTACATAGTTTGTGACATCATATGAAGGTTTAATGTATAACGTATGCACATTAAACAAATTGCTTTTAATAAACTTCACCAGTGGAGCGCAAAAGTTTGCACACAAGCGATAAGGGGTTTATCGCAGGTGTTTGCGCTCGTCAGGTTTACCACTGTTATTGCAAGTTGAAAGTAAACTTGATCACTTGAGCCATATTGGGATTTATGCTAGAATGATTACTGCATATTCAGAGCCCTGGTAAACTGTTTCACAAAACTAAAAAGTTGCTCAAAACACATTACAAAGTACAGTTACATTCATAATAAAATCATGTAATAAAATTATTTAAAAAACATTGCACACAAAAGTTATAAGTGCTCAAAGATATGAGGTCTAAGGTATAAGAAAAAAAGGCAGGCAAAAGGCTTTAACATATACATACACATACATGTCTTTATATGTGTACATATGTATTTATATGTGTTCATATGTATTTATGTGTTTATATGTGTATATATGTATTTATATGTGTACATATGTATTTATGTGTTTATATGTGTATATATATGTATTTACCGACATGTATAAATATATAAACACATAAATACATATGTACACATATATAGATTTATATATAAGTGTATTGGAGCCCTTTGCAGTGTAGTAGATGAAAACGCTTAAAAACATATTTATGCAATATTCATTTTTAATAAAGGTTTTATGTATTTACTGTAAATATTTGCCATTCAAATGTTATGCACATAGCAGAATATGTTCTATGTATTTCTAAATTGTTATTCATATATATATATATATATATATATATATATATATATATATATATATATACCTGAGCTTGTCCCATTTGGCCAGATGCGGTGACTAACCTTTCCATTTTTGCTTTTAAATCTTAGCTGAGAGCTTGTAAGTGAGTGCTGGGTTTTCTCTGTGTGTTGTATTAATTTGTTTTGTAATTTTCCCTATGGTTCTTGCACCCAGACCTGTCTGGGGTTAACTGCTTGTGGCTCTGGGGACAGCACAGGTTCCTGTGAGTGCCAGTGGCACCCAGGGCTGAGCATGTTGCAGGGTCATGGGATGTGTACCCGGTCCGGTATGAGAGTGCAGTTCCCTTCCATGTTTTGTGTATATATATATATATATATATATATATATATATATATATATATACCTATATGTAAACAAAATATATATATACTGTACATAGAAATATTTATTAATGAATAAATCAAACATTTTATTCTATGTGAGGAACATTGGAATGTGAAATATTAATATTTTCATGTCAAGTTAGCGCAGATGAGAATATGCAAGTCAGGTGTTTTCGACTCTTTTTTTCTCCATTGACTTCTATGGGGGAATAAGTGAACACGTACGCAATATTTTAAATTTGTCTTTTTGCTCTCGTAGGGTTAGCGCTCAAGCAAAAACAGTTTACTGTCAACTCGAGTGCAATCAGATGAGCGAAAAAAATGAATTCTAGAGCAGTTAACACTTGAGCCGGAGCGTTAAATAGCACTCCACTTGTAATCTGTCCATTAGTGTACTATTAAAGCATTATTCATTGTTATAATTATTTTACGTTTAATTTTTTTCATACTCATTTTATTTGCTTTCCTATATTAGAAGTATGTTTTTTGATTGCAGATTTGTTGGTCAGGATATGAAGAATGACTTATTCTGTTTTTAAAGGATGTATTTTTTTGGTAATTTGATTTAAATTATGGTTCCTGTCAAAACTCAAATACATATTAGTGCATATCAGTTTTTAATAGAAGTGTTTTTGTGTTAACAAAAATAAGTTTAGTAAAAGCTCTCATTGTTTCAAAATGTGAGCTTTTATTGTGCACATGCATGTGGAGCATATCTAGATACTCCATGCACCAACATATAAACTGTGTGTCTGCCCAGAGGCCCTGTAAACATTTTTATCGCAAATTGAATACAAATAAATTGCAAACATTTTTCATTCAAAATGATAAGAGACATAAAAGTCAAAATAAAAAGTTTATGGTCCAGATAGAACATGGAATTTTTAGAGACTTTTTAAATTTATCTCTGTTATGAAATTTATTTTGCTCCCTTTTGTATCCTTGGTTGAAAAGGTAGGTTCAAGAGTAGCAATGCACTACTGGGATCTAGCTGGTAGCTGGTGGCTTCACAGATAAACCTCTTGTCAGTGGCTCACAAGATGTGCTCAGATAGCTCCCAATCATGTACTGCTGCTTTGGAACTGACTTTAAAGGGACAGTCAACACCAGAATTTTTGTTGTTTAAAAAGATAAATAATCCCTTTATTACCCATTCCACAGTTTTGCATAACAAACACAGTTATATTAATATACCTCTGTGATTACCTTGTATCTAAGCCTCTGTAGACTGCCTCCCAATTTTTTTCTTTTGTGATTCAGATAGAGCATGACATTTTAAGCAACTTTCTAATTTACTCCTATTATCAAATTTTCTTCATTTTCTTGGTATCTTTATTTGAAATGCAAGAATTTAAGTTTAGATGCCGGCCCATTTTTGGTGAACAACCTGGGTTATTCTTGCTGATTGGTGGATAAATTCATCCACCAATAAAAAAAATTGCTGTCCAGAGTTCTGAACCAAAAAAAAACCTAGATGCTTTCTTTTTCAAATAAAGATAGCAAGAGAATGAAGAAAAATTGATAATAGGAGTATATTAGAAAGTTGCTTAAAATGGCATGCTCTATCTGAATCATGAAAGAAAAAATGTGGGTTCAGTGTCCCTTAAAGTTCTTTTGACAGACTTGAAAAACTGTCAGAAGGCATTCAGATTAGAGGCAGCCTTCAAGGTCTAAGAAATTAGCATGTGAACCTACCAAGGTTTAGCTTTCAACTAAGAATACCAAGAGAACAAAGCAAAATTGGTGATAAAAGTAAATTGGAAAGTTGTTTAAAATTACATGCCCTATCTGAATCATGAAAGTTTATTTTGGACTTGACTGTCCCTTTAACATTGTGTTGAACTTATTTGCAGGTGTTTACACATAGCTACATGCAAGCACAAGCAATTTTCGCAATAGTTGAAAATGCTCTAGCACATTTGGGGCGCGATCCAATATACGGCGTAGGTTTCGGCGCAAGCGAGGGAACCTGCGCTGCCTGTAATTTCACCTTGCACACCGGGGTATTACATATATGGTGCCGGCAGTTCCTAAAGTGCCGTAAGTCGGATAAACTAGCGATGTCCAGAAATAAGCGTAAGTACAAATTTCTGGAGTCGCCAGTGACTTACGGCACTTTAGAAACTTCCGGCGCCTAAGAAAACTAACTAAAATATTAAATCTCTCGTAACTGTCTAAAACAGCTCCCAAAAATAAGCCCGACACGTATACCCCTATATCAGCAATCCCCCTATCACTCCTAATAATAAATGTATTAACCCATAGACCGACAAACCCCCACACCACAATAAACCTATCCTAGTAGTATTAACCCCTAAACCGCCATAGCCCACACCGCAATAAACCTATCCTAGTAATATTAACCCCTAAACCGCCATAGCCCACACCGCAATAAACCTATCCTAGTAGTATTAACCACTAAACCGCCGTAGCCCACATAGCCTATTAAGTCTATTAACCCCTAATCTGCCGCCGCCAATGTCGCCGCCACTATAATAAAGTTATTAACCCCTAAACCTAAGTCTAACCCTAACACCCCCCTAACTTAATTATTATTTAAATAAATCTAAATAATATTACTATTATTAACTAAAGTATTCCTATTTAAAACTAAATACTTACCTATAAAATAAAGCCTAAGATAGCTACAATATAATTAATAATTACATTGTAGCTATTTTAGGATTTATTTTTATTTTATAGGCAACTTTGTATTTATTTTAACTAGGTACAATAGCTATTAAATAGTTAATAACTATTTAATAGCTACCTAGTTAAAATAATTACAAAATTACCTGTAAAATAAATCCTAACCTAAGTTACAAATACACCTAACACTACACTATACAGGGAGTGCAGAATTATTAGGCAAGTTGTATTTTTGAGGATTAATTTTATTATTGAACAACAACCATGTTCTCAATGAACCCAAAAAACTCATTAATATCAAAGCTGAATAGTTTTGGAAGTAGTTTTTAGTTTGTTTTTAGTTATAGCTATTTTAGGGGGATATCTGTGTGTGCACGTGACTATTACTGTGCATAATTATTAGGCAACTTAACAAAAAACAAATATATACCCATTTCAATTATTTATTTTTACCAGTGAAACCAATATAACATCTCAACATTCACAAATATAAATTTCTGACATTCAAAAACAAAACAAAAACAAATCAGTGACCAATATAGCCACCTTTCTTTGCAAGGACACTCAAAAGCCTGCCATCCATGGATTCTGTCAGTGTTTTGATCTGTTCACCATCAACATTGCGTGCAGCAGCAACCACAGCCTCCCAGACACTGTTCAGAGAGGTGTACTGTTTTCCCTCCTTGTAAATCTCACATTTGATGATGGACCACAGGTTCTCAATGGGGTTCAGATCAGGTGAACAAGGAGGCCATGTCATTAGATTTTCTTCTTTTATACCCTTTCTTGCCAGCCACGCTGTGGAGTACTTGGACGCGTGTGATGGAGCATTGTCCTGCATGAAAATCATGTTTTTCTTGAAGGATGCAGACTTCTTCCTGTACCACTGCTTGAAGAAGGTGTCTTCCAGAAACTGGCAGTAGGACTGGGAGTTGAGCTTGACTCCATCCTCAACCTGAAAAGGCCCCACAAGCTCATCTTTGATGATACCAGCCCAAACCAGTACTCCACCTCCACCTTGCTGGTGTCTGAGTCGGACTGGAGCTCTCTGCCCTTTACCAATCCAGCCACGGGCCCATCCATCTGGCCCATCAAGACTCACTCTCATTTCATCAGTCCATAAAACCTTAGAAAAATCAGTCTTGAGATATTTCTTGGCCCAGTCTTGACATTTCAGCTTGTGTGTCTTGTTCAGTGGTGGTCGTCTTTCAGCCTTTCTTACCTTGGCCATGTCTCTGAGTATTGCACACCTTGTGCTTTTGGGCACTCCAGTGATGTTGCAGCTCTGAAATATGGCCAAACTGGTGGCAAGTGGCATCTTGGCAGCTGCACGCTTGACTTTTCTCAGTTCATGGGCAGTTATTTTGCGCCTTGGTTTTTCCACACGCTTCTTGCGACCCTGTTGACTATTTTGAATGAAACGCTTGATTGTTCGATGATCACGTTTCAGAAGCTTTGCAATTTTAAGAGTGCTGCATCCCTCTGCAAGATATCTCACTATTTTTGACTTTTCTGAGCCTGTCAAGTCCTTCTTTTGACCCATTTTGCCAAAGGAAAGGAAGTTGCCTAATAATTATGCACACCTGATATAGGGTGTTGATCTCATTAGACCACACCCCTTCTCATTACAGAGATGCACATCACCTAATATGCTTAATTGGTAGTAGGCTTTCGAGCCTATACAGCTTGGAGTAAGACAACATGCATAAAGAGGATGATGTGGTCAAAATACTCATTTGCCTAATAATTCTGCACTCCCTGTAATTCAATTAATTAAATTAATTAACTACAATTAGCTAAAATTAAATACAATTAACTAAAATAAACTAAAGTACAAAAATTAAAAAAAAACTAAATTACAGAAAATAAAAAATTACAAGAAGTTTAAACTAATTACACCTAATCTAAGCCCCCTAATAAAATAAAAAAGCCCCCCCCCAAAATAATAAAATGGCCTACCCTTAAAAGGGCATTTTGCTGGGCATTGCCCCAAAGTAATTAGCTCTTTTACCTGTAAAAGAAAATTACAATACCCCCCCAACATTACAACCCACCACCCACACACCCCTACTCTAAAACCCACCCAATCCCCCCCTTAAAAAACCTAACACTACCCCATTGAAGATCACCATACCTTGAGCCGTCTTCACCCAGCCGGGCACAAGTGGTCATCCGATCCGGGCAGAAGAGGACATCCAGACCGGCAGAAGTCTTCATCCTATCCGGGCAGAAGAGGACATCCGGACCGGCAGAAGGCTTTTTCCAAGCGGCATCTTCTATCTTCTTCCATCCGACGAGGAGCGACTCCATCTTGAAGACATCCGGCTCGGAGCATCCTTCCAGCACGACGGACTAATGACGAATGACGGTTCCTTTAAATGACGTCATCCAAGATGGCGTCCCTTGAATTCCAATTGGCTGATAGGATTCTATCAGCCAATCGGAATTAAGGTAGGAAAAATCAGATTGGTTGATTTAATCAGCCAATCGGATAGAACTTCTTCAATCCGATTGGCTGATTAAATCAACCAATCGGATTTTTCCTACCTTAATTCCGATTGGCTGATAGAATTCTATCAGCCAATTGGAATTCGAGGGACGCTATCTTGGATGATGTCATTTAAAGGAACCGTCATTCGTTGTTAGTCCGTCGTGCTGGAAGGATGCTCTGCGCCGGATGTCTTCAAGATGGAGTTGCTCCTCATCGGATGGAAGAAGACAGTAGATGCCGCTTGGATGAAGCCTTCTGCTGGTCCGGATGTCCTCTTCTGCCCGGATAGGTTGAAGACTTCTGCCAGTCTCAATGTCCTCTTCTGCCCCATCGGATGAAGACTTCTGCCCGGATCGGATGACCACTTGTGCCCGGCTGGGTGAAAACGGCTCAAGGTAGGGGGATCTTCAATGGAGTAGTGTTAGGTTTTTTAAGGGGGGATTGGGTGGGTTTTAGAGTAGGGGTGTGTGGGTGGTGGGTTGTAATGTTGGGGGGTATTGTAATTTTCTTTTACAGGTAAAAGAGCTGATTACTTTGGGGCAATGCCCCGCAAAAGGCCCTTTTAAGGGCTATTTTAATTTAGTATAGGGTAGGGCATTTTATTATTTTGGGGGGCTTTTTTATTTTATTAGGGGGCTTAGATTAGGTGTAATTAGGTTAAACTTCTTGTAATTTTTTTTGTTTTCTGTAATTTTTATTTTTTTGTACTTTAGTTTATTTTAGTTAATTGTATTTAATTTTAGCTAATTGTAGTTAATTAATTAATTAAATTAATTGAATGATAGTGTAGTGTTAGGTGTATTTGTAACTTAGGTTAGCATTTATTTTACAGGTAATTTTGTAATTATTTTAACTAGGTAGCTATTAAATAGTTATTAACTATTTAATAGCTATTGTACCTAGTTAAAATAAATACAAAGTTGCCTGTAAAATAAAAATAAATCCTAAAATAGCTACAATGTAATTATTAATTATATTGTAGCTATCTTAGGGTTTATTTTATAGGTAAATATTTAGTTTTAAATAGGAATACTTTAGTTAATAATAGTAATATTATTTAGATGTATTTAAATAATAATTAAGTTAGGGGGGTGTTAGGGTTAGACTTAGGTTTAGGGGTTAATAACTTTATTATTGTGGCGGCGACATTGGTGGCGGCAGATTAGGGGTTAATAGATTTAATAGGCTATGTGGGCTATGGCGGTTTAGGGGTTAATACTACTAGAATAGGTTTATTGTTGTGTGGGCTATGGTGGTTTAGGGGTTAATACTACTAGAATAGGTTTATTGCGGTGTGGGCTATGGCGATTTTTGGGGTTAATACACTTTATTAGTTATTGCGGTGGGGGATTGCGGTTGACAGGTAGATAGACATTGCGCATGCGTTAGGTGTTAGGTTTTTTTTTCAGGCATTTTAGGGAGTTACGGTGCTCCCATACTCAGCATAAGGCCTGCTACGGGTGCATTTTATGGCGAAGTGAAAATAGAGTAAGATTTCTCCATTTTCGCCACGTAAGGCCTTGAGCTGGTTATTGGATACCGACTTACGACGCGGTCCCATGTTAGCCTATGGGAGTACAAATTGCGAGCGACGGGTGAAATATACGTGCCGCATTTAGATGCGGCGCTGTATATAGGATACCAAAAACGTGCAAAACCCGGCATCGCCGGCTTTTGCGGGCGACGATGCATATCGGATCGGGCCCTTGACCTTTTGAATTTATCTTTTTATCTGCAGATGCATTTTTATTTAAAAGTATAAAGGGATTTTTTAGAAAGTGCTATATATTACTCTTATATCAAGATGTTTTTTAACAACTCTTCTAGAGTGCACTAAATGCATCCATCACTGTATTGAAAAACTTGTTTAACTTCAAGTGCAGGTCTCTAAAAAGGCACAATTCTCTCAATATCATTTTCAGAAATCCAACCACATCCCCACTCCTGAGTTGACGCATATTAAATAGTCTATTGGAAAAACAATTTTGAAGGAAACTTATGCTATTTCTATCAAATAAAACATTGTTGTAAACACAAAAGCCATTTCATACCCATCATAGTTTAATGATTTTTTTTTCTATCACAAACAGACCACTAGCTGGAAGGAAGTGAACTGAGTTGTCTTTTAAGTTAACATCTGCAGTATATTTTTATGTATACGTTGTATGAAACACAAAGGATATATATATATACATACACACACAATACACACACTGGGGCCCATCTAGCAAGCTCCGTATGGAGCTTGAGGGCCCGTGTTTCTGGCGAGCCTGCAGGCTCATCTGAAATACCAGTTATAAAGCAGCGGTCTAAAGACCACTGCTCCATAACCCTGTCCGCCTGCTCTGATGAGGCGGACAGGAATCGCCGGAATTCAACCCGATCGAGTACGATCGGGTTGATTGACACCTCCCTGCTGGCGGTCGATTGGCCACAAGTCTGCAGGGGGCGGCGTTGCACAGCAGCTCACAAGAGCTGCTTGTGCAATGCTGAATACGGAGAGCGTATTGCTCTCCGCATTCAGTGATGTCTGTCGGACCTGATCCGCACTGTCGGATCAGGTCCGACAAACATATGATAAATAGGCCTCACTGTCTCATACAACACACGCACCCACACCACAAATACTTTCATATAACACATGCACACACACTCTCAAACAAAACACACACACACACTCTCATACAACACATACACAACACACACACTCGGAAGGCCTACTGGTTGGAGTTGGATTGGTTGCATCCTAGCTAAGCAGGTGGTGTGGTCTTGGTCTGTTGATATTAGAGTGACGACCATGAGGAGGAGCGATACCTCGAGTGAACAGCATTGTTCTTATTAGGCGTGGTAGACGAGCTCTGACGTCTGAACAGCCTGAGCCCAGACCTGCATAGCATGGGTTTATCTAGTACCAGGACACCGCATACAGCCAGGTTTTCTTTGCCTTTAAGGCTAAGATTATCAGTTGCAGTTTTGTATTGCTAAATGTAACCCATCTCTCTGTGTGTGTCTGTTTTTTTCATATAGTTAAGTTATCGTGAAACAATTAGGGCCTTCAAACCCTCATGCTTCTATTTTAAATTGAAATGCACCCATGCAGAATGTACCTTTAAGCTATTGTCATCTGATTTTTAGTGAAAACTTGAGGAAAATGACCCATGCTTGTCTGTCTCTCAACCACCTCTCTCTTTCATCTTCCTTTATAAATAATTTATTTATAGCTAAGATTATTGACACACTATATACTATTACAGTTTATAAAGAGACAACCTTTGCATATTAAAATGAACAGACAGTCTATTTTTTTTTTGTTTGACTGATGTTTACTATAGCGCTCTGCCACTAAGAATTATAAAGCAAATGTCAGCTGTTATTTACTTTTTAATACATTTGACAAGGGGCATAACATTTTTTTTATTATTTTGCAAATGAGCAGAACAAATACTTTGGGTAAATATCAACATGTTCTAGCAATTAAATATACATATCACTAGCATAATAAATCCATGTATCCATATGAAATCATATTTGATGAATATCTATTGATCTACAAGCTAATTGTAACAAACTAGTAAATGAATGAATGAAGTTAAGGCAGGCAGATAAAATAAGTGTATAAACTTAATCTTGGATGCAGCTGTAAAGAATAAAGTTTGGTTTAATTGCAGGTGTTTAAATAAAAGGTTTGGATAAATAATGGTTCAGGGATTTATTAATATTATACTCAAGTAACAGATATAAAAATTGGTTTAATTAACACAGTATTCAAACAAACAGACATATTTCTTTCTAACTTTTATCTTATAACCAAATATAAATATACATTTTTATATCAACAATAATAGGAATGCTTAAAGGGAATGTCAAGTTTGATGAATCAGTGCCCGGTTTTTAAAAACCCTATTAAAAACAGGGCCACTTTCATTTATCAAACTTTACATATCACTTGTTTTGTTAAAATACTTACCTTTCAATCTTGAAAGCCGCTCCAGCGATTCCCTCTCCTGCCACTCATCACTTCATACGTCAGCAATGACGAATACGGCATCCTCCAATCACGGCTTCCCCCCCAGGAATGCCGTGATTGGAGGAAGCCGGATTTGTTATTTTTGACATATGAAGAGGCTTGCGACGTGCGAGGGAAGCGCTGGAGCGGCTTTCAATAAAGGTAAGTAAGGTAAGTATTTTAACAAAACGAGTGAAATGTAAAGTTTGATGAATAAAAGTGCCCCTGTTTTTAATAGGGTTTTTAAAAACCGGGCACTGATTCATCAAACTTGACATTCCCTTTAAACTACCTAGTGCTTTGTGGTAAAAAATTATAACAAGCATAATTTTATAGAAATTGTCAGCAAAAAAACCCCACTTAGATTATAAGTTTTGCAGTATGGTGCGGTACAGCTATACCGCTGAAAAATTGGCAAATGCGCGTGGAATGGCAGGTCTCCAGTATTACAAGTCGCTGCGGTATAGCTATACCGCAATCGTTTTAGCCTGTAACGCAACAATCCATTCCGCACTCAAAAAATGACTTTTGAGTGCAGGATTTCCATAGCGCCGTATTACAAGTTGTGTGGTCCAGCTAAAATGATTGCGTTACAGCCTATACCGTCCTGATCCATTCCGCGATCTGAGACCAGTAGTTATGGATTTTGCAAAACAAAAATGTTTCACAAAACTCATAACTAAAATGTTACAAAGTACACTAACACACATAAACTACCTAATAACCCCTAAACCGCCACCTCCTGCATCGCAAATACTATATTAAACTTATTAACCCCAATCTGCCGCCCACCCACATAGCCAAAACTAAATAAACTCCTAAACCGCCGGCCCCTTACATCACTACTAATATATTAAACCTATTAACCCCTAAACCGCCGCCCCCCCACATCGCAATTACTAAACTAAACTTATTATCCCCTAAACCGATGGCCCCCCAGATCGCAACACACTAAATTAAACTATTAACCCCTAAACCTAATACCCCCCTAATTTTAAATTAAATTTACAATATAACTCTTTAAATAAATAAAAACTTACCTGTGAAATAAAAAAAAAAAAATTTAAACTAAAAAGTAACCTAACATTACAATTTTAAAACAATAAAACTTAAATTACAAATTAAAAAAATCCTAACACTTCGAAAAAAATAAAAAAAATTACATTACAAAAAATAAAAACTCTAAAATTATGAAAAATAAAAAACTCTAAGTTTAAAAAAATAATAAACAAAATTATCCAAAATAATAAAAATTACACCTAATCTAATAGCCCTATTAAAAAAATGACACCCCAAAATAAAAACACCCCCTAACCTAACAATAAACTACCAATAGCCCTTAAAAGGGCCTTTTGTAGGGCATTGCTCTAAGTTAAAAAGCTCTTTTACCTAAAAATCACAAAGTCCCCCTAACAGTAAACCCCCACCCAACCAACCCCCCAAAATAAAAATAAAAAATGAAGTCTAAAAAAATCTAAGCTACTCATTGCCCCTAAAGTGGCATTTGTATGGGCATTGATCTTAAAAGGGCATTCAGCTTTTTTACTGCCCATCCCTAACCTAAAAGAAAACCCACCCAAACCCCCCCAAAAAACCTAACACTAACCCCAGAAAATCTACTCGCAGTTCCTGTGTCTAGACATCTATCTTCATCCAGGCGGCGAGAAGTCTTCATCCAGGTGGCGACATCTTCATCCATTGTGGGGGCATCTCCTATCTTCATCCCGGTGGCGCGGAGCTGTGGAGGCGTGGAGCATCGCCGCTGCCGGCGCGGACATCCAGCATGGAGGATCCTCTTCATATGATCACCACTGTACACTGAAGCTTGAATGCAAGGTACCCATTTAGAAATGGGGTACCTTCCATTCCTATTGGCAGATGTTTTCAGATCAGCAAATAGAGCTACTGAAATCCTATTGGCTCATTTTTTTGTGTTATTTACACACCCTGTATAGCGAAAAAAATTGTAATCTTGGTGAGTGTATGTTTATTGCAACATTATAATTTCAATGATAAAATTTAGAATTGATTGATTGATTAATTGATTGTTTTTATGTATTGCAAAATTTAATTTCTTTTCTATGACATGGAGAGTCCATGATGTCATTTCTAGTGGGATATTCAACTCCTGTCCAGCAGGAGGAGGCAAAGAGCACCCCAGCAAAGCTGTTAAGTGTAACTTCCGTTACCTATAATCCCCAGTCATTCTCTTTGCCTCTGTCAATGGAGTATGTGCGAAGTTGGTGTCTGAAGATATTTAATCCTTTTATGGGTACTTTTCCCTGCAAGCAAGGATTGGGGTCCAGCTGTGCCCATGTCAATCTCTTTAGTAAGAGTAGTGGTGGCTTTTAGCAGTTAAAAGGTGGCAAGGTTGTATTTGCTTTACTTTTAACACTTTGCTACCCTTTATTGTAGAAAGCCAGAGTTGGTTACTCTGCTCTTTCTTTTCCTACAGGTCCATGACAGGAAGTGAAGTGCCTGTCACACCTAAGGAGCAGTATCTGTCCTGCAGCTGGATCTAAGGTAAGTGCCTTTGCCTTCTAGGTATTGAAGGAAAGCAGCACTTAACAGGTTAATCCTCATATGGATCTTTGTTGGGACATAGTAATGCTTCTTATTGTGGACAGATTTTTGACACTTTATGTGTTTGAAATAAAAAAGAGATCTCACAGTGTGAGATTTACTGATCTCTTAGATACATTGCGGCTGAGCAGTTATATAATATGGGATTTGCTGCTTCCATGACCGGGTATTTCTATACGTACCTAGGTTTTATAGTATGTGGGGATTGGCTCTAAAAGGAGTGAAATTTTCCACTTTATTTCCCTGCATGGTCTGTTTGCTACAAATATGGCTTTATATAGAGCCCAGTATGTATTGGTATTTGTAATACTTTCCCTCATTTTTACTAACTGATGAGGGACCGGACCGTTTATGGCGCAGTTAGAGTCTTAATACTTAGAAGTATATTCCTTGCCTTTTTGTTGGGTTAAATGCCGTGGGCTTATTTTGTCTTGGAGCCTGTCATTTTATTTCCACCCCCTTGCAGCTGTGCCGTTTTCGCATACTGGGCTGTACCTGGTCGGACTTGCTTTGAGGGTTTGTTGCTGGGTGTGGAGTTTTGTTCCGCCATTGTGGGCAGGTACATTTTAGCCATTATGATAGCTTAGAGAGATGTGCTCAACATCCATTATCAAGGAATCTTTCATAGAGATTGTGAGGGAGGATCTGCATGCTGCCAATATTTGACACCACCCTTGTTTTAGCAAAGAATATCTTAAAGCTGGCTTTGACTCAACATTTTTTCTATTATGTAACTTATAAGACGGTAACTCCGTGTAATGAGTTATGTACCCAGTGTATTAAGTGTTATGTTCTCTTTATGTACTCAGTGTGTAATGAGTACCATGTACACTCAGTATAAGGAGAATTATGTACACACAGTGTATTAGTTTATGTACATACAGTGTATAAAGTGTTTTGTTCTCATTATGTACACACAGTGTAATGACTATTATGTACACACAGTGTAATGACTATTATGTACAAACAGTGTAATGACTATTATGTACACACAGTGTAATGAGTATTATGTACACACAGTGTAATGAGTATTATGTACACACAGTGTAATGAGTATTATGTACACACAGTGTAATGAGTATTATGTACACACTGCGTAATAAGTATTATGTACACACAGTAAAATGGGTTATCTACACACAGTATATTAAGTGTTATGTTCTCATTATGTACAAACAGTGTAATGAGTACGATGTACACTGAGTGTAATGAGTATTATATATACACAGTGTAATGTATTATGTACAGACAGTGTAATGATTATTATGTACATTCAGTGTAATGAGTACTATGCCTTCACAGTATAATGAATACTGTGTACACACAGTATAATGAGTACTACGTACACTCAGTGTAATGATTATTATCTACATTCAGTGTAATGAGTACTATTTCCTCACAGTATAATGAACACTATGTACACTCAGTGTAATGAGTATTATGTACTCCCAGTGTAATAAGTATTTTGTACTCTCAGTATAATCAGTATTATATACATACAGTGTAATGAATATTATGTTCACTCAGTACATTGTTTATTATGTACACAATGAGTGTTGAGTATTTTTGTTTTCACACAGTGTAATAAGTATTATATACACATGTCTGAACTTTTATTTTTCAGCAGTGTTCAGGTGATTAGACTGGGAGTTAAAATGTCTAGTTTCACTGTGCTAGCCCGTAGAGCTCTATGGTTAAAATCTTGGCAAGCTTTTGGCTTTACCTAATAAGGATATACTCTATTTGGACCTGGTCTGGTGGAAATCATTTCTGAGTTTACGGGTGGAAAGGGATCTTTCCTACCTCAGGACAAGTAGAATAAACTTAGGGGTTGACAGACTTCTAATTGTTGTTCCTTTTGCAGACCAATCAAGGTCCACTTGAAAATCCAGCCAACCCTGGAACAAGGGAAAACAAATAAAAAAAGCCTCTTTCTGACTATAAATCAGCATGAAGGGTCCGCTCCCAATCCGAGTTTGGATCAGGTGGATGGCAGGCTTTCTCTTTTTCGGCAGGCTTGGATATGTGATGTCCCAGGTCCATGGGCTGTGGACATAGTATCCCAGGGTTACAGAATAGGATTCAAGTCTTACCCTCCAAGGGGCAGATTCCTCCTGTCTAGTTTATCGTCTATCCAGGTAAAGAGGGAGGCCTTCTTAAATTGTATGAAGGACCTATCCTCCCTGGGAGTTATTGTACCAGTCCCTCTAAAGAATCAAGGTCTAGGATTTTATTCAAATCTATTTGTGTCTCCCAAAAATTAGAGAATTTTTCATCCCATCCTGGACCTAAAGTATCTAAACAAGTTCCTTAAGGGCTCCGTCCTTCAAGATGTAAACTATTCATTCCATTCTTCCATTGGTCAAGGAAGGTCATTTCATGATGACCATAAACCTGAAGGACACATATTTACATGTTCCCATTCACAGGGATCATTTCCAGTTTCTAAGGTTTGCCTTTTCTGGACATACATTTCCAGTTTATTGCTCTTCTGTTTGATTTTGCAGAAGCTACCAGAATATTCACAAGGGTTCTGGGAGTCCTATTGGCAGTGATAAGATCCCAGAGAATTGCTGTGGCACCTTTTCCAGACATCATCTTGGTTCAAGCGTCATCTTTTCAACTAGCAAAATCTCATATGGAGATGTTGTTGTTTATTCTACTTTCCCATGGGTGGAAGGTGAATCTGGATAAGAGTTCTCTAGTTCTATCTTCAAAGTGTGTTTCCTAGGGACAATTATAGATTCCTTGTCTATGAAGATTTTTCTGACCGAAATCAGAAAATCCAAACTTCTTGCTTCTTGCCTTTCCCTCCAGTTTGCTTTTGGTCCATCAGTGGCTCAAGGCATGGAGGTGATTGGTCTGATGGTGGCTTCCATGGACATTTATTCCTTTTGCTTGGTTCTATCTGCAACCGTTGCAGCTTTGAATGCTCCGTCAATGAAACAGAGACCATTCAGATTTATCGCAGAGGATAAATCTGGACCCCCTAACAAGAGACTCTCTCTCGTGGTGGATTTCACAGGAACATCTGTCTCTGGGCACTTGCTTCCTGAGACATTCCTGGGTGATTGTGACTATGAACGCCAGTCTGTCACGCTGAGGATCTGTTTGGGGTTCTCTGAAGGCTCAGGGCCTGTGGCCTTGGGAAGAGTCTTCTCTTCCCATAAACATCTTGGCATTTAGAGCAATCTAAATCAATGCCCTGTCAGCATGGCCTCACTTATTGTTAGTCCGGTTTATCAGATTCCAGTTGGACATTATCACCTCAGTGGTTTACATCAACACCAGGGAGGAACTCAGAGTTCCTTGGCCATGAAGGAGGTGACTTGCATTCTACAGTGGGCGGAAGCTCATGATTGTCTCCTGTCTGGCATCCACATTCCAGGAGTGGACAATTGTGATGCGGATTTTCTGAGCAGACAGACTTTTCTTCCTGGGGAGTGGACTATCCATCTGGAAGTGTTTTCCATGATAACTCTCAGGTGGGTGGATCCGGAGTTGGATCTGATGGTGTCTTGTCAAAACACCAAGCTTTCAATGTACAGTTCTAGTTCTAGAGATCCTCAGACTGCCCTATAGATGTTCTGGCTGTACCTTGGGATTTCGGGCTAGCATACCTTTTTCCTCCGTTTGCTCTCCTTCCACGAGTCATTGCTCGTATCAAGCAGGAGAGGATGTCTGTGATTTTAATAGCTCCTGTCTGACTCACAGGATCTGGTTTGCGGATCTGGTAGAGATGTCATCTCTTCCACCTTGGAGGTTACCTCTGAGGAAGGAACTTCTAATTCACGGTCCATGCCTCCTTCCAAATCTAGATTCTCGGAAGTTGACTGCCTGGAGATTAAACATCTAGTCCTGTCTAGACGTGTTTTTTTGGAGGCAGTCATTGATTCTATGTTACAGGTTTGTAATCTTGTTACTTTTAGGATTTTCCATAGGATATGGCGTAACTACCTTTTTTGGTGTGAAGCTATAGAATTTTCTTGGAGTTCGGTGAGGACTCCCCACATTTTGTCTTTTCTTTAGGATGGCCTGGAGAAAGGTTTTTCAGTCAGTACTCTGAAGGGTCAGATTTCGGCTCTGTCTATCTTTTTGCCCAAACGTCTGGCAGAATACCAAATGTTCTAGATTTTGTTCAAGCCCTGGTCAGAATCAGGCCTGCGTTTAAGCCTGTTGCTCCTCCTTGGAGCCTTATCCTAGTTCTTAAAGTTTTGCAGCAGGCTCCGTTCGAGCCGATGATTGTTATTGATATAACATTGTTATCTTGGAATGTTTTGTTTCTCCTTGCTATTTCTTCCGCTCGCTGAGTTTCTGAGATTTCAGAACTGCAGTGTGATTCCCCGTATCTTATTTTTCATGCAGATAAGGCGGTCTTTCGTACTAAATTGGGGTTTCTCCCTATAGTGGTGTCGGATCAAAACTTTAATTAGGATATTGTTGTTTCTTCTTTTTGTCCTAATCCTTCGTTTCTTAAGGAACGTCTTTTAGATAACTTGGATGTTGTGCATACTCTAAATTTTTTCTTTCTAGCTACTAAAGATTTTCGGCAATCTTCTGCCCTGATTGATGTTTTCTCTGGAAAGCATAAAGGGTTAGAAGGTCACTTCTACTTCTCTTTTCCTCTGGTAAAGAAGTATGATTTGATTTGCTTATGAGACTGCTGAACAGTAGCCTTCTGAGGGAATTACGGCTCATTCCACTAGGGCTGTCTCCTCATCTTGGATTTTCAAAAATGAAGCTTCTGTGTAACAGATTTGCAAGTCGGCAACATGGTTCTTTTTGCATTCCTTTCCAAATTCTACAAATTTGTTACTTTTGCCTCGGCTGAGGCCTCTTTTAAAATTACATGCCCTATTTGAAAAATTAAAAAAAAATTTGGACTTGACTGTTCCTTTAATATAACCGTGTTGGCTGTGCAAAACTGGGGAATGGGTAATAAAGGGATTATCTATCTTTTTAAACAATAAAATATTTGGAGTAGACTGTCCCTTTAAAAGCCCTTTAACTGCCCCTATGAAATGCGTCATGAGTTTATTTAAAATGTAATAATGAGATTAAATGTTACAACCAAAATATATCTATCCTAAGGAAAAAGTAACATATAATATGGGTAGACTTCATGGGCCAGTTTTGGTTCTTATTTACCGTCAAACTCTATCGGCTAGATTACGAGTTTTGCGTTATGAGGGGTGCGGTGCTAACTTGCACTTTATTATCACTGTTCACTTTCCTACAGCGCTGGTATTACAGGTTTTTATAAACCCGGCGTTATTAGGCAAGAAGTGAGCGTAGAGCAAAATTGAGCTCCATACCGCACTCCAATACCAGAGCTGCTTAAGTAAGCGGTGAGTTGGTTGTATGTGCTCGTGCACGATTTCCCCATAGACATCAATGGGGAGAGCCGGCTTAAAAAAAGTCTAACACCTGCAAAAAAGCAGCGTTTAGCTCAGTAATGCCGCCCCATTGATTCCTATGGGGAAACATATTTTATGTTTACACCTAACACCCTAACATGAACCCCGAGTCTAAACACCCCTAATCTTATACTTCGTAACCCCTAATCTGCCGCCCCCGATATCGCTGACACCTACATTATACTTATTAACCCATAATCTGCCGCTCCGTACATCGCCGCCACTATAATAAACATATTAACCCCTAAACCGCCGCACTCCCGCCTTGCAAACACTAGTTAAATATTATTAACCCCTAATCTGATGCCCCTACATTGCCGCTACTTACATTATACTTATTAACCCCTAATCTGATGCCCCAACATCGCAGACACCTACATTATATTTATTAACCCCTAATCTCCCTCCCCCAATGTCGCCGCAACCTACCTACATTTATGAACCGCTAATCTGCCGCCCCCAACGTCACCGCCACTATTCTAAATTTATTAACCCCTAAACCTAAGTCTAACCCTAACCCTAACACCCCCTAACTTAAATATAATTAAAATAAATCTAAATAAAATTACCTAAATTATTCCTATTTAAAACTAAATACATTGTATCTAGCTTAGGTTTATTTTTATTTTACAGGCAAGTTTGTATTTATTTTAACGAGGTAGAATAGTTACTAAATAGTTAGGAACTATTTACTAACTACCTAGCTAAAATAAATACAAATTTACCTGTAAAATAAAACCTAACCTAAGTTACACTAACACCTAACACTACATTACAATTAAATAAATTACCTAAATTAAATACAATTAAATAAATTTAATATAATTACCTAAATTACAAAAACAAACAAACACTAAATTACACAAAACAAATGACAAGATATTTAAACTAATTACACCTAATCTAATAGCCCTATAAAAATAAAAAGCCCCCCCCCCCAAAATAGAAAAAACCCTAGCCTAAACTAAACTACCAATAGCCCTTAAAAGGGCCTTTTGCAGGGCATTGCCCCAAAGAAACCAGCTCTTTTACCTGAAAAAAAAATACAAACACCCCCAACAGTAAAGCCCACCACCCACACAACCAATCCCCCAAATAAAACCCTAACTAAAAAAAAACCTAAGCTCCCCATTGCCCTGAAAAGGGCATTTGGATGGGCATTGCCCTTAAAAGGGCATTTAGCTCTATTGCAGCCCAAAGCCCTAACCTAAAAATAAAACCCACCAAATAAACCCTTAAAAAAACCTAACACTAACCCCCTGAAGATCCACTTACAGTTTTGAAGATCCAACATCCATCCTCAAAGAAGCCGAGAGAGTTCCTCATCGAAGCAGCAAGAAGTCCTCAACGAAGCCAGGAGAAGTCTTCATCCAAGCCGGGAGAAGTGGTCCTCCAGACGGGTAGAAGTCCATCTTCAAGACATCCGACGTGGAGCATCCTCTTCTTTCAGACGACTAACGACGAATAAAGATTCCTTTAAATGACGTCATCCAAGATGGCATCCCTTAGATTCCGATTGGCTGATAGAATTCTATCAGCCAATCGGAATTAAGGTTAAAAAAATCCTCAGCCAATAGGATTGAACTTTAATCCTATTGGCTGATCCAATCAGCCAATAGGATTGAGCTCGCATTCCATTTGCTAATTGGAACAGCCAATAGAAGGTTAGGTTTTATTTTACAGGTAAATTTGTATTTATTTTAGCTAGGTAGTTAGTAAATAGTTAATAACTATTTAGTAACTATTCTACCTAGTTAAAATAAATACAAACTTGCCTGTAAAATAAAAATAAAGCCTAAGCTAGATACAGTGTAACTATTAGTTATATTGTAGCTAGCTTAGGGTTTATTTTACAGGTAAGTATTTAGTTTTAAATAGGAATAATTTAGGTAATGATAGTCATTTTATTTAGATTTATTTTAATTATATTTAAGTTAGGGGGGGTGTTAGGGTTAGGGTTAGACTTAGGTTTAGGGGTTAATAAATTTGGAATAGTGGCGGCAATGTTGGGGGCGGCAGATTAGGGGTTAATAAATGTAGGTAGGTTGCGGCGACATTGGGGGAGGGAGATTAGGGGTTAATAAATATAATGTAGGTGTCGGCAATGTTTGGGGCAGCAGATTAGGGGTTAATAAGTATAATGTAGGTGGCAGCGATGTCTGGAGCGGCATATTAGGGGTTAATAAGTATAATGTAGGTGGCGGCGATGTTAGGGGGGTCAGATTAGGGGTTAATAATATTTAACTAGTGTTTGCGAGGCGGGAGTGCGGCGGTTTAGGGGTTTATATGTTTATTCTAGTGGCTGCGATGTACGGAGGGATTAATAATTTTATTTTAGTGTTTGCAATGCGGGAGGGCCTTGGTTTAGGGATTAATAGGTAGTTTATGGGTGTTAGTGTACTTTTTAGCACTTTAGTTATGAGTTTTATGCTACAGCTTTGTAGTGTAAAATTCATAACTACTCACTTTAGAATGCATTACCAATCTTGACGGGATAGGCTGTTCCACTCACTTTTTGGCCTAAAAAAAAAAAGCTTGTAATACCGGCGCAATGGAAGTTCCATTGAAAAAAAGACTATACGCAAATTGCGTAAGTTGATTTGCGGTAAGTCCAAAAAAGTATGCGGTGCCCCTAAATCTGCAATAACCTGATAACGCTGCTTTTTCACCTTACCGCAAAACTCGTAATCTAGCCGTATGTTTCTATGTTTCTATATAGATAGAGATATATAGATAGATAGATATTTTTAAATAAAAATCATTATTGTGCTGTAGCAGACTTGTAGCAATAGTACTAATGCAACTTTAACTTTATTCAATTTTAAGATGCTTTTCTCCTGCACTTAAAATGTTCCCCACAGGAAATAGCAGGTCAACGTTTTTTTCATTACCAAACAAATTGTGAATGACCCCATGACCGGATGTAGGACACAATGAAGGCTTTTTTCTGTAACAAAAGATGTCTAAAAAACATGTGCATTCCTTATTTTGTGTGTACAACACATGCTGAATATGGCTGTCGGCAGCGCAACACACAAAAATCTGCATCATTTGCACAAATCTTAAAGGGACACTGAACCCAAATTTTTTCTTTTGTGATTCAGGTAGTGCATGGAATTTTAAGCAACTTTCTAATTTACTCCTATTATCAAAGTTTCTTCATTCTCTTGGTATCTGTATTTTAAAAGCAAAAATGTAAGTTAAGATGCCGGACCATTTTTGGTGAACAACCTGGATTGTTCTTGCTGAAACAAGTGCTGTCCAGGGAATGAACCAGAAATTGGCTGGCTCCTTAGCTTAGATGCCTTCTTTTTCAAATAAAGATAGCAACAGAATGAAGAAAAATTGATAATAGGAGTAAATTAGAAAGTTGCTTAAAATTGCATGCTCTATCAGAACCATAAAAGAAAAAAAAATTGGGTTCAGTGTCCCTTTAATGAGTTCCACTTTCAAAATAAAAAAAATCTGTCTCAGAAAAGAGTCACATTCTGCTTTCTAATATTTATATACTCTCTGTGTGTGTTTATGTATGTATCTATCTATCTATGTTGTTTTTGAGCAGTTCACAGATTGTGAGAGAAGACATCACACATGTGCCATATAATTACCTCACCTTTAGCCCTGTCCTTTGCAGGAGTTAAACACATAAAAAAGCAATTAACATTAAAAGTGTGAAAATGCATGGATTTAATAATAAATGCTTTACCCAAGAAGGTTTCTTTAGTTAATGTTATTTGTACAAATTATAAATTCTGGGATTTAAATGCACATTTAAAGTAACCATCCTTTAATTCAAAAAGTAATGGTGAGCAAATGTCTTTGAAAGTTCATAGATGTGAAAAGGCAATGATTAATAGTAACTTTTTACTATACAGGCATTAACCTAGATTTAACATTCTCACCAAGCTCAGCCAGCAAGAGTTTTATAAGACTTGATGAAAATAGATTAATAAAAAGACATAAAACTCAAAATTGCAATTCTTACAAAGGCAGTTTATTATTAAATTTGAATAGAATCAGTTTTGCAATATACATATATTAGCAAAAATGCTTCTAGTAGAATATAGGACTGATTCAGTGAAGGCTTATATTGTGCATGAAGGATATTTAGATATGCCATGGGCATGCTTATTCAAACACCACACCGTCTCACAGAACGGGTTGTGACATGTATGTGTCAGCATTAATGCAACATGGGTCTGCTAATGCATAATATACACTCTGATTCTACAACACCCCCCAACTCTCTAACCCCAACCTTGTCCTTACCAAATACATACCCACAGTCCCACCCACTGTAAAAACTTTGCCTACCAATGGGGCACTACCCTTTAGGACCCTTTTGGTACATATACATTAAAGGGACACTGAACCTAAAAAATTTCTTTCATGATTCAGATAGAGCATGCAATTTTAAGCAACTTTCTAATTTACTCCTATTATCAATTTTTCTTTGTTCTCTTGCTATCTTTATATGAAAAAGAAGGCATCTAAGCTTTTTTCTTGGTTCAGGACTCTGGACAGCAGTTTTTGATTGGTGGATGAATTTATCCACCAATCAGCAAGGACAACCTAGGTTGTTCACCAAAAATGGGCCGGCATCTAAACTTACTTTCTTGCATTTCAAATAAAGATACCAAGAGAATAAAGAACAGCTGATAATAGGAATAAATTAGAAAGTTGCTTAAAATTTCATGCTCTATCTGAATCACAAAAGAAAAAAATTGGGTTCAGTGTCCCTTTAAGCACATGACTTTGGGTCTGGCATTATTTGAATGCAGATGCACAGGGCATATATATACATGTTTGTACACAATCTATCACTGAAATAGTGATAAACGTTGTTAGATAAATTTTACTAATAAATATTTATAAGTGCTGCTATTCAAAACTGTTATGCATTTCAATGTTGAGATTGATGTCATTTTTATATAAAACAGTATTGTATTGTACACTGTCCTTAGGTTTCGTCAATGCCAAAGCCAGGCATTGTCAATATTTCTTGCAACATTTCTATTGCTGACATCCAGTGCAGATAAAGGGAATTAACAGACATGGAATCGTACTTAGCTTTCAGTTTGGAATTGAGAAGCACTCTCAGTGCTAAATCAACAGTAACGCGGCACATAACGACAAACTGATATATTGTTTGATGTTGCAAAAAATAAAGTTCACTGTCTTGTTTTGAGCTTTTGTTGACAAAGTTAGAGAGAGGAATACAGAGAGAAGGAGCTGCTGAGCAATCATTTATAAGTTCCTAGGTCATTTTTGACACATACTAAGACTAGAGATTTAAGCAGCAGCACCTTTAAACACACAGAAGCATAAAAATACATTTTATCTTAAAGGGACAGTAAAGTCATAATTAGTCATTCATGATTTAGATAGAGCATACAATTTTAAACAACTTTCCAATTTACTTCTATTATTTAATTTGCTTCCTTCTCTTTTATCCTTTCCTGAAAGGTTTATCTAGGCAAGCTCAGGAGCAGCAAAGGACCTAGGTTCTAGCTGCTGATTGGTGGCTTCATATATATACAGATTCTCATTGGCTCACCCTTGTGTTCAGTTAGAAACCAATAGTGCGTTGCTCCTCCTTTAACAAATGATACCAAGAGAATGAAACAAATTTGATACTAGAAGTAAACTGGAAAGTTGTTTAAAATGGTATGTTCTACCTAAATCATAAAAGAAAATAATACCATTAATGGTAAACATTTGTATCTGTGTGTATGTGAGTTACTGCAAGGGTACAGTGTGAGTAGGACAATGTCTCAACCATTTTCCACTGCATTTCAAATGAGCACTCATTTGAAGTGCAAGCATCAGCTTCCTTATTGGCTATAGGCATGCTCTTAGCCAATGAGGAGCTCTTAGCCAATGAGGAACTTTTACCTGTGTAATATAAGGGAGAGTGCCAATAGAGGGCAGTGGAAAATGATGAAGTCTCTATACTTACATGTCCCTATATTTTAGCTAGAACTCAATTTTGAGGCAGAAAAAAAAATACTTTCAATACACTATGATGTCTTGGACATTATTGCCAATAATGAATATAAAACCAATAATTACCTATAGTATATTTACAAACCTGAAACATGTCAACATATGTGTTTCTCAGATGCAAACACTTCAAAGTATTAATCCGGGATGGGGCCACTGTTCCCTCAACTTAGCAGCCCAAGTAGTTGACTTTTAGTTCAATTATTTTTATTAAGAAAAAAAAGGGAAAAAAAAGCTAAAAAAGCATGCACTTGCAACACACATAGGCTTATGTAGTAGAGTGAAGGGTTGGAGAACGGATATATAGAGGCCGATTAATCAAAGCTTCAACTGTGAATGTGCTGGAATGCCGCATCAAATTAGACGCCAAGTTGATCCACCATAGTTAACACAGATTTAATGTTGAAATGTTTGACATAATATAAGCTCCTGCAAGATCAATCTGATGCAAATCGATGCTTGCCTCATTCCAGCATAATACTGATCATCCGCCTTCACATTCGTCTCTATTCGAGCGTAATACTGATGATACGCCTTCACATTCGACTTTATTTGACCCTCTTACCAATTTATCAAACATTCAACAGGTACGCTTGCGTCTATTCTGAAGCAGCGTACCTATTGTTTAAACCGCCTGAGGCTGCGAATGCCATAGAAATCAATGGGAGTCTGAAAAGGTTTTGTTCTATGCAGTTTGTCATCGCAGACAGTTAACAATGAACGTGCAGAATATTTTTAATTTTGCGATACTTTTATGACCGGGTAGGAAGATATTAATAAACCATCTGAATCATGAAGTCTAATAAAAATGTTTTTTGTGATAAAAAAATATATTAAGATCTGTCCTTATTACTAAATAAAATCAGGTAGGGAAATGTTACACTACTTATGGGTTATGTTTCATCTTTGTCTCTCTGTCGTAGAGTTCATTACAAAGCAAGGGGACAAGTTATTATTTATACAGGAATGAAAGAAAAGAACACAGTCCCTGACCTTTTCGACACAGAAGGAGGCGATTAATAAACAAGCAACAGGCTGCACAAGTAGATGTGCGTCAACAAAGACGCATAAGATTGCCAAGAGTATTTCTCCCAAGAATTGGCCTATATCCTTTGAGTGAAAGGGATGAACTCCTTTCACTAGTAGATGCTGTCAAACATATAGGGATAAAGGAGAACAAAAGAGATAGTACGTAATATATTTTAATTACCAAAGAGTATAACTTCATTTGTTAATACATTTTTTTGCGTCCTGTTTAACGCATGGAACAATTACTCCAGGAGATGATGTTCATAGTTGAAAAGCAAATACAAAAAGAACTATCACATCATTTCTGCTTCTTCTTCCGCGCAATACTCCAACTTCTAATAACCGCCAAAAGAGTAAATTATCAACCATGTTTTATTGGGAAATGCATAATCACGTGATTAATTAAATAAGTAAATCAAAAGTTAACATACGTTTTCTACTCTCAATAGCGAATTGAATTGGTCAATACTGGTGGAATTGGTGTCACAGTAGTAGTTAGGGTTAGAGATGATGAAAAAGGGATTATAGCATTCATGAGATGGTGGGACGCACGTACCGCATATCTTGGATAAATATGACGCAGGGAATATGTATAAGGCGATATAGTGACCTTCGACGAAGCAAAAAACAGTGTTATAAGGATATCAAATCAATTGTCAAAAATTGTAAGTGACATTTTTTAGATTGTGTATTATAATTCTAAGGCATACAATGTCACTTTCACTTCATTCAATTGGTTGTCATATGAACATAACCAAAAAAGATCAGACATTTAATATTCAGAAAAATACATAATTAGTCAACATTTGTAAGAGTATTATAATCAAATAAAATCTGGAAATGATGTTTGATTCAATATAATCTTAAACAAAAAGGGATAGTTTACATAAAATTAAACTGTCATGATTTAGATAATGCAGCAATTATAATCACCTCTATAATGTTTTCCTATTATCATTGTTTGATTCCTTCTCTTGAACTGTTTTAAAAATTAAAAGTTAAATCTAGAAGGCCAGCCATTGATTTTAACACCTGTGTAGTATTGGTCTTGAAATAAAGATTAGGAAACAATACACAGATGTAGCACAAAATCTGGGCCAGCACTTGAACTTATTTGAATGAAAAGAAATTAAAAGGTAAATAAGACATGTAAATATGTTTGCAAAACATTTCACAAATCAAACATATATATACACAAGTATGTGCAAAGAGATAGGGACATATTCAAGCATTAAGAATCATAAAATTAAGTATAAAAAGTAAGATAGAAGCTGTTTGCAATATATATATATATATATATATATATATGCTATTTGCGTCGGACTTAACGCGCGTGTTTTTGACAGACTTGTTGATAAATAAGGCAGTTGAATGTAGATTGGGGCCAGCGATGTATGGCGAGCGTATAGCCCATCGCAAATGCGTTGAGATTGACGCCTTGATAACTCGGCCCCATAGTCGTAAGCTGATGTAAGAACTGCCAGAGGTCTGACATTGCATTGGCCATGCATGATGCAGGGTGCGTATTGTAAGAGAATTACGGATTGACAACTCATATGTAATTTTCCTCTGTCTCAAAACTGTATCTGATTGCTTTTTAGTCAATTAAAAAAAATGATATCTGCATTTTAACTGCACTCTTTCTTTTTTGGATTTTTACAATTATTTCCTTTTTGTGATATATTTATTGTAATTACAACTTTGTAGAGCATTATTTAAAAGAAATGAACAGCAGGAAAATATTTATATTTCTATGTGATAAATATAAATTTGATGTTTATTTCCCAGATTTTTAAAGCTGCAACCCTAGAGCAATTAAAATAGTATACAATTAGCATTATAACCTAGTAAAAACAACTACACATTAAGTGCTGATCCAGTGTTTTTTATTATAAGGAAGCCAAATTTTTCAGGTATTTTTTTTTTGTCCAGTATATTTTTTGGCACATTTGAAATTGAAATTCTCAAGCACAAACACTGGACATTCAAAACTCCAAACTTTTCTGCATTTTGAGGAACTGCCTTAAACGTTTACCTCATTTCAACTGGTCTCCTTCATACATGCCCCAGCTTATACACAAATGGGCCTTTATTTATGATGGACAGGCAAATTTACTCCTGGGAACTTTGCTCGCTGGGTATTGTAGTGAACTGCTATTCTGATCAGGATGATTTAACTCCCCCAGCCTTGAGGTGGTGGAGTAGTTGAGGGGCAGTGGTCTTAAGACTGGAGCTACTTAATTAGCTTTCCAAGGCCACTCAAGCAAGCTTGAAACTCTTGAGCCCAGAAAGCTGCGTCCACATGGCCTAAAACAGTGATCAGTCCAGTAGACTTTGCAGACATTATCACAGCATGGTCAATACAGTCCCATTAAAAGGGAAAATGTAAGGTTGTACATGTGCTATGATGACCACTATAAAGCTTCAAGATTAATAACTGCAGCATTCATTTAGTTAGAACATCTGTGCTGAAAACAGACTTCAGGATTGACTACCTGAGCTACTCTACATCAGGACAGTAGCAAGAGGCAGCAGAACAGAGCCTTAAATTACTGAAGGGCAAATATGACTATATTTCAGGTTAAAAAAACATTTAAAATATAATTTTGCTTCATACACATTAATACAGCATATAATCATGGAGATGTTTCTCCACAGAACCTGGTGCAACTCCTTACATGGACTTTCTCTGTACACATTGGGTTATTGTTGTCACATTTTATCTAAAGTGCCATTGTATTCTAATAATAATAAACTATTGATGGCCCTATATACTTATAACAATCCTGCACACATATATTTTGCTTTGTGCACAAGTAATTTGCATTCAAACTCTTGTTTTGTTATGTATTTTAAATAGAAACTGCAGTGGGTAAGTGTGGAAGGTATGGTATCATAGTTTTTAAAGTATCACCAGTGAACACCTAAGGTTGCCATCTTTTATGGAAAAAAAACTGGTCATGTGCATTATCATCAATTTGCATAAATAATTATACAGTATACATTTTGGATTTAGGGTGATTTCATTTCTGGAGTCTTCCCCAAAACAAAATGATATTAAAATGATCAGTTGTATTTAAATTTAATTTGTCTGACTTAAAAGTGGTGGTGTTTTGAAGAAATAATTCTTTTAAAAAGGACCAAAAATACTGAAATGTTAAGATGAGTTAACCAAAAGTTGTCTATTTTAGAAATTGATGCTTTTTACATAGGGATTTACACATATGAATGCTACAAATTCTAAGCAAATACTATTTTATTGTTGTTATAGAAAAAAACAGGACATTTAAATGATAACTCTGTGTACCATGCCATTGAAGAGGAATATCTTCTACCAGTGCTGAAGAAAAATAAAACAAACAATGACATCAACGGAGCAAATAAAAACAAAATAATTGTGTCACCAACAGAACACAAAGAATGTTCAAAGATTACCAAAGACAACATTTCTCCAATATTCATTCATCTTCAAACTCTGAGAACAGGAGATATTTTTGTGAGTATAATATCAATCAAAAGATTTAAGATAAAAAACCTTGGGGTTGATCACAATCTATTGGCTGAGGCTTTTTTGGATCTTTTCAGGTTGAAAACTTCAACGTTTTAATTCAAGGTAATCACAGTAGTGTGATTTTGGCTATTTTCTGCACTCACAATCGCATTTAGGCTCCTCAATAAAAGACTCTGGGGCTGATTTATCATTTGTCTGGTGGACATGATCCGCTGTAGCGATTATGTCTGCCAGACATCGATAAATGCCAACAGCATACGCTGTCGGCATTTATCATTGCACAAGTTCTGAACAGAGGGGGCGGATGAAGGAGCAACGGTCATGCGAAAACAGGGGTATTTGGCTCCATTCAGGCCATGATAAATCAATCACCAAGTATTCCAAGTTAAATCACTATATTGTGTTGCATATGTACAAAACACTATTTCTAAAAAACTATTTTTTAGAAATAGAAAACAGAAAATTGGCATGTGCGTATGTATTCACCCCCTTTGTTATGAAGCCCATAAAAAGCTCTTGTGCAACCAATTACCTTCAGAAGTCACATAATTAGTGAAATGATGTCCACCTGTGTGCAATCTTACGCCTAGATTTATAGTTCTGCGTTAGCCGTCAAAACCAGCGTTAGGGGCTCCTAACGCTGGTTTTGGCCGCCCGCTGATATTTAGAGTCAGTCAGGAAGGGTTCTAATGCTCACTTTGCAGCCGCAACTTTTCCATACCGCAGATCCCCCTACGCCATTTGCGTATCCTATCTTTTCAATGGGATCTTTCTAACGCCAGTATTTAGAGTCTTGGCTGAAGTGAGCGTTAGAAATCTAACGACAAAACTCCAGCCGCAGCAAAAAGCCAGGAGTTAAGAGCTTTCTGGGCTAACGCTGGTTCATAAAGCTCTTAACTACTGTGCTCTAAAGTACACTAACACCCATCAACTACCTATGTACCCCTAAACCGAGGCCCCCCCACATCGCCGCCACTCTAATAATTTTTTTTAACCCCTAATCTGCCGACCGCACACCGCCGCCACCTACGTTATCCCTATGTACCCCTAATCTGCTGTCCCTAACACCGCCGACCCCTATATTATATTTATTAACCCCTAATCTGCCGCCCCCAACGTCGCTGCCATCTACCTACAATTATTAACCCCTAATCTGCCGACCGGACCTCACCGCTACTATAATAAAGTTATTAACCCCTAATCCGCCTCACTCCCGCCTCAATAACCCTATAATAAATAGTATTAACACCTAATCTGCCCACCCTAACATCACCGACACCTAACTTCAAGTATTAACCGCTAATCTGCCGACCGGACCTCACCACTACTCTAATAAATTTATTAACCCCTAAAGCTAAGTCTAACCCTAACACTAACACCCCCCTAAGTTAAATATAATTTTTATCTAACAAAATAAATTAACTCTTATTAAATAAATTATTCCTATTTGAAGCTAAATACTTACCTGTAAAGTAAACCCTAATATAGCTACAATATAAATTATAATTACATTGTAGCTATTTTAGGATTAATATTTATTTTATAGGCAACTTTTTATTTATTTTAACCAGGTACAATAGCTATTAAATAGTTAATAACTATTTAATAGCTACCTAGTTAAAATAGTTACAAAATTACCTGTAAAATAAATCCTAACCTAAGTTACAATTAAACCTAACACTACACTATCAATAAATTAATTAAATAAAATACCTACAATTATCTACAATTAAACCTAACACTACACTATCAATAAATTAATTACATACAAATACCTACAATTAAATACAATTAAATAAACTAACTAAAGTACAAAAAATAAAAAAGAACTAAGTTACAAAAAATAAAAAAATAATTTACAAACATTATAAAAATATTACAACAATTTTAAGCTAATTACACCTACTCTAAGCCCCCTAATAAAATAACAAAGCCCCCCAAAATAAAAAAAATGCCCTACTCTATTCTAAAATAAAAATAGAAAAGCTCTTTTACCTTACCAGCCCTTAAAAGGGCCTTTTGCGGGGCATGCCCCAAAGAATTCTGCTATTTTGCCTGTAAAAAAAAACATACAATACCCCCCCAACATTACAACCCACCACCCACATACCCCTAATCTAACCCAAACCCCCCTTAATTAAACCTAACACTAAGCCCCTGAAGATCTCCCTACCTTATCTTCACCACACCGGGTATCACCGATCCTTCCAGAAGAGGCTCCGAAATCTTCATCCAAGCCCAAGCGGGGGCTGAAGAGGTCCATCATCGGGCTGAAGAGGTCCATCATCGGGCTGAAGAGGTCCATCATCGGGCTGAAGAGGTCCATCATCCGGCTGAAGAGGTCCATCATCCAGCTGAAGAGGTCCATCATCAGGCTGAAGAGGTCCATTATCCGGCTGAAGTCTTGATCCAAGCGGGGGCTGAAGAGATCCATCATCCGGCTGAAGTCTTCTATCAAGCGGCATCTTCAATCTTCTTTCTTCCGGATCCATCTTCATCCCGCCGACGCGGAACATCCATCCTGGCCAACGACTTCCCGACGACTGATGGTTCCTTTAAATGACGTCATCCAAGATGGCGTCCCTCGAATTCCGATTGGCTGATAGGATTCTATCAGCCAATCGGAATTAAGGTAGGAAAACTCTGATTGGCTGATGGAATCTGTCAATCAGATTGAGCTTGCATTCTATTGGCTGTTCCGATCAGCCAATAGAATGCGAGCTCAATCTGATTGGCTGATTGGATTTTCCTACCTTAATTCGAGGGACGCCATATTGGATGACGTCATTTAAAGGAACCGTCATTCATCGGGAAGTCGTCGGCCAGGATGGATGTTCCGCGTCTGCGGGATGAAGATGGATCCGGAAGAAAGAAGATGATGGACCTCTTCAGCCCAATGATGGACCTCTTCAGCCGGATGATGGACCTCTTCAGCCCGATGATGGACCTCTTCAGCCCCCGCTTGGGCTTGGATGAAGATTTCGGAGCCTCTTCTGGACGGATCGGTGATACCCGGCGTGGTGAAGATAAGGTAGGGTATGTTTTTTTTTACAGGCAAAAGAGCAGAATTCTTTGGGGCATGCCCCGCAAAAGGCCCTTTTAAAGGCTGGTAAGGTAAAAGAGCTTTTCTATTTGTATTTTAGAATAGGGTAGGGCATTTTTTTATTTTTGGGGGACTTTGTTATTTTATTAGGGGGCTTAGAGTAGGTGTAATTAGCTTAAAATTGTTGTAATATTTTTCTAATGTTTGTAAATTATTTTTTTATTTTTTGTAACTTAGTTCTTTTTTATTTTTTGTACTTTAGTTAGTTTATTTAATTGTATTTATTTGTAGGTATTTGTATGTAATTAATTTATTGATAGTGTAGTGTTAGGTTTAATTGTAGATAATTGTAGGTATTTTATTTAATTAATTTATTGATAGTGTAGTGTTAGGTTTAATTGTAACTTAGGTTAGGATTTATTTTACAGGTAATTTTGTAATTATTTTAACAAGGTAGCTATTAAATAGTTATTAACTATTTAATAGCTATTGTACCTGGTTAAAATAAATACAAAGTTACCTGTAAAATAAATATTAATCCTAAAATAGCTACAATATAATTATAATTTACATTGTAACTATATTAGGGTTTATTTTACAGGTAAGTATTTAGCTTTAAATAGGAATAATTTATTTAATAAGAGTTCATTTATTTCGTTAGATAAAAATTATATTTAACTTAGGGGGGTGTTAGTGTTAGGGTTAGACTTAGCTTTAGGGGTTAATAAATTTATTAGAGTAGCGGTGAGGTCCGGTCGGCAGATTAGGGGTTAATAATTGTAGGTAGGTGGCGGCGACGTTGGGGGCGGCAGATTAGGGGTTAATAAATATAATATAGGGGTCGGCGGTGTTAGGGGCAGCAGATTAGGGGTACATAGGGATAACGTAGGTGACGGCGGTGTACTGAGCGGCAGATTAGGGGTTAAAAAAAATATGCAGGGGTCAGCGATAGCGGGGGCCGCAGATTAGGGGTTAATAAGTGTAAGGTTAGGGGTGTTTAGACTCGGGGTTCATGTTAGGGTGTTAGGTGCAGACATAGGAAGTGTTTTCCCATAGGAAACAATGGGGCTGCGTTAGGAGCTGTACGCTGCTTTTTTGCAGGTGTTAGTTTTTTTTTCAGATCAAATGGCCCCATTGTTTCCTATGGGGGAATCATGCACGAGCACGTTTTTTAACCTGGCCGTGTCCGTAAGCACCGCTGGTATTTACAGTGGCGGTAAATATGCCTGTACGCTCCCTTTTTGGAGCCTAACGCAGCCCTTCTGTGAACTCTAAATACCAGCGGTATTTAAAAGGTGCGGGGGAAAAAAGCACGCGTAGCTAACGCACCCCTTTGGCCGCACAACTCTAAATCTAGCGATTATTGTCACATGATCTGTCATTACATATACACACCTTTTTTGAAAGACCCCAGAGGCTGCAACACCTAAGCAAGAGGCACCACTAACCAAACACTGCCATGAAGACCAAGGAACTCTCTAAACAAGTAAGGGACAATGTGGTTAGGTTATAAAAAAATATCCAAATCTTTGATGATCCCCAGAGAAACAGCAAAACCTATCTTTAAAAGATAGCTAATTCCTTTATTAGCTATCTCCCAGTTTTGTACAGCCAGCACTGCTTTAGTAATACACTTACCTCTGTGATTACCTTGTAACACAACCTCTCTCTCAGCTCAAGATTTTGGAAGCCACTTCAACAACAAAATTGACTCCATCAGAAGTGAAATCAGCTCTCAACATACTTCCAATCTCCCACCCCCTCAAAAGCTCACAATCACCCAAAACAGCATGAAAGAAAACTTGCACTCGCTGGATTTTTTAAACAGATTTTACTGTGACCGTGTGACATTTCGGGGACAATATATCCCCTTCCTCTGAGGAAGGGGATATATTGTCCCCGAAAAGTCACACGGTCACAGTAAAATCTGTTTAAAAAATCCAGCGAGTGCAAGTTTTCTTTCATGCTGTTTATAATCATCTACTAGCACCCTGGTAGATGTTTTCAAGGTGAGAGTGCACATCTTTGCTACGTTTTATATATATATATATATATATATATATATATATCAAATGCAAAGAAAATGGCACACACCAACCAGTATAACCCCCCTTTAGCTCTGCTAATAAGCAATGTAGAAGATCAAGTAGTATCCTGACTGGGCATAGGTCTTGTTGATACAAAGCAGGCATAAACAGAAATGAAGAATTCAAATGCTTTTAATTACTTTACATAATGATATAGGCTCACAGCTGTGGGCCTATATTGTTAAGTAAAATAATTAAAAGCGTTTGAATTCTTCATTACTGTCTATGCCTGCCTTGTATCTTCAAGACCTATGCCGAGTGAGGATACTACTTGATCTTATATATATATATATATATATATATATATATATATATATATACTGTATATATATATATGGAATGAGTTATATATGAAATGATATATATATATATATATATATATATATATATACAGTAGGTAAAAATATATATATTTACCAAAATACATCAGATATTTATATAGAAATATGTATTTATGAATAAAAAGAACATATTCTGCTATGTGAAGAACATTGGAATGTGAAATATTCATATTTTCATGTCGGGTTAGCGCACTTGAGAATATGCTATTAGGTTTGCGCGAGTAGGGTGTTAGCTTTTTCTTTCACTTTTTTGCACCATTGACTTCTATTGGGAAACACGTTATTGCACGCACAATATTCTAATTTTGGTGTTGGGTTAGCGTGGAAGCTTACTTTCAACTTGTAATACAAGAACAACACGACGAGCGAAAAATGCTTACTTCTAGTGCAGTTAACGCTCAAGCGGGAATGTTAAATAACGCTCCACTTGTAATCTGGCCCTTTATGATTAATATTAGTATTGTTAAATTACTAAAAGAAATAAAAACTACTGAGAAAACCCAGAAATATCTTATCTGCCTGGTCTGCAATACATATAGTGATCTTTAATATTCCTGAACTCTTTAGTATTTTGAATTATTTATTATTTTACCGCCCAATTACTGTATAATAAATATGCTTTTTGAAAAATTTTATCTACAATTTTTTTTTGAGTTTGGATTATTTTTGTTTTGTTTTTTTAAATTTTCAAAAATTTTCACTGAAAATGTATGAATAGCTAGGTTGATATTTGAAGACTTTTGTTATTTTTCAACTTCATCTTTCTTGGTCCTATGACAAATTAAGAAAGTCAGAAACTTCTGTCCCATACTGCAGTAAAATAAATCATCTAGGAACCTTCACTTTCATTTACACTTATGGAAAAAAGTGACTAACAGACTGTTGGGTCACATTAATACACAAGTGATGTTGGCTTATGTGAGCAAAAGGCTTATGAATAAAATGCATGTGTCAAGTTGAAAATAATTATTTATTGAATGAAGGTACATAAAAGCAATCTATAATACACAGCTGGTCCCTTATTGTATTTGGACATAACCTTTTTAACAAAAATTCTGGGCAGTCAGGTGTTTTAAATTTTACAAAGTCTATTACTGTATATTAGCATAAATCATGCAACCATTCAGAAACAGAATGCCTTTTGTACTCTGGTTTATTAATGCATATCAATTACTTTAAGCAACAGATTTATTTAAGGAATATTTTGCTGAAATGATTGCAATTTTTTGCAGTATCTGAAATGTCTTATGCACCTTGGGTGTATTTCCAATACTTGTAATTCAGAATTTTTGGAACATAAATTCAAGTAATTGCACACAGATTCTTGAATTATTTCATAATTTCTAATGAATGTTATCTAGCTGATTTTATGTACTGTAACTTCTTAGCTGTCTAGATCATGCAGTTTCTCTACAATTCAATAGGTGAATGTCTCCTCACCCTAAAAACTTTACTTTAATCATAACTCTCTATTTCAGTGATGGTCAACATCCTAGCACATGGGGGCCACAGATCAATGTTTTAGAAGCCTTAAAGGGACAATATACTATAAAATAGTTTTTTCCCTTAATGTGTTTCCAATTACTTTTTTTCCAGCTGCAGAATATAAAATGTATGAGATTTGCTATTTTTAAGGCTAATTTGTGTATATGAATTAGCTGATTTTGTGTTTTGAAGCCACAACCTAATAAAATGGGTTGAGCTTGTAGGTATAATCAGATCTCATTACTTTATCACATTTTGTACATATACATGCTTTTTTATCTTATATCTGTCTGTAAACCAAAGACCAATACTTGGAGAGAACAATGGAAGATTAACATTTTATTACCTTATCTCTTCTATACCCCACTGGGAGTGTAATTTCTTCTACTGGCTTAACACAGCTTGGCCTTGAGGCCAAACACTTTTAGGATGGGTTAAAAGGACATAATACTCATATGCTAAATCACTTGAAACTGATGCAGTAGAACTGTAAAAAGCTGACAGGAAAATATCACCTGAGCATCTCTATGTAAAAAAGGAAGGTATTTTACCTCACAGTTTCCTCAGCTCAGCAGAGTAAGTTCTGTGTAAAAAGTTATACTCAGCTGCTCCCAGCTGCAGGGAAAAATAAAAAAAATCAAGAAATGAACAGCAACCAATCAGCATCAGCATTGCTGAGGTCATGAACTCTTTTACTGTGATCTCATGAGATTTGACTTAACTCTCATGAGAATTCATAGTAAACTTCCTTTACCTGATTGGTGAAATAAGATGAGAGTGCACGATGCTCATCCCCTAAGCTGTCCCAGGACAGACATACTAATATGCTGCTTAGAAGTCATTTACAATGGGATGTGGCTACTGAGGAACTTTTGAGGTAAAATATCTTTCTTTTTTACATAGAGATGTTCAGGTGATATTTTCTAGACAGCTTTTTACAGCTATACTGCATCAGTTTAAAGTGTTTAAACATTTGGGTATTATGGCCCTTTAATAAATATACCCCATAGTCTTTGGTCTGGTGGTTGGCCATTGCTGCTTTATGCTAACATTAATGAAAAAGTTGGAGGTTAGTGCTGGCCCTTGTATATCAACAATCTTCTATGTGCATATTTTTTCTAGTCACCTAAGAAATAGTAGAGCCCTAGCTCTCTTCAAAAAATTTTACTTTTTATATTAAATAGAGAATTTAGAATATTTTGGCAAAACCCCATAAAAAAGTATTTCATCCACGTTTTTTTAACACAATGAATGATTTAGGACCTAATTTATGGTTGTCCAGGTGGACAAGGTTCCCTATGTTGTCTCCTGGTCTTTTTGAACCAATCACAAGATGGCAGGGGCTTTTAATCACCCCAGTCTGATCAGTCCAGGGTGATTTTTAACCGTTCCTCAGAGGTTGAAAAACATCTATTTTAACACTGCTGCTTTTTAACAGTTTTTTTGTAACCTGCCTCCACAGCTTAATAAAATGAGCTGTTAATATTTGCTGCTCTTGTCATCCGATATTAGTCTCAGTAGTCTTTATGGTGCATATTCTTTATTGGTTTAGGATCCTTAAGGCTAGATTACAAGTGGAGCGTTAAATTATCGGAAGCAAGATAATTAACCAGTGTCTGGTTATTGCTACCACAAGCTCAGGTTAATTTTATAAATCTGCCCCAAATCGCCCCAAAATACTGTCTAGTGTAGTATATTAAAAAAATAAAGATGGCAGCATCTTTATTTTTTAATAAAATTACTGCACTAGGCAATATTGTGGGGTTAAAGTTGGTGGGAGTGGGGTGTTAGAAAAAAAACGGCACTGAAAAGAGCCTTTACATTGCGATCAATGGGAACTACTGTGTGTTCCCATAAAATATATGTGTATATGCTTATATACTTATATATTTATGTGTTAATGTGTGTATATACACATATAAACACACATATATATATGTATATCAGCCTATACATATATATTTGATTGCTGCCATCACTGCGCGACTTATTCCCTTCGCTGGCGCAGAAGTTCTGATGCCATCTGTGGAAGTGCAGATCACACAATTGTGGTTTTCAGAGTTAGCTACTGCAATCTATTTCCATTTGCACCACTGCTGATCAATTACATTGCATCTATAATATTATCTGCATGGGTACACTGTGCTTCTATTGCTATATGGGTGTTGGGCAACTTTCACAAAGATTCTCTTAAATTATATTTATCTTGTTTGTTAAAGGCCCAGTTAAATTTTGTCATAAACTGTATTCAAAATGGTGACTGAGTTTCTATGCAAAACACTTCTCTAATAACTTTTTTTAATATTATTTTCACTTCTTTTAAACTTTAAATCTCCATCCCGCTTACCAACTGCTTAGTATATTTGTAAGAGACCCTTAAATTAGATTACACAATCGTGAACAAATTGTAATCTCAGTCATTCATGACTATGAGATCATGTTAGAAACCAAAACGTTTATTTTTAGTGAGTGGATTGAATTTCTTAAAACTATATTTTACAATACAATTTTTTTTTGAGTTTTAAAATAAGTTTATTAATATTTGCAATGGTACAATAATGCTGAAAGTGAATCACAACAGCTAATTAACTTAAAAACAAGACGTATACATATCCTATATAATAAAAGGCCAAGTATGTTTGTCCAAAGCTGTCATGCGAAGTAGAGAATGCGCAAGGACAAACATACCTGGCCTTGAGCAGCAGAGATAGTGTTCTGAAGTGGCCGTGATGGGGGGCGTAGCCGGGCGTGCCGTGATGGGGGAGTGGTCAGGCGGAGCTTGCGTGATGGGGGCATGGCCGACGGATAGAGCAAAAGAGAGGGGTAGAGAGAGAGCAAAAGAGAGGGGGAGAGAGAGAAAGCAAGGGGTGGGACCGCTGTACGGCATAAAAATGGCACGTGTACACAGGCTTTAGGACTAGTTTATCATATTAAGTTGGTTGCTATATTAATTTAGTCCTCAATTGTGTTATTATAGGGCAATTGATGAAAGCTTTAGGGGTAGATTTATCATAGTGCAAGCGGACATGATATAATGTAGCGTATCATGTCCGCTGCACAACGATAAATGCCGACAGCATATGCTGTCAGCATTTATCATTGCACCAGCAGTTCTTGTGAACTGCTTGTGCAATGCCGCCCCCTGCAGAAGGGGAAGAAAGAGCAAAAGAGGGGGGAAAGAGAGCAAAAGAGAGGGGGGAGAGCAAAAGAGAGGCGGAGAGAGAGCAAAAGAGAGGGAAGAGAGCAAAAGAGAGGGCAAAAGAGAGGGGGAGAGAGAGAGCAAAAGAGAGGGGGGAAAGAGAGAGCGCAAATGAAAGGGGAAGAGAGAGTGCAAAAGAAAGGGGTGAGAGAGAGCAAAAGAGAAGGGTAGAGAGAGAGCTTAAAAGAGAGGGAGAGAGAGCGCAAAAGAGAGGGAGAGAGAGAGCAAAAGAGAGGGGGAGAGATCAAAAGAGAGGGGGGAGAGAGAAATCAAAGGAGAGGGGGGAGAGAGAGAGCAAAAGAGAGGGGGAGAGAGAGAGAGCAAAAGAGAGGGAGAGAGAGTGCAAAAGAGAGGGAGAGAGAGAGAGTGCAAAAGAGAGGGGGAGAGAGAGAGCAAAAGAGAGGGGTAGAGAGCGCAAAAGAGAGGGGGGAGAGAAAGAGCAAAAGAGGGGGAGAGAGAGAGCAAAAGAGGGGGAGAGAGAGAGCAAAAGATGGGGAGAGGGGACAAAGAGGGGGAGAAAGAGCAAAAGAGGGGGAGAGAGAGAGCAAAAGAGGGGGGAGGGAGAGCAAAAGAGGGGGGAGAGAGAGCAAAAGAGATGGGGGAGAGAGAGCAAAAGAGAGGGGGGAGAACGAGAGAGCAAAAAAGAGGGGGAGAGAGAGCGCAAAAGACAGGGGGAGAGAGAGAGAGCAAAAGAGAGGGGGAGAGAGAAAGCATTACTGAAGTCCGGCGGTGAAGGTCTTCTTCCAGGCTGCTCTATCATCTTCTATCTTCATTCGGAGCGAAGGCAGCACTGAGCGATCTTCCCCGATGCGCGGATCCAGAGCGGCGGTTCTCAGCGGCGGCCCTCCGCGGCGGTCCTAAGCAGCGGTGTGTAGGCTCCTCTTCATCCGATCTCCGTCGTACACTGAAAATTGAATAGAACGTACCGCATTCAATTTGAGGTACCTAGCATTCCTATTGGCTGAAATTTTGTCCGGACTTCAGGAACCATTAATAGATATTATGGGGTTAGTGATAGGTATTTTTTTTATTTTTTGGGGTGGTTTTTTTTTTCAGATTAGGGTTTGGGCAGTTTGAAAAGAGCTAAATGCCCTTTTAAGGGCAATGAAAAAGAGCTGAATGCTCTTTTTATTTTGGGGGGCTTTTTATTTTTATAGGGCTATTAGATTAGGTGTAATTGTTTTTTTTTGTGATAATTTTGTTTATTTTTTGTAAACTTAGTGTTTTTTATTTTTCGTAAATTATTTTTCATAATTTAGTGTTTATTATTTTTTGTAATTTTAGACTTTTATTTTTTTTTCGTAGTGTTAGGTTTTTTAAATGTGTAATTTAGATTTTTTTAATTGGTAGTTTTTTTTATTTTATTAGAATAGTAAGGTTAGGTTAATTTATAGTGTAATGTTAGGTTTATTTTTATTTCAAAATAACCGATAATAATAATAATAATAATTTCACAGTTAAGTTTTTATTTATTTAAATATAGTTATATTGTAATTTAAATTTAAAGTTAGGGGGTGTTAGTTTTAGGGGTTAATAGTTTAATTTAGTGTTTTGCGATGTGGGGGGGCGGCGGTTTAGGGGTTAATAGGTTTATTTAGTGGCAGCGATGTGGGAGTCAAGATATTTAGTGGTTAATAACTTTATTATAGTGTCGGTGATGTCGGGAAATGGCAGATTATGGGTTAATAGCTTTATTATAGTGTCAGCAATGTCAGGGGCAGCAGATTAGGGGTTAATAAATTTATTTAATAGTTGCAATGTGGGTGGGCGGCGGATTAGGGGTTAATAAGTTTAATATAGTGTTTGCGATGCAGGAGGGGGCGGTTTAGGGGTTAATAGGTAGTTTATAGGTGTTAGTGTACTTTGCAATATTTAAGTTATGAGTTTTGTGAAACATTTTTGTTACACAAAGCTCATAACTACTGCTCTCATATAGCGGTATGGATCGTGTCGGTATAGGCTGTAATGAAAGCATTTTAGCCAGACCGCACAACCTGTAATACCTGTGCTATGAAAATCTCACACAAAAACTTCATTTTTTTGAGTGCGGAATGGACGTTGTGTTACAGGCTAAAATGCTTGCGGTATAGCTATACCGTCACGACTCGTAATAGGGCGTTACTGCCATTATGCTGAAATTGACATTTTTTCAGCGTTACAAGCCGTAATTATTATTATTATCATTTATTTGTATAGCACCGCCAAATTCCGCAGCGCTGGGTACAATGATAGGGGTATACAATGACAAAGATTTCTGATACAATACAAAACATAACAAGACTAAACAAATCTAGCACAGGAGGAAGAGGGCCCTGCTCCGGAGAGCTCACAGTCTATAGGTTTAGGGTGCAGAGACATAAGGTTGGGGTAGCTTGTTACATCGGTTGTATTTGCAGAAGTGAGTCAGGCAGTTCATGTATTAGCTTGGTTCGGATGTGGGATGGAGGAGAGATGGTAAGCCTCCCTGAATAGGTGGGTTTTCAAGGATCTTCTGAAGCTATACAAGGTTGGAGACAGTCTGATGGAGCGGGGTAGAGAGTTCCAGAGGACAGAAGCAGCACGTGCGGTCTTGGAGGCGGGACTGGGATGTAGAGATAACAGGAGTGTAGAGACGTAGGTCAGAGGTTGATCGAAGAGGACGGGATGGGGAGTATTTTACGATGAGAGAGGAAATATAGTTGGGAGTTAGACTGTTGAGTGCTTTGTAGGTTAGGGCTAATACTTTAAATTGTATTCTGGAGTGTATGGGGAGCCAGTGTAGAGACTGGCAGAGCGGAGCAGCTGATGTAGATCGTCGACTTAGGTGGATGAGTCTAGCAGAAGCATTCATAATAGATTGGAAGAAGGAGAGGCAGTGTTTTGGAAGGCCATTTAAGAGTAGATTGCAATAATCAATGCGTGACAGGATGAGGGAATGAATAAGTATTTTTGTAGTTTTTTTGAGTAAGGAAGGGACGAATTCTGGAAATGTTGCGTAGGTGTGAACGGCAGGATTTGGTAAGCGTTTGTATATGTGGGTTGAATGTGAGTTCTGAGTCTAGTGTGACCCCAAGGCAGCGGACCTGGGGTGAGGTGTTGAGAATAGAGTCTCCAACCATCAGAAAAATGTCAGGTGTCGGATGTCTCGATGAGGGGGGAATAAGAAGCAGCTCAGTTTTGGACAGATTGAGTTGGAGGTAGTGTGAAGACATCCAAGAGAAAATTGCAGAGAGGCAGTCAGAAATCTGGTTGAGTAAAGAGGGAGAGATATCAGGAGAGGAAAGATAGATTTGGGTATCATCAGCATATAGGTGGTACTGGAATCCAAAGGAGGCTATAAGTTTTCCAAGGCAGGATGTATAAAGAGAGAAAAGCAAGGGACCCAAGAGAGAGCCTTTACGGTACTCCAACTGAGAGAGGCATAGGATCACAAGATATGTTGTTAAAGGAAACTGAAAACGAGCGGTTTGAAAGATATGATGCAAACCAGGAGAGGGCTGTGTCTCGGATGCCAAATGAATGTAGTATTTTTAGGAGGAGAGGATGGTTAACTGTGTCAAAAGCTGCGGACAGGTCAAGAAGAATTAGTAAGGAGTAATGGCCTTTTGCTTTGGCTGATAACAGGTCATTTGTTACTTTAGCAAGAGCGGTTTCTGTTGAGTGTTTAGGGCGGAAACCAGATTGTAGTGGATCAAGTAAGGAGTTAGTTGTGAGAAATTGAGTTATCCGATTATAGACTAGTCGTTCCAATAATTTTGAAGCAAAGGGAAGTAAGGAGACCGGTCGATAGTTAGAAGGCGCGGAGGGGTCGAGCGAGGGATTTTTTAGGATTGGTATGATTGACGCATGCTTGAATGTGTCAGGAAATGTGCCAGCAGTGAGGGATTGGTTAAAGAGATGAGTTAGGGTAGGGGTTAGTGAAGCAGAGAGAGAGGGAATAAGTCGTGAAGGAATAGGGTCAAGTGGGCAGGTTGTGAGATGAGCTGAGGATAGGAGTGCAGAGACTTCTTCCTCTGTTACAGGAGGGAAATAGCATAGATTTTTGTTAATAGAAGGGGTGGGTAGGTAGGATCGCTGGGTTTGCGGGGTGTGAGGTGCAGATCTCTTTTCTAATGGTGTCAATTTTATTTTTTTGAGGTTGGTAGTGGGCAGGGGGGCAGGCGGACGTAGAAGGGAGTTAAAGGTTGAGAACAGTTTTCTGGGGTTGGATGCGTGAGATGACACGAGGGAGGAGAAATAGACTTGTTTTGCCAGGCTGAGTGCAGAGTTGTAGGACTTAAGGGGGAATTTATAATGTTGGAAATCAGCAAGGGTGCGTGATTTCCTCCACTGCCGTTCAGCGGCCCGTGAGCATCGCTGAAGATATCTGGTCTGTTTAGTGTGCCACGGTTGCCGTCGAGTGATTGATGTACGTCGAAGAATGGAGGGTGCAGTTTTGTCAAGTGTTGATTTTAGTGCCAAATTATACTGTAGAGTCACGAGGTTTGGACAAGAGAGGGATGAAATGTCAGAGAGCAGAGGACTCAGTTGAGTGGAAAAGTCTGTGAGATCCAAGTCATTTAAATTCCTGTGAGGTAGCTTTTTATGGGGGGCTTGCAAAGATGTAGCAGGTAGAGTGAGAAAGTTAATAGATGGTGGTCAGAGAGAGGAAAGGGGAAGTTAAGGGAGTTGGAAACAGCACAGAAATTTGTGAAGACCAGGTCTATGGAGTTGCCTTCACAGTGTGTTGAAGATGCTGTCCACTGGGACAGGCCTAAAGAGGTGGTAAGGGATAGAAGTTTAGAGGCAGCAGGCGTGTTAGGCTTATCAAGGGGTATGTTGAAGTCCCCTAAGATGAGAGAAGGGACATTAGAAGAGAGAAAATGTGGAAGCCAGGCTTCAAAGTGGTCCAGAAATTGTGATGCTGGGCCAGGGGGCCGATAGATAACTGCAACACGAAGAGCTATAGGGGAGAAGAGGCGGATAGCGTGAACTTCAAAAGATGAGAAGGAAAGAGAGGGGGGTGAAGGAATGCAGTGAAAGGTACTGTGTGGAGACAGGAGATGCAAGCCGTAATGCAAAACTCGTAATCTAACTAAATATTAGTTATTTGCATTGTGGGGGGGGGGTTTAGGAGTTAATAGGAGTTAATAGGTCAATTTTGTTTACTGCAATGTGGGGGATTGGCGGTTTAGGGGTTAATAGTTAATTAGGTTTATTGCGATGTGAGGGGTTGGTGGTTTAGGGGTTAATAGGTTAATTAGGTTTATTGCGATGTGGGGGGTTGGCGGTTTAGGGGTTTGTTAATATTTCTTGCGAGTGCTTAGTTTTTTTTGTTAATACTTCGTTCTGGCATTTTTTTTTGTTATACTACGTTCGGACGGTTAGGTTTTTTATTATTTTGTGCGGGCGGTTACATGTTTTTTGTTATTTCGTGCGGTTGCGTGTTTTTTTTTTTTCTTAATGTTTACGCTGCATCCAGGTGGATTCTTTCACCACCCTGCCATTTTCGTAATCCACCTGGATATGTGGATTCTTTAGGCTGCGAGCTCAACCAACATTCTTTTAGCTGCCTCGAGCAGCCAACATTCCTTTGAGGATGCATGCGCAACTGGCGACGGGCGCGTTACAAACGCGATTATAGTATATATATATATATCTCAAACAAAGTTGTACGGCGCACTCCCACTCTCTCTTGGAATAAGAACCAGGGTGCAACAAACTCTAAATACCACAGTCCAATGATTGGACTCTCTGGATTTAACTCACAGCAAACTTTATTGTGAACGTTTTTGGAGAATTCACTCCTTCCTCAGACTGAGGAAGGAGTCAATGCTCCGAAAACGTTCACAATAAAGTTTGCTGTGAGTTAAATCCAGAGAGTGCAATCATTGGACTGTGTTAAATATATATATATATATATATATATATATATATATATATATATATATATATATATATACACAGTATATATATAGATTGATTGCTTGATATATGATAGATAGAAAGCTAGATAGATATAAACACACGTCTTTCAAAAACAATTTGAATGTTCTGAATAGTTAAATATGACATTTGTTTTCTTGGATCTAATTGCTACTGATAACACTTGTAACGTGTAATCCACCATATGGAGTTAAAATGATGTGTGAAGATGTATCTGTGCATTTTTCTTCAGGCAACTGCTTACATTATGCAATACAGCTGAGTAAAGATCAGCAAGTTGGATATAAATTAGCCAGCTCAGAATAAGTGTCTTCTGATGTGCGGTTTCCAATTAAAGTCTGTTATTGTGCCTTTATCGCAGTTTTAGAATATTTTTTTATTTCTGAACTTTAACTCTACTTTGACTAGATAATTATAATTGTATAGGCCAATTAAATTGTATCGGTATGCATATTTGACATTGAAATGCTTTTATGACAAAATGAAACATGATTAAAGAACAGTGAAATGTAGTGATTTAGGAAATGTGTTTTCCTTATACTGCCCTTGTGATCTACTTTTAGATGCAGAATGCATATTTTAACCATAAAACAATGAAGTCTGCAAACCTCTCATTGGTTAAATAGATGACAATAAGGTATTTATTTTCTGTTGAGAAATTAGCTCTATGAGGCTAGGACACTCAATTCTTAAATGATATACCCTTTTAATATACAGGTGGCCCTCATTTTACAACGGTTCCATTTACACCGTTTCAGAATAACAACCTTTTTTTCCAGTCATGTGACTGCTATTGAAAAGCATTGAGAAGCAGATATACATTTATTAAAATAGCCAGTAGGTGGAGCTGTCCGCTTGTGTTGCAGCAAAGCCAAGCAAGCTGAAATTAATCAGTTTAACCAGACCTGAGCTATCGAGCAGATTTCAAAGGAACAAGATCTTCCTGTCTATAAATCAGTCCAGATTGGAATGCATAGAAAGAACTGTTTGCAGAAAAATGCAAGTGAAGTCTGTGTTGTGTGATTTTTTTGTATTAGGTTTATAATGCTGTTTAGCAAATGTTTTTGTTCATTTAACTTAGTTTTATTATATATTCTGTGTTGTGTGGTTATTTTATTAGGTTTATAATGCTGTTTAGCATTTAAAGTCTTCATTTTAAAGCTTTAAAAATAATGTATTAGGTGTTACATATGACAATTTTGAGAGGGGCCTGGAACCTATCTCCCTCACTCTCCATTGACTTACATTATAAACTGGGTTTCAATTTACAATGGTTTCGATTTACAACCATTCCTTCTGGAACCTAACCCCGGCGCAAACTGAGGGCTACCTGTATTTCATTTAATTTCTCTTTATAAATTAAAAAGAAAGAATTTTAAATTAAATTTGCTATTTGAGACACTAAGAATTAATAATGATTTGGGATAAAAAAAAATAGTGTCCTGTTTTTTTTTCCCTCAGATTTTCAAAGATTTAATTCAGTAAATACATATTATATAACAGTTTTATTCATATACTTTTAGATTTAATCAGGGTTTTTCTAATGCATTTAGGTCTCCATTTATGTAGCTTAATTATAGTACAAACAGCAGAGAGTGCAAAACTTAAAAAAATGCTGCATTAATAAATATACACTTTTAATACATACGCACATAAAAATGCATATGTTAAAAACATAAAAAAATATTTCATATCACATACAAACAGATAATATTTCCAAAAGTCTGGTGTATATAGCAACGTCCCAAGTTATGAAGTTGTCCGTAGTTCGTCATTCTGGAGCATATTCGGTAAATAAACCATGGAAAAGCTCCTCTGAGTCCAATATACTTAGTCATAATAAAAAAGTATATCCAAACCTACTGTTACGTACACTATTCCCCCCAATGCTATTAACACTTAATCTGCCACATTCCCCATCAAAAACTACCCTAATCCGCCATAACCCCCCATTGCTATTAACCCCCAACACTATAGTCCCCTAAACCACCATAACTCCCCACTGCAATAACCCCTACACTACTTTAACCCTGAATCCGCCACATCCCCTATTGCAAATGACCCCGCTACACTATTAAACCCTAAACAGCAATAACCACTACACTACTTAACCCATAAACCACCATTACCTCCACCGCAATAACCCCTATTCTATTAATCCCCAAATAGATAACCCCCAAGACCCCTAATCTAAGACCCCCTAAATTACCAAAAATAAAATTGGCTGATTTTTTCATATGCAATTATTAATACATATTAAATGTGTTTTTTAATGAATATAAAATTAGCCATTTTATTTAAAAGAAAACAAAATCAATAGATAATGCTAATGATGTGCTTCTAAAAGGTAAACACATTTAACAAGATATTTTATATGTATGTAATGTACTTTTGTATTACATGCACAATACATTTTATAATAATTTTATTGTCACATTTATTTTAAATCAACTTTTTGTTTGTAGCTGAACAAATCTTTAGTATAGATGAAGTTCCTTACATTAAGCACCATAGTGGTTTCACAATTGACCTAAAAGTATCTTTCCATTTTGGTTATATAAGTTATATAAGTTTAAGTGTCCCTCTGTGTGATATGAAGCAGTTGGTATTGTGCAAACTGTAGGTGTAGTGTGCATAAAAAAGTGCAAATATAAATTTAAAAATCATAATAAAACACTGAATATTGTTTACTTATTTAAGTTGTCTACCTGTCTTAGTTTACAAAACCAACTATGCATCTGAAGATGGTCCTATATAGTATTATGTATCAAGACTGTTATATTGAAGTGTTTTCCTATTGGTTGGTTGAAACGTCCTTGAAGGCCTTTGAAAAACCTCAAAATTGTTGAGAAGTCTACATAATGTAGGTGGAAATACCCTTTATGTAGGTGTTTTTGTCTATTTAAAATATCAGCAAACCCTCACAATGTTGGAGTGCCTTTCGTGCAAGCGCTCATGAGCAAACCTGCAACCAAAAGTTAAGAAGCAACATCCATCAGACCACTCTTCCTAACCTATAAGAAAGCTCTTGACAACCCCTGCTTATTCGCGATTGGCTGCACGTGAGCAAATTGTGGTGTTGAACAAGCAACAGTTTGTACAATTTTACATGCGGGCAGCGTAAGCAAACCTTGTGCACCAGGCGTTTGTCAAATGGGGCCCAATGTTTATTGTTTTTATTTTAACTGATTTGGTACTTATATTGTTGGGTTAATGATTTTTTTATCGCCAGCTGTACAGCATGGATTTTTCTCATTTAATACTTAATACCCCTTGGCAGTTTACATTGACCCTATTTTCTCGCTTTAGACTTGCTAAATATAACTGTGGTTTAATATTTGTTGCTTTTTTCATAATCAATGTAACTGTTAAACGATGATTTGCACCACTTTTATACTTATAAATTATTGTTTTAACCCCTTTTGAACATTGACCAAACATGCGTTTCACACAGACATTAAGGCACAATAAGCAGGCAGCAATGTGTGAAAATATATCACAGGACAAAGATTATAAACATGGTGGTGTTTGTCTTAATCCATTTGTACAGTGTCTAAGTAATAATCAAAATTTACATGTGTAAAATTAACCTTTTATAATTAAACGTTTTATACAATATGAATGCCATTTCTATATAGGCATGGTGGGTATGCTGGGTATGTTTTCTAAATGATTATACTGTATATCGTTTAATATTAGTATTTAGTATTTTTTAAAGTGTTTTTGATAATTGATCGTAAAAATGGGGTTTTGCAATTTGAGGAAGAATGAAAAGTGCAGAAAAATTAATTTCCAAAAGAAAATAGTGCAACTGATCCCATCTTTTAAAATGTGTTTTGTTTTTTTTGTTTTTTGTTTCTTAAATAGATCCCATATACTAGGTATGTTTTCCTCTCAATCATTACAACAAGATGCTGGAGAAGACAAGAAAGGGACAATAGGCAACATGCATTATATGTACCCCTGAGAAGAGCTATATTAAAGTGAAGGTAAACTTTGGTGAATGAAAGCCCGTTTTTTAAAAATACTATTAAAAACAGGGGCACTTTCATTCATCAAAGTTTACAAATCAGCCGTTTTGATTAAAAACTTACCTTTTTTTCTTTTCAAAGCCAGAGCAGCTTTCCCCTCCTGGAAATCCTCTCTTCACACATCAGCAATGACTAATCCATCTTCCTCCAATCATGGCTTTCCCCCCAGGGTAGTCATTGCCTGAGGCCATGCTGTGATTTGAGGAAGCCGGATTAGTCATTGCTGACATGTGAAGAGAGGATTTCCAGGAGGGGGAAGCTGCTCTGGCTGTGAAAAGAAAAAAAAGGTAAGTTTTTAATCAAAATGGCTGCTTTGTAAACTTTGATGAATTAAAGTGCCCCTGTTTTTAAAAGTATTAGTATTTTTAAAAAACAGGATTTCATTCATCAAAGTTTACCTTCACTTTAAGGGTATCCCCTGCTAAAAGTAGATTACATGTCCTAACAGACCATGAGGTTATTTAAAGGTTTCTGCAAACATTGAGCCTATCAGAATCCTTTATAATAGCATTAGCTGTGTGAAACCACTTACTGCAGAGTTCTATGCCATCCCAGGTATTCTTAAAGGGACACTCAAGTCAAAATACATTTTTATGAGTCAGATAGAACATGCCATTTTACTTTGCATTGTCTTTTTATATTCACACTTTCCGGGGAACAAGAACCTACTGCGCATGTGCACAAGCTCATAAGGTATACGTATACTAGTCTTTAATTTGCTGATGTCTGTCACATGGTACAGGGGGACAGACAATGTGGAAAAAAAAAATCTAATGCTTATTTGAAATTAAAAGTAAGTTTCATTGCATTGTCTATTTAGCATGCAATTTGACTGTATTTAGTTGGTTGTCTTTTTATTTCACATGCTTAATATATATGAGTGTTTGTGACAATAGTGCCTTCAGAATCTGGTCTTCATGTCTGACTTTGACTTGACATAAAGTAAATGAGCAGTTTAGTTTTTGATGACTTTATTTCATGATTCAGATAGAACATACAATTTAAACCACTTTCTACTGTACTTCTATTATCACATTTTCATTGTTTTCTTGTTATCCTTTGTTGAAAAGCAGGAAGGTAAGTTCATGAGTCTGCACATGTCTGCAACACTATATAGCAGCAGTTTAGCAACAATGTTGTACCTTGGCAAGAACACCAGCACTATTTCCTGTCATATAGTGCATGAGACATGTGCAACTCTACCTATCTAGATATCTCTTCAACAAAGAATAACATGAGAATGAAGCAACATTTATAATAGAAGTAATTTGGAAACTTTTTTAAATTTGTATTCTCTATCTGAATCATGAAAGAAACATCTTGGGTTGCATGTCCCTTTAAATACAAATAAAAAATACTTTCAGTGCAGAGGACAAGTTATATGATCCTGAAACCCACATTTGTGCATCTATAGAAACTGAAGCTTATTGTCATTAAAAGCATCTGCAAACAACTAGTATAAAATGATATAAAGATGACGTTTAAAGGGACATGAAACCCAAAAGTTTCATTTATGATTCACACTTCTATTTCTATCAAATTTGCTTCATTCACATGATATTCTTTGTTGAAGAGATACCTAGGAAGGTCTGGAGCACTCTGTGGCAGGAGAAAATGCTGCCCTCTAGTGCTGCAGACACGTGCACAAACAAAGAAAATTTGATAATAGAAGTAAATTTGCACCTTGTTTAAAATAAAATAACATGATCTATCTGAATAATGAAAGAACAATGTGGGTTATGTCCCTTTAATGCAGATCAAAATACCTTTAAATGCGAAGGTAGTGTTTTGCAAAGTAATAGCTTATATAGGTACAAAAATCTTACTAATCAATTCAGTGTATTTTTTTCTCTATTGTTTGAAACCAATTTCTTTTATCTCTGACAGATATGTATATTCTCGGTAAGAAATAAACAATACCAACATAGAAGTCAGTAACTCTGTCTTCTTACAAGATTTTAATCAGTGATATCTTAATATAAGAAAAAAAATCCAAGAAAGTAATAGGATACAGTTACTGTTCAAAAAGCTTATCATGAAAAAGCCTCTGGGCAAAGTTGCTGTATTGATAGTCAGTAAAAAAGTAGATGTTGGGTTTCATTTCTTATCTGTGTTTGTCCTGTGTTCATATTTAAGATATATGCTGAAATCTTGCTAGGAAATATCCATTCTGATCTGGGAGATGTATATCTTACTCTGAAATTGCTCTCTAAGTTATTAAGCTTTTTTTTTTTCCTGCTGTGAAATGGACGGTCAGGGCTTTGAGGAAAGATGTCTGGAATCTCAATTAGGAGGCAAAAAAAAAAAGGATATCACTTTTCAAGCTTCTTTGTTTTCTGTTTCTTGACTGTTCATATTTCTCTAATTAAGACCTGGAACGGTATGAAAATGAGAACATCAATCAGCGACCTTGGTAATACCACAAGGTCATGAAAATAATTCACAGTTTACAGAAGACGCGTATGGAGGTTCTATACTAGTCTTCTTTAGGAGGTAAATATTAGTTATTTTTGAGAGCTGTGTTGCCTTAGTTAGATCATTTGTACATAACAGAATACGGTGCATTTTGCAGTATAAAAATAGCTGCACAATATCACATTTATAGTTTGAGTCAAATATATAATAACTTAACTCAATACTTCATTTAAAGCATTTATTATTTGTTCTGATTGCATTTTTCATATATTGAGTATAGTGAAGAATTAATGAACAAGGGAGAAATTAGACAATGCTTACATATCTAAAAAGTTTTTTTTTTAATTATTTTTATTGATTTTTTTTTAATCTATTAACTTTTTTACATTAGTTTTCTTTTATGAATTACACTGAGGGCTCAGTGTGCATCTTGCTAAGATGGTCACCTTAATTTACTTGTGCAAAGGAAACAGGCCTGCATTACAGTATATTGGTCAATACAAATATCACTTTAACACCTTGCGCCAACTAGACGTAGATCTATGTAATGTGGTACATAGCCCATCATACCGCATAATATAGATCTAAGTCCAACCTTCAGGAATCTCCAACAGTACTAGTTGTCAAGTGACAACCAAGCCTTACTTTTTCTGGGCTGCAGGCATCTGTCTTCATATGGTAACAGAGCACGATCAGTGCTTCGTTACCATATGAATGCAGACTGCCTGATTACAGACAGAGCCTTGGACTGTGACACTGTCTGTAATGATCTCCTTCAGTGCTGGTGGGAGGTAAGGCGGAGGGTGGGAGGCACAGAGGCGGAGGGGGAGGGAGTGGGAGTGGCCCTACACTGCAGAAAAGATTTTGAAGGGAGAGGGAGTGAAGGGACGCTACATTACAGAAAGAAATAGGGAATCATGATGGGGGGCCCTACAGTAGAGATCACAGGGAAGGGGGGGCCGCTACACTTTATAAAAAAATAATAAATAAATATTCTATAAACTATGTACTTGCAGACAGCTGCCGGTCCCTAAGATGGCTGAAAACAATTGAGAGAGCATAGGGTTAGAGAGCTATTTGAGAGGGATTAGGGAGGTGGGAGGGTAAGGGGGGATCCTACACTGGAGAAACTCAATAAATGAATAAAATTAAATTATTTAAAAAATAAAAAAAAAAGACTGGTAGACTGTCTGCCAGTACCTAAGGTAAGGAGTGTGGGTGTGTTTAGAGGAGAGAGCTGTTTGGGAAGGATCAGAAAGGTAGGAAGTGTCAGGGGGGAGGGTAATCCCTACATAAAAATACTATTACCCGTACTAGCTAACTAATTAACCCCATTCACTGACAGGATTTTCAAGTATAATAATATAATAATAACTAGTATTTATATAGCACCTTTCTCCCAGTGGGACTCGCAATTAACCAAATCGGCAGCTGAATAGTAAAAGTTGTTATTATCACCCAATTTAATGGTACTCGTTTTATCGACCTGGGAAGGATGAATGACTGAGTCGGCCCTGCCGTGATTTGTACCTGTGGTCTTTTAAACAGGCTTTTTTTGTAGTCAGGGCATTTTACCAACTGAGCTACCTCACCGGCAGTACAGTGGCCAGTTACAATTAGCAGCCTTCTAATTGCCAAAAACGAATTGCAAAGCCATGCATGTCTGCAATTTGTTTGAACATATTCAAACCATTTGTCTTATGACTGCAGAATGGGCTTAGATCAACATCTTGGATTGTCTACAAAAAATATATAAATATAGTTTTGATAGGAAAATAAAAAAACAAGGCTCTATTTCTGTTTACATGGAGTGATAGCAAAAATGCTAACAATTCTTTGGTATTTTGGCCAAGTTTTTCTCTGAAATTTCCGGCAGTGAAGGGGTTAAAAGCTTATTGAGGTCAAATTAAAACCTTTATTAATGGTTTGCATTGAAATTCATGCAAAAATGATGTATCAAAATGAGAATTTACATTACACTGCAAACATATTATTCAAAGTAAGCAGGAAAAAAACACATTTAATGTACACACTAAAAATTGTATTTAATGCACAATGTAATTTCAAAATACAAAGTTACAGTCATACCAAAAAGTACAATAGTGAAAGCATAGTTTACTTTTCCACTAGAGAGTTTGGGCTCCATATACAAAGCAGTGAGAGCTGCTCCGAAGCGCTTGTTGGGCAGGTTCGCATATGCCAGCCTGTTTCCCGAAATGTAGAGCAGCAGTCAATAAACAGCTGTTTCTTACACTCTAAGCCACCTTAGTGGTGGCGAAGAGAAATCACTGAGAGCTCCCTCGCTCTTGGTGATTGACAGTCCCTTCACTCGTATGATTGGTCGCATGAATGAAGGGGCGGGCATTACACACTCATCGGAGTGTGTAATGATACATAAGGGCCAACGGACGAACAAAACCACTGCCCCATATGCAGTGAAGGCGGACGGACAGCTTTGCAAGTTGAGAAGCTGTCTGCATGCCTTTTAATACAAGGGGCTCTAAGTCTTCAGCCTTGGCAAGTGGTATAAACAGGGCCAGCGGATGAACAGAACCACTTCCCATATGCAGCGAAGGCGGACGGACAGCTTTGCAAGTTGAGAAGCTGTCTGCATGCCTTTTAATACAAGGGGCTCTAAGTCTTCAGTCTTGGCAAGTGGTATAAACAGGGCCAGCGGACGAACAGAACCACTTCCCGTATGCAGCGAAGGCAGACGGACAGCCTTGCAAGTTGAGAAGCTGTCTGCATGCCTTTTAATACAAGGGGCTCTAAGTCTTCAGTCTTGGCAAGTGGTATAAACTGGGTCATTCCTTGGGCCTGTCTCTGACAGGTCTCATAATATTCTCTAACCATGTTACAGATCTGCGTGTCTTGTTTTATTTCACCAAATTAAAGATGGTTTGTTTAAAAATATGCAATGAAACAGACATGTATGCTAATGCATCAGCAGCTTGATAAATAATATCTCATGCACCACTCTTTCTGTTAAGAATTACTGAATTACTTTTATAAGCTTTCGGTAGCCTAGAGGCAAAAAACTGCAATATGTTTGCTACCTGTAGCTTAAATGGACAGTATACACACATTTTCATATAACTGCATGCAATAGACACTACTTTAAAGAAGAATATGCACAGATACTGATCTAAAAATCCAGTATAAAACCTTTTAATCTCTTAAAGGGACACTAAACCCAATTTTTTTTCTTTTGTGATTCAGATAGAGCATGCAATTTTAAGCAACTTTCTAATTTACTCCTATTATCAATTTTTCTTCATTCTCTTGGTATCTTTATTTGAAAAGCAAGAATGTAAGTTTAGATGCCGGCCCATTTTTGGTGAACAACCTGGGTTGTTCTTGCTGATTGGTGGATAAATTCACCCACCAATAAACAAGGGTTGCCCAGGTTAGGAACCAAAAAAATAGCTTAGATGCCTTCTTTTTCAAATAAAGATAGCAAGGGAACAAAGAAAAATTGATAAAAGGAGTAAATTATAAAGTTGCTTAAAATTGCATGCTCTATGCCATCACTACATTTAAACAGAAATAGAGGGGGCGGAGTTAACTGCCGAGCGAAGTGGATGCAGTTTGAAGGAGCTCTGAGTCTTCAAATACCTAAAGTATTTTTTTTTTTTTACTGATTATAAAGTTCCAAAGTACCTCTGCTACTTTATCAGCCTGTCTAGCAACCATGTAAAGCCTGCAAACGAAGACACCCCTTTGCAAAAAGAACTTTTAAAATCTCAGCTGACACCGGCCTGCACAGCCGGGACCCGACTTATACGCAAAGGGGATTCTCTCCAAGTCTTCCTGCCTGACTGGCGCTCCGGAGGGTCGGGGCTCCGCTCCGGAGCATCTACTGCTTTAGCTACTGCGGCTGCCTTCCACTCTGCCTTCCTAGGCAGCCGTAAGATACCGAGCCGGGACATCAGAAGTGACCCAGGAGATCCCGCTTGAGGACAGCTATTTTGCGGTAAGAAATAAAGTCTCCGGCTACAGAGTTTTTTTTAATTAAATTAGACCCCGGAGGTTTGCAGCAGAGTGGGGGATTGCTGGTAAGGAGGAAAGTACTATGAGCATATAGCCAGACCTTCCCGGCCTCCAGTGGCGCGAAAATCCTCCATTTTAAGTCCCGTATTACCGTCACTATATAGCCTGAGACTGGCAAACGTGGGAACTCTATAGCCGACTCTTTACAAGTTTATCTGCAAAGGGGATTAAAGAGACACATCTTGTAGGAGGATATTATTGCCTCTAGTCCTGTTACATTAAGCGCTGAAAAACTGTACATTGCAAGATACCCGGTAGCTGTATAACACTAGGCCCTCTTTGGCGGAACATAGGCCATTACTCCTGCATTCAGTGAATAGCAAGGTTTATGTTGAAGCCTAATGACAAAGAGATTGGGTGTTAATAATTTTTAAGGAAACTGAGGACTGTATTTGGATTTAGATGATATCTTCTCTGCCCTGCTTCATCACCATGGCATGTCCTCGAGTTTAGGGGCAAAGTTTTCCCCAGCTTGGATTAAGGCAGTTTTCATGCTACAGAAGGGTGGTGTGGTGGAGCAGACCAGATTAGACTCTTTAGGTACTATTGTTATAAATACCTTGTTTAAGATAATCGAGGTTCTATAAATATTTGTGCTGGAGGTTTTCAGCTAAATTGTTACTGTTCTAATGCACCATTTGATATGTTACTGTATATCAATGTCTTTTCTTGTAGGTCTTTGCACATTGATTTATTATATATGTTTATGTAAGCTACATGCTTGGTTCTATTTTACTGTCATTATACGACCCGCAGTGGGCTATGGCCTGAGAGAGACCCGTCCAGGATAATCCTGGGCTCTGACAAGTTGCTCCCTGAGCATCGGAGCTCTTGGGCTTATTAATCCCTTAAAGCGAGCTAATTCGGCCCATACAAGTTTTAGTTATATATTTATAGAGATATAGATTTGGCTGGGCGTCCTCTTTCTCACCCCCTCCCCCCCCCCCCTTCATTACCCCATGTCTCTGCCCATAGATAGTTTCTATTTAGCTAATTTAGATTGGATTTCAAATAGTACCCCCATGACCGTCGGTTGTTCTGGCTGTTTTCTCATAATTTAAGGAAATTCCACCATCCGGTTTCCACCCCCCCATGAAAATGTAGTTTACATGGTAAACACCTGAACACAGATTCTACTTTTTATTTCCCTTTATTCGTTATAGTCCTAAGGTATGGTTGGATTACTAATAGCGGTCCTAGTTTCTGGTCACCTGAATTGTTTGTGTGACCACTCTACAGACTACACATCTCCCTCTTTATCTAAACTTTCCCCTCCCTGCCCCCCGCTTCTTTCCTCTTCCTTATTCCCTATCTAAACTCCCCTTTCCTACTCTTCCTCCTTCCCGTCTTTTCCTCTCTGCCCCCTCCCCCTCCTTAGTCCCCCCCCCCTTTTTTTTTTTTTTTAAATGTCTCACAAGACGAACTTAGCTTTCCTCAGACTAAATGTGAAGGGGCTGAATTCCCCTAATAAGCACAGCTTACTTACGGCTAGATTTAGAGTTTTGTCGGTAAGGACCCGCGTAGCTAACGCCGGCTTTTTTCTGGCCGCACCATAAAAATAACTCTGGTATTGAGAGTCCACATAAAGGCTGCGTTAGGCTCCAAAAAAGGAGCGTAGAGCATATTTAACGCAGCTTCAACTTTCGATACCAGAGTTGCTTACGGACGCGGCCAGCCTCAAAAACGTGCTCATGCACGATTCCCCCATAGGAAACAATGGGGCTGTTTGAGCTGAAAAAAACCTAACACCTGCAAAAAAGCCGCGTTCAGCTCCTAACGCAGCCCCATTGTTTGCTATGCGGAAACACTTCCTACGTCTGCACCTAGCACCCTAACATGTACCCCGAGTCTAAACACCCCTAGCCTTACACTTATTAACCCCTAATCTGCCGCCCCCGCTATCGCTGACCCCTGCATATTATTATTAACCCCTAATCTGCCGCTCCGTAAACCGCCTCTACTTACATTATCCCTATGTACCCCTAATCTGCTGCCCTAACATCGCCGACCCCTATATTATATTTATTAACCCCTAATCTGCCCCCCACAACGTCGCCTCCACCTGCCTACACTTATTAACCCCTAATCTGCCGAGCGGACCTGAGCGCTACTATAATAAAGTTATTAACCCCTAATCCGCCTCACTAACCCTATAATAAATAGTATTAACCCCTAATCTGCCCTCCCTAACATCGCCGACACCTAACTTCAATTATTAACCCCTAATCTGCCGACTGGAGCTCACCGCTATTCTAATAAATGTATTAACCCCTAAAGCTAAGTCTAACCCTAACACTAACACCCCCCTAAGTTAAATATAATTTACATCTAACGAAATTAATTATCTCTTATTAAATAAATTATTCCTATTTAAAGCTAAATACTTACCTGTAAAATAAATCCTAATATAGCTACACTATAAATTATAATTATATTATAGCTATTTTAGGATTAATATTTATTTTACAGGCAACTTTGTATTTATTTTAACCAGGTACAATAGCTATTAAATAGTTAAGAACTATTTAATAGTTACCTAGTTAAAATAATAACAAAATTACCTGTAAAATAAATCCTAACCTAAGTTACAATTAAACCTAACACTACACTATCATTAAATTAATTAAATAAAATATCTACAATTACCTACAATTAAACCTAACACTACACTATCAATACATTAATTAAATACAATATCTACAAATAACTACAAAGAAATAAACTAACTAAAGTACACAAAATAAAAAAGAACTAAGTTACAAAAAATAAAAAAATATTTACAAACATAAGGAAAATCTTACAACAATTTTAAACTAATTACACCTACTCTAAGCCCCTTAATAAAATAACAAAGACCCCCAAAATAAAAAATGCCCTACCCTATTCTAAATTACTAAAGTTCAAAGCTCTTTTACCTTACCAGCCCTGAACAGGGCCCTTTGCGGCGCATGCCCCAAGAAGTTCAGCTCTTTTGCCTGTAAAAAAAAACATACAATACCCCCCCCAACATTAAAACCCACCACCCACATACCCCTAATCTAACCCAAACCCCCCTTAAATAAACCTAACACTAAGCCCCTGAAGATCATCCTACCTTGTCTTCACCTCACCGGGTATCACACCGATCCGTCCTGGCTCCGATATCTTCATCCAACCCAAGCGGGGGCTAGACATCCACTGAAGAAGTCCAGAAGAGGCTCCAAAGTCTTCATCCTATCCGGGAAGAAGAGTAGATCCGGACCGGCAACCATCTTCTTCCAAGCGGCATCTTCTATCTTCATCCGATGAGGACCGGCTCCATCCTGAAGACCTCCACCGCGGACCCATCTTCATCCGGCGACGTCCAACTGAAGAATGACGGTTCCTTTAAGGGACGTCATCCAAGATGGCGTCCCTCGAATTCCGATTGGCTGATAGGATCATCCAATCAGATTGAGCTCGCATTCTATTGGCTGTTCCGATCAGCCAATAGAATGCAAGCTCAATCTGATTGGCTGATTGGATCAGCCAATCGGATTGATCTTGATTCTGATTGGCTGATTCCATCAGCCAATCAGAATATTCCTACCTTAATTCCGATTGGCTGATAGAATCCTATCAGCCAATCGGAATTCGAGGGACGCCATCTTGGATGACGTCCCTTAAAGGAACCGTCATTCTTCAGTTGGACGTCGCCGGATGAAGATGGGTCCGCGGTGGAGGTCTTCAGTATGGAGCCAGTCCTCATCGGATGAAGATAGAAGATGCTGCTTGGAAGATGATGGTTGCCGGTCCGGATCTACTCTTCTTCCCGGATAGGATGAAGACTTTGGAGCCTCTTCTGGACCTCTTCAGCCGCCGGAAGATGGATCGCCAGCCCCCGCTTGGGTTGGATGAAGATTTTGGAGCCAGGACGGATTGGTGAACCTGGTATGGTGAAGACAAGGTAGGATGATCTTCAGGGGCTTAGTGTTAGGTTTATTTAAGGGGGGTTTGGGTTAGATTAGAGGTATGTGGGTGGTGGGTTGTAATGTTGGGGGGGTATTGTATGTTTTTTTTACAGGCAAAAGAGCTGAGCTTCTTGGGGCGTGCCCCGCAAAGGGCCCTGTTCAGGGCTGGTAAGGTAAAAGAGCTTTGAACTTTAGTAATTTAGAATAGGGTAGGGCATTTTTTTATTTTGGGGGTCTTTGTTATTTTATTAGGGGGCTTAGAGTAGGTGTAATTAGTTTAAAATTGTTGTAATATTTTTCTTATGTTTGTAAATATTTTTTTATTTTTTGTAACTTAGTTCTTTTTTATTTTTTGTACTTTAGTTAGTTTATTTCATTGTAGTTATTTGTAGGTATTGTATTTAATTTATTTATTGATAGTGTAGTGTTAGGTTTAATTGTAACTTAGGTTAGGATTTATTTTACAGGTAAATTTGTAATTATTTTAACTATTTTAGCTATTAAATAGCGTTAGACCCTTTTTTGAGTGACTCCAAATACCGGAGGTAGCCTAAAACCAGCGTTAGGAGCCTCTAACGCTGGTTTTCACGGCTACCGCCAAACTCCAAATCTAGGCCTTAGAAACTTTCTCAAATCTCTGAGTCCTGATGTGGTTTTCTTGCAGGAGACCCACTGGGCGACTACACATATGTCACTGATCAAGTTCTCTCACTTTCCGGAGGTGTTTCACTCCACTTACAAAGATAAGGCGAGAGGTGTTTCGATTCTGATTAGCAAGAATGTGGCTTTTCACTTACTGCATGCCAAAAGAGATGAGGAAGGTCGTTCCCTTGTTTTAATTTGCAAACTCAATGACCAAGTGTTCACACTGGTTAATGTTTATGGTCCTAATCAGGGACAAATATCTTTCTTGAAAAAAACCCTCCTCATGGTGGAAAGACTAAGACAAGGAACCATGGTTCTGGGGGGGGGGGGGACTTTAACCTGGTTTGGGACCCGACCCTGGATAAGAGAATCCCTTCCCATAAAAAGCTGGATTCTTTTTCTGCCTCTGTGGCTCCTAAGTTCTAACATTTGATATCTCAGCACTCTCTCTTTGATGTTTGGCGGGCATGCCACCCTGACTCGAGGGATTTTATGTATTTCTCAGCCTCACATAGGTCTTACTCCAGGCTCGACTATTTTTTGTCAGCTCATGGACTATGAATTATGTTACCGGATCGGCTATACATCACTGCGTCTGGTTCAATCACAATGCTGTTTCATTCCGGATACAGGGCACGGAGGCCTCATATGTGAGACCCCCATGGAGATTTCCGAGATTTCTGTGGAGGGATGTCCCTTTTCTGTGGGATCTCCAGGAGGACATTACTAGGTTCCTACAAGAGAATCGGGAGGGTCAAACCTCCCATCAGATAAGATTTGCGGCCTTGAAGGCCTATATAAGAGGAATATGCATTTCTAAGGTGGCGAAAATACGCCGGCTAGCCGGCGCTTCGCTAGGCAAATTAACATGTGAATTGAGAATGGTCGAAACTAAAAACAGAAGAGATCCCTCTCAGACACTCATGGATGAGATCCAGAGACTCAGAGGTTTGATTAGAGATCTTGAAATCCAGAGGATCCAAAAGGCTCTCTCCACCTTTAAACAACTTTTATATCATAAAAGCAATAAGGCTGATTCGTTACTGGCCAATAAACTCAAGAACCGCGTTACCGCAGCAAGAATTTCTTATATCTCCCATAATGGCAAGAAGGTTTATGCTCCGGCCGACATTGGGAAAGCGTTTGCGCTATTTTATGATAAACTATATAATATTGCCAAAAATGAATGCCCCAGCTCGGCCTCAGTTGCGGAGATGACAAATCTACTCTTTTAGAACCTTTTCAGGATAGGGAAATAGCATTACTTCTTAAAAATCTTCAAAACCATAAGGCTCCGGGACCCGATGGGTTTCCCGGTATCTTCTACAGGAGATTTTCTAAGCTATTGACTCCGGTGTTATGCCCCCTTTTTAATGAGATTAAAGCGGATGGTCAGATGCTAAGAGAGAACCTTGAGGCATCAATTATTACTATTCCCAAGCCAAACAAGGATTTGACATTGTGCAGCAGCTACCGCCCGATCTCGTTAATTAATGTGGACACTAAGCTTTACTCTAAGCTTCTAGCTGATAGGATGGTTAGTCTTCTGCCTGCCCTTATAAGGACGGACCAGGTTGGCTTCACCAAAGGCCGTCAGGGACCTGACAATACGAGAAGGCTGATCTCGGTATTTTCGGATGCACTTAAAACAAAGGTCCCACTGGTAGCCCTGTCCCTTGATGCCAAATATATTTGGGAGGTCCTTCGGGTATTTAATTTTCTGACGCAATTTATTTCAGCCATCCAGGTGCTCTACTCCTTGCCTCATGCACGTATCAGAGGGGCTGGCTTTTGCTCCCCAGAAATAGATATTTCAAATGGCACCAGGCAAGGGTGTCCCCTCTCCCCCCTAATTTTTTCTTTGGTAATGGAACCATTTGCCCAAGCGATTCGACAATCGGATCAGATTTCTGGTATTTTGTATCCGTCCCACGAGGAGAAAATAGCTCTCTTCGCGGACGATGTGACACTGTTGTTGACCAAACCAGAGTCCTCGATTCCGGCTGTTTTTTGTCTAATTGATAAGTTTAGTAGCCTTAGCTACTACAAGTCCAACGTGACAAAAACGGAGGCCTATGCAATGAACTTTTCAGCTGACCACTTGATTCTCTTACAGAAATCCTTTAAGTTCCAATGGTCTACGGAGCACTTAACCCACCTAGGGGTGAGGCTAAGTGGAAATACAGATACTATGCTCAGATTGAATTTTGAGAAACTATTGACAGATATTAGGGCTTTGACCACAGCATGGGACCACCGAGAAATATCATGGCTGGGGCGAGTTGCCACACTTAAAATGTCACTTCTCCCGAAGGCTTTGTATCTCTTTCGATGTGTCCCGATTAACGTTCCGTACCGAATTCTTCACCAGATGCACAGAAGTTTCTTACATTATGTGTGGAGGAACAAAATCCCGAGAATAGCATATAAAATCCTTCAGCTGCCATTTTCTAAGGGAGGTATTGCATTCCCCAACATCTACCTCTATTACGAAGCAGTGAGACTCACGCATATTTCAGCGTGGGGACCGGCTGTTGAAAGACCGGGCTGGCATAGACTGGAGCAACTGGCTTTGCCTGTCGGCCTAGATTTGAGTGATGTTATCTTGGTGCTTAAACACGCAAATTTATCGTCCCAAGTTACCAATCCCATTGTTAGACAGTCTATACTTCTTTGGCATGACCTTAGACATCGGTTGGGTGTCGCAACTCATCCCTCTCCGATTCAGACTCTTAGGGGTCTTTTGTGGAGCTCCCCTGAGGTTCATCTAGACTTCTGGAATAGTAAAGGCTTTGTTTGTGTTTCTGACCTTTATCAGTCAGGAGTTCTTGTAGCTGCTTCCCAACTAGCTGGGACTAGTGGTGAAAATACGCTATAGTTCAGATTTGAGAGATACAGAGTGTTGAGTATTGTTAAGGCCAGGGGTTTTCCTAGAACATCCCTGCGAGGAAGGACCAAGTGGGAGGAGAGGTGGTCTCAGGACAGGGCGGTATCCAGGCCTATATCTTTTCACTATGCTACCTCTTTAAATGACCATACATCGGGCTTGCCATGGCAAATTAAAGTCTGGAGTCGAGAACTAAATATTTCTATATCTGAATGTGAGATATCCTCCGCGATCTCTGTGTCACAGTGTTTGAAACATACATGAAAGTTGTATTGAAATGGCACAGAGTCCCAGTGCGATTGGCACTAATGTACCCTACTACTACTAGGAAATGCTGGCGACAGTGTGAGCTTGAAGGTTCAGACCTCCATATTTGGTGGGCATGTCCAAAAGTGGCCCTACTGTGGAAGGAAGTTGAATCGTTGCTTAGATCTATTAATTTAGATATTAGCCTGACTCCCCAGATGGGTTTGTTCCATATTTTCCCGAAATCCATTTCCTTATGCTCTAAGAGGTTTCTAATTTACATTCTAGCGGCCACCAAATTGTGTATAGCCCGAGCCTAGAAACAGGTTGAACCTCCGAATCTGGACGAGGTCTGCGACTTAGTGAATCCTTTCACGACCATGGAGAGGTATGTAGCTGGAGAAACCAATGCCCTGGAATCCTATTGGGAAGCGTGGTCAGACTGGCTTGCGATCCAATAAACTTGGATGGCATTACTTCACTCTCAACATCTGATAGTTGGGAGCTCTGTGAGATGCGAGGCTCTCCTCTCTTGGTTGTTTTTTTTTTTTTTTTTTTTTTTCCCCACCCTCCGGATCCCTCTCCTTTCCTAACCCCTTCTCTTTCTCCTACTAGTAGCTGTCTTTCTCCTACTAGTAGCTGTCACCCAGTTCTCACCTGCTGTGATACCTCTTTTCCACCCCTTTTCATTTCTTGAAGGAGATGTTGACATATGTTCAACCTTAATCTGCTGTTTATCCGAAAACCATCTTGTGGGCTTTACTTGCCCTGTGTATGCTAGATTCCCTTTACTAGGGCTAATGAGTGCCCTATTCTATTCCCTATTTCTCTGACTTTTTGACTTATTGTTTGCTATACTCTCCTATGTTCAAATGTTTTATAGACCAACAGTACGCAAATTCTATGTGATCATTATGCTTGAATTTTAAACTGGTACTTGTCGAGCATATATTAAGTTGTTTTGACTATTTGTTTTCATTGTACTGTGCATTTGTCTTCAATAAAATGTTTAAACTGAAAAAAAATAAAAAATAAATAAATAAAATAAACCGAAATAGAACCTTTTTTTTATATTTACCTATCAAAAATATATATATTTTTTTAGTAGACAACCTAAAGTGTTGATCTAGACCCGTTTTGGTATATTTCATGCCACCATTTTCACTGCCAAATGCGATCAAATAAAAAAAACTTTAACTTTCTCACAATTTTAGGTTTCTCACTGAAACTATTTACAAACAGCTTGTGCAAGCATGGCACACATGGTTGTAAATGCTTCTCTGGGATACCCTTCATTCAGAAATAGCAGACATGTATGGCTTTAGTATTGCTTTTTGGTAATTAGTAGGCCGCTAAATGCCGCTGCGCACCACACTTGTATTATGCCCAGCAGGGAAGAAGTTAATTAGGTAGATTGTAGGGTTAATTTTAGCTTTAGTGTAGATATCAACCTCCCACCTGACACATCTCACCCCCTAATCCCTCCCTGACCCCCCCCCCCCTCAAACAGCTCTCTTCCCTCCCCCAACTCACAATTGTCACTGCCATCTTAAGTACTGGCAGAAAGTCTGCCAGTATGAAAATAAAAGCCTTTTTTTTAAAAAATATATTTGCTGCAGGGTAGGTTCCCCCTAACCCCCCAACCTCTCTAATCCCACAAAAAGCTTTTTAACCCACCCCCTCAGCTGTCTGCCAGTACCCAGTTTGCTGCAAATTTGCTGCTAATATATATATAAAAAAAAGACCCATTTTTTTCTGTAGTGTAGCTGCCCGTCCTCAATACCCTCCCCCACTTCCCCTCCCAGATCCCTTTCCGTTAACGGATCCTACATGGGATCTCCCCTCATTGCCCCTACTCCCTCCTTTCTCCTTCCCCCTCAATGACGCAGTTATTTTTTTATTTTTTTTATTCCCTGTAGCGTGTAGCCGAGAAGTCACACCCACTACTGCCCTCCTCCCGCCCCCTCCAGCGATGGGCCGCCCACCCGTCTCCGTCTTTAAACCAACAATCTGCACCACTGCTGTCCAATGCAGAGAGGGCCACACAGTGGCGCTCTCTGTATCGGTAACTCTGCAAATCTATTTCTGCAGTGCCCCACTCATGGGGCATGCAGAAATAGCACAATCTTGCTATTTTGAGCGAGATTGCAACAGAGAGAAACCCAGGGGCATAATGACCAGCATCCTACAGGGTACGGCACTGGTCATTAAGGGGTTAAAAACCATACTTAGAAGCTCCCAGGTTAGCACTGTTGATGAGTTTAGGCTGGGACACCCATTGAAAGGGGTTGAGAAAGCAGAAAGTGCAGACATTCCTCCCCCTCCTCTCCTGCATATGAAAAGACCCATTACACAAACAGGAGTAAGCAGGAATCTGTAGACGTCAGTATACATCTAATACTTTGAGGCTTGGTTAGGAGTCTGAAAATCAGCACAATGTTATTAAAAAAAAGGATTCCCAGATGGGCTATAAAAATGTATAATCTACAAAGCATTTATGCAAAGCAAAATCTAGTGATACAATGTCCCTTTAAAGACTTCACTAAAACAATCTTCGTTGTAAACTATAGGAAAAATGGACTATGGGGCCGATTTATCAGGCTCACCGGAAACAAGAGTTAAGAAGCAGCAGTCTTAAGACCGCTGCCCCTTAACACGTACACCAACTCTGAGGCAGTGAACAGCAATCAGCCCAATCACATGCGATCTGGTTGATTGACACCCCTACTAGTGGCCGATTGACCGCAAATCTGCTGGGGGTGGCATTGCACAAGCAGTTCACCAGAGTACAATAATATTAGTGCAACATAATTTGTATTCACTTCAATCTTTTTGGACTCTTTGGGCTTCATGTACAAAACAGCAAAGGCTGCTATGAAGCCCTTGCAAGCAGGATTGCTTATGCAAGCCCAGTTTGCAATGTCAGAAGCTGCAGTCATCCCTGATCAACAGTTCCTGCTTGCACACTATTGGTCAGCTGCAAATGAAGGGGGGATGCTGCAAAAGCAAATTCTTGTGCAATAGAACATAGGGCAGGGGACATACAGTGTCCACTAAACATGTGCAGTAGCGAATCATTTGTTTTGGACTAATAATTTGTAACAAATATTCTGAAAAATTTGCTTTTCACAATATTTGTTTGCTACACTATTCAGTATCTGTTTAGTTTAAAACTAAACAATTATTAATTATTTGGTAACATTTACACTTGTTTTCATTTAAACTAATTTAAATGTTACTTTGCTGCAGGTGACACAGTCTCACTTGTAGGCTTATACTTACCTATAGCGCACTGAGGAGCAACGCTAATCTGACCCTTCTTTGCAGAGTCCAGGTACGTGCTAATATGAGGCATAGCGTGGCGAATCCCAGAGGACCATATCCTTTAGAGCAGGTTCTAGGATCTGCCACACTAATCCTCCTATTACCGCAGTCCTGGACTATAACTACACACAAGTAGAATTGCACTAGAATTACCTATATGTCATTCAGATTGTGAAAGCCTTATGAGGAAACTAAAGTATAAATTTAGTCTTTTACATTTATGGTAAAGAACAAGGTGATTGGTCTGAGACAGAAATAAATTGTGTAAGAATTTACCTAAAAATTGTCATTGTTGTCTGAGGTTATAAGATCATTGGGGCATGTCAGAGTCCTTACCGTAGTCCGCACTCCTGGCCGCTTGTTGCGGCGAACACAGGGCCCCCAGTGGTCCCTCTCTGTGTCCCACATGGAGAGACGCAGAGACCAGATTACCAGCAGCTGCACTCGGCCTAGATTTAAAGGGCCAGTCACTAATTACAGGAAATCCCACCTGGAAGGCGCAGGTGTGGGAGTCCCTATGAAAGGCTACTCAGTACATCACTCTGTACTGAGTTATTGCCTAAGAAGGTCCTTGTTTCCTGGTTCCTGCTCCATATCTGAATGTTCCTACTTATGTATGCTTATCCTACTGCTGAGACCAAAGACCTCTGCAGTGATACTTGGGTATGCTTATCCTACTGCTGAGACCAAAGACCCCTGCTGCGATACTTGTGTATGCTTATCCTACTGCTGAGACCAAAGACTCCTGCTGTGATACTTGTGTATGCTTATCCTACTGCTTAGACCAAAGACCTCTGCGGTTATACTTGTGTGTGCTTACCCTACTGCTAAGACCAAATACCCCTGCTGTGATACTTGTGTATGCTTATCCTACTGCTAAGACCAAATACCCCTGCTGTGATACTTGTGTATGCTTATCCTACTGCTGAGACCAAAAACCTCTGCTGTGATACTTGGGTATGCTTATCCTACTGCTGAGACCCAAGACCTCTGCTGTGATACATGTGTATGCTTATCCTACTGCTGAGACTAAATACCTATGCTGTGATCCTTGGGTATGCTTATCTTTACTGCTGAGATCAAAAGGCCTCTGCTGTAATATCAGCTTTTATCCACTTCTCCTTTGAGCAAAATCATACTATCTGCTACTTGTCACTCATCAAGTGACAGGATCTAGATTGAGAATTGTGGATAAAACAACAAAAGGAATACACAATTTATGTCACATCATAGCATATGTTGTTGAAATACATTTTCCTGTTCAATAAAAATGTAGGCATGTGCAAAATTTGTTATTTGACATTTGCTTGCTAAAAGAATATGGCGGCATGCAGTGGCATTCGTTTAGTTTGTGCAAACCCAGATCTTTGTGTGCTGCACGTTCACACTGATATATCCGATACTAAAACAAAACATACGCAGCTGCCTGCGGCCATATTCTGCATTTATTTAGCAAACAAATGCCGAATCTATATTTTCCCCATGCCTATTATAAATGGCTTGAACTTTGCAATAATATAATTTCACAAGAATATGTATACCACAAGACATTTCTCATTTTAAGAGAACTATTAAAGAAAATATAAAACATTTTAAATATTTAAAAGTTTGAAGAGTTTTTAAAGTGTTAAAATATCAAGATAGATCAGATTAAATTTAAATAGCATTTTAAATAACATCAAAAATTGCCATAACTTTTGATGAAGATTTTTGATATTATTACCACTGCTTCAAGTTTACAAATTCACTACACCAGTTTAAACAAATGTAAAAAAACAAAACCATAATGGTTTTTTAGTTATCTAATTTCTACTGAAAAAAATATAAACCATAATCCCCTTCGGAAAAAAACCTATAACAGCCTTCATCTTCTTTTGCTTCTCATTAATTATTGACCGGGAAAGCTAATGTTTTGGAATAAGTTAAACATAATTATTGTGTAACACTGAGTAGAAATATATAACCACTACACATTTTCAATGATCCTTTTAATTTATATTGATAGACTGTCAATGTAAGATTATGCTTGAACTAAAAGGCTTCAAATAGGAGATCAGCAGTGTGCATCTATGTTTAGAACACCATGGGCGAGATTAAATATATGGCACAAGCTGCAGGGCAAGCGCTGCAACCTGTGCTGCCTGTAATTTCACCTTGCACATCAGGCTATTACATATATGGCGCAGGCAGTTCATAAAGTGTCGTAAGTCATATAAACTAGCAATGTCCAGAAATGAGCGTAAATACAAATTTCTGGAGTCGCCAGTGACTTACGGCACTTTAGAAACTGCCGGCGCCTACAAAAACTGACAAAAGTATTAAATCTCCCGTACTGTCTAACACGCCTCCCAAACATAGCCCGACACGTATACCCCTCTATCCGCTATCCCCCCTCACTCTCCTATTAATAAATGTATTAACCCCTAAACCGCCGCTCCCGGACCCCGCCGCACCTAATAAAGTTATTAACCCCTAAACCGCCGCTCCCGGACCCTGCCGGCAGTTCATAAAGTGCCGTAAGTCAGATAAACTAGCAATGTCCAGAAATGAGCGTAAATACAAATTTCTGGAGTCGCCAGTGACTTATGGCACTTTAGAAACTGCCGGCGCCTAAGAAAAGTAAAAAAAAATTCAAATGTCCTGTAAACGTCTAACACGCCTCCCAAAAATAAGCCTGACACGTAAAACCCCTAAATCCACCATCAAACTCACATCGGAACTAATAAAAGTATTAACCAATAAACTGACAACCCCCAAAAACGAAATAAGCCTAATTTAACTATTAACCCCTAAATCCGCCATCAAACCCACATCGCAATAAACCTATTAAAGTATTAACCCCTAAATCCGCCTTTCCCAACATCTCAAACTACCTAATAAAACTATTAACCCCTAATCCGCCATTAAACAACAACGTAAACTACCTATTAAAGTATTAACTCCTAAACCGCCAAAGCCCACAACGCAAATAATTAAATTTCTAAGCCCCATAACCTAACACCCCTAAATAAACCAAAATTACAAAATACTAAAGTTACTAACTATTAAAATAAAAAAAATCTAACACTACTTTAAAAATAAAAAAATAAACTAAGCATAAATTAAAGGGACAGTCTAGTCAAAATTAAAATTCTGTTGTAGACTGTCCCTTTAAACTACAATTACATAATATAAAAAAATCTAAGATAACAGAAAATAAAAAACAAAATTATCAAATTTTAAAAAATTATACCTAATCCCTATGAAAATAACCCCCCCAAAAATAAAAACACCCCCTACTCTAAGAATAAACTACCAGTAGCCCTTAAAATGGCTTTTTGCTGGGCATTGCCCCAAGATAATCAGCTCTTTTACATTAAAAATACACAAAGTTCCCCCCTAACAGTAAACCCCCCCACCCACCAAACCCCCCAAAATAAAAAACCTAACACTAAAAACCTAAACTATGCATTGCCCTGAAAAGGGCATTGCCCTTAAAAAAGCATTTAGCTATTTTCCAAAATCCTCTTCGTACGATCGTCAACGTACACTGGATAGTGAATTCAAGGGGCGCAATTAAAAATGGTGTCCCTTGAATTCCTATTGGCTGATTTGATTCTTCAAATTCAAATCATCCAATAGGATGAGAGCTACTCAAATCCTATTGGCTGTTCAATTCAGCCAATAGGATGAGAGCTACTGAATTTCTATTGGCTATTCAAATCAGCCAATAGAATTTCAGTAGCTCTCATGCTATTGGCTGATTTGAATTTGAAGAATGAACTCAGCCAATAGGAATTCAAGGGACGCCATTTTTAATCACGCCCCTTGAATTCACTATTCAGTTTACAGTGACGATCGTACGGAGAGAATCCTCCACGATCCATGGCTCCGCAGTCGCCTATCTTCAGTTCCAGGGTTGCCGGTCTTCAGTTCAAGGATCGCCGGTCTTCAGTTTCAGGGTTGCCGGTCTTCAGCTTTGCGGTCATCGGTCTTCAGCTCTGCCCTCCGCTTCACACCGGATTGTTGGGGGAAGAAGAAAGAAGAGGTTGCCGCTTGGAAGAAGACTTCACCGCATGGGACAGGACCTTCTCCGCCGGACTTCAGGAATGGTGAGTACCAACCTGGGGGTTAGACTTTTTTTTTTTTTTTTTAAATTGGGGGTATTTAGATTAGGGTGGGCATTTTGTAAAAGAGCTAAATGCCCTTTTAAGGGCAATGCCCAACAAATGCCCTTTTCAGGGCAATGGGTAGTTTAGTTTTTTTTAGTGTTAGGTTTTTTATTTTGGGGGTTTGGTGGGTAGGGGGTTTTACTGTTAGGGGGGACTCTGTGTATTTTTTATGTAAAAGTGCTGATTATCTTGGGGCAATGCCCTGCAAAAAGCCCTTTTAAGGGATAATGGTAGTTTATTTTTAGAGTAGGGGGTGTTTTTATTTTGGGGGGCTTTTTTTATTTTCATAGGGATTAGGTATAATTTTTTAAAATTTGATAATTTTGTTTTTTATTTTCTGTAATCTTAGATTTTTTTTATGTAATTGTAGTTTAAAGGGACAGTCTACACCAGAATTTTAATTTTGACTAGACCCTTTAATTTATGCTTAGTTTATTTTTTTATTTTTAAAGTAGTGTTAGATTTTTTTATTTTAATAGTTAGTCACTTTAGTATTTTGTAATTTGGGTTCATTTAGGGGGTATTAGGTTAGGGGGTGTTAGGTTAGGGGGCTTAGTAATAGAATTATTTGCATTGTGGGCTTTGGCAGTTTAGGGGTTAATACTTTAATAGGTAGTTTGCGTTGTGGATTAATGGCGGATTAGGGGTTAATAGTTTTATTAGGTAGTTTGTGTTGTTAGGGTTGGCGGATATAGGGGTTAATATTTTATTTATAGTTGCAGTGTGGGTTTGATGGTGGATATAGGGGTTAATGTATTTTATTAGTTATTGCGGTGGGGGTTGGCAGTTGACAGGAAGCTAGATATTGCGCATGCGTTAGGTGTTAGTTTATTTTTGCAGGCTTTTTCGGGAGTTACGGTGCTCCCATACTCAGGGGATTCTTATTTTTTTAACCAATTATCAGGATGAATTTGAATTACAATAGGTTAATCTCACACACAATGTCAATGATGATTTCCTTTACACGCTGTAAGAAGCAACTGTAATGTAACCTAAGTTGTGAAACTGTCATTGTATATTTCATTTTCAGTTAGATTCCCAGTCTCAATCCTGAAAGTACATAAAGGGACAGTCTAGTCAAAATTAAACTTTAATAATTTAGATAGGGCATAACAAATTTTAAACAACTTTCCAACTGACTTTTATCATTAAATTTGCTTTGTTCCCTTGGTGGTATTTTTGAAAAGCTAAACTTAGGTAGGCTCTAAACTATTGAAAACCGCCTCTTAGCTCAGAGCATTTTGAATTTTTTTCACACTTAGATAGTACTAGTTCATGTGTTTCATATAGATAACATTGTGCTCACTCGCTTGGAGTTATTTAGGAGTCTGCACTGATTGGCTAAACTGCATGTCTGTCAAAATCACTGAGATAAGGGGACAGTCTGCAGAGGCTTAGATACAAGTTGATCACAGAGGTAAAACAAATATTAATATAACTGTGTTGGTTATGCAAAACTGGGGAATGGTAAATAAAGGGATTATCTATCTTTTTAAACAATACAAAATCTGGTGTAGACTGTCCCGTTAACGGAAGACATTGTTTCTGGAACTTTTCATATGAAAACTCATTCACAGCTTTAAGGTTTTAGCCTTTTAATGCCTTTTTGATTGTGATTACCCAAAAACATGTTCTTCCCATATTTGACAAAACTGGAACCTCATTATTGGGAGCAGATATTAAAAAGATTGTGAAACCAATGCTGCATCAGAGGCCCCAAAGCTGTGCGTACAGGTTTCCTGTGTGGGAACTTTTTCCGCATGGACCTTAATAAATGGGGTCCCAGATATGAAGTGTAAAGCAAATATTCATATTGATTTCTATATTAATGCCTATTCTTGTCACACAAAATATAATGAGTGAATGCCCCACGTGAGATTTAGAGATTTTAGTACAAACATGTGTTTATTGTATCTAATGAGTAATGTTAAACATTTCTCCTTTAAAGGGCTATGAAACCCAAACCTTTTCTTTCATGATTAAGATAGAACATATTCTGTACTTCTTTTATCCAATTTGCTTAATTGTCTTTTTATCCTATATTGAAGGAGCAGCAATACATCACTAGGAGTTAGCTGAAGACAGCGGTGAGCCAATGGCAATAGACATATATATGCAGTAACCAATAAGCAGCTGGCTCCCAACACCTGAGCCTATGTAGATATGCTTTTCAACAAAGGATACCAAGTGAACAAAGCAAATTTGATAATAGTAGTGCATTTGAAAGTTGTTTAAAATGTTATGGTCTATTTGAATCTCGGAAGGAAATTTTTGGGTTACATGTCTCATTAAGTCTTACAGACCTTTGCTTTTTTCAGCATTTCAGGGATATATTACCCATATGATAAATCTCTTAAAATAATTTTTTTATCTCACCACAGTAAGTGTTTTGTGAGCAGTTATACTTCAGCTACTCTTTTACTGTCATCTGCATGGTAAAAAACATCCAATCAGTATCATCAGTGCTAATAAAGTGCACATGCCAAAAGTACGCTCACTTGCAAGCCCCAGGAAAAGCATTCTGATTGGATGCTTAACGTCACTTTACAGAGGGATGTGGCTACTAAGGAATTTTGAGGTAAAATATCCTCCTTTCTTTACACAGAGATGTTCATGGGATATTTTTACAGATATGCAAAATCACGTAGAAGTGATTCAGCCTTTGGGTTGCATGTCCCTTTAAATATCTATCATCCAAGATAAAATATTTATGCTCAAATTGTACCATAATCCTGCTCAATAAATTAATTAGCAGTGCAATTGCCAACTTGGATTGGCAGGGGAAAAAAGTGGAAAAACTCTAGCGCAACTTTAATCTTAATCTTTTACAGTTTATTGAGTAAAACATGAATAGTGATTGGAAATTACACAGTTAAATGAGATTTAAATTTCATGTCAAGATTATTCCAATTTCTGCCTTTTTGTAGTTATGGTGGAATTTGTTTTCATAAATAGCGTAAAAAATAGATGGTTGCAATTATCATAAAAAGTAATCACTTTTGTATCTGAAGCATTAGAACAGTATACATCAGAAATTTGCAAAAATCACCCTTCTATACTGAAAATGATTTAATATATTATTACAAGATATATTTCATGTTTAAATTGAATAAATGCTACATAGCAATAAAATCTGAATTTTAGTTAATCTATTTCATTTTAATGTTACCATTAAAATTTATGTTGTATTCAGATATCTGTGTTTGAATGTGATCTACAAACATATCTTTAATGAGATTTTTATCTGCATTGCAATTTAAATTCTACTAAAAGTCAATGATATTTTTGACTTTATAATTAGGAAAGATTTGTTTTTTTTGTCAAGTATCAAATTATTCTCATGAGTTTAAATAATTGTAGATATATAAGAAATCATAATTTGCAGTTTTGTCCCCAAGTAGCTCAAACTGTCAGGAATTACTTTTATTTAATTATACAAGGACATTGTGGAATTTTCTTTTTCTTTGTAGAATAAAAAAAAAGTTCATTTAAATTTTTTTCACTGTTTTTTGTAAAATAGATTTTCCTTTATGGCTCCCTTTATTGGCGTAAAGGATTACAATCCTATTAAATTAACATTAACCCATCATGTTTCTTTCATTATTTAGATAAAGCATACAATCATTTTAAAAGTTTCCAGGATGCTTCTATTATCAAATTTTCTTTGTTATCAGTTTATTGTTTGTTAAAAAGCATACTTAGGTAGGCAGCATTCAAGTAAATTGAAACTTAAAGAAAAACGTTGGGTATTTTTGTAAATATTAACTGCACAAAGCAGTTATAAGTTGTTAAAGGGAGCAGGTGTGGGGTGTCAGAAACAAAAGGCACTGAAAAGTGCCTTTACTTTGTGGTCTATGGCGACTGTGTGTTCCCTGTAAATATATACCTAGGTATTCATTATAACAAAGGATACCAACAAAACAAATCAAATTTGATCATGGAAGTATATTAAAAAGTCTCTTAAAATAACATGCTCTATCTGAATCAAGTTTAATTTTGACTTTCTATGTTCTTAAAAGTTTACCACGTTCCGGAACCCAATATTCCATATGTGAAATATATGTATAAATACATTTGGCTGCCAGGTATTGTATATTACTGCATTGCAAACTTCTGGACGGGAGGGTATATATGTTTACAATTTTATAAATATATGCATAAAAGAAGGAAATCTGACTTGTCCTCATTGGTCAAGAGATGACACAGAACATGAGAGAGCTGTTCCCTTTATTTATTTATGTTTTTATGCAGGGATTGGTGTATATCATCTTTGAAGATACACTTGGCATGGCACTGGTGTCTGATGGAGCTGAGTGTATAGTGATATCTAAAGACTTTTTCAAGAAACACATGGATGAGGAATATATCCAGAAATTATCAAGATATGTAAGTTTCACCAAATATGTCACATATTGTATGCATTGACCAAAACTTGGATTTGAAAGTGGTTAACAGTTTTACAAATGTGGCAGACCTTTACAATAGATTAAACTGGTGGGTTGTCATTCATTACAATCTTGATAGATAGAAAACAGTTAATAAAAAAGATACTGTTGCTTTTAGATCAAAATTTTAGATTCCCCCTATTATACATAGAACAATATTAACATTGAAATGGTTAGTGGTTATTCTAATAGGAACAACTCTAGGGGGCCGACATTATCCGCTGTAGCGGATCATATCTGACAGACATCGGTAAATGCCGACAGCATTTAACATTGCACAAGCATTTCTAGTGAAATGCTTGTGCAATGCCGCCCCCTGCAGATTTGCGGCTAATCGGCCGCTAGCAGGGGGTGTCAATCATCCAGATTGTATCTGATCGGGATGATTGCTGTCCGCAGCCTCAGAGGTGGTGGATACGTTTAAGACCGCTGCTTCTTAGCTTATATTTCCGGGGAGCCTGACAGCTCACATGGAAACTGCTGCATTTGCAGCTTGATAATTCGGTCCCCATGTCTTTTTTGAGCTAGTTATAATAAACATTTTTATAATTTATCCACAAAACTAAGACCTGACATTTAATTTGTTGATTGGTTAAAGTGAGATTAGGTCGGTTAAACTTGGCCATGTTGTGAGTCATCCAAATGTCCATGTAGTCAAATAAATCTAAGCTGACTTTGATTCTTTTGGTCTTTTGAGCATTCTGAGGAAAGAGTGAATGCTCCAAAACGTTACACAATAAAAGGTTGCTGTGATTTAAATCCAGAGAGAGCAATTGCTGGACTGAATTTATTTGATAATTTTCTGCACCCTGGTATTTGTCCTTTGAGCGAGTGGGAGTGCGCTTCTTCAACCATTTTATATATATATATATATATATATATATATATTGTATATGTATCTATATATACATACATGTATGCTGGCCATGACGGGGTCTTTATCTTTTTGTCATCCATCAACACCTTGATTAATCTGGCTGTGTGGCATAGAGCATTTTTTCTGCTTGAGAAATCAATCCTCAGGGTTGCGGAACATTGTCAGAGTAGGAGGAAGCACGTTTTATTACAGGATAACAATGTACATGGTTTGATTCATGCACAAAGATAAATATGCTCAATTCCAGGTCATATTCTCTGATGAGTCCAATTTTCAGCTTTGCCCAACACCTTGTTGTCTAATGGTTAGATGGAGACCTGGAGAAGTCTACAAGCCAGTGTCTCTCAAGGATGGAATTTGGCATATTTATCTTTAGGAAGGACACATGAATCAAGCCATGTTCCTCAACTCCGATTTGTTTTTTCCAGCAGGACAATTCTCCATGCCACACAAACAGGCCAATAGGTCAGAAAAGGTGTGGACAGAGTCCTGTCATAGCCAGCCCAATCTACAGACCTGAACCCCATTGGACACCTCTGGAATGTGATCACAAGGAAGATGGATGGTCACAAACCATCAAACAAAGCTGAACTGCTTGAATTTTTGCACTAGGGGTGGCATAAAGTAACCCAACAACAATGTTAAAAATCAGGGTTATTCCACCAAATATTGATTTCTGAACTCTTGCTAAGTTAAAACATTGTTTAAAAAAAATTATATGAACTTGTTTTCTTTGCATTATTTGAGGTCTGAAAAAAAAATAAAAAAAAAAAAAAAAAATATATATATATATATATATATATATATATATATATAGTATCAAAGTCCCAACAGGATAAGCACAGTCCTTCTTAACTTAAATTATTGCCAGGGTGCACATAAAAAAGTAGAAATGTAGCAAGTAGAAAAAATGGCACTCTCTGGACTTGAATAAAATGTTACCTTTATTAATACCAATTAAAAAGTCCAGAGAGTGCCATTTTTTCTACTTGCTATGTATATATATATATATATATATATATATATATATATATATATATATATATATATATATAAAAAGCTTAAACTGTTGATATACAGGTCCCAATTTAACACACATACCCCAAATGATGCAAAAGTAAATCTCAAGTTCAATCTTGACCCTGGTCTTGGATAGCAAATCAAGTTGTATCATTGCTGGGTGATTTTATTAATGTGATGCCACTACCTTAGAGGTGCGGGAGTGGTTAAAAACATAATTTATGCTTACCTGATAAATTTATTTCTCTTGTAGTGTATCCAGTCCACGGATCATCCATTACTTATGGGATATTAACTCCTCCCCAACAGGAAGTGCAAGAGGATTCACCCAGCAGAGCTGCTATATAGCTCCTCCCCTAACTGCTATTACCAGTCATTCGACCGAAAACATGCAGAGAAAGGAAAACCATAGGGTGCAGTGGTGACTGTAGTTTAATGGAAAAATTACCTGCCTTAAAGTGACAGGGCGGGCCGTGGACTGGATACACTACAAGAGAAATAAATTTATCAGGTAAGCATAAATTATGTTTTCTCTTGTTAAGTGTATCCAGTCCACGGATCATCCATTACTTATGGGATACCAATACCAAAGCTAAAGTACACGGATGACGGGAGGGACAGGCAGGCTCTTTATACGGAAGGAACCACTGCCTGAAGAACCTTTCTCCCAAAAACAGCCTCCGAAGAAGCAAAAGTGTCAAATTTGTAAAATTTGGAAAAAGTATGAAGAGAAGACCAAGTTGCAGCCTTGCAAATCTGTTCAACAGAAGCCTCATTCTTAAAGGCCCAAGTGGAAGCCACAGCTCTAGTAGAATGTGCTGTAATTCTTTCAGGAGGCTGCTGTCCAGCAGTCTCATAGGCTAACCGTATTATGCTACGAAGCCAAAAGGAGAGAGAGGTAGCCGAAGCTTTTTGACCTCTCCTCTGACCAGAATAAACGACAAACAGGGAAGACGTTTGTCGAAAATCCTTAGTTGCCTGTAGATAAAATTTCAGGGCACGGACTGCATCTAGATTGTGTAGCAGACGTTCCTTTTTCGAAGAAGGATTAGGACACAAAGATGGAACCACAATCTCTTGATTGATATTCCTGTTAGTGACCACCTTAGGTAGGAACCCAGGTTTAGTACGCAGAACTACCTTGTCTGAATGAAAAATCAGATAAGGAGAATCACAATGTAAGGCAGATAACTCAGAGACTCTTCGAGCCAAGGAAATCGCCATTAAAAACAGAACTTTCCAAGATAACAACTTGATATCAATGGAATGAAGGGGTTCAAACGGAACCCCCTGTAAAACATTAAGAACTAAGTTCAAACTCCATGGTGGAGCAACAGTTTTAAACACAGGCTTGATCCTAGCTAAAGCCTGACAAAAAGCTTGAACGTCCGGAACTTCTGACAGACGTTTGTGTAAAAGAATGGACAGAGCTGAAATCTGTCCCTTTAAGGAACTAGCGGATAAACCCTTTTCTAAACCTTCTTGTAGAAAAGACAATATCCTCGGAATCCTAACCTTACTCCATGAGTAACTCTTGGATTCGCACCAATATAAGTATTTGCGCCATACCTTATGGTAAATCTTTCTGGTAACAGGCTTCCTAGCCTGTATTAAGGTATCAATAACTGACTCAGAAAAACCACGTTTTGATAAAATCAAGCGTTCAATTTCCAAGCAGTCAGCTTCAGAGAAATTAGATTTTGATGTTTGAAGGGACCCTGGATCAGAAGGTCCTGTTTCAGAGGTAGCGACCAAGGTGGACAGGATGACATGTCCACTAGATCTGCATACCAAGTCCTGCGTGGCCATGCAGGCGCTATTAGAATCACTGATGCTCTCTCCTGTTTGATTCTGGCAATCAATCGAGGAAGCATCGGGAAGGGTGGAAACACATAAGCCATCCCGAAGGTCCAAGGTGCTGTCAAAGCATCTATCAGAACCGCTCCCGGATCCCTGGATCTGGACCCGTAACGAGGAAGCTTGGCGTTCTGTCGAGACGCCATGAGATCTATCTCTGGTTTGCCCCAACGTCGAAGTATTTGGGCAAAGACCTCCGGATGAAGTTCCCACTCCCCCGGATGAAAAGTCTGACGACTTAAGAAATCCGCCTCCCAGTTCTCCACTCCCGGGATGTGGATTGCTGACAGGTGGCAAGAGTGAGACTCTGCCCAGCGAATTATCTTTGAGACTTCCATCATTGCTAGGGAGCTTCTTGTCCCTCCCTGATGGTTGATGTAAGCTACAGTCGTGATGTTGTCCGACTGAAACCTGATGAACCCCCGAGTTGTTAACTGGGGCCAAGCCAGAAGGGCATTGAGAACTGCTCTCAATTCCAGAATGTTTATTGGTAGGAGACTCTCCTCCTGATTCCATTGTCCCTGAGCCTTCAGAGAATTCCAGACAGCGCCCCAACCTAGTAGGCTGGCGTCTGTTGTTACAATTGTCCAGTCCGGCCTGCTGAATGGCATCCCCCTGGACAGATGTGGCCGAGAAAGCCACCATAGAAGAGAATTTCTGGTCTCTTGATCCAGATTCAGAGTAGGGGACAAGTCTGAGTAATCCCCATTCCACTGACTTAGCATGCACAATTGCAGCGGTCTGAGATACAGGCGTGCAAAGGGTACTATGTCCATTGCTGCTACCATTAAGCCGATCACCTCCATGCATTGAGCTACTGACGGGTGTTGAATGGAATGAAGGACACGGCATGCATTTTGAAGCTTTGTTAACCTGTCTTCTGTCAGGTAAATCTTCATTTCTACAGAATCTATAAGAGTCCCCAAGAAGGGAACTCTTGTGAGTGGAAAGAGAGAACTCTTCTTTTCGTTCACCTTCCATCCATGCGACCTTAGAAATGCCAGTACTAACTCTGTATGAGACTTGGCAGTTTGAAAGCTTGAAGCTTGTATCAGAATGTCGTCTAGGTACGGAGCTACCGCAATTCCTCGCGGTCTTAGTACCGCCAGAAGAGCACCCAGAACCTTTGTGAAGATTCTCGGAGCCGTAGCCAATCCGAATGGAAGAGCTACAAACTGGTAATGCCTGTCTAGAAAGGCAAACCTTAGATACCGGTAATGATCTTTGTGAATCGGTATGTGAAGGTAAGCATCCTTTAAATCCACTGTGGTCATGTACTGACCCTTTTGGATCATGGGTAAAATTGTCCGAATAGTTTCCATTTTGAACGATGGAACTCTTAGGAATTTGTTTAGGATCTTTAAATCCAAGATTGGCCTGAAAGTTCCCTCTTTTTTGGGAACCACAAACAGATTTGAGTAAAACCCTTGTCCTTGTTCCGACCGCCGAACCGGATGGATCACTCCCATTAATAAAAGATCTTGTACGCAGCGTAGAAACGCCTCTTTCTTTATTTGGTTTGTTGACAACCTTGACAGATGAAATATCCCTCTTGGGGGAGAGAATTTGAAGTCTAGAAGGTATCCCTGAGATATGATCTCTAACGCCCAGGGATCCTGGACATCTCTTGCCCAAGCCTGGGCGAAGAGAGAAAGTCTGCCCCCCACTAGATCCGTTCCCGGATCGGGGGCCCTCGATTCATGCTGTCTTAGGGGCAGCAGCAGGTTTCCTGGCCTGCTTGCCCTTGTTCCAGGACTGGTTAGGTCTCCAGCCTTGTCTGTAGCGAGCAACAGCTCCTTCCTGTTTTGGTGCAGAGGAAGTTGATGCTGCTCCTGCTTTGAAATTACGAAAGGAACGAAAATTAGACTGTCTAGCCTTAGGTTTGGCTCTGTCTTGAGGCAGGGCATGGCCTTTACCTCCTGTAATGTCAGCGATAATTTCTTTCAACCCGGGCCCGAATAAGGTCTTCCCTTTGAAAGGTATATTAAGCAATTTAGATTTAGAAGTAACGTCAGCTGACCAGGATTTTAGCCACAGTGCTCTGCGTGCCTGAATGGCGAATCCGGAATTCTTAGCCGTAAGTTTAGTTAAATGTACTACGGCATCTGAAATAAATGAGTTAGCTAACTTAAGGGCTTTAAGCTTGTGTGTAATCTCATCTAATGGAGCTGATTCAAGTGTCTCTTCCAGAGACTCAAACCAAAATGCTGCTGCAGCCGTGACAGGCGCAATGCATGCAAGAGGTTGCAATATAAAACCTTGTTGAACAAACATTTTCTTAAGGTAACCCTCTAACTTTTTATCCATTGGATCTGAAAAGGCACAGCTATCCTCCACCGGGATAGTGGTACGCTTAGCTAAAGTAGAAACTGCTCCCTCCACCTTAGGGACCGTTTGCCATAAGTCCCGTGTGGTGGCGTCTATTGGAAACATCTTTCTAAATATCGGAGGGGGTGAGAACGGCACACCGGGTCTATCCCACTCCTTAGTAACAATTTCAGTAAGTCTCTTAGGTATAGGAAAAACGTCAGTACTCGCCGGTACCGCAAAATATTTATCCAACCTACACATTTTCTCTGGTATTGCAACTGTGTTACAATCATTCAGAGCTGCTAACACCTCCCCTAGTAATACACGGAGGTTTTCCAGCTTAAATTTAAAATTTGAAATATCTGAATCCAGTTTGTTTGGATCAGAACCGTCACCCGCAGAATGAAGCTCTCCGTCCTCATGTTCTGCAAATTGTGACGCAGTGTCTGACATGGCCCTAATATTATCAGCGCACTCTGTTCTCACCCCAGAGTGATCACGCTTACCTCTTAGTTCTGGTAATTTAGCCAAAACTTCAGTCATAACAGTAGCCATATCCTGTAATGTGATTTGTAATGGCCGCCCAGATGTACTCGGCGCTACAATATCACGCACCTCCCGAGCGGGAGATGCAGGTACTGACACGTGAGGCGAGTTAGTCGGCATAACTCTCCCCTCGTTGTTTGGTGAAATATGTTCAATTTGTACAGATTGACTTTTATTTAAAGTAGCATCAATACAGTTAGTACATAAATTTCTATTGGGCTCCACTTTGGCTTTAGCACATATAGCACAGATATCTTCCTCTGAATCAGACATGTTTAACACACTAGCAAATAAACTAGCAACTTGGAAATACTTTTCAAGTAATTTACTATAATATGAAAACGTACTGTGCCTATAAGAAGCACAGAAAAAGTTATGACAGTTGAAAATTAATAAACTGAAAAGTTATAGCATCAAATCTTTGTAAAAAACACAATTTTAGCAAAGGATTGCTCCCATTAGCAAAGGATAACTAACCCTGATAGCAGAAAAAAAAAATACAGAAATAAACGTTTTTTTATCACAGTCAACTACAATCTCACAGCTCTGCTGTGAGTGATTACCTCCCTCAAAACAAGTTTTGAAGACCCCTGAGTTCTGTAGAGATGAACCGGATCATGCAGGGAAGACAATAAACTTCTGACTGAATTTTTTGATGCGTAGCAAAAGCGCCAAAAAAGGCCCCTTCCCTTCACACATAACAGTGAGAGAGATCAGTAAACTGTCATAAATTAAATAAAACGACTGCCAAGTGGAAAAAAATAGTGCCCAAAACATTTTTTCACCCAGTACCTCAGAAAATTAAACGATTTTACATGCCAGCAAAAAACGTTTAACATTAATAAATTGAGTGTTATTAAAAAGCCTGTTGCTAGTCCCTGCAAATTAGGCTAAAGTTTTATGCATACAGTATAATTCCAGTGAAGTGCCATTCCCCAGAATACTGAAGTGTAAAATATACATACATGACAGCCTGATACCAGTTGCTGCTACTGCATTTAAGGCTGAGTTTACATTATATCGGTATGGCAGAATTTTCTCATCAATTCCATTGTCAGAAAATAATAAGCTGCTACATACCTCTTTGCAGATTAATCTGCCCGCTGTCCCCTGATCTGAAGTTTACCTCTCCTCAGATGGCCGAGAAACAGCAATATGATCTTAACTACTCCGGCTAAAATCATAGAAAAACTCAGGTAGATTCTTCTTCAAATTCTACCAGAGAAGGAATAACACACTCCGGTGCTATTATAAAATAACAAACTTTTGATTGAAGGTATGAAACTAAGTATAATCACCACAGTCCTCTCACACATCCTATCTATTCGTTGGGTGCAAGAGAATGACTGGTAATGGCAGTTAGGGGAGGAGCTATATAGCAGCTCTGCTGGGTGAATCCTCTTGCACTTCCTGTTGGGGAGGAGTTAATATCCCATAAGTAATGGATGATCCGTGGACTGGATACACTTAACAAGAGAAAGAGGCCTTACACTACAATGACTTTGAATATTCCCAAATGGAGCCCATATTGTGTATTCAATGGACAAAAAAAAAAATTAAGTATACTATAGGCACTAGAGCTAATTTTTTAATAGATCACATCTAATTTGAGCACACACAAGATTTACTACTCCTACATAAGCAATTTTAGACATTGTCACATTCAAGTCTAATTTTCGATGATACTGCAATGACACTTTATAACCTGAATCACTGACCTTAAGGTAATTTTGGGGCAGTTGTCTTAAGTTTTATATTCAAGTTAACTTCTTAACAGGGAATTACTGTAAAAACATGTTTAATCTACCTAAATTATGTGTAGTTTAATTTTATTTCTTCTACAACATTATAGCCGGCTCTAGTAAAATGATTATGCTTTGTATTTTATTTTGATGCTGTCTCCCAATGTGCTTTTGCATTACTCATAAATAAAGCTTTTGCACACAGTAGACATCCTGTTTCCACAGACCATTTAAATTCAGATTCTTTTTTTGAAAGTTTCTTTATAGAACATTTAGAGGTTGTTTGTATTGCTTTACATGCACCATAAAACATAAATCAAGTATATATCTGGTAATACTAAAAGTACAGTCAGTAGTTTGTGGCAAATTAACAAGAGAAGATAAATATGTTGTTCTTAGTGGTGTTAAACCATTTCTATTTGTGCAATGCGTTTATTGCTTTATTTAATAACCCTTACTGTAACCTTTTTTTTTTATATCATTCAGCTGTCAAAGTTTTGCACACAGCATAATTAGCTGTTTTGTATTCATTACTTTCCTGAAGTGACTTAAACGCAGTAAATCTATTTTAATTACTACTTAAGCACACTTAGGATATTGTGCCACATACTGTTTGGACATTTGCCTTCCTTAAATGTCCCAAAATGCAAAATCTATTAAAGTATTCAGTGGGGAAATAGAGACGTTCTTTATAACCTCCACATTCTTTCCAATTATCTTGTCCCTGAATGTAAAGAGTTTTGCCATATAAAAAGCTTGTTTCCACTTTACTTTTAAACAGAGGTATCTTTTGGGAGGTGCATATCAAAGACAATTTAAAGGGACATGAAACCCCAAATTTTTCTTTCATGATTCAGATAGAGCATGCAATTTTGAACAGCTTCCTAATTTTCTTCAATTATTGAATTTTCTTCATTCTCTTAGTATCTTTTATTGAAAAGCAGGGCAAAATCTCAGGTGTGTGCAAATATATAAAGTCTTTTATGTTAGCAGAATGGTATCCATTTGCAAGAACACTAGATAGCAGCACTATTTCCTGACTATGTAGTGCTCCAGACGCCTACCTAGGTATCTCTTCAACAAAGAATATCATGGTAACAAAGAAATTTGATAATAGAAGTAAATTGGAAAGTTGTTTAAAATGTTATGCTCTGTCTGAATCACAAAATAGCATTTTTGGGTTTCATGGCTCTTTAAGTATAATTAATCTGAAAAATAATGTAATATATTATTAAGATGATATGATTAGATATGATTTCTTACTTTGTGTATATAATATATGACATATCATTTCATACTATAGGTAAACAGAACCATATTTGTCTATAAGCTAGTATCTGAGCAAAATGTGCTTATCATTCTAGCTTTAAAAGCTTATTATTTTAAGAAGTACTCACTCAGATAATATGTTGTATTTGTTGTTCTTTGGAAAAATACACCAAGATTACAAGTTGTGCGCTAAACCCGGTGCGTAAATAACATAAAAAATTTAGAGGTACCACACTTTCCATAGCGCTGCCATTACAAGTTACACAAAAACATTCTTTTGTTGTGCGGTATGGTACGTTAAGCTCCATACCGCACAAAAGCCAAGGCTTGACTTGACGTGTTCGTGCATGTATTCCCCATAGACATCAATGGAGAGAAAGTGTTAGAAAAAAACTTACACCTGCGATCGCGGAACGGCGATCGCTATAACGCAATCCCCATTGATGTATATGGGGACAAGAAGGTAACGTAAAAACCTAACACCCTAACATAAACCCCTAGTCTAAATACCCCTAATCTGCCGCCCCCCGACATCGAGGACACTAAAGGGATTAACCCCTAAACCGACTCCCCCAGCATCGCTAACACCTAAATAAACCTATTAACCCCTAAACTGGCGGCCCCCCACATTGCAACTACTATAATAAAGCTATTAACCCCTAAACCGCCGGGGCCCCACATCACAACTACTAAACTAAAACTGTTAACCCCTAAACCACCGGCTCCCCACATCGGGACACACTAAATTAAACTATTAACCCCTAAACAATATAACTATCTTAAAATAAATAAAAACTTACCTTTGAAATAGAAAAAAACTAAGCTTAAACTATAAATAAACCTAACATAACTATTTTAAAAAAATAAAATAAACAAAAAATTAAAAAAAGTTAAAAATTTAAAAAATCCTAACACTACAAAAAAATTAAAAAAAATAACATTACAAAAAACAAACACTAAAATTACGAAAAATAAAAAAAATCTAAGATTACAAAAATAATAAACGAAATTATCCAAAATAATAAAAATGAAACCTAATCTAATACCCCTATAAAAACAAAAAAGCCACCACAAAATAAAAACACCCCCTAATCTAACTAAAAACTACCAATAGCCCATAAAAGGGCCCTTTGTAGGGCATTGCCCTGAAGCAGTCAGCTCTTTTACCTAAAAAAAAATTCCAAAGTACCCCCTGACAGTAAAACCACTCACCCAATCAAAAAATGTACTCACAGTTCCTGAAGTACGGACATCTATCTTCATCCAGGCGGCGAAAAGTCTTCATCAATTGGGGGGCCATCTTCATCCCGGTGGAATGGAGCTGTGGAGGCGTGGAGCTGAGGAGGACCGGCGCCACGATTTGAGCAGCCAATAGGATTTCAGCCAATTGGAATTCAATGTACCCCAAATATAAAAGGGGTACCTTGCATTCAATCTTCAGTGTGTGGAGGAGATGGCATGAGAATTAGGCCCTGCGCTGGATGTCGTCATTGCTGCCTATCCTGCTCAGCTCCATGCTGCCACAGCTCCGCGACACCGGGATAAAGATAGAAGATGCCCCAGCAGTGGATGAAGATGTCATCGCCTGGATGAAGACTTGTCGCCGCCTGGATGAAGATGGATGTCCAGACTTCACGAACTGTGAGTACATTTTTTGGGGTTAGTGTTAGGTTTTTTGGGGGTTTTTTTTGGGGTGGTTGTTTCTTTTAAATTAGGACTTTTTATTTTTTAATGGGCACTAAAGAGCTAATTGCCCTTTTAAGGGCAATGCCCATACAAATGCCCCTTTAGGGGCAATGGGAAGCTTAGGTTTTTTTAGAGTTAGGTTTTTTATTTTGGGGGGTTGGTTGGGTAGGGGTTTTACTGTTAGGTGGTACTTTGTAATTTTTTTAGGTAAAAGAGCTGATTGCTTCAGGGCAATGCCCTACAAAAGGCCCTTTTAAGGGCTATTGGTAGTTAATTGTTAGATTCGTTTTTGTATTTTTTTGGGGTGGCTTTTTTGTTTTTATAGGGGTATTGGATTATCTTAAATTTTTATTATTTTGGATAATTTCATTTATTATTTTTGTAATCTTAGATTTTTTTTATTTTTCATAATTTTAGTTGTTTTTTTAATGTTAGGATTTTTTAATTTTGTAACTTAGGTTTTTTATTTTTCGTTTATTTTAGTTTTTTAAAATATTAATGTATGGTTAATTTATAGTTTAAGCTTAGGTTTTTTTTTTTATTTCACAGGTAAGTTTTTATTTATTTTAAGGTAGTAAGTATATTGTAACGATAATTTAAAGTTAAGGGGTGTTAGGTTTAGGGGTTAATAATTTAATTTAGTGTGTCGCGATGTGGGGGGGGAGCGGCAGTTTAGGGGTTAATAGGTTTATTATTGTAGTTGTGATGTGGGGGAGCGGCGGTTTAGGGGTTAATAGGTTTATTACAGTAGTTGTGATGTGGGGGGTTGGCGGTTAAGGGGCTAATAGGTTTATTTAGTGTTGGTGATGTGGGGTTGGTGGTTTAGGGGTTAATCCTTTATTTTAGTGTTGGCGATGTGGGTGGGCAGCAGATTAGGGGTTAATAAGTTTAATAAGATATTTGCGATGCAGAGGATGGCGGTGTAGGGGTTAATAATGTAGTTTATGGGTGTTAGTGTACTTTGTAACATTTTTGTTATGAGTTTTGTGAAACATTTTTGTTTCACAAAATCCATAAGTACTGGTCTTCTTTGGTCACGGAATTGATATAACGTAGCTAGCGTAATAGCCTGACCGAACAACTTGTAATGTGGGAGACACGAAAATTCCACACTCAAAACCATTTTTTGAGTGCGGAATGGAGAGTTGCGCTACAGGCTAAAACGCTAGCTGCCACTACTAGTAATACGGGAGACCTGCCATTCTGTGCGAAAAGGCTGATTTTTCAGCGGTATAGCCGTACCGCAAAACTTGTAATTTGGCCCAAGGTATTTAGAGATAAATAATAGATTATGTGTATTTTGTTCTAAAGAACAAACTACAGCTATATCATTTTATTTTATACACAGTTTCTCACCTTTTAGTTCAAGTGCAACATTAACAGATGTTAAGAGCTGTTTAGGGCCAATATAGTGAACAAACTATACGCTGTCATTTGTATAAGCACTATTGACTTTGTAAATCTATGTGTTTAACCCACAAAGTATTGCTCAGGGGCTGGAGAGAACTTGAGTTGAATGTGCCGTTGACCCAATCCACTGCTGCTGAGCCAATCAGCAATGATAACCTTACAGCTCAGTCATACAACTAGCACTGCTGATTAGCTCACCAGCAGTAGACCAACAGTTCTCTGCGACTCCCAAGTAGTAACCCCCAAAGATGTTAAACACATAGATTTGCAGGATTGATAGTAATAAAATGAAATTCTTCAAGGAATGAGAGCATGTTTTTTTTTTCACTATAATGGCCATTTAAAGGGACTGGAAAACCCAAAACTTTATTTCATGATGTGGATAGAACATACAATTTCAAACAACTTTCAAATTCACTTCTATTATCAAATTTGCTACATTCTCTTGTTATCCTTTGCAAAAGGAGCAGCAATGCACTACTGACAGCTAGCTGAACACATCTAGTTAGCCAATCACAAGAGACAAATATGTGCAGGCACCAATCAGCAGCTAGCTCCCACTAGTGTAGGATAAGTGTGTATTCTTTTTCAACAAGTGAAACCAAGAGAACAAAGCACATTTGAAAATACAAGTGATTTTAAAACTGTCTCTATCTGAATCATGCAAGTTTAATGTTGTATTTCCTATCCCTTTAACTTGAAATCTAAATTAGTACTGGGGTATTAGTTGTGTACTTCCTGCAAGTCCTCACTGGCTGATAGAGACAACTGTCTTTGATTTACTGGTAGAGGTAGACGCCTCTGGAACAATGAAAAAAATATGTTGGTTTATTCAGGTTAGGAATAGTTTAATAAAATAAATAAATAAGCACATATATATATATATATATATATATATATATATATATATACTGCATATAATCCCTGAAAACACATAGGGCTCAATGTAACAAAGGGCGGGTATACAACCTTGTTCACTCAGCCGTGCAGCGAGCAGTCAGCAGTATGCTGCCCACCTCTAACATTGCACAAGCCGCTGCATGTGCAATGTTGCCCCCTGCTCACGTGCGGCCAATAGTGTGCAAGGGGGTCTGGAGAGGTTAAGTAGCAGTGTTCCTAAGCCTGAAATACCGGGCTCCGAAGCTTCTATCAAGCACTGGATAAAAGGAGCCCATAGATAAAGTTCTATACCAGCAATACATTACTAGGACCAAGCTGAACACGTCTGGTAAGCCAATGATAACAGGCATATATGAGTAGCCACCAATCACCAGCTAGCTCCCAGTAATGCATTACAGCTCCCGAGCCTATCTAGGTATGCTTTTCAACAAACAATAAAAAAATGAAATAAGGCATAAACGCCATAAAAATTATGATTATTCCTAAGTACCTATATTTATTTCAGGCCCTTCCTATCGCAATACCAAGACAATTTTTTACGCACACAACAAAGAATGTTAGAATCTTTTATCTGGGCCTATAAAAAAACCAACGCCTAGATTTAGAGTTCTGCGTTAGTCGTCCAAACCAGCGTTAGGGGGTCCTAAAGCTGGTTTTTACCGCCCGCTGGTATTTAGAGTCAGTCAGGAAAGAAAAGGGTCCTTCTTCACCGATGGACTAACGACGAATGAAGGTTCCTTTAAGGGACGTCATCCAAGATGGCGTCCCTCGAATTCCGTTTGGCTGATAGGATTCTATCAGCCAATCGGAATTAAGGTAGGAAAAACCTGATTGGCTGATTGAATCAGCCAATCAGATTCAAGTTCAATCCGAATGGCTGATCCAATCAGCCAATCAGATTGAGCTCGCATTCTATTGGCTGATAGCTCCACGTCGGCTGCTTGAATATGGTCCCGCTCCGCGCCGGATGGAAGAAGATAGAAGATGCCGCCTGGATGAAGATGTCTGCCGGTCCGGATGTCCTCTTCTGCCCGGATAGGATGAAGACTTTGGACCCTCTGGAGGAGATCTTCTTGCCGGATAGGAGGAAGACTTTGGACCCTCTTCTGGACGGATTGGTGATACCCGGCGTGGTGAAGACAAGGTAGGGAGATCTTCAGGGGCTTAGTGTTAGGTTTATTTAAGGGGGTTTTGGGTTAGAATAGGGGTATGTGGGTGGTGGGTTGTAATGTTGGGGGGGTATTGTATGTTTTTTTTTTACAGGCAAAAGAGCAGAATTCTTTGGGGCATGCCCCGCAAAAGGCCCTTTTAAGGGCTGGTAAGGTAAAAGAGCTTTACAATTTTTATTTTAGAATAGGGTAGGGCATTTTTTTATTTTGGGGGGCTTTGTTATTTTTTTAGGGGGCTTAGAGTAGGTGTAATTAGTTTAAAATTCTTGTAATCTTTTTTTATTTTTTGTAATTTATGTTTGTTTGTTTTTGTAATTTAGTGTTTGTTTTTTTTTGTAATTTAGTTTAGTTGATATAATTGTAGATAATTGCAGATAGTTTATTTAATTTATTTATTGATAGTGTAGTGTTAGGTTTAATTGTAACTTAGGTTAGGATTTATTTTACAGGTAATTTTGTAATTATTTTAACTAGGTAGCTATTAAATAGTTATTAACTATTTAATAGCTATTGTACCTGGTTAAAATAAATACAAAGTTGCCTGTAAAATAAATATTAATCTTAAAATAGCTACAATATAATTATTATTTATATTGTAGCTATATTAGGGTTTATTTTACAGGTAAGTATTTAGCTTTAAATAGGAATAATTTATTTATTAAGATTTATTTTATTTTGTTAGATTTAAATTATATTTAATTTAGGGGGGTGTTAGGGTTAGGGTTAGACTTAGCTTTAGGGGTTAATACATTTATTAGAGTAGCGGCGAGGTCCGGTCGGCAGATTAGGGGTTAATAATTGTAGGTAGGTAGCGGCGACGCTGGGGGGCGGCAGATTAGGGGGTAATAAATATTATGTAGGGGTCGGCGGTGTTAGGGGCAGCAGATTAGGGGTACATAGGGATAACGTCGGTTGCGGCGGTGTACGGAGCGGCAGATTAGGGGTTAAAAATAATATGCAGGGGTCAGCGATAGCGGGGGCGGCAGATTAGAGGTTAATAAGTGTAAGGTTAGGGGTGTTTAGACTCGGGGTACATGTTAGGGTGTTAGGTGCAGACTTAGGAAGTGTTTCCCCATAGGAAACAATGGGGCTGCGTTAGGAGCTGAACGCTGCTTTTTTGCAGGTGTTAGGTTTTTTTCCAGCTCAAACTGCCCCATTGTTTCCTATGGGGGAATCGTGCACAAGCACGTTTTTGAAGCTGGCCGCGTCCGTAACACCGCTGGTATTTAGAGTTGCATTGGCGGTAAATTATGCTCTACGCTCCCTTTTTGGAGCCTAACGCAGCCCTTCAGAGAACTCTAAATACCAGTGGTATTTAAAAGGTGCGGGGGAAAAAATACACGCGTAGCTAACGCACCCCTTTGGCCGCAGAACTCTAAATCTAGACGCAAGAGTGTCTCGTCATACGCTATACTTGAGTAAAGAAGAGGGAGGTCTTAATATCCCAAATCTGTCACTATATTACAAGGCGACACACCTCTCCCGAATAGTAGCGTGGAATCATAATTCTTCATTTAAAATCTGGGTACAAATTGAGGCAGCCCTACTCCAGCAAACCTCAATGAGAGACCTCTGTTGGCTCCCTAAATCCCATAGACCCCCCATGATCAAGTTTAGTGAAAGTATTAAAACAACTCTTGCCATTTGGGATTCTATTATCCAGCATCCTAACACCCTTTCTACTACAATCTCACCCATGACCCCATTGTTAAACAATACACACTTTTTTCAACGACACCAATTCAAATTTGAGACTGAAACCATGAGCCACAAAAATCTGCCTATATTTCTGCTTACAGACTTTTCCTTGATTAAGGATAGAATTTCTCTAAGAGACTCCCTAGGTTCTCCATTTCACAGTTGGTTCTCCTACCTTCAAATTCGACAGGCTATCCTTGACTGTCCGCAAAGACATGACTGCCTTCGCTTACTTACACCTTTTGAAAAATTATGCCTAAACCTGGACATACATAAATCCCACCTATCCATTACACACAAATTACTTAGGAACTTTTCTACAACCAGACTACCCTCCTTTGCCAATAAATGGGAGACAGAGCTCCAGCTCGGACTTCCAAAAGAGGATTGGTCATGTTGTTTCCAAATGACACACTCCGCTTCAATAACCTTGGTACTAACTGAACTTAACTATAAAATCATCCCCCGATGGTACCTTACCCCCCAGAGATTGACTGAAATATTCCCAGGGGCTAATCCGACCTGTTGGCGGTATTGTGGAGAGATTGGCACTTTAGCCCATATATGGTGGTCATGCGAAACTGTCGAATTTCTGGGCCCAAATAGAACAATGTATTAACGCTACTCTGAGTACTCAGTATACCCTTACTGCCCCTATGATATTATTGTACTTAGTTCCAGATATACAATGCATCTTTCGCAAAAAATTACTACTGCTGATGCTCACATGTGCCAAACGACTCATACCTAGGTTGTGGAAGCAACAACACCCCCCCCACTTTCCGTCAATGGGAATCAGAGCTAACTTATCTGCTATCCCTTGAGAAAAGACATTATTGTTTTATAGGGAAAAAACATTTCATACTTGATATCATTTTTATTTGGGAGCAAAGAGCGCAATAATGTGTGGTAGAGATACCTGTTGTATTAAATTACTGACCATTTACACCCGTGCACAAGTCAGTATAATATCCCCTAACCATGTCAGACTTACATAGTGCGAGAAAAATTTTCATTCTACAGCTATTTCTCCCTCCCCTTCTCTCCCCTCCCCCTCTGCCCCTTTTTTTTCTCTCTTTTCTTCCCTTAAAATTGATCTTTAGGTGGCCAGCAACAAAGTTGCAGGACAACCTATTGTTATTGTTCGGATTATTATTATTATTATTATTATTATTATTCTTTTTATTCCGCCAAGCTTTGTATTCAATTGCCCATAACTGCTTAACTGTTTTTGCAAAGCTCTTAAAAACATAATTTATGCTTACCTGATAAATTTATTTCTCTTGTAGTGTATCCAGTCCACGGATCATCCATTACTTATGGGATATTAACTCCTCCCCAACAGGAAGTGCAAGAGGATTCACCCAGCAGAGCTGCTATATAGCTCCTCCCCTAACTGCCATTACCAGTCATTCGACCGAAAACATGCAGAGAAAGGAAAACCATAGGGTGCAGTGTGACTGTAGTTTAATGGAAAAATTACCTGCCTTAAAGTGACAGGGCGGGCCGTGGACTGGATACACTACAAGAGAAATAAATTTATCAGGTAAGCATAAATTATGTTTTCTCTTGTTAAGTGTATCCAGTCCACGGATCATCCATTACTTATGGGATACCAATACCAAAGCTAAAGTACACGGATGACGGGAGGGACAGGCAGGCTCTTTATACGGAAGGAACCACTGCCTGAAGAACCTTTCTCCCAAAAACAGCCTCCGAAGAAGCAAAAGTGTCAAATTTGTAAAATTTGGAAAAAGTATGAAGAGAAGACCAAGTTGCAGCCTTGCAAGTCTGTTCAACAGAAGCCTCATTCTTAAAGGCCCAAGTGGAAGCCACAGCTCTAGTAGAGTGTGCTGTAATTCTTTCAGGAGGCTGCTGTCCAGCAGTCTCATAGGCTAACCGTATTATGCTACGAAGCCAAAAGAAGAGAGAGGTAGCCGAAGCTTTTTGACCTCTCCTCTGACCAGAATAAACGACAAACAGGGAAGACGTTTGTCGAAAATCCTTAGTTGCCTGTAGATAAAATTTCAGGGCATGGACTACATCTAGATTGTGTAGCAGACGTTCCTTTTTCGAAGAAGGATTAGGACACAAAGATGGAACCACAATCTCTTGATTGATATTCCTGTTAGTGACCACCTTAGGTAGGAACCCAGGTTTAGTACGCAGAACTACCTTGTCTGAATGAAAAATCAGATAAGGAGAATCACAATGTAAGGCAGATAACTCAGAGACTCTTCGAGCCGAGGAAATCGCCATTAAAAACAGAACTTTCCAAGATAACAACTTGATATCAATGGAATGAAGGGGTTCAAACGGAACCCCCTGTAAAACATTAAGAACTAAGTTCAAACTCCATGGTGGAGCAACAGTTTTAAACACAGGCTTGATCCTAGCTAAAGCCTGACAAAAAGCTTGAACGTCCGGAACTTCTGACAGACGTTTGTGTAAAAGAATGGACAGAGCTGAAATCTGTCCCTTTAAGGAACTAGCGGATAAACCCTTTTCTAAACCTTCTTGTAGAAAAGACAATATCCTCGGAATCCTAACCTTACTCCATGAGTAACTCTTGGATTCGCACCAATATAAGTATTTGCGCCATATCTTATGGTAAATCTTTCTGGTAACAGGCTTCCTAGCCTGTATTAAGGTATCAATAACTGACTCAGAAAAACCACGTTTTGATAAAATCAAGCGTTCAATTTCCAAGCAGTCAGCTTCAGAGAAATTAGATTTTGATGTTGGAAGGGACCCTGGATCAGAAGGTCCTGTTTCAGAGGTAGCGACCAAGGTGGACAGGATGACATGTCCACTAGATCTGCATACCAAGTCCTGCGTGGCCATGCAGGCGCTATTAGAATCACTGATGCTCTCTCCTGTTTGATTCTGGCAATCAATCGAGGAAGCATCGGGAAGGGTGGAAACACATAAGCCATCCCGAAGGTCCAAGGTGCTGTCAAAGCATCTATCAGAACCGCTCCCGGATCCCTGGATCTGGACCCGTAATGAGGAAGCTTGGCGTTCTGTCGAGACGCCATGAGATCTATCTCTGGTTTGCCCCAACGTCGAAGTATTTGGGCAAAGACCTCCAGATGAAGTTCCCACTCCCCCGGATGAAAAGTCTGACGACTTAAGAAATCCGCCTCCCAGTTCTCCACTCCCGGGATGTGGATTGCTGACAGGTGGCAAGAGTGAGACTCTGCCCAGCGAATTATCTTTGATACTTCCATCATTGCTAGGGAGCTTCTTGTCCCTCCCTGATGGTTGATGTAAGCTACAGTCGTGATGTTGTCCGACTGAAACCTGATGAACCCCCGAGTTGTTAACTGGGGCCAAGCCAGAAGGGCATTGAGAACTGCTCTCAATTCCAGAATGTTTATTGGTAGGAGACTCTCCTCCTGATTCCATTGTCCCTGAGCCTTCAGAGAATTCCAGACAGCGCCCCAACCTAGTAGGCTGGCGTCTGTTGTTACAATTGTCCAGTCCGGCCTGCTGAATGGCATCCCCCTGGACAGATGTGGCCGAGAAAGCCACCATAGAAGAGAATTTCTGGTCTCTTGATCCAGATTCAGAGTAGGGGACAAGTCTGAGTAATCCCCATTCCACTGACTTAGCATGCACAATTGCAGCGGTCTGAGATGTAGACGTGCAAAGGGTACTATGTCCATTGCTGCTACCATTAAGCCGATCACCTCCATGCATTTAGCTACTGACGGGTGTTGAATGGAATGAAGGACACGGCATGCATTTTGAAGCTTTGTTAACCTGTCTTCTGTCAGGTAAATCTTCATTTCTACAGAATCTATAAGAGTCCCCAAGAAGGGAACTCTTGTGAGTGGAAAGAGAGAACTCTTCTTTTCGTTCACCTTCCATCCATGCGACCTTAGAAATGCCAGTACTAACTCTGTATGAGACTTGGCAGTTTGAAAGCTTGAAGCTTGTATCAGAATGTCGTCTAGGTACGGAGCTACCGCAATTCCTCGCGGTCTTAATACCGCCAGAAGAGCACCCAGAACCTTTGTGAAGATTCTCGGAGCTGTAGCCAATCCGAATGGAAGAGCTACAAACTGGTAATGCCTGTCTAGAAAGGCAAACCTTAGATACCGGTAAAGATCTTTGTGAATCGGTATGTGAAGGTAAGCATCCTTTAAATCCACTGTGGTCATGTACTGACCCTTTTGGATCATGGGTAAAATTGTCCGAATAGTTTCCATTTTGAACGATGGAACTCTTAGGAATTTGTTTAGGATCTTTAAATCCAAGATTGGTCTGAAAGTTCCCTCTTTTTTGGGAACCACAAACAGATTTGAGTAAAACCCTTGTCCTTGTTCCGACCGCGGAACCGGATGGATCACTCCCATTAATAAAAGATCTTGTACGCAGCGTAGAAACGCCTCTTTCTTTATTTGGTTTGTTGACAACCTTGACAGATGAAATCTCCCTCTTGGGGGAGAGAATTTGAAGTCTAGAAGGTATCCCTGAGATATGATCTCTAATGCCCAGGGATCCTGGACATCTCTTGCCCAAGCCTGGGCGAAGAGAGAAAGTCTGCCCCCACTAGATCCGTTCCCGGATCGGGGGCCCTCGATTCATGCTGTCTTAGGGGCAGCAGCAGGTTTCCTGGCCTGCTTGCCCTTGTTCCAGGACTGGTTAGGTCTCCAGCCTTGTCTGTAGCGAGCAACAGCTCCTTCCTGTTTTGGTGCAGAGGAAGTTGATGCTGCTCCTGCTTTGAAATTACGAAAGGAACGAAAATTAGACTGTCTAGCCTTAGGTTTGGCTCTGTCTTGAGGCAGGGCATGGCCTTTACCTCCTGTAATGTCAGCGATAATTTCTTTCAACCCGGGCCCGAATAAGGTCTGCCCTTTGAAAGGTATATTAAGCAATTTAGATTTAGAAGTAACGTCAGCTGACCAGGATTTTAGCCACAGTGCTCTGCGTGCCTGAATGGCGAACCTGGAATTCTTAGCCGTAAGTTTAGTTAAATGTACTACGGCATCTGAAATAAATGAGTTAGCTAACTTAAGGGCTTTAAGCTTGTGTGTAATCTCATCTAATGGAGCTGATTCAAGTGTCTCTTCCAGAGACTCAAACCAAAATGCTGCTGCAGCCGTGACAGGCGCAATGCATGCAAGAGGTTGCAATATAAAACCTTGTTGAACAAACATTTTCTTAAGGTAACCCTCTAACTTTTTATCCATTGGATCTGAAAAGGCACAGCTATCCTCCACCGGGATAGTGGTACGCTTAGCTAAAGTAGAAACTGCTCCCTCCACCTTAGGGACCGTTTGCCATAAGTCCCGTGTGGTGGCGTCTATTGGAAACATCTTTCTAAATATCGGAGGGGGTGAGAACGGCACACCGGGTCTATCCCACTCCTTAGTAACAATTTCAGTAAGTCTCTTAGGTATAGGAAAAACGTCAGTACTCGCCGGTACCGCAAAATATTTATCCAACCTACACATTTTCTCTGGTATTGCAACTGTGTTACAATCATTCAGAGCCGCTAACACCTCCCCTAGTAATACACGGAGGTTTTCCAGCTTAAATTTAAAATATCTGAATCCAGTTTGTTTGGATCAGAACCGTCACCCGCAGAATGAAGCTCTCCGTCCTCATGTTCTGCAAATTGTGACGCAGTGTCTGACATGGCCCTAATATTATCAGCGCACTCTGTTCTCACCCCAGAGTGATCACGCTTACCTCTTAGTTCTGGTAATTTAGCCAAAACTTCAGTCATAACAGTAGCCATATCCTGTAATGTGATTTGTAATGGCCGCCCAGATGTACTCAGCGCTACAATATCACGCACCTCCCGAGCGGGAGATGCAGGTACTGACACGTGAGGCGAGTTAGTCGGCATAACTCTCCCCTCGTTGTTTGGTGAAATATGTTCAATTTGTACAGATTGACTTTTATTTAAAGTAGCATCAATACAGTTAGTACATAAATTTCTATTGGGCTCCACTTTGGCTTTAGCACATATAGCACAGATATCTTCCTCTGAATCAGACATGTTTAACACACTAGCAAATAAACTAGCAACTTGGAAATACTTTTCAAGTAATTTACTATAATATGAAAACGTACTGGGCCTATAAGAAGCACAGAAAAAAGTTATGACAGTTGAAAATTAATAAACTGAAAAGTTATAGCATCAAATCTTTGTAAAAAACACAATTTTAGCAAAGGATTGCTCCCATTAGCAAAGGATAACTAACCCTGATAGCTAACAGTGAGAGAGATCAGTAAACTGTCATAAATTAAATAAAACGACTGCCAAGTGGAAAAAAATAGTGCCCAAAACATTTTTTCACCCAGTACCTCAGAAAATTAAATGATTTTACATGCCAGCAAAAAACGTTTAACATTAATAAATTGAGTGTTATTAAAAAGCCTGTTGCTAGTCCCTGCAAATTAGGCTAAAGTGTTATGCATACAGTATAATTCCAGTGAAGTGCCATTCCCCAGAATACTGAAGTGTAAAATATACATACATGACAGCCTGATACCAGTTGCTGCTACTGCATTTAAGGCTGAGTTTACATTATATCGGTATGGCAGAATTTTCTCATCAATTCCATTGTCAGAAAATAATAAGCTGCTACATACCTCTTTGCAGATTAATCTGCCCGCTGTCCCCTGATCTGAAGTTTACCTCTCCTCAGATGGCCGAGAAACAGCAATATGATCTTAACTACTCCGGCTAAAATCATAGAAAAACTCAGGTAGATTCTTCTTCAAATTCTACCAGAGAAGGAATAACACACTCCGGTGCTATTATAAAATAACAAACTTTTGATTGAAGGTATGAAACTAAGTATAATCACCACAGTCCTCTCACACATCCTATCTATTCGTTGGGTGCAAGAGAATGACTGGTAATGGCAGTTAGGGGAGGAGCTATATAGCAGCTCTGCTGGGTGAATCCTCTTGCACTTCCTGTTGGGGAGGAGTTAATATCCCATAAGTAATGGATGATCCGTGGACTGGATACACTTAACAAGAGAAATCAGGTATGCTGGTACAGCCTATTGCTGTGCTACATCTCATGCAAAATTAAGCTCCTAGGTCACATGCTCTGGCAGCCATATTGCTTTTTGCGACAAATTTCGACAAACGCTTAAAAATCTTTAGCTCTGGAACTGCTTATGTTACAACTTTGAAACTCGCTGTGCTTAGTGCTACTATGACCTGAAATTGCTATTGCTCAAGAGAAGTGCCTTGGTCACATGATGTGGCAGCCATCTTGCATTTTGCGAAAAAATTCAAACATCTTCTTCTCCTAAACCGCTTAGTGCAATGACGCGCAATTTTGCACATATGCTCCTTGCAAGGTCTTCTACCAAGTTTGTTAAAATTGCGATTTTTCCATAATCAACATGGCTGCTGTGAGACTTTAACCTTTTTATCGCCATTTAATTGCGCAATTTTGCACTTTATACATTAGTTTTACAATATTTAACAATATTACAGTGTAATAGACACATGATTACACATAGTCATAGCCCTTAAAGACAATATTGCAGTTAAACTTCGCATTGCGCAATCGCCTTCGTGAAATAAAACATTTGCAAATTTTCATGAAACCTCTGCAAATTGTAGAGGTCTATAGTGAGCATTAGTATGTGCAATTTGAAAGCCATACATTGCATAGCTTGGCGGCCATTTTGTTTCATATGCGCCATTTTTAAAAACTATAAAAATCTTCTTCTCCGAAACCGCTTATGGGACAGACTTGAAATTTTGTTTATAGAGTTATCTTATGACTAACATTCAGATTTGTTCAAGAGAAGTTGATACGTCATGTGGTTTGGCAGCCATTTTGAATTGTTCAAAATTGCTTAACGATATATTTAAATTAATAATAAAACAAAAACCGTTTTACAAAAATGCTTTATTTTTGCCATGTTTATTGACTTCTATAGTGAGCACTATGGTGCGTAATATGGAGGCTGTATATCTTACGATCGGGCAGCCATCTTGGTTTACGCGAAAATTTCGAAAGTCTATTTTCTCTGCAACCACTTATGTAAGAACTGTGAAATTTGCTGTACGGTCTTATATTGTTACCTAGATTCATAATTGCTCATTAGGAGAGAACCAGTCACATGATGCGGCAGCAATATCGTTTTTATGTTTATCGTAATTATTTGTAATTCAATACTTCCTCTTTTGAGTCAATTGCTCACAAAACACAAATTACTTATGCTAAACTCTTGAAATCAGGTATGCTGGTACAGCCTATTGCTATGCTACATCTCATGCAATATTGAACTCATAGGTCATAAGGTTCCGCAGCCATATTGTTTTTTGCGACAAATTTCGAGAACTGCTTAATAATCTTTAGCTCTGGAACTGCTTATGTTGCAACTTTGAAACTTGCTGAGCTTAGTGATGCTATGACCTAGATTTTCCATTGCTCAACAGAAGTGATTTGGTCACATGATGTAGCAACCATCTTGCATTTTGCAAAAATCTTTAAACATCTTCTTCTCTTAAACCGCTTAGTGCAATAAAGCGCAATTTTGCACGTATGCTCCTTGCAAGGTCCTCTACCAATTTTGTTAAAATTGCGATTTTTCCATAATCAACATGGCTGCTGTGAGACATTAACCTTTTTATCGCCATTTAATTGCGTAATTTTGCACTTTTTACATTAGTTTTACAATATTTAACAATATTACAGTGTAATAGACACATGATTACACATAGTCATAACCCTTAAAGACAATATTGCAGTTAAAATTCGCATTGCGCAGTCGCCTTCGTGAAATAAAACATTCGCAAATTTTCATGAAACCTCTGCAAATTGTAGAGGTCTATAGTGAGCATTAGTATGTGCAATTTGAAAGCCATACATTGCATAGCTTGGCCGCCATTTTGTTTTGTATGCACCATTTTTAAAAACTATAAAAATCTTCTTCTCCGAAACCGCTTAAGGCACACACTTGAAATTTTGTTTACAGAGTTAGCTTATGACTAACATTCAGATTTGTTCAAGAGAAGTTGATAGGTCATGTGGTTTGGCAGCCATTTTGAATTGTTCAAAAACGCTTAACGATATTTTTAAATTAATAATAAAACAAAAACCGTTTTACAAAAATGCTTTATTTTTGCCATGTTTATTGAAATCTATGGTGAGCACTATTGTGCATAATATGGAGGCTGTATAACTTCTGATCAGGCAGCCATCTTGGTTTACGCAAAAATAACGAAAGTCTATTTTCGCCTGAAATCGCTCATGTTAGAACTGTGAAATTTGCTGTATAATCTTATATTGTGACCTAGATTCATAATTGCTCATTAGGAGAGAATCAGTCACATGATGCGGCAGCAATATTAGTTTTATTTTTATCTTAATTATTTATAATTCAATACTGCCTCTTTTGATTCAATTGCTTAAAAAACACAAATTACTTATGCTAAACTCTTGAAATCAGGTATGCTGGCACAGCCTATTGCAATGCTATATCTCATGCAACATTGAACTCATAGGTCATTTGGTTAGGCAGCCATTTTGTTTTTTGCAACAAATTTCGAGAAACGCTTAAAAATCTTCAGCTCTGGAACTGCTTATGTTACAACTTTGAAACTTGCTGTGCTCAGTGCTGCTGTGAACTAGATTTGCCACTGCTCAACAGAAGTGCCTTGGTCACATGATGTAGCAGCCATCTTGCATTTTGCGAAAATCTTTAAACATCTTCTTGTCTTAAACCGCTTAGTGCAATAAAGCAAAATTTTGCACATATGCTCCTTGCAACGTCCTCTACCAAGTTTGTTAAAATTGCGATTTTTCCATAATCAACATGACTGCTGTGAGACATTAACCTTTTAATCGCCATTTAATTGCGTAATTTTGCACTTTTTACATTAGTTTTACAATATTTAACAATATTACAGTGTAATAAACACATGATTACACATAGTCATAACCCTTAAAGACAATATTGCAGTTAAAATTCGCATTGCGCAGTCGCCTTCGTGAAATAAAACATTTGCAAAATGTTCATGAAACTTCTACAAATTGTAGAGGTATATAGTGAGCATTAGTATGTGCAATTTGAAAGCCATACATTGCATAACTTGGCAGCCATTTTGTTTCGTATGCGCTGTTTTTAAAAACTATAAAAATCTTCTTCTCCGAAACCGCTTAAGGCACACACTTGAAATTTTGTTTACAGAGTTATCTTATCACTAACATTCAGATTTGTTCAAGAGAAGTTGATAGGTCATGTGGTTCGGCAGCCATTTTGAATTGTTCAAAAACGCTTAACGATATTTTTAAATTAATAATAAAACAAAAACCGTTTTACAAAAATGCTTTATTTTTGCCATTATTATTGACATCTATGGTGACAATTACTGTGCATAATATGGAGGCTGTATTTCACATGATCTGGCAGCCATTTTGTTTTATGCGAATATTTCGAAAATCTATTTTCTCTGCAACTGCTTATGTTAGAACTGTGAAATTTGCTGTATAACCTTATATTGTGACCTAGAGTATGTCAGAGGTGTGTGTATAAATTGCAGTCCTACAGGTAGTTTATTAGCTTGTATTTTCATATACCCCTGAAGAAGTCTGCCCGTGTGCAGAGGAAACGCGTAGGGTAACTAACTCCTACCATCAAAGTGTTTAGGACTGCTGCTCTTTTGAGTTTCTCTTTGGCACCTGCCGTATGTGACAGGAAGTGGGTCTCTTGGTGCTGCTGGTCGGCGTCTGAGGTGTTCCCGCTGAGATTTGCTACAGGTGAAAGACAACTAGCCAGAGGGCATTACCGCTCATACATTACTGTCATCTTGTAAGTGTGCAATTTTCTGTGTGTGTCATTTACCTGAATAAACGCTGCTGTGATTTGTGGATGTGCTGTTTTCTTCTTGTCATTTCTATCACAGTTGTTCATGTTGAAGGAATTGGTCACAAGCTGTGGCAGCCATATTGGTTTACGCAAAAATTTCGAAAACGTGTTTTCTTTCCAACCGCTTATGTTAAAGCTGTGAAATTTGCTGTAACACAAAATCTTGTGACCTAGAGTTACATCTGATCGTGATGAAAGTATTGGTCATATGGTGGGGCAGCCATCTTCAAAAACGCAAAAATTTCGAAAATGTGTTTTCTTTCCAACTGCTAATGTTAGAATTGTAAAAACTTCTTTAAAGCTTTATATTGTGACTTAGCTGCCTGTATGCCATTGCAATGTCGATGCGCATGGCCACCTCTATCGCTGCTTGCAGCTATATTTTATCATTATCTTTATTTCTTGTGTTAACTCAAATGCTGAATCATCCTCAGGTTTATATAGAATGCTAATTCTTACTGTATTATGCAACGTATGTTAACTGTACGTTTGAGTTATTGCTATTGTCTAAAAATTGTTAATAAAAATCATTTGAAACAAAAAAAAATGAAATAATAATAGAAGTAAATTGAAGTTTTATAAAATTGTCAATAAAAAAAAGTCTGAACCATGAAAGTTTAAAGGGACAGTCAAATCCAAAAAAATCTTCCGTGAATAAAATAGGGCATGTCATTTTAAACAACTTTCCCATTTACTTTTATCAACAAATTTGCTTTGTTCTCTCGGTATTCTGAGTTGAAAGCTAAACCTAGGTAGGCTCATATGCTAATTTCTTACACCTTGAAGGCCGCCTCTTATGTGAATGCATTTTGACAGTTTTCACCACTAGAGGGCGTTAGTTCATGTGTGCAATATAGATAACATTAAGCTCATGCACATGAAGCTCCTAGGAGTCAGCACTAATTCGCTAAAATGCAAGTCTGTCAAAACAGCTGAAATAAGGGGGCAGTTTGCAGAGCCTTAGATGCAAGATAATCACAGAGGTAAAAAGTGTATTACTATAACAGTTTTGGTTATGCAAAACTGGGAATGGGTAATAAAGGGATTATCTATCTTTTTAAACAACAATTCTGGTGTTGTCTGTCCCTTTAATTTTGTATTTGGGTCCCTTTAATAATTATTTTTATTAATTTCTTCCCCTCCTCAGTATACTTCATACACTATCTCTCAATACGGTAATAAAACAATTTATTTAATAGCAAAAAGTTGGGAAAATTAAAAATGTATCTCAGTAAATTTCAACAATTTTACAAATGTTTTTCTCCTTGAAACTTTCTTAACAAATATATATTGTATAACTCTGACCTTTTCAACCAATATCCAATTGGATTTTTTAAATTATAGTGCTTACAAAGACGGCAATATTCTCTGGCGCAGTTTTCACTATATTAACTAGACTGCCACTATTCTGCACGAGGAATAATCAATTGTAACTGTAGGACAAAGACTTCATTGCTGGTACATTTGAAGCCAGCACAAATTCATCTAGATTAAATTCCATTTGTAGGAATACTGCTATGACAAAACCTATGTATACAAAAACTGTTATTTCAATTTTCAAAAAATTGCTGAAGTTTCATTTTAAATCATGGCTACTCTATTAATTTTACAAAGCTAACTTTCGTGTTTTGTCCATATCTGACTCACAACAGTCTGTCAAATTAAAGCCAACGAATAGGCTTGCAAAATCTTTTAATGTGTTCTCTGAGAAGCCTTGAACAGTAGATTTGCATCAAGAATGACAGATGATATATAGGTTTCACTGCAACATTACCCAAACTCTGTAGTTATACAAGACAAAATAATAATCAAATTAGTAAATTTCCTGCTAGTTTTCTCTGTTTATTTTCTAAAAAAATAAAAAAAATAAAAGTGTATATTTCTCATGCCAACTGGTAACCTTTCTTACCTAAATCCCTGAATTGTAAAAATGTTATCATTCAGCTTTAAAGTTGTCTTTTATTTCCCTTTGGTACACCTAACAGACTATTTTAAAATGTAATAAAGTTTTTTTTTGTTTTTATTTAAATAATAGAACGGTGGGAACAGTCCTTATCATCCAATAAACACTTTCTCTCTAGGGATTTTCTGTCTGTTTCAATATTAAAGGGTCAATCTACTCTGCAATTGTACATACAGTACATTATTGGAATGCTTGCCCAGTGATTAGACAGTATAACAGTATCCCCAGGAACATTTTTATTCCAATTTATGTAAAAGAGTACGTTTCTAAGCGCTGGCAGCTTTGAAATAGCCGCACGATTACTCCTACATGTAACATCGCCAGGGCTGGACTGGCAATAAAAAGCAAGCCTGGAAAAATATGAAGACCAGCCCTATTTTCTGTTGAGTCGGTAGATTGCACATGCCCCATTTTTCTCAAAGGGGATTACAGGATTACTCCTTCCCCAATATTTTTTCAGAATTAAATTATATTACTTTGTATTAAATAAAAATGTCAGATTGATGTTATATAGGCACCCTACAACCCTATTGCATCCATTTATACCCAATTTAAATTGTAGCTTTCCAGCCCCAGCTGCTGCAGCCCACTGGGAAATCTCCTGGTATCCTGGTAGGCCAATCCAGCCCTGAACATCGCTATTTCTCTGGGGTTTTGGGTGTGCACAGTGGTTGTGTATCGTGCACAATGAGTCATGTTCGTGCATGGCTATTTGTGCATGCACAGTGCACACTTCTAAGTGACACTGCAGACCTATCTGAACAAGGAAGTTAACTTGAGTTCTCTAAACTTCTAATGTGCTGCAGAAATGCTTCCCCTCTGTAAGTCGTCTGCTGTTAAAACATCAAGTTGATTTCCGTGTACAGAAAGTTCTGCAGCATCACTTAATGTGCAATGTTCACGTGTGAACCACAGGGTCAGATGTTGGAGAGATCAGGCAGCCATATCAAAATGTCCCAGGCTCGGTTTTTACCTGAATGGGAATACAAATGTTGCTAGGGTTACTGTTATACTGTGTGATCACTGGGCAAGCATTACAATAATGTATGTACAGTTACAGTGTAGACTATCCCTTTAAAATATTTAAAGGAACACTAAAGTCAAAGTTATATTTCCATGATTCAGGTAGAACATGTAATTTTTTGTTTATTTACTCCCATTATCACAATCGTTTTATATTCTCACTTTCTGAGTCACCAGCTTCTCTTGAGTATGTGCAAGAATTCACAGTATATACAAATATGTTTTTGTGATAGGGTGATTACTATCACATGATATAGGGGGCAGGAAAAATGGAAGTGTCTGAAATCTCTCAGAAACATTATATTACTCATTTGAAATTCAGACATAGGGGTCGATTATCAAAATGTTGTTGCATTAGGCGTGAAAAATAACACTGACACTTTCCATGGGCTGCACTAAATAGGCTTGGAACAGCACGGCTGGCTCCTTGTATACCATTATTTGTCTGGCCTGAACCCTTTTTTAAATAATTTGTAAATATATTTTTTGTCAGTTTTTTAATTATGTCAATAAATAGTGGTAAATGTTGATTTTTCTTAAAACAGACGGCTAGATTACGAGTTTTGCGTTATGAGCTGTGCATTGCTTACTTGCATGTTATTGTCACAGCTTACTTTCCTACAACGCTGGTATTACAGGTTTTTCTAAACCTGGCGTTAAAAGACAAGAAGTGAGTGTAGAGCAAAATTGTGCTCCATACCGCACTCCAATAACAGAGCTGCTTAAGTCTGGCTAATCAGCCAATAGGATTTTTTCTACCTTAATTCCGATTGGCTGATTGAATTCTATCAGCCAATCGGAATTGAAGGGACGCCATCTTGGATGACGTCACTTAAAGGTACCTTCATTCTGTGTTAGCCGTCGATTGAAGAGGATGCTCCGCGTCGGATGTCTTGAAGATGGACCCGCTCCGCGCCGGATGGATGAAGATAGAAGATGCCGTCTAGATGAAGACTTCTGCCCATCTGGAGGACTACTTCGCCTGGCTTGGATGAAGACTTCTCCCGGCTTCGTTGAGGACTTCGGCCCAGTTGGGTGAAGACTTCTCCGGTACGGTGATCTTCAAGGGGTTAGTGTTAGGTTTTTTTAAGGGGGTATTGGGTGGGTTTTAGAGTAGGGTTGGTTGTGTGGGTGGTGGGTTTTAACGTTGGGGGGGATTTGTAATTTTTTTTACAGGTAAGAGAGCTGATTACTTTGGGGCAATGCCCTGCAAAAGGCCCTTTTAACGGCTATTTGTAATTTAGTGTAGGGTAGGGCTTTTTTATTTTGGGGGGCTTTTATATTTTGTTAGGAGGATTAGATTAGGTGTAATTAGTTTTAAAATCTTGTAATTTGTTTATTATTTTCTGTAATTTAGTGTTTGTTTTCTTTTGTATTTTAGATAATTTAATTTAATTGTATTTAATTTAGGGAAATAATTTAATTGTAGTGTAGTGTTAGGTATAATTGTAACTTAGGTTAGGCTTTATTTTACAGTTAACTTTGTATTTATAATAACTAGGAAGTTATTAAATAGAAATAAAATAAATACAAAGTTGCCTGTAAACTAAAAATAAACCCTAAGCTACACTGTGTGCAGAATTATTAGGCAAATGAGTATTTTGACCACATCATCCTCTTTATGCATGTTGTCTTACTCCAAACTGTATGGGCTCGAAAGCCTACTACCAATTAAGCATATTAGGTGATGTGCATCTCTGTAATGAGAAGGGGTGTGGTCTAATGACATCAACACCCTATATCAGGTGTGCATAATTATTAGGCAACTTCCTTTCCTTTGGCAAAATGGGTCAAAAGAAGGACTTGACAGGCTCAGAAAAGTAAAAAATAGTGAGATATCTTGCAGAGGGATGCAGCACTCTTAAAATTGAAAAGCTTCTGAAGCGTGATCATCGAACAATCAAGCGTTTCATTCAAAATAGTCAACAGGGTCGCAAGAAGCATGTGGAAAAACCAAGGCGCAAAATAACTGCCCATGAACTGAGAAAAGTCAAGCGTGCAGCTGCCAAGATGCCACTTGCCACCAGTTTGGCCATATTTCAGAGCTGCAACATCACTGGAGTGCCCAAAAGCACAAGGTGTGCAATACTCAGAGACATGGCCAAGGTAAGAAAGGCTGAAAGACGACCACCACTGAACAAGACACACAAGCTGAGCCAAGAAATATCTCAAGACTGATTTTTCTAAGGTTTTATGGACTGATGAAATGAGAGTGAGTCTTGATGGGCCAGATGGATGGGCCCGTGGCTGGATTGGTAAAGGGCAGAGAGCTCCAGTCCGACTCAGACACCAGCAAGGTGGAGGTGGAGTACTGGTTTGGGCTGGTATCATCAAAGATGAGCTTGTGGGGCCTTTTTGGGTTGAGGATGGAGTCAAGCTCAACTCCCAGTCCTACTGCCAGTTTCTGGAAGACACCTTCTTCAAGCAGTGGTACAGGAAGAAGTCTCCATCCTTCAAGAAAAACATGATTTTCAAGCAGGACAATGCTCCATCACACGCGTCCAAGTACTCCACAGAGTGGCTGGCAAGAAAGGGTATAAAAGAAGAAAATCTAATGACATGGCCTCCTTGTTCACCTGATCTGAACCCCATTGAGAACCTGTGGTCCATCATCAAATGTGAGATTTACAAGGAGGGAAAACAGTACACCTCTCTGAACAGTGTCTGGGAGGCTGTGGTTGCTGCTGCACGCAATGTTGATGGTGAACAGATCAAAACACTGACAGAATCCATGGATGGCAGGCTTTTGAGTGTCCTTGCAAAGAAAGGTGGCTATATTGGTCACTGATTTGTTTTTGTTTTGTTTTTGAATGTTAGAAATGTATATTTGTGAATGTTGAGATGTTATATTGGTTTCACTGGTAAAAATAAATAATTGAAATGGGTATATATTTGTTTTTTGTTAAGTTGCCTAATAATTATGCACAGTAATAGTCACCTGCACACACAGATATCCCCCTAAAATAGCTATAACTAAAAACAAACTAAAAACTACTTCCAAAACTATTCAGCTTTGATATTAATGAGTTTTTTGGGTTCATTGAGAACATGGTTGTTGTTCAATAATAAAATTAATCCTCAAAAATACAACTTGCCTAATAATTCTGCACTCCCTGTATATACAATGTAACTATTAGTTATATTGTAGCTAGCTTAGGGTTTATTTTATAGGTAAGTGTTTAGTTTTAAATAGGAATAATTTAGTTAGTTATAGTAATTTTATTTATATTTATTTAAATTATATTTGTTAGGGGGTGTTAGAGTTAGACTTAGGTTTAGGGGTTAATATCTTTAATATAGTGGCGGCGACATTGGGGGCGGCAGATTAGGGGTTAATAAATGTAGGTAGGTGGCGTCGATGTTAGGGACGGCAGATTAGGGGTTAATAATATTTAACTAATGTTTGCGATGCGGGAGTGCGGCGGTTTAGGGGTTAATATATATATTATAGTGGCAGCGATGTCCGGTTCGGCAGATTAGGGGGCCAAAAAAGTGCACCTGTACCTTCAAGACTCGTAACACCAGCGGGCGTTAAAAAGCAGCATTGGGACCGGCCAACGCTGCTTTTTAAGCCTAACGCAAGACTCGTAATCTAGCCGAATGTTTTTGCACAGAAATTAGATTGGAGATTGGAGTGCAGACAAGACACATGCACTCAGCATTAATTATTCTAAACGAATGCAGAATATGCCAACAGTTACCGGATTTATTTGTTCAATAGTGAAATACAGAGATCTGGATTTGCACAGATCTCTGTGTGTTACACTATTAAAAGAATACGGGCCATATTACTAGTAGAGCAGTATTTATTGCTCCCATTCACGTGCTAACTCTGCTAGAAGTAAGATTATTGTGCTTGTTGGGTAGTACTCATATTACAAGTTGAAAATGTAAAATGTTTTCGCTTGCCCGCTAAACCAATGCAGAAGCCTGAAGTACAAATATCGCTACGGCGTTAATGTATTCCCCCATAGAAGTCAATGGAGCAAAAAAAAAAATTGGAAAAAACCCTTCTTGTGCACAAGCCCGGTTGCATATTCTCAAGTGCACTAACCAGACATGAAAATATTACTATTTCACATTCCAATGTTCTATACATAGCAGAATATTTTCTATTTATTCATAAATACATATTTCTACATATATCTGATGGTATTTTGCTACAATACATAATTATACCTATATATAGTTGATTATCTATATAGGTATAGAAATATACAGATATGTATATAGGAATATCTATTTATAAATACTTAGAACATATTTCCTTATGTGCAGAACATTGTAATGTGAAATATTTACAATAAATACACAGTATAATACTTTATTAAATATGTATATTGCATAAATATGATTTTACATGTTTTCAGATACATGAATGCAAAGAGCTCCAATGCACACACACACACAGGGCCGGATTGGCCAGTCGGGATACCGGGAAAAATCCTGGTGGGCCGCTGGCCGGAAGCTCAGCTGGGCTGCTGGGCTGAGGGCTCAGCCTACCTGAGGCTGGCTTCTGCTGTTATGCGATTATATTTAGTATTATATTTATTATTGCTCTTGTCTTGCAAAGATGCGATAATAATTGAGGGCGGTATCTATGTTTTACTGAGTGGCCTGCACAGACAGTGCATTGTCTACTTAACCCCTCCGCAAGTTTTAACCATTACCTTACCGGTTTTACCGCAACTAAACTACTGCCAATCCAAATAATTATCGTCGAAGATAGAAAGAAATTGGAATCACTTAGACTGTGACTGAGTCTGTGTCACAGTCACAGGCTCAGTCTACAGTCTGTCTGTCACCGAGTCAGATCATGCATGTCACTGGGTCTGGCCGGGTGAAGGAATGATTATCATGGGCCGGGCCGGCGGCTGCTTACGTCACTACTGAGGTGAGTGAGTTGACTGACAGTCTGACTGTGTCCTCTTCTTTCGGAAGTTCCGTTCAACTTCAAGTTCTCACACATCACGTGACGTCCACACGGTCCACGGTGATGGTCACACTCACAGCTTGGCAGTGCACTTGACTTCTGGCAGCCAGCAACGCAGAGGCAGCTCAGGCAGGGAGGCAGGCACAGTCAGAGACCAGTCAGTTCAACTATGAATCGATCAGACGAATCGATACTGTATGTACACTAGTATTATTTATTTTAATTATTATTTATTTTAATTATTATTATTGTGTGAACTGTGAAGTGAAGAGTGAACATTCAAGAGACGTCCCAGTAGTAGCTCGGCTCACCAGTCGCCACTCAATTACTCTGATTGTACTAGCACTGTATATGACACATACTGTCTGTGTGAATAAAACAGTAAACTGAAAGAAAAAAATGCATTTTCCAGATTGAGATCTGTAAATGTTATTTACCTCCCTGCCTGCTGCATTACCTGATGCCCCCTGCGCTCCTCCTCACTCACCTCCTGCCTGCTCTGCTGCATAATTACCTGATGCCCCCTGTGCTCCTCCTCACTCCCTGCCTGCTGCATTACCTGATGCCCCCTGCGCTATGTCATTGGTACTGTTTTAATAAAACATGGAGGGGTACACTGCAGCATTATTTCTGAGTGGCAAGTTTCAGAATTTGTATGGGCTGGGTTGGAGGGGGCGTGGCTGGGTTGGAGGGGGTGTGGCTGGTTGGAGGGGGCGTGGCTGGGCCGGTCTATACAAATTTCCAGGGTCGGTCTGATTTCCCAGTCTGGCCCTGCACACACACACACACACATACATATATATATATATATATATATATATATATATATATATATATATATATATATATATGTGTGTGTGTGTGTCTATATATGTATTATTATTTTTAAATTATTTAGAACTATTATTTCACAAGCAAATTATTAAGGGTTTAGCAATTTCTGATCATTTCTAGAAATACATTTCTTCATAATACTCTTAAATATGATTACCTTGTCTCCATTGTTGTAGCCAGTTTAATTCAGATAAAACAGCTTCTGAGCTGATTTAAGTAATCACTACGTAGCATGTAGCAGTGTCAATTAAGTTTTAGCACACTTAAAAATGACATATTCACACAAGCTTCTCTGGAGAGATTGAAATAGGTTCAATATCTTTAGAGATAAAATACAGGAAAAAAAGAGGGCAAATAAATAATGAATTTATACTGCTAAGTTTTTCTTTTTTTCTACTCTGCTTCTATCAGATTTAAGATTTAGTTTAATGTCTCTTTAAAAAATATTACATTTCTGCCTGACCTTTTCTGCTGCAATTATTGCTTAGATTAGCACAGGAGTTAATTTACATCTGGCTGTAATAAGCCACTGCATATGATATAAAGTAAACATATTCATATTTATTTTGCAATGTATGGGGCATGGTACTTATATATGTCACTTGAAAAACTTATATATATATCAAATTAACATCTCTGTGTAAAAAAGGAAGATATTTTACCTCAAAATTCCTTCAAATAACCAGAGTAAATACAGGTACAAATCCCCAATTCTGGAATTCCAAAATTCAAACTTATTCTGAAATTCAAACTTTTTAATTAAAGGGACAATAAAGTCATAATTAGACATTCATGATTTAGACAGAACATACTATTTTAAACAACTTTCCAATTTACTTATATTTACTCTTATATTTACTAACAAAGTTATCCTTTGCTGAAAGGTTTATCTAGGAAAGCTCAGGAGCTGCAAAGAACCTTGGTTCTAACTGCTGATTGGTGGCTGCATATATATATATACCGATTGTCAGTGGCTCACCTATGTTTTCAGTCAGAAACCAGTAGTGCATTGCTGCTCCTTCAACAAATGATACCAAGAGATTAAAGCATATTTGATAATAGATGTAAACTGGAAAGTTGTATAAAATTGTATGTTCTACCTAAATCATGAAAAAAAAAAGTTGGGTTTCATGTCCCTTTAATAATTTTAAAAAAATTAAATTATCAAAAATGATTTTCTCCCCAAGTCTGTAAGTCACAATCTTCTCTGTGTATGTCTTTGGTTTGATTTGTGTGTTCTAAAATGAAAATAGTCTATATTTAAAACAACTATTATTGTTTTTACTACAGTACCGTACTGGCCTTTAGATGGTTCTATGTCTATAAATGTATTAAAACTTAATTAAAACTATCTTTAAAGTGATAGTAAATCCTAGGGTTTGTGAAACGCTAGGATTTACCAGTGGAACAAATCAAGGGGACTTTCAGTCATGAAGTTTAAAATACTTCATGCTGAAAGCTCCTTTATTTGTCTGAAGCATTTGCCGCACTGGGCTCCATGTACTAAGAGGCGGGCGGACAGCTTCTTAACTCGTGAAGCTGTCCTCCCGCCTCCGCTACACACGGGCAGCGGATCTATTGATCCGCTTGCCCGTATGTACCATTACACACTCAGCGGAGTGTGTAATGCCCGCCCCTTCAGTCGCGCGACCAATCACGCGACTGAAGGGGCTGTCAATCACCGAGAGCGAGCGAGCTTTTTCAGTGAGGTGATGTTTTAAGCGAATAGCCATGTGGGCCAGCTGGCATTAGGCTGGATAGCTAGCATGCTATTGGCTAAAATCACCTCAGTGATAAAATAGCGTTCTACCATGGGCTGCCTCAGGCGCTCAGTACGGCGAATGCTGCAGACAAATAAAGGAACATTAAGCATGAAGTATTTTATACTTCATGCCTGAAAGTCCCCTTTATTTGCTGCATTGGTAAATCCTAGCGTCTCACAAATGCTAGAATTTACTATCACTTTAAGTTGCATGCATAAGCTGTATTATAACATGTAAATATTGCCTAATGGACGTAAGATATTGGGGTTTACACTTGGTTCCATACCCTCTCTAAACTGTCCCATTTTACAGCTGCAAATATTCCAAAATCCAAACCTTTTCCGGTCCCAAGCAGTGAACCCTTTGGAATGATATGGATTTCTGCACAAATTGGTCATAAAATGTGATCTGATCATCATCTAAGTCACAACAATAGACATTCACAGTCTGCTTAAACTAATAACACACAAAGAATGAAATGTTGCCATATTTTTATTGAACACACCATGTAAACATTCACAGTGCAGGTGGAAAAAGTATGTGAACCCTTGGATTTAATAACTGGTTGAACCTCCTTTGGCAGCAACAACTTCAACCAAACGTTTCCTGTAGTTGCAGATCAGACGTGCACAACAGTCAGGAGTAATTATTGACCATTCCTCTTTACAGAACTGTTTCAGTTCAGCAATATTCTTGGGATGTCTGGTGTGAATCGCTTTCTTGAGGTCATGCCGCAGCATCTCAATCGGGTTGAGGTCAGGACTCTGACTGGGCCACTTCAGAAGGTGTATTTCTTCTATTTACGCCATTCTGTTGTTGATTTACTTCTATGCTTTGGGTCATTGTCCTGTTGCAACACCCATCTTCTGTTGAGCTTCAGCTGGTAGACAGATGGCCTTAAGTTCTCCTGCAAAATGTCTTGATAAACTTGGGAATTAATTTTTCCTTCGATGATAGCAATCCGTCCAGGCCCTGATGCAGCAAAGCAGCCCCAAACCATGATGCCCCCACCACCATACTTCACAGTTGGGATGAGGTTTTGATGTTGGTGTGCTGTGCCTCTTTTTCGCCACACATAGTGTTGTGTGTTTTTTCCAAACAACTCAACTTTGGTTTCATCTGTCCACAGAATATTTTGCCAGTACTGCTGTGGAACATCCAGGTGCTCTTGTGCAAACTGTAAACGTGCAGCAATGTTTTCTTTGGACAGCAGTGGCTTCCTCTGTGGTATCCTCCCATGAAATCCATTCTTGTTTAGTGTTTTACGTATTGTAGATTTGCTAACAGGGATGTTAGCATTTGCCAGTGACTTTTGTAAGTCTTTAGCTGACACTCTAGGATTCTTCTTCACCTCATTGAGCAGTCTGCGCTGTGCTCTTGCAGTCATCTTTACAGGACAGCCACTTCTAGGGAGAGTAGCAGCAGTGCTGAACTTTCTCCATTTATAGACAATTTGTCTTACCGTGGACTGATGAACAGCAAGGCTTTTGGAGATACTTTTAAAACCCTTTCCAGCTTTATGCAAGTCAACAATTCTTAATCGTAGGTCTTCTGAGAGCTCTTTTGTGCGAGGCATCATTCACATCAGGCAATGCTTCTTGTGAAAAGCAAACCCAGAACTGGTGTGTGTTTTTTGAAGGGCAGGGCAGCTGTAACCAACACCTCCAATCTCATCTCATTGATTGGACTCCAGTTGGCTAACATCTCACTCCAATTAGCTCTTGGAGATGTCATTAGTCTAGGGGTTCACATACTTTTTCCACCTGCACTGTGAATGTTTACATGGTGTGTTCAATAAAAACATGGCAACATTTCATTCTTTGTGTGTTATTAGTTTAAGCAGACTGTGATTGTCTATTGTTGTGACTTAGATGATGATCAGATCACATTTTATGACCAATTTGTGCAGAAATCCATATCATTCCAAAGGGTTCACATACTTTTTCTTGCAACTGTATCTATCTATCTATCTATCTATCTATCAACTATCTATCTATCTATCTATCTATCAACTATCTATCTATCTATCTATCTATCTATCTATCTATATATCTACCTATCTATCTATCTATCAACCATCTATCTATCATCTATCTATCTATCAATATATTTATATATATTTATATATCTATATTATATATATATACATATATATTTATATAAATATATATATTTTTATATATATATATATATATAAATAAATAAATAAATATATATATATATATATATATATATATATATATATATATATATATATAAATATATATATATAATCCAAGTAATCCTCCCGCCTGGCTCTAGTGATCAGAGATACCCCAAAGCAGGCACAACCACAGGAATTATCAAAAATAGCCTTTCTGGAATCAAAAAGCAAAACAAGGCGGGAGGAGTACCTGGATTCTATATACTTTAATGCAAGCAGAGCACCGGGTGGTTGGATAGATGGTGTGTACCGTTCCCTACATTCTTTTATTTAACTTTTAACACCTGACTAGTAAAGCATAGTGATATTTTTCCACATATATTTATATATATATATATATATATATATATAATATATAAGATGCTCAAATACCAGAGTATTGCAGTATGCAGTGATACCTTTTTTATTAGACTAACATAATATTTCAAAGATAAGCTTTCAAGAGTTTTCCTCCCTTCCTCAGGTCTGAAGCAATACACATTATTAGAAGTATTGCTTCAGTCCTGAAGAAGGGAGGAAAACCCTCGAAAGCTTGTCTTTGAAATATTATGTTAGTCCAATAAAAAAGGTATCACTGCATACTGCAATACTCTGGTATTTGAGCATCTTATCTACTGGACTAATACGGCTAATCCAATCTTCACTATATATATATATATATATATATATATATATATATATATATATATAATGTAATGTGCCTTTAATCTGACAATTTGCTATAAAGACTATTTTAACGTAAAGACTTAAACTTTGGTACCACTGACTTTTTTTTAATTTATACAAATAAATATATCAACCCCCTATAGTTACGTTTGTTTTGCTATATACATCTTTGTCTCCAAAAAGATTTTACTTTTATAATAGGGCATTAATACGTCTCCCATCTGTAATTAAATGAAAATATGCCAAAAAAAAACATATATTCTCCTACACTTTCTGATTTTTAGTATATATGTGCATTTACAATGCATTTGTGTATAAAAAAAAGTCAGAAAATATTTGTTATTCATCCTTAACATACTGTAAAAGCAAAATTGGCATAAGGGTCTTTAGACTATAACTGGAAGTCATTATGAGTATTAGTTGCATACAACTTGTTAACAATTTGTTAATGATGCATAAAAAGTGAAAAATATCAACTGTTAAAATTTAAGCAATTTTATAGTGTGTTCCCAAAGCAAATATTACTACTGCAGTAATAAACATCTGACAGATGTCCACAAATAGCAGATTAGAAATTGAAATAATTTTATTGTAATAAATTTATACTCAGACTGAATTTATATTCAGTAAGATCGTGTTGTTTTCCTTTTGCTTTTATTTATTTTCTATTCCAACAATGAAACTTTATAATTTTGATTCAGAAAGACATTTTTATTAGCCTTTCATGCTTGATATAGAGAGAACACAATAATCAAATAGATCAAAGCAATAATTCCTAGTGAATGCAATATTTCCTTTTCCCTTCAATAAATTTGCCCTCACATTTTCTTCATATTGCAGTTTTCTACAAAGTTAGTAGGAAGGGATAATATGCAGTCTGCAAAGTTGCCTCTGCTACATATTAGAAAAACTATGAATTCCATATGGTTTTTGTAAGGAAATTATACAACAAATATTTTTTCCACAATTTCGATTTGTTTATTTGCAGATTCAACCTTACCCAACTGATGACATGTTGCAACAGAAAATGCAGGATTATATCAAGTGGAAAATATACAAATCAACCCTCATCAGAAAATAACAATAACAATGTTTGTGACTAATGTGATTGTAATGACATTCTGCAAGCATTTGTTACGCATTATCTTATTATTCACCCTGTGATGTAGTAATCATTTTGTTTGTATCACCTTTTATTAAAAACATATTTTTAAAACTGAGCTTAATCCATAAGGGGTTGAATTAAACATTAATATTTAATCATGTCAACATCTGACAATAAATATTGTGTGAGCAGATAAATATTAATGTATTTATCCAATAAACTTACAGAACCATATTGATACTAGTGGGTTTATGACATGAGATTACCGAAGTAAGTAGATATTAGAGCTGTGCTTGGCAAAAATAAAATCCAATTCTGGTAAATCATTTTTACGGAATTTGTTTTAAAAAAATGTTTTGCACAAAATTTGTTTTTATGATGTTTGATTTAATTAATTAATTAATTAATTTAATTTTGTTTACTAATATTTTCAATAGGGAACTATTTATTTCTGGTTTAAATATTAATGTTTTATATGACTAATATATTTTTTATGTAAAATGCATTTATTAGTTGTTTTTTTCCTGTACAGGCAAGAAAATCATTATTTTATGTTGTTGCATTAACTTTTTCTCCTCTTAATAATAATAATTATAATACAAGTTTGTTACTGATCTAATTTAATTTTAATGTGATCTTACCAACTAAATTATGTTATAAAAATAAATAACTGAATTAATATGTTAAAGGGACACTGAACCCAAATGTTTTCTTTCATGATTCAGATAGAGCATGCAATTCTAATCAACTTTCTAATTTACTCCTATTATTAATATTTCTTCGTTCTCTTGCTATCTTTATTTGAAAAAGAAGGCATCAAAGCTTGTTTCTTGGTTTAGAACTCTGGACAGCACTTTTTTATTGGTGGATGAATTTATCCACCAATCAGCAAGGACAACCCTGGTTCTTCACCAAAAATGGGCCGGCATCTAAACTTACATTCATGCATTTCAAATAATGATACCAAGAGAATAAAGAAAATTTGATAATAGGAGTAAATTAGAAAGTTGCTTAAAATGTCATGCTCTATCTGAATCACAAAAATAAAAAAATTGGGTTCAGAGTCCCTTTAACTCTATTATCTGTCAAGCTTAAGCAATTCAAAAATGACTCCTTTAGACTGAGACAGGTGTTACAGCCAAAAACAAGTTAGTACTCATATTCGAACAATGACACTTCATGGGAAAATAGCAGCAATCAAGTAGACAAACCAAAGTCAAAACAGCCAACAGAGTATTACCAGGCGTACTCCAAAGAGTCATCAGGAACAGGCAGGGGTCAAGACCATTCGAGCAGCAAGGCACTAAGGATAATCCAAGGAATCATCAGAAACAGGCAGAGTTCTAAACTGGTTCATGAACAAATGGGCAAATCTCATAGTTAAAAAAATGAAAAAGAAAAAGTCAAACACAAAAGTTGTGCAGCAAATATTAACACACTCTAGGAATTTTCCAAACATACACTGGAATCAGTGTAAGTATCTATTTATAGCAATATGGTTGCAAATGTAATTATTTATGAATTTATGCTCTTACTTGAAAGATATATATATATATATATATATATCTAGTTGTACTACACCCACTCACATGAGCAGTAACAGTAACTGTGTTACTTGCCATTTACACAACTTTCATATTCCAAAATGTATACTTTTCACAACCTCATTTATAATCTTTTATACAAAATGTTGTATCTTCCACACAATACCCATGTGTACCATTATCACCTTTCACACACTGTTTTCATATCTACATTCACACACCGCTCATATGCATTCAGAATTTAACAAACTTCATGTTTTTAATAAACATGCAGACCCACATAGCTTACACCAATGGTGGCTGGTGTATGGCGCAGTAAGGGCAATGCACCTTCATCTGTTACCAAATGTCCCTTTATTATAATGATGATGATTTTTGTTGGGTGTTTCTTAATTTATTTTCAGTTTCTTAATTTTTTTTAATTACATTTTTTTAACATTTTACATGAACTTTATGGGAAGAATTTTCAGTTTACAAATCCGCATTCAATAAAAAACTTTGCAGAACAGTTATATGTTCAATGTTTTACTGTGATCTGAAGAAGTCCACTGACAATATTGTTTTACATTGAATATACTATAATAAAACTAAACTAATTGGAATAATTTTGTTTATGCAACAATAGGTAAAGTTTGCACCTAACTTGAAAAGAGACAGTTCAATATCAGTGTTGGATCACCTTGAAGTTATTGAAAGTAGTTAATGATTATTTCCATTTGATATAGTTTGTTGTATTAGAACTGTCCATATGTTCCGTGCAATCTCCTGTTATTGGCATTAACACATTTTAGTTTATGAATAATAAAAAAATCGTTATTCTCTTGGTATCTTTACCAATGTCCTAAGCTTACATTCCTGCTTTTCTAATAAAGATACCAAGAGAACAAAGAAAAATTGACAATAGGAGAAAATTTGAAAGTTGCTTTAAATGTCTTGCTCTATCTGAATTGTTTAAGAAAAAAATGGGTTTAATATCTAAAGCTTCACCAGCCACCACTGCTGTTCACATATAGATATCATTCATTTTCTCATCAGCGTTAAGAAGCTGTAGCAGATAGGGAGCTTCTTGTGCCACTAACACACACACACATTTTGAAGGATTCTTTATAAATAAGTGGTGGGTCTGTGCTTAGTAATTTGTGCTGTGATTCTGGCAGGGTCTAGAGTAGGGATGGGCGAATGTGTAAATTTCTGGATTTCGAATGTTAGAACGAATGTTATTACCGAAATTCGAATTATAAATCCGAATGTTGATAAGAACGAATATTCTTAAAAATTCTATAATAAAATTCTATTTACAGTTTTCCAATGTCACTTTTGAATTCAAATGTTTATAATTATATCGACACAGAGGTCTCAGCCTGTAGTGGAAAGGAAGAAGGGGGGGGAGGAACTGACGCTAAGCTGGCTATGCACTATGTGAGTTAAAAATAACGTATCGACACCCTGGATCTTGACATAAAACAACAGTTGTTCATTTGTGTCTAGTTTAGTTATTTTAAAGTTGTCTTTAATATGTTCAGTGTTTCACCCCCCAAAAAATTACTTCAATCAGGGAAGAGTCACTGCCCTTCCAGCTACCTGGTTTCTCTCTAATTGGAATTCAATTTAGTTCTTCCAGAGATAGCTGGAATGAGGTTCGCAAAGGGAAATACATGTGTACACACAAATAAAGGTGTTTGTGAAACATTTTGGCAGTGGGATAAGCCCAATTACTTTATGTTATACACAAACAGTATGTGCAGTCTGTTTATCTATGTTGATGTCTGTATGTCTACCAATTTATTGTCAGGAGACCAGATTCTCTGCTAAATGCTGAACTGTGCAAGATAATGTATTTGCTAATGATTAAACCTTACCAATTTCACCCCAAAGTGCAAAGTGACCTGTTTTGCTTTCAATGTTACTGTGTCCTCATTCCTCCTGCTTCCTCGGCCAGTGTTATTTGCTTCACATTTACTTGGTATACGTGTTAATGGTAAAAGAAAATGAAACTCAGACGCCTTGTGACCATAATTTTACTTTAAATCACGTTATCATTGGAGGTTTTTTACTGCATAGTGAGTGCACACACAAACCTTATCAAGAATTTTACTAAGGCTCTTAGTTTTGGATTATTCAACATCATCTATTATACAAATGCACCTTCATGAATTCTAAAAAGAGTGCATCTGGCTTCTCAGTATTCAGTATCAGTTGAATCCTAAATTACAAATAAAAATGTTTGAAAAAGTGTTTTATTGAGAGGTTATCTAAAAGGAATGGTTGAGAGAATTTATATAAGAAATAGAGCTACTAAACAGAAAACACTTTTATAACAAAAAAGGAACCAAAAGAAACTCTGATGGTTTAAAGTTTGTAACTAAGTATTCCAGTCAATTCTCTGAAGTATGCAATATCGTAAGGAAAAATCTAGCCATCCTATATGAAGATGATACATTGAAACATATAATTGGATAGGAATTTATTTTGTCTGGTCCAAACATTGTACTTAGCAGTATCAGCTATAGCTAGTGCCATTTGATATAATTTTTTACTAAGATTAGGGTTATACTTAGAACGGAGTTCCTGAAGAGCAACCTCCTGTTGACAAGTTATGAGATTCTTGTGTCTGCGTCCAGCCCGCCCCGGCCGCAGGCAGCCGTTACAAACACACATTAATGTGATTAGATTATATTAAAAAGTAGATTATGTATGTGACAGGAGTATAGTCACTAACTTTTAGCTATGGATTTATGTCTCCATCGAGTACAATATATAGTATATAAGGTATGACCTCAACAAACACAACACTATTTATTTAAATCACTCTAAATAGGCAATAGAAGAGATGAGTTTATCATAGTAAGAAAAATGTTAGCTAAAGAGAGTACCCAGCATTTTTTTTTCCCATATCTAACTAAATAAGGCACTCACCACCTTATATTGCAATTGGGGTACCATATAGACAAATACCATTAAGAAAAACAACACAGAAAGTTACTAAGGAAGTTCTGGAAACACAAATACAAACAATAAATAAAAACTTTGAGATTGAACTTTAGGCAAGTCTTTACAAAGCCGCCATTTTGATTTCCAGCGCAGTGCTTTCATATACAGCAGTCCAAGGACTAAATCGCCTTCAAATTAACTTATGTGGCAAAAAGAAAAAGTTTACAATTCCCTTTTTCTAAAGTTCTCTTTTATTACCTTCTTGCTGTAAGGCATAAAGGAAAATGCACTCAGTTCCGTTTTCTACCCTATGCCGGTCCTCTGAATCTGAACCTCTAACTTGAGGTATACCTTTACTTAATTTGTCTCGAAGGTCTCATACCAGGACAAATGAATCAGGGAACGTCGTCCCCAATTAAGAAAGGCTTGTTGCGTTGCTGTCTTTACTGCCATGTCTATGGGAAAAACGGTGCGTTCGTCCTGATAACGGTTAGTGCCAACAGCATCAAAACCCTTTAAGAATTCTTGGGAGCCTTGGTCTTGGTCTTTTTGGGTAGAGATCTCTCTTACTTGGTTTTCGATTACCTCTTTTGATGCCGGATGCTCAGTGGTGATCCCCTCCTCCTCATAACACATCACAACCTCAGCTGTTGCGATGTTGGGCATTTGCGGTTGATGCTGGGGCCCCAAAGCTTCCCCGCTAGTAGTATTCACCTCAGCTGAACTTGGGGATATCGCGGTCAAAATCACGCTGCCTTCCACGGGTTCAATGGCTCTAGTCAAAGCTACAAGAACTTCAATTTTATGGTGTGTTAGAAGTTTGATGAGCTTGTCAAATATCTGGTAGACACTAGCCATTGTAGCTGTGTTCCCAAGAGGGTGATAAGATGGCTGCCGTCTTTGGAGATACAGAGCGTATGTTCTGAACTCTGCACTTAACTAGCGTTTCAACAGCATATTTCGATGTCCTCCGAATGCTAGCTGAAAATTAAATATATAGTCCCACAATGGTATAGGTTTCAAACATATCTGAGTTTGGTCTTCAATCATTTTTTGGTAGATTTGAGCCAGAGCTCTGAAAGCCTGCGACCTCTCGAGTGTGTTGCTAGCCTACACTACATATATTAATATGGCATGTGAAACATTTAATTTTGTATCCTGTATCTTACATACTGTAGAATCGTAAGTGTAATAAGTGGACATTGGTTTAATGTTTACATACCATGTATATTATAATCGTATATGACTCAATGAATTAAATGATCACTGTTTGTGTGTTTTTTTCAAATTTATGTATCTTGTATAAGGTTCCGCTCATACTTTCATATGTCTTTCCTTGACAGCATATTACCTTACTAAGGTTTGTTCTGGCAGGCATAGAGTTAATACTTTTTGAATATTTTAATTAATTAATGAGGTGGCAATCTGCCTTATATAACACGGCTTCTTGATGAGGGATTTAGATCTATGACTACAGCCACCACAGCCGAAACGCGTAAGTTTGTATTATTTTTACAGCTCACTTTTGTCATGAACTTTTAAATTTGATTGAATAAAATTGTTGCTTTTATTTGGATGCTGCTCCCTTCACCTTTATTTTTTTAAATAAAAATATCACTCCTGCCATGTAAAAATGTAACCAAGGGGTGCCATCCTCAGGCCAAAAGGCAACCATTCAGCCCTTCATTGGTTTTAATTTTCTTTCAGCAACCAGAGTGTATAGATTATATACATATAAATACAGTGTATGTATGTTAGTGTGTGTGTGTATAAAATAATATTATTTGTGAGGGGGTGGAAGTCTTTGTTAGTTCCCACATTTTTGTGTAGGACTGTACCCCTGTGAAAATGTGAATCCTTTCTTATGATATTGCAAGCACAGCCTCTGGCTGGACACTGGTAACAGAATACTTACAAGTGGGGGGCTAACAGTTACCTGCAAGTGATAAGGGGTTTATCGCGGGTGTTTTTCGCGTATCTTGTTTTTTGCTCGTATTACAAGTTTAAAGTAAATGTGATTGCTTAAAGTTAACGTGCGTCGGGTTAGTGCGACTTCAGAGCTCTAGTTGACTGTTTTGTGAAACAAAAAAGTGGCACAAAACATAAAAAATACATAACAAAGTACACTTACACTCACAATAACACCATCTAATAAAAAATTATTAAAAAAAATATTGCATAAAAAGTTATAAAAGATATGAGGTCTCAGGTGTTTATATATATATGTATCTCCACATATGTATTTATATGTGTATATGTGTATTTGCAGACATATACTGTAAACACATAAATATATATGTACACAAAGATATATATATAAGTGCATTGAAGCCCTTTGCAGTTAAAGGGACAGTCTACACTAGAATGTTTATTGTTTTAAAATATAGATAATTCTTTTATTACCCTTTGCCTAGTTTTGCATAACCAACACATTTATATTAATATACTTTTTACCTCTGTGATTACCTTGTATCTAAGCATCTTCTGACAGCCCCCTGATCACATGACTTTATATTTATTATCTATTGACTTGCATTTAGTAATGTGTTGTGCAAAATCTTAAATAACTTCTTGTGCGTGAACACAATGTTATCTACAGTATATGGCCCACATGAACTAGCAGTCTCCTGTTGTAAAAAGCAAATACAAAAACACGTGATTAAGAGGCTGTTTATAGTGGCTTAGAAACAGGCAGAAATGTAGAGGTTTAAATGTTATAAAGTATATTTATATATCAGTGTTGGTTGTGCAAAGCTGGGTAATGGGCAGAAAAGGCATTATCTATCTTTTTAAACAATAACAATTTTAGTGTAGACTGTCCTTTTAAGTAGATGAAAACATGAAAAATCATATTTATGCCATATTCATATTTAAGGTTTTAACTATGTATTTACTGTAAATATTTGACATTCCAATATTCTGCACATTTCTAAATAGATATTCCTATACAGATGTACTTCTGAGATATTGCGGGTTCAGTTCCAGACCACCGCAATAAAGTGAATATAGCAATAAGGTGATTCACACTAATGTTTTTGTTTCCCAGTGCCTATAAAAGTTATATTTACACTATACTTTAGTCTATTAAATGTGCAATAGCATTATGTCTAAAAAATATGTACATACCTTTAAAAATGTTAACTATCATCTGAGCCTTTAGTGAGTCATAATCTTTTTGCTGGTGGTGTGCAAATATAGGTGTGTACTTATGTGTATACATGTGTATTTATGTGTTTATATGTGTAAATATGTTGGAAAAATAGCACTGATAGACTTGCTCGAAACAGAGTTGCCACAAACCTTAAATTTGTAAAAAGAGCAATATCTGCCAAGTGCAATAAAGCAAAGCGCAATAAAATGAGGTATGCCTGTATATATTGGTTTATATCTATACATATATATAAATATATCACAACATTATCCAAGCAGACGTCAGTCAGATGATGTTAAAACGTAGCTTTTATTTTAGCTTGCCATAAAATCAATATTTCATGAGCAGTCACTTGTGGGTAACAGCGTCAGCTTTGCATAATTCATCTTATTTATATCATATTGTTTAAGCATGTTTAAAATATGTAAAAAAAAAAAAAAAAGGGAATGGAATTAACAGGATCCAACATTCTAAAGTAATTAAATTATTTAACTATATCATTGGATGAATAGAAAAAAAAGGGTGTGTAAAATAAAGGAAAATGTGTGTGAAAGGTAGAAATGTAAAAAAGTGTGTTGTACATAGAAGTGTCAATGAATAAGCGTAAGGGGTGTTAGAATGTGAAGGGAAAAATATATAAATAAACATTTGTGCAAAATACCATCAGATATATAGAAATATGTATTTCTGAATATTCTTTTTTATTATATATTTTTGTTTTGGGTTTGCATGTACTTGAGAATATGCTATTGGGTTTGCATGCGAGTAGGGTGTTTTTTTCAGCTTTTTTTGTTCCATTAACTTCTATGGAATAGGAATAGGTTATTGTGCGCATGATATTGTAAGCTTTTTATGAGTGTTGGGTTAGCACTCGAGCAAAAACAATTTGCTTTCAACTTGGAACACGAGGGCAATCCGACACACTCAAAAAGCTTATTTCTAGCGCAGTTAACGCTCAAGCGTGATCGTTACATAACGCTCCACTTGTAATCCGGGCCACAATTGGATGTTCAAGAGAGGAGACAGTTGTTTCACAGGACTGCAACCATAGCTAAATGAGCTTTGTGAGAAAGAAAAGAAGCAATCTCTTCCCAAAGTACCACAAACTACAAGAAGTTTTTTATTTGTTGTTGCGTTCTGTAGATTACAGATGCTTCATTTACAAGGTATACAGATGGGGAATGTATGGCATATTGTGACCCAGAATTTCCCTGGCTAGGAACAGGAAACCCTGTCATCAAGGGTGAAAAAAACACTAAAAAAGAACCACTATATCTTCTATGCTGACAGGTCAAAACAGTTATCAGGATAATATTATAATACCCTACAGACAATGTCAGTGATCTATTTAACCTATCAGGGAATTTAAAGCTGGGTATCCCAGCTTAAACAGGTTGAATTTAAAAAAAAAAAAAAACCTGCTTGACAAAGGGGTAAATGTATTAAGCTGCAATCACAGCTTTTGTGGTTTTGCAGAGCCTACTGTCACAAATTTAAAAAGCAGAAAATGCTTCTTTTGGCTCTCCGTCACCTTAGAAGTGGCAAGATCAATCATTCTAGCACTAGGTCATTTGGATTGATTAACATGCCCTGCTCTCATACAATTGGTTGTGTGAGAGCAAGTGGCGGTATTGCACAAAAAAAGCTCTTGCACAATCTTAAATTTCACCACATCATGTGAATCTGTCCATGTGCCAGTGGCAGAGAAAACTCTTGATCCTTGATCCTTGGCAATTATCATGAGTGCAGTCCAGACAATATTTTTCCAATCAGCCAATAGGATTGAGCTCTCATTCTATTGGCTGTTCCAATCAGCCAATAGGATGAAAGCTCAATCCTATTGGCTGATTGCAACAGCCAATTGTATTTTTCCCCTTTAATTCCTATTGGCTCATAGAAATCTTTCAGCCAATAGGAAAGTAAGGGACGCCATCTTGGATGATGTCACTTAAAGGGAACCTTCATTTTCCAGTGTAAGAAGAGGATGCTCTGCGCCGGATGTCTTGAAGATGGACCTGCTCCATGCCGGATGGATGAAGATAGAAGAGTCCGTCTGGATGAAGACTTCTTTCCACTTGGATGAGGACTTCACTGGGTGGATGAAGATCGAAAAGGCCTCCTGGATGAAGACTTCTTTCCGTTTGGATGAGGACTTCGCCGGATGGATGAGGATGGATGTCCGGACTTCGATAACTGTAAGTGGATCGTCAGGGGTTAGTGTTAGGTGTTTTTAAGGGTATTTTGGGTGTTTTTTTTAGCTTAGAGTTTGGGCAATATAAAAGAGCTAAATGCCCTTTTAAGGGCAATGCCCATCCAAATGCCCTTTTCAGGACAATGGTTAGCTTAAGTTTACTTAGATTTGTGGGGTTGGTTGGTTGGTTGGTAGGGTGGTGGGTTTTACTGTTGGGGGGTGTTTGTATTTTTTTTTACAGGTAATGTAATTTGGGGCAATGCCCCACCAAAGGCCATTTTAAAGACAATTGGCAGTTTAGTGTAGGCTAGGTTTTTGTTTATTTATTTTTTTGTAAGTTAGAAAAAATTGTATTTTAAAATTGTATTTTAATAATTTAATTTATTTTATTTTATTGTAATGTTAGTTTTTAGTGTAAGGCAGGTTAAGTTTTATTTTACAGGTAAATTTGTATTTATTTTATTTTTGTAGATAGCTAGAATATAAGTATTAGTTATTTTGTAGCTAGCTTAGGTTTTTTTTTACAGGGAAGTATGTATTTAGTTTTAAATTGGTATTATTTAGGTAATAATTGTAAGGTTTATTTAGATTTATTTATTTATTTATTTTTTTAATAACTTTATTTTCAGAACACAGTCAGAGATACAGATAAACAAATGCTTTGGTTTACAAGTACCGAAATATACAATGCAAAGTATTATTACATTTACAGATACATACTTAGTTAAGATATGGGGTACTTAAAAGTTATACAAAAACTGTGAAAAAGTAGCTAAGCTATACTATTTCAAGACAACTAAAACTGCAAAGCCAAATACAACTATGCAGCACAATTTTTTTTTAAATTTGTGATGTTACCCATACCGCATCTGTTAAAAGCTGACTAGAAAATATCACACAAATATCACCATGTGAAAAGGAAGATATTTACCTCAAAATTTCTTCAGTTCATGGTGAAAAAAGGTAACAGCAAACCACCATCATCAGTGCTGAAGTCACCCTTTGCTTCACTGTGATCTCATTTCACCATAAGTTTGTGCCATTGAGTGCTACCACCACTCAAATTAAGTCAAAAGCACTCTTATTCTTCTCTTATATTTCAAGTTGAAAGTAAAATGGTAGCGCTAGAGCAAAAGCCTTGGGCGCGCTAACATCTGGAGGTAGAATAATACATCCACAAGAAATCCCTCGCCTAATAAATCTCAGGTCCTATTATTTTCTTGAGCCCTAACCCGAAGGTCTCTAAGATGAAGGTGCATTAAATGATAGTAGAAATTATTTTGTTCTTCACTCAATATAAAATTATATTTTTCTTTAAATGTATATTGTGCAACTGTACTATCTATGGAAAGTATAGGGCTCACTAATATTCTCTGGTAATTCGTTATTACTATGAACCTGTTATATCAGATTGTTCGCTATTCTTAGCTTGGGCTCACAAAATTGATAACTCAGCCTGTGCTATCAATAACACTCCACTTGTGATCTGGGCCTTTTTTGGTTATTATTAAACTAAAACAGCTGTTTTCAATTTTCTCTAGAAACAAGCAATAATTAAAGGGCCACTGTAAGTAAATATTTTCTATGCCTGTTACTAACTAACTACCCCAAATACGCTTTTTATCAATAGCATTTCATTAACATATCTCTACCGTATATCAGAAATCTTGTCTGCAAATTTAATTGTTTTCCAAACCCACTCCGTGGGTATCCTTTGCTCTGTACCAATCCGTTTACAATACCTAGGTTTCAAAATGGCGCTTTAAACACAAAGTTATTGGTTTAAGTATTTTGAATACGCAGTGCTGAAAATAGTGGGCAGGATAACGTGACATCATCGGTGAATAAAAGATATAACTTTTAGAATGTTATGAAACTTCGTTTTGGAGGAAATATAGGTCAGTAGGTTTTAATTAATGTTTATTAACTTTAATATGTTAGTTGTTTAGCTCAAAAATTATAACAGAAAGTAATCCTTTAATTGTATTTATAAATGCACAGCTAACGCAGTCATATATAATTAATAAATATATCATTTATATATATATATATATATATATATACATATATAAATATATATATATATATATATATACACACATATATATATATATATATATATATATATATTTATATACATACATACATCATTTTGGTGAATGATGCTTCTGAAAGGCATATGCTAAAGAAGTCTACATCTGTGTTAGTACTTAGCTTTTGTTCTATCATTAAAATACATCTCTGTATCACACTTAATCAAAGGCTTCTATATTGCAACATTAACCCCACACAAATGTACCAAGTCATATTATATTTCTGATTATTAAGTACCTGAATAGATTGCAGATGTTTTCTGCCTTTCGAGAAATATATGATTAATCCTTTGGAAGACCAGGTACTCTGACCTCTAAAGCTGTAGGTGACATGCAATGCTTTAGATTATATGGCCAGATGGATGTAAATTATGACTGGCAGATTTAGCCTGGTCTGGTTTTAAATCACTGTGTCAATAAATTACTCCTGGGAAAGCTGCACAGTCAACAGTGATGTATGAATGAGCTATAAAGAGACTGCAATCAAAGCCATATTCCTTTTAGTCTATTGCATTTGCATAAGTGCATTTAAAAGTGCAATAGAATTCATGTTGTTCGAATATCAAACATGTTTCTTTGGCTAGTCCAACTTTTAAAGGGACACTCAGGTTTTATTAAATGTTCATGATTCAGATACAGCATGTAATTTTAAACAACTTTCCAATTTACTTTCATTAAAAAAAATGTGCACAGTCTTTTATATTTACACTTTTTTTGAGTCACAAGCTCCTACTGAGCATGTGCAAGAACTCAGACTATACGTATATGCATTTATGATTGGCTGATTGCTATCACATGGTACAGGGGGAGTGGAAATATACATAACTTTGAAATGTGTTAGAAAAGAATCTACTACTCATTTGAAATTCAGAGTAAATGCTATTGTATTGTCTTGTTATCTTGCATTTGTTGATTATGCAAATCTACTGTGTTTACTGGTCCTTTAAATCTATGTTTATTATTATGAAAAATGTATGGATTGCAGCAAAATACACATCACATCAAATAAACAATATAATGTGAATAGCTATAATTTGTATTTGGATGCCGGACATTCTAGATAACCTGGCAATTATTATAGCTTGTTTAAAGGGACATGCATATACAAAAATCAAATGTTGTAATGTTTTGCATTTTATTATTGCATTGTTGCTGCATATAACTATGGAGATGATCACAACCTATTATCTGTGTGTTAACTGCTGCAGATGATTCGTTTTGATGTTGACGTAATCACAGTCAGGTATTTTCATTGTTAATTTGATATTCTTTTTATTTATTTATTTTTTGTGAAAAATGGCCCTACACTTTACATTTGCCAGTTCTGTTTCTTCTAATCACACTTTCATTGCCATTTTTCGCTTACTGAATTTCATCCTAATTTTTTTTTTAGATGTAACATTGCTTTTACACATGCATAAAAAAACACAGGTTTTACCCCAGTCATGATGCCATGATGGATGACATAATGAAAAAAACTTAAACAAACGCTCAATTAATTTACGTAAAAAATAATAATAAGCACATTCACACTAATAAAAATGAGCTAAATAAATTACCCAACCAACACGCATGGTCACTATACCAATAATGCCTTTGTTCAAATGCCTAATTGGTTTTGGCACACAACAGGTTAATTACACACATTTATATAGCATCACTAAACTCAATTAACAGGGTTCATTTAACATACAGGACCTTTAACTTGTGATGTAATCAATAAACCCCTAAGATCTTTGATTTGTTGGTCTATAATTGATGTTCATTTTATTTTTGAGTTATGATAAAGTAAGTTTAGCAAGGCAAAAAACACTGATTTTCTTTTGGTTTCAGAAGGTAGCAGTATTTTGCTTGAGGGATTTTGTAATCAGAAGCATTTTTGTGATTGTGATCACTGGAAAAACACACTGACAAGAACAAACACACAATTGTGACTAACCCTTATGTGCTCTATGTATTAAACAGAAGAGGCTGCTTTGAGAACTTGTGGGGCAAACCTTTCTACCGCAGGTTAAGAAGCAACAGTCACAGATAAATCACCCCTGAACTTGTTCTTTCTGGAAATGAACAGGCCCTGCTATCATGTGATTGTTTCCTTGAGAGCAGGGGGCAACGCGCACAAAATATTACATTCTATGATTTATCAATTTCTGGCGGACATGATCCGCTGTAGCGTATCATGTTTGCTAGACATCACTGAATGCCGACAGTATACGCTGTTGGCATTTAACATTGCACAAGCAGTTCTGGTGAACTGCTTGTGCAATGCCGTCCCCTGCAGATTAGCGGCTAACAGGGGGTGTCAATCAACCCGATCGTACACGATCGGGTGGATTGCAAACTGCAACCTCAGAGGTGGCGTCTGAGTTAAGGAGAAGCGGTCTTAAGACCACTGCTTCTTAACTCCTGTCTCACGCGAGCCTGAAGGCTCGTGCGGAAACAGCTGCATTGAGGCCGATTCGGGCAATGGTAAATCGGCCCCATGGTGTGTACTGTACAATCTCTGAGATGGCAGACAGGTTGCCTTGCTGGGAGCCTTGTTTATCTGCCTAATAACCTGGGATATTTGTGTTTAATCCCTGAAACACATGCAGTAGTTAAAGTCATGTACAGAGCAGTCATGCAGTACTGGGAACTAGCTGAATACATCTGGTTTGCCAAAGACAAGAGAAATATGTGTAAAGCCACGAATCACCAATTAGGTTCCTGTAGTGCATTGTTACTTTAACCATGTGTTTAACTCTATCGCAAGGGTTAAATAGATAGGTTATATACAAGAAACATTACAATAATAAAATGCTCTAACACATATTTTTATGTTCCTTACATTACATTACATTTTATGTGCAATTTTTTTAAATGTTCAAAACTGTTGAATAGCAAAGGGAAGACATTTTGGACAGAACGTCAAATTAAAATGACAACATTAATCAAAGCCGCTTCCCATTTGGCACATTTAAAAAACAGATAGACATGGAAAAAAAGGTTTTGCAATGATTAATTTAAATTAACATCAGGAATTATTTAATTTATTTAAATTTTTCCTAAAAAATGCATTTCCCAGATATGAAACTGACAGTTTGCAAAAGGAAATATACTGAAATCCTGAATCATGACAAAATATAAGTACAATACATAATATTTAGAACTTTATATAAATACATAAAGTGCCAAACCATAGCTAAGAGTGTCTTAAGTAATGAAAACATACTTACCGAAAGACACTCATCCACATATAGCAGATAGCCAAACCAGTACTGAAACGGTTATCAGTAGAGGTAATGGAATATGAGAGTATATCGTCGATCTGAAAAGGGAGGTAAGAGATGAATCTCTATGACCGATAACAGAGAACCTCTGAAATAGATTTCCCATGAGGAAAACCATTGTATTCAATAGGTAATACTCCCTTCACATCCCTCTGACATTCACTGTACTCTGAGAGGAACCCGGGCTTCAGCCTGCTGCGAAGCGCATATCAACGTAGAAATCTTAGCACAAACTTACTTCACCACCTCCATAGGAGGCAAAGTTTGTAAAACTGAATTGTGGGTGTGGTGAGGGGTGTATTTATAGGCATTTTGAGGTTTGGGAAACTTTGCCCCTCCTGGTAGGATTGTATATCCCATACGTCACTAGCTCATGGACTCTTGCCAATTACATGAAAGAAAGGTTATTTTGATAAAAAAATGGTAATTGTGATAATTCTTTGAGCTCAACAACACCAAGCTCCCTTAAATACCTGTATTCTGATCTTGGATCTTTGGACCTTAAAGGAACATGAAAGCCAAAATCAATATTTCATGATTCAGATAGAACATTTAATTTTAAACAAATTTGCAATTTACTTCTGTTATCTAATTTGCATCATTCTCTGGATATTCATTTGTTGAAGGAGCAGTAATGCTCCACTGGGAGCTAGCTTAAAGCCAATAACAAGAAGCATTTATGTGCAGCCACCAATCAACAGCTTTTGAGCCTACCTAGATATACTGTTCAGCAAAAGAGAACAAAACAGTATAGATAGAAATAAATTGGAGATGTATTTAAAATGGCATGCTTTATCTGAATCATCAAAGAAGAAAAAATGGGTTTTTGTCCCTTTAAAGGGACAAAAAAAAACACATTTTTTCTTTCATGAGTCAGATAGATCATACGGTTTTAAACAGCTTTCCATTTTATTTCCATAATCTAATTTGTTTTGTTTCTTGATATCCTTTGTTGAAAGTGATACCTAGGTAGACTCAGGAGCTGCTGATTGGTGGTTGCTCATATATGTCTCATGTTATTGGCTCACCCAGTACATTCAGCGAGCTGCCAGTAGTGCATTGCTGCTTCTTTAATAACGGATACCAAGAGAATTAAGCAAAATAGATCAGTGTTTTTCAACCAGTCTGCCGTGGCACACTAGTGTGCCGTGAGAGATCCTCAGGTGTGCCGCGGCAGACTGACAACAGTGTGACATATTTTTTATTAATTTTGCTTGTTTTTTACTCCCCGTGTAGGGGTGTCCCTCTTTCAAATTTTTACATATTGGGAGGTATGTGACAGGCATCATTTACAACCATGACATATTGACATTCATTCACAGACAATCATTATGATTGTTTGTGAATGAATGTCAATATGTCACGTATAGTTTGTTGGAGGCATGGCATCACAGCACAATCCATACAGTATGTGTATATGTATGTGTGTGTGTATGTATGTGTGTGTATATATATATATATATATATATATATATATATATATGTATATATACATGCTGTATTAGGCTACAATGTGTGATTTTTTAAAATTTTGGAATGGTGGTGTGCCACAGGATTTTTTAATGTAAAAAAGTGTGCCACGGTAAAAAATAGGTTAAAAATCACTGAAATAGATAATAGAAGTAAATTGGAAAGCTGTTTAAAATGTTATACTCTATCTGAATAAAAAATTGGGGTTTCCCGTCCCTTTAAGTTTGGAATATTTACATATTTGCTTTATCTTTAGGTTTTACAAAAGTGAAAACAAATTAATTTTAAAGAGAATTTAAAAATCATTAGGAGGAAGAATGTTTAACTGGAACTATTTAGTGAGTCACTCATCTATGCAAAGCTGCATTCACAGCTCAAAAGCAGGGGGAGGGTAAAGTTAAACAAGTCAGTAAGTAGCTTCTCTTACCAGTCAGCAGTACTAGCTCTGCTGTATTTTATTATGGGCTAGCGATGGTGTTTCTAACAGCAAAGAATATAGTCAGGAGACAAAGCTGCCAGATATTGTGGGTGGCTGCCCTGAGTCTTCTTTCCTACATTTTGAAAGCGCCTAATTTGTTGCATATTAGGAAAATGTCCAAGTCACATGATCATTATTCTTCAATGTACTTGCAATGCAAAGCTGTTAGCCTATAGGGTCTCTCTCCAGCCAGGTATGTCGGTAAAGTAGGTTGTGCTGTAGGGCCTCACAGAGTAGGTGCCAAGTCACAGAGAATTGTTCCTGTGTCCTGGGTTCACAGTTCTAACTCATTCAGCATTAATATATGTGACCCTCAAAGGGCACTCACCTGTCTGCCCCTGGTCATCTTTGCATGCTGTCAATCATTAGGATGGCTACACTCATACTTCCCTTACCTTCCCTACACACTTTAGCCAACTACCTAACATCAAAAATTAAAGGGACATGAAACCCAACATTTCTATTTCGTGATTCAGATCGAGCACACAATTTTAAACAACTTTCCAATTTATTTCTATTATCTAATTTGCTTTGTTCTCTAGGTATCTTGTATTGAAAATAATACTTATGTAGACTCAGGAGCATCAAAGCACTACTGGGAACTATCTGCTAATTGGGGGCTGCACACATATGCCTCTTGTCATTGGCTAACCTGATGTGTTCAACTATCTCCTATTAGTGCATTGTTGCTCATTTGAGAGCAAAGCAGATTTGGTAATAGAAGTAAATTGGAAAGTTGTTTAAAATTGTATGATCTATCTGACTCATGAAAGAAAAATGTTGGGTTTCATCTAACTTAAACATCTAAGTGCAGTCAAATCAAAATTGTTTCACTGTCCTGTGCTAAAAACTGCCAGATCCTAAGTCTTCACATATTTAACCAATGTTGTTTAATATGTATGATAGTAAAAAATGTGTCCTTATTGCTTTTTATTGGATTTAAATAGTCAGGAAACATTTTGGCATGGATTACAAGATAAACACAAATGCCATTACAAGGTTGCAATCTTTTTATCGCTATAACCTGTATTACAAGTTGCACGTTTAAAAAAATATTGCAACCTCGCTTGCACAAACTTGTCTTATCCATTATTTCCTATACTTTCAATGATGAGAACAAAATGGAAACTCATACTCATATTACAAGTCCATGGTTAATCCTTGCATTCGAGTGATAATCACTAGGCTTGTGCATTTGTTTTGTTACAAATGCATATTCGTAAGAAAAATATGTATATTTTGTTTCGTTATTGCAAAATGACTATCCGAACAAATGCACTAACTAAATTTAAAGAAAATTAAATATACTAATCAAATTCGTTAGTATACATGCATTTTCTGTATATTACCTTTAAAAGTAAAATACTTACCTATAGCATAATGAAGAGCTGCACTGATCTGGACACTTGTTCACAGAGGCCCAGGCTGAACTAATAGGAGGCATTGGGGCCGATTTATCATGTGTCTGTAGCAATCATGTCCACCAGACATAGATAGATGCCGGCAGCATACACTGTTGATATTTATTATTGCATAAGCAGTTCTGGTGCATTGCTTATGCAATGCTGCCCCCTGCAAATTCACGGCCAATCGGCCACTAGCAGGGGGTCGCAATCAACCAGATCAGACGGATTGATCGGACGGATTGCTGTTCGCTGCCTCAGAGGCGGTGGATGAGTTAAGGAGCAGTGGTCTTACTTTATGTTTATTAAAATAAACATAAAACATAAATAATCTGGCTTCTCTTAAAGCTTCTTCCAAAATTCATCAACAGTTATCTGCTGATTTATTAAGTGCCATGCCACAAGCTACAAAAATACATAAATTAATAAATCTTACATTGGGAAAACTCACAAAATCATCTTTTAGATACAAACCCTGGGTAATGAATCATAGTTATAACTGATTTCAACAATGTTTGCTTAATATTTTTGAAAGACATAGGTCAATTAAAGAACAGGCATAGTTCTCTGCACAGTATTCAGATGCAACTACTTGTGTATGGTACTCCTTTTGTCAAGTGACAGAAGACAGAGAGAGAGAAGTTTCAAGATCAGAAACAAGTGTCATTTAAAAGACAAGATGATAGAAATGTGGGTAGCAAGCATGGGTGTCCAGAAAGGGAAGAGGCCTCCTCTGGAATTTTACTCTTTATATCCAAGAAAAAGCACCAAGTTGAGTTAAAAAAAGAAAAGAATATGCAGCTCATGGCCTCGATTTATCAAAGCTTCAACAGATAATACGATTGAATTCCACGTCGAATATGACGCAAGATTGATTTGCCATAGTTAACAAAGCGTCAAGATTGTCAAATGTTGAAATTTGTGACGTAAAATATGATCCCGCGATCTCAATCCAACGCAGATCGATGCTTGCGTCATTACAGATGTTTTGAATTCACATTTGACTCTATTTGACACTTTTCACAATTTTCAATCCGCCACCCTTTAGGTCGCGGATGCCTTAGAACTCAATGGGAATCTGAAAACACAGAAAGCTTATGTTCGATGCTGCAAGAGAATGAAGTATATTACATAATAAAAGTAAATTAGAAACTGTATTAAAATTGTATACCCTTTCTAAATCAAACAATATTATTGCTCCACATTCGGTGCACTAGTAGATATAGGGATAAAAATGAAAAATACATTACTACTTATGGATTAAGCTACAAATTTGTCTCTCATTACAAAGCAAGGAGACAATATTATTTCTACAAATTTGTTGAAAAGTTTTGCCACAAACTTGTTGCACTAATAGATATAGAGATAAAAATGAAATACACAACATAATATAGCTAACTTCCTTTTTATTTTTTGGGAAAAATCTATGTGCACTATGTTTAAGCCATGTAATACAAGCCACACTCTCCACTTCGCACCGATTTTGATGCAACACTTATCACACCTATTATGATCCAAACTCCTAAACATCCCACACACTAGTGAATTATTCAACCACTTTTGATTGGAATATGCATAATCACATGATTTATGACATCAGCCAATCTGATTCAAATATACATTTTAAACTATCCCTAACAAATCAAAATGCTTATACTTGTATAATTGATCACTCATCAGAACTTGTAAATGCCATTTTTTAGATTGTGTATTATACTTTGAAAGTATGTATATGTGAATTTAGAATTAAAGATAAAAAACGATGTTGACATTAGGACACACAGTGTAATATTTTTTACAAGGATTTTAAATTTAGAATTGATGTTTGATTCATTATAATCTTAAGCTGATAGCTTAAAGGGATAGCCCACCTAACATTAAACTGTCATAAATCAGATACAGCAGAAATTAAAATCACCTCTTTACTGCTATTTACACACTATTTTCAGTGTATTTCTTCCTTCTCTTGAATTTCTTTTTCAGTAAGAAATGTCATCTTTTATGCCAGCCCATTTTATAACACCTGTGAAGCAGTGGTTTTTAAAACTAGATTGCAATCAGGAGAGGTTACACAGGTACAAAGAGAAAAATGGCCAAGCTCTTAAAATATCCATTGATTGCTTATAAATACATATGATACCCTGATTACATGTTATATTTGCAATTATTCCTGCTCAGAATAATAATACATTTACACTATATACATATAGTGGTATGAATAAACACAGTGATATGAAAGACAACATTGTTTCGCGCAAAAAAGGAATTTAGGGACATGTAAATATGTTTGTAAAAGTTTTCTGACATAACACACACACACACACACACACACACACATATATATAGTAAATTACTCACAGACCAGCACTCCAAATTTGTTAGCAGCTTCCAGGATGCTCTTAAACATCCAGATACAGTCAATCCAATAGAAAGGCACTCACTGGTATTGAAGAAATAGTTTTCTTTATTATTGACGTTTCGAGGAGTTTAACCCCTTCCTCAGACCATAAAAAACGTGTTAAATGTTATAGATTTACACCATATATATACCACATATCTAATTATGCCCAATAGTGATAGGTACATACACATATAATATTGGCGACACTATGTATATATACTTGTTCTCTGGGATGGAGAATTTGGCTTAACAAGCATTTAATACATAGATTAAGAACTACAGTGTTAGCTCAAGTGTATTGACAATTACATATGACATACAGCACTAAAAGGCTTACGCGTTTTGAATGAATATCCGTAGTCACAGCCTGTAGTGCTGAACCTCACACCTGCTTAAAAGACATATAAACAAATATTATAGGTTAAAACAAATAAACCTCCTCCATGAAATTAACCAATCACAGTTCTTAAAATGTACCCACCCCCCATAGGAGTTTACTGCACGTTATATACAGGATATAAGAAATATTGATTCACAAGATTCAAACTTATATGAGAATAGATATATGCAGGATAAACATGAATAGCTTATTAAATATATATACTGTATATATACAGTATATACATCCCTTACAGAGATGTAATCTTATAATTTATACACTTTACAAAACTTAGTTAGATACATAAAGAGCAACTTGGAGTGAAAAATAATAGCATGATGAATTACCGAAGTGCTAAACACGGTGCAATTATTGAAATTATATTAATACAAAACACAGTTCAAAATAGACTAATATACTCTTAGGAAACTACCGAATAGTACAAAAAGATGATGTAATTACTATTAATCATCAAATATTGACATGGTATTAGGATAATTGTTCGCCATAGTCAGATATAGTTTCAAGATAGTAAGCATTAAGTGGCACTATCAGTGCACTATTCACATTGGTTCAAAGCTCCATACTGAAAATCAATAAATACATAGATAAACCAGCATAGATAGTAAAAACTATATTACTCCCAATGATTGATGATATCATACCAGGAATTCAAACCATTAGGTAAACACGTACCAAATCTATGTCACCCCCTATACCAGGTTTGTTAATCTTTTCAATAGCACACCAAGTAAAATACTTCAAATCATTATTGTGTAAAGTTCCAAAATATTGTACAATCGGTGTCAATGCCCTCTTGACCTTAAATGAAGAGAGATGTTCCCTAATTCTAGTAATGAGGTCCCTTGAGGTGAGTCCTACATACTGCACCCGAAATTGAGTACACTCTATTAAATAGATAGCATTGTAGTGCAATTCATGCAGGCATCTATGTTGTAATTCTTGTTTGTAACCACACTCACAAAATTCTTGGTCACATTGTCATAATCACAAGGTTTGCATTTAAGGTGCCCACACTTATACATGCCCGTGTCCTTGAGCCATGATCCACTAGGGTTTTTTTTAGTTATTAAAAATGTAGGAGCTAGAATGTGGGACTCTTCCTATAGGAACATCTAAGGCCATTGTTAACTGTATCCACCAATTTGTCTTCAGCAGAAAGGATGGAAAAATGTTTGCGCACAATTGCGCATATCTGTGGGTACTGAGCACAATGTGTAGTAACAAAAGTGACACCCTTAAACCCTTTCTTTTCTGCTGATTTCAAAGTGAGGAGATCATCCCTTTTGACCTTATGACTGCTCCCTTAGCTTTCTTCACTGCTGATATAGGATATTTCTCTAAATCTTTTCTCCAAGTTCTGTGATTAAATAAGGAAATTGGAAGAATTAGTGCAATTTCTTTTGAGTCTAGTAAATTCCCCCTTTGCAATGGCAAAGGGTACATGCCTAGGATGACAGCTAGTACCCAACAGTAGTGAGTTTCCAGAAATAGGTTTCCTGTAGATGTTAGACTCAATGTACCCATAAGTTTCAAGTCAAGATAGTTAATAGACTGATGGTTCCATTCAAAAGTGAATCTGAGGCCAACATTATTCTGATTCAGGTAATCAATGAAAAGGGGGATATTTGTCTCTTCTCTTGTCCAAAAAAAATAGAAGATCGTTGATATACCTTTTAAACAAAATTATATGTTCCCTGTAGGGGTTACTATATCCAAAGATGTGGTAAAATTCCCACCAGCCAAAAAATAAATTGGCAAAAGAGGGGGCAAACTTTGCACCCATGGCGGTACCACATCTCTGGAGATAGTAAACATCCTCAAACTTAAAAAAATTATGAGTAAGTAAAAAATCAACTACATTAATTCTTAAACACTCTGCTATAATCAGTAAAATAATCAAGAAAAATGTTTATGGCCTCTATTCCCTTGGAATGGGGAATGCTGGAATAAAGGGAAACAACATCTACTGTTAGCCATATTGAGGAATTAGACCATTGTAATTTATCGAGTACATTGAGAATATGCTTCATATCCCTCACATATGAAAGTAACGAAACCACGAGTGGCTGCAAGATACTATCCAGCCACTCCGACAGATTACCCAAGAGGGAGTCCACTCCACTCACAATTGGGCGACCTTGTACATTCACTAGGGACTTATGTGTTTTGGGTAAATGGTGAAACAAGGGAGTTTTGGGATATTCCACAAATAGAAAGTCGACCGTAGTCCGGTCCAGACACCCTTGTTCCAAACCTTCATCCAAAAGATGTTTAAGTTCAATTTGATACTGTAATGTAGGGTCCCTCTTGAGTACCAAATAATCTTCTGAATTTTGGAGCTGTCTCAGACCCTCTGTAATGTATTGGAAACGATCCATAACAACAACCATTCCTCCTTTATCAGATTTTCTAACTACCAGGTCTGTATTATCTCTTAATGAAATAGCAGCTTCCTTTTCAGGGATGGAAAGATTATGTTTATACTTAGATTTGCTATCTTTCAATTTTACTAAATCTTTTCCACCCTACCATGAGACTGTTTAGGTCTCACCACCAAAGTATCTTGATTAAAGGTATTCTCCTTCACTACATGTGATACAACCATATTAGATACCATAGTCCCAGTGTTTTGCCCTTCCATAGAGTGTTGTGTATTTTGATTAACTTGAGCATTCTCAGAATATTTTTCACCATCACTAGAGCACTCGGTATCACTACCTGAAAAAGTTACATTTTTAGAAGTGTTGTTCTTATTTTTATTCTGGATGCTTCTATTCCTATTACCTCTCCTTCTGCTACCAAATTTTGGCTGATTCTGTCTGAAAGTCCCTCTGGACTTCTTATTCCAAATTTATTCCAAATTTACCCAGAATTATTTGCATACTCATATTTATCTCTCACAAACTTTGTATGTTTGGTTTCCATCATTGCAGATCTACCTTTGGCAACTAGATCTCTTAAAGTTTTGTCAAACCTAGCAAAATCAGGATTATTACACCTCCTATTCATTTCAATTTGCAATTCATTAATATATTTTCTTATAACATCCAACAGCCTATTTCTATATTGTATCAGCAATACCATTAGTCTCAAGGAGCACTCAGTGAGTACAGTGTTCCAATAATCTACAAAGTCTTTCTAATTCACATCCACATCAAAAGTGGGAAATTTATAGACTCTTAATCCTCTCGGGATCATATTCAGACTCCTGTATTTTTCCAGTGTCCAAATGTCCCATTGTGTCTTTGACTCTTTTAACAGTAGATTCACTCTTATCATCAGAAAATATAAGTTCACAGTACATGGGGTTAGTAGTACGTGCAGTCACTGACAAAAGGGAGTAAAATGATTGCTGTGTGGTTTCCATAACTGTGCAAACAGAGGGTTTGATCTGAGAATGAGTGTTCGTATATCCAGAATATACCCAATAGTAAAACTAATAGTCAGTTAAACCCAAACAATCAGATAAGTTAAACACAATCTTAGTGCACAAATGATATGCACCAAGGATCAGAGTCCCACTTCAGGTTGAGGGCTTGGAGCAACTCACCAGGGCCGCAATTCATGCCTTACTTCAATGATCCGGAGTGACTACAAACGCGGGCACTATCCTGTGCCGCAAAAGAAGTCGGGACTACGCCTCTCTCACTTTGAATCTCGCGGCTCACAGAACCTCTCTGATAGGCTCCACAGGCTTCCCCTAGTGCTCTCTTAACTCGTCCGTCACCCGAAAAGTGACCACACCTCCAAACCATGAAGGGAAAAAAGATCTGCTTCAAACACAGCACCAGCCTCTGGGTCGGATATGCTGGAACTGAAGATACTTAGAAGAGGAATCTGACACTAATATGAAAAAGTAAAACCAGTCCTTTATTATTATGTATTTATTAATTTTCAGTATGGTGCTTTGAACCAATGTGAATAGTGCATTGATAGTGCCACTTAATGCTTAATACTTCTATCTTGAAACTATATCTGACTATGGCGAACATTTATCCTAATACCATGTCAATATTTGATGTTTATTTTGAACTGTGTTTTGTATTAATATAAATTCAGTAATTGCACCGTGTTTAGAACTTCGGTATTTCATCATGCTATTATTTTTCACTCCAAGTTGCTCTTTATGTATCTAACTAAGTATTGTAAAGTGTATAAATTATAAGATTACATCTCTGTAAGGGATGTGTATATATATATATATATATATATATATATATATATATTTATATATTTAATAAGCTATTACTGTTTATCCTGCATATATCTATTCTCATATAAGTTTGAATCTTGTGAATCAATATTTCTTATATCCTGTATATGACGTGCATTAAACTCCTATGGGGGGTGGGTAAGTTTTACCAACTGTGATTGGTTAATTTCATGGAGGCGGTTTATTTGTTTTAACCTATCATATTTGTTTATATGTGTTTTAAGCAGGTGTGAGGTTCAGCACTACAGGCTGTGACTACGGATATTCATCCTAAACGCGTAAGCCTGTTAGTGCTGCGCCCGTGATGATCTTTCATACTATTGTTTGCTGTGTACATTTTAACTTTCATACCTAATAAAGGACTGGTTTTACTTTTTCATATTGGTGTCGGATTCCTCTTCTAAGTATCTTCAGTTCCAGCATATCTGACCCAGAGGCTGGTGCTGCGTTTGGCGTGGATCTTTTTTTCCTTCTTGGTTTGGAACTGTGGTCACTTTTTGGGTGACGGACAAGTTACGAGAGCACTAGGGGAAGCCTGTGGAGCCTATCGGAGAGGTCCTGTGAGCCGCGAGAGAGGCGTAGTCCCGACTTCGTTTGCGGCACAGGATAGTGACCACGTTTGTAGTCACTCCGGATCATTGAAGTAAGGCAGGAACTGCGGCCCTGGTGAGTTGCTCAAAGCCCTCAATTAACCTGAAGTAGGACTCTGATCCTTGGTGCATATCATTTGTGCACTAAGATTGTGTTTAACTTATCTGATTGTTTGGGTTTCATTAACTATTTATTTTATTATTTATTCATAAATACAGATTTCTACATATATATGGTTGCATTTTGGTACTATATATAACTATACCAACAGTATATATAGATTATCATGTATAGGTATAGATATATACAGATATACTGTATATAGTAATACATATTTAGATATACATGCAACATATTCTGCTATGTGCAGAACATAGGAATGAGACAAATTTACAGTAAATACATAGTTAAAATGAATATTGCATAAATATGTTTTTTCATGTTTTCATCTACTTAACTGCAAAGGGCTCCAATGCACTTACATATATGTCTATTTATGTGTACTTGTGTATTTATGTGTTTATATGTCTGTAAAAATATATATATAAGCATATAAATACATATGTATATACATATAAACATATATAAATACAAACATATACATTTTTAGACATGTATATGTATGTATATCAATATTAAAGTCCTTTACCTGTTTGTTTTTCTAACACCTGAGATCTTATATCTTTGAGCCTTTATAACTTGTGTGTGAAATATTTTTTTTGGAATATTTTTTATTAGATGGTGTTATTATGAGTGTAAGTATACCTTGTAATGTATTTTTGATGTGTTTTGTTCAACTTTTATGTTTTGCGAAACCAGAGCTCTGAACTCGCGGTAATCATTCTAGCGTTAATAGTGATTGCTCTCAATCGATCACGTTTACTTTCAACTCATAATACAGCGGTAAGCACGATGAACGCAAAACCCCCTTGATAAACACCTTATCCCTTCGGGAGCAAACGTTTGAGCTCCACTCGTTAATCTTGGATGTCTTAAATTAGTTACTAACCTACGATGCAAGTCATTTTAACTACGTTACCTATAAGAATTCCAGAATAATTAATTATAAACCAATATTTGTAAAAAAAATAAAATAATACAAAAACATGCACAATTAGTATAATAATTACTATTTCTATTTAAAAAGGAGAAATTATGAAATATTTATGTTAAAGTTCTAAACCATATAATTAGGTTTAAGTAATTAGAGCATAAATATAATCTTTAAATTTAGTTCTTCAGTTTAACAGCAGCACAGAAATAGACAAATGGCAGGTCTCTCAGAATAAACCTTTTAGAATTAAATTTTGCTTACAAAAAATATCCTTTGGCACTTGATATCTAGAACTATAACAGCATAGACTTGCATTGATAATGAAGCAAATGTGTAAGTGTGAGGAACCTATACAAGTGTTAAAGTGATTATGTTTCAAGTAACACTTAATGTGTCGCTTGACAAATTGCTTCTTTCGTTAGAATAAAAGATGTTATATTGACTTGTAATGTTTTAACTAATTGTATTCTATCATAGATCTCATTGTCAGTTACAATATAAGAAACATACAATAACATTTATCAAATATTTAAAATGAAATGCCTTCAGTACATTCAAAGCTCAACTAGAGAGTGAACTAGCATTTCCACTGAAATGTGTCACATACTATATCAAACATACAGTTAGTTTACAAGTATTGCGGTACGGCTTTTAACGCTGAAAAAATGGCCATTCCAGCATAATGGCCAGGAATGCATATTACGAGTCGCAGCGGTATAGCTACCAGAAGCATTTTAGCCTGTAACGCAACGTCCATTCCGCACTAAAAAAAAATACGTTTTTGTGTGGTATTTTCATAGCAGGCTGTGCGTTCAAGCTAAAATGCTTGTGTTACAGCCTATAACGACATGATCCATACCATCATCTGAGAGCAGTAGTTATGGATTTTGTTGAAACAAATTTTTTTCACAAAACTCGTAACTAAAATGTTATAAAGTACACTAACACCCATAAACTACCTATTAACCCTTAAATCGCCACCCTCCTGCATCGCAAACACTATTTAAAACTATATTTAAATAAATAAAAACTTACCTGTGAAACAAAAATAAATCTAACATTAAACTATAAATTAACCTAAAATAACTATTCTAATAAAATAAAAAAAATACTAGAATAGAATAGTTATTTTAGGTTAATTTATAGTTTAATGTTAGGTTTATTTTTATTTCACAGGTAAGTTTTTATTTATTTAAATATAGTTATATTGTAATTTTAATTTAAAGTTAGGGGGGGTGTTAGGTTTAGGGGTTAATAGTTTAATTTAGTGTTTTGCGATGTGGGAGGCCGGAGGTTTAGGGGTTAATAGGTTTATTTAGTGGCGGCCATGTGGGAGGCTGGAGGTTTAGGGGTTAATAACTTTATTATAGTGGCGGCAATGTCAGGGAGCGACGGATTAGGGTTTAATAGCTTTTATAAGTGTTGGCGATGTCTGGGAGAGGCAGAATAGGGGTTAATAACTTTATCATAGTGTTGGCGATGTCGGGGAGTGGCAGAATAGGGGTTAATATATTTTACTAGTGTTGGCGATGTTGGGAGCGGAAGATTAGGGGTTAATAACTTTATTTAGATGTCGGGGGAGGAGGATTAGGAGTATTTAGACTTGGGGTTTATGTTAGGGTGTTAGGTTAAAACTTAACTTTTTTTTCCACATAGACATCAATGGGGTTGCGTTACAGAGATTTTTCATTCCGCACTTCAGGTTTTTTTTTTTTTTTTCTAACACTCTCTCCCCATTGATGTCTATGGGGGAAAGCATGCAAGAGCATGTCAAATCAGCCCTTGGCTTTTGTGCAATATGGAGCTTAACGCCACCATATCGCACGCACAAGGAGGCTTTTCAGTAACTTGTAAAGGCAGCGCTATGGAGAGTGAAATAACGCATCTTTTTTGGTGTTAGTTTCGCACCCTGTTTAGCGCAAAACTCGTAATCTAGGTGATACTGAATACAAAGACAAATAAATAGATACAGATGGTAATACATATACATGGAAAAATGTATATGGAAGATTAAAGAGGTATTAAACACTAAGGAAATGCTAGATAGAATAATGCATTTAAACAAAAGATTAGTCTGAGAATAACATGTAGATGTGTTTTTTAAAGTTTTATTAGTTGTTTAAATATTGACAAAATCAGTGTAACATTTTAGTGTCTATAAAACAATGGGGGCTGCCATGTTGTAACTTAGGTTACCTTCTCTGCTGTGGCCAATTAGAGGCAGTTATAAATAGGTCACTAAAGTGTGCAGCCAATGGCTGTGTGGAATATAGCAGTGTTCTGCACTTCCACTTCTAACAGGAACTGAAAAGCTCACAGTTTCGGAAAGGAATTACAAGAAAAGGGGACAAAATACATAATGAAAGTGTATTGCAGAAGTGTATTGCAGCATCACAATATCATATATAATGCAATCATATACAAAATTGATAATAATAGTAGAGTAATATAAAGTCTAAAAAAGGTGGGGTAGAGCTATGCACTGTCTTCAAACGTGTGTGGTATCCAAACAGAAGGCACAGGATGGACGACTCCTCTCCTCTTCTCAGATCAGGCACTAGAAATTAACACAAAACAGAGGGGTGCCTCATGTGTAGATCAAAAATGCCACCAGCAAAAAAACATCCATAAATGACAAATGGGTACTCACATGTAGCAATAGCACCCTTATGTGCTGGTAGTTGCAGGCTGATAACTCAGGGTTTATCAGCTAACCCTTGTCCTGACTTAAAACTGGAAAATAGGATGCGAGTTCCAAGAACAGTAGGCCCCAGGATGCGGTTCCAACAGATAATAAGGTGCTTGCACTTAGCTTTTGTTAAAAATGGTTTATTTAAAAATCACATTAAAAACATCAAGCAATAAGTGGAGGGGGCATAGACATATAGCCCCCTGTATGCAACGCATTTCTCGGCTTCTAAAAAATTGCAGTTTCATCAGGTATAAAGCACCTAACAACATCCTGAAATATTTAAAATAAACTAAAACGAATCACATTAGATCCCACCCCTTTTGAGCAGTGGCTAAAATACCTGTGTTCCTAATGAGTTCATACATCATTAAATATGTCATATCAAATGCCTGATGAAACGGCGATTTTTTGACCCAGGTTAGAGTGGATAGACCGGCCAACACTAATAGAGGGAGCAGCATTTAATACAGCTGCGTGTGAGGACTTCATAGCACATTATATGCTTTTTTTTATTATTGTTATCTAGTAAGTGCATTTATTTAAGTGCTTGCCATATATCTTGATAAATGTTCTTGAGTTGGAGTTGCACCCATTTCTGTCTTTTAGGGCCAAGACACAGTTAAAAAGAGACAAAAATGTCCAAGGCATTCCAGCTTGCTTGTACATTAGTTGTTAGATTATAAACAGCATATTTACTATAATATAGAGTTTGTCAATACACTCATTGCAATTAATAATTACCCTTACTGCAAAAAATACATACATAGCAAATAATAGTTATCACCACTGCCAATAAAATACATAGGGCCAGATAATGAGTGGAGCGCTAGCAATTAAGGGACAAGCGATAAGGGGTTTATTGTGTGTGTTTCTGTATGTTGAGTTTTCTGCCCGCATTACAAGTTGAAATTAAAGCTATCGCTTGAGCGCAATCATGATTTACCCTAGAAGGGTTACTGCATCATCAGAGCTCTTGTTAACTGTTTCACAAAACAAAAAATATATTACAAAGTACACTTACACTTAGGGTTGCCACCCAGCCGTTATTTTACCAACATCGCCGGTATTTTTAAGGTTAATGTCAATGTAGAAAATAAATAATAAATATTGAAAGAAAGGCCCTGTCAAAGTGATACTTCTTCTGAGTGTCGTGAATATTATATATAAACAAATGAGCATTTAAAATCAGTCCTATTAGCTTTAGTTTTTGAGTTATGCTGTTTAATTATTTATTCAAATTTATTTTAATGACCAAAAAACTAAAATTATAAAAAAAAAATATTGCACACAAAAGTTATAAGGGCTCAAAATGTCTCAGGTCTTAGAAATAAAAAGGCTGGCAAAGGACTTTAGCATTGAGATTACATACCTAAACATGTATATGTGTGTGTGTGTATATATATATATATATATATATATATATATATAAATTTTTATTTTCTTTTTTAACATAAACTATGAGAAGAGAAATGTAACATCTTAATAAATGTACCATACAAAAATATATATATAAATATCTATATACGTCTATATGTACAGTATGTACATATGTATTTATATGTGTCGGGTTAGCGCACTTGAGAATATGCAATTTGGTTTGCGTGCGAGTAGGGTGCTCCATTGACTTCTATGGGGAATAGGTTATCGCGCACGTGATATTCTAACTTCGGCTTTTTACGCGTGTCGGTTTAGCGCACAAGCAAAAACAGTTTACGTTCAACTCATAATACAAGAGCAAAAAGCCTACTTCTAGCGCAGTTAACGCTCGAGCGGGAGCGCTAAATAGAGCTCCACTTGTAATGGGGCCCATAGTTACGTTACTAATTCTACCCACCTAGAGGCATTCTGGAAAGTGACTTAAGGCACATAAATGTGTCACTGCACACTGGTTGAAAACCACTATTATATAGTATATTGATTTCTAAAACAACCAACTTTCAGTTGCTTTAAGCGGATATGCATTTTTTTGAGATTGTAATATAAAATGTTTAATAATGCATAAAAAAACAAAGATACTTTCAATACTTCAGAATAAATGCACAAAAAAAATACTGACGAAATTCATCAGTATTCATTGGTTTTCTTTAAGTTACTTTTCAGGATTTATTAGTTATTACTTACTTTTTTGACACTGGAGAGCCCTGGTAACCTGATCCTTTTCTCCACAGAGCCTCGGCCGTGCTAACAGGTGACTTAGTGTAGCATCTCCCAGGGCCTTTAGCGAAAACTAATGTAAATGTTTAATGAATATTCCGTATTTGTTTAGTTTTAAATGAAACAAATACCAAATATTGCAGCCAACCAGAATTCAGGGAAATTCATTTCCCTAAATATTTGTCACGAAAGATTCAGACTAACCAATTTTTTTGCAGCTGCACATCTCATATATTTATTTTGTCCCCTTTTCCTGTAATTTAACCCTGCATCTTGTGAGGTTTTTCTGTGAACTAGAATGGCACACTGCAGATGTTGGGAGCCTACAAATGTGTCCCTAATTGGCCAAAGTATAGGTGATAATATATATTACTGCAAAACAGTGCAAGTTTTGATAACAAAATGGCAGTGACAAGCCTTTTCTACACCAGTAACAACTTTTGATGGGCTCCTATAAAAAAAATGAAGAAAGTTTGGCCTTTGAAAAACTATTGCAGCAAACAAGATGTTAATGTATTTATAAAGCAAAGATGATATCATCTCAAATTGCAAAACAATCAGTACTGGAAATTTTAATCAAATTTACTGCATCCAAAAATCATAAGCATGTGTATTATATATTTAATAATGTAAACTTTATTTCAGCACTGCAGTTTACAAATTGTTCAAAAGCCATACTTCAAGTTTTGTTCTCCAATTTCTTGACATTTTTATTAGACTTAAAGTACCTTGAAGTACTGGAATAAGATACTTAGGGGCCTAGTTATCAAGCTGTCAACCTCAAATACGCTGGAATTCCGCAGTGTATTTGTGGCGAGGCTGATACGCCTTAGTTATCAAAGGCTCGAGACCGGCAAAAGTAGAATTTTGTGACGTAAGCTTCGATCCGCCGGACTCAGTCCGACACAGATCGATTCTTACGTCACTCCAGATGTTCCGCACACAAGTGCGGCACAATCTCACTACTTTTGCTAGTTATCAAAAAACTAGCAGGTACGCTCGGCACTTTTACGGCCCAGCGTACCTGGTTTTCAAAGCGCCAGCCTGGAGGCGGCGGATCCCATAGGAATCAATGGGAGTCTGACCATAGCGAAAGTACAAGTTCGCTGCTGACAGACATCCCATTGATTCCTATGGGAGATGTCTGCACCTAACACCCTAACATGTACCCCGAGTCTAAACACCCCTAATCTGTCCCCCCTACACCGCCGCAAGTAAATAAAGTTATTACCCCCTAAACCGCCGCTCCCAGAGCCCACCGCCACCTACATTATACCTATTAACCCCTATCCTGCCCCCCTATACCACCGCCCTCTATAATAACGTTATTAACCCCTAAACCTAATTCTAACACTAACCCTAACGCCCCCCTAACTTAAATATTAATTAAATAAATCTAAATAATATTTTTATTATTAACTAAATTAATCCTATTTAAAACTAAATGCTTACCTGTAAAATAAACCCTAATATAGCTACAATATAAATAATAATTATATTGTAGCTATCTTAGGATTTATTTTTATTTTACAGGCAACTTTCAATTTATTTTAACTAGGTACAATAGCTATTAAATAGTTATTAACTATTTAATAGCTTACCTAGCTAAAATAAAGAGAAATTTACCTGTAAAATAAAAACTAACCTAAGTTACAATTACACCTAACACTACACTATACTTTAATAAATTATTCCTATTTAAAACTAAATACTTACCTGTAAAATAAACCCTAATATAGCTACAATATAAATAATAATTATATTGTAGCTATCTTAGGATTTATATTTATTTTACAGGTAACTTTGTATTTATTTTAGCTAGTTAGAATAGTTATTAAATAGTTATTAACTATTTAATAACTACCTAGCTAAAAGAAATACAAAATTACCTGTAAAATAAATGCTAACCTAAGTTACAATTAAACCTAATACTACACTATCATTAAATTAATTAAATAAACTACCTACAAATAAATACAATTAAATACAATTACATAAACTAACTAAAGTACAAAAAATAAAAAAAGCTGTTACAGAAAATAAAAAAATAAGTTACAAACATTTTACAAATATTACAACAATTTTAAGCTACTTACACCTAATCTAAGCCCCCTAATAAAATAACAAACCCCCAAAATAAAAAAATGCCCTACCCTATTCTAAATTAAATAAAGTTCAACGCTCTTTTACCTTACCAGCCCTTAAAAGGGCCATTTGTGGGGGCATGCCCCCAAAAGTTCAGCTCTTTTGCCTGTAAATGAAAAATACAAACCCCCCCAACATTAAAACCCACCACCCACATACCCCTAATCTAACCCAAACCCCCCTTACAAAAACCTAACACTAATCCCCTGAAGATCATCCTACCTTGAGTCGTCTTCACTCAGCCGAGCAGCGATGGAACCCAAGTGGACATCCGGACCGGCAGAAGTGATCATCCAAGGGGCGCTGAAGAAATCTTCCATCCAATGAAGTCATCATCCAGGCGGCGCTGAAGAAGTCTTCGATCCGGGCGATGTCATCTTCCAATCCGGGTCTTGAATCTTCCTTCCGCCGCCGCGGAACATCCTTCTTCACCGACGGACTACGACGAATGAAGGCTCCTTTAAGGGACATCATCCAAGATGGCGTCCCCTCAATTCCGATTGGCTGATAGGATTCTATCAGCCAATCGGAATTAAGGTAGGAAAAATCTGATTGGCTGATGGAATCAGCCAATCAGATTCAAGTTCAATCCGATTGGCTGATCCAATCAGCCAATCAGATTGAGCTCGCATTCTATTGGCTGTTCCGATCAGCCAATAGAATGCGAGCTCAATCTGATTGGCTGATTGGATCAGCCAATCGGATTGAACTTGAATCTGATTGGCTGATTCCATCGCCCTGATCGAAGACTTCTTCAGCGCCGCCTGGATGAGGACTTCATCGGATGGAAGATTTCTTCAGCGCCCCTTGGATGATCACTTCTGCCGGTCCGGATGTCCACTTGGGTTCCATCGCTGCTCGGCTGAGTGAAGACGACTCAAGGTAGGATGATCTTCAGGGGATTAGTGTTAGGTTTTTGTAAGGGGGGTTTGGGTTAGATTAGGGGTATGTGGGTGGTGGGTTTTAATGTTGGGGGGGGTTGTATTTTTCATTTACAGGCAAAAGAGCTGAACTTTTGGGGGCATGCCCCCACAAATGGCCCTTTTAAGGGCTGGTAAGGTAAAAGAGCGTTGAACTTTATTTAATTTAGAATAGAGTAGGGCATTTTTTTATTTTGGGGGGGTTTGTTATTTTATTAGGGGGCTTAGATTAGGTGTAAGTAGCTTAAAATTGTTGTAATATTTGTAAAATGTTTGTAACTTTTTTTTTATTTTCTGTAACTTAGCTTTTTTTATTTTTTGTACTTTAGTTAGTTTATGTAATTGTATTTAATTGTAGTTATTTGTAGGTAGTTTATTTAATTAATTTAATGATAGTGTAGTATAAGGTTTAATTGTAACTTAGGTTAGGATTTATTTTACAGGTAATTTTGTATTTCTTTTAGCTAGGTAGTTATTAAATAGTTAATAACTATTTAATAACTATTCTAACTAGCTAAAATAAATACAAAGTTACCTGTAAAATAAATATAAATCCTAAGATAGCTACAATATAATTATTATTTATATTGTAGCTATATTAGGGTTTATTTTACAGGTAAGTATTTAGTTTTAAATAGGATTAATTTATTAAAGTATAGTGTAGTGTTAGGTGTAATTGTAACTTAGGTTAGGATTTATTTTACAGGTAAAGTTCTCTTTATTTTAGCTAGGTAAGCTATTAAATAGTTAATAACTATTTAATAGCTATTGTACCTAGTTAAAATAAATTGAAAGTTGCCTGTAAAATAAAAATAAATCCTAAGATAGCTACAATATAATTATTATTTATATTGTAGCTATATTAGGGTTTATTTTAAAGGTAAGTATTTAGTTTTAAATAGGATTAATTTAGTTCATAATATAAATATTATTTAGATTTATTTAATTAATATTTAAGTTAGGGGGGCGTTAGGGTTAGTGTTAGACTTAGGTTTAGGGGTTAATAAATTCATTACAGTGGCGGCGTCGTAGTGGGGGGCAGGATAGGGGTTAATAAATTTATTATAGGTGGCGACGGTGTAGGGGGGCAGGATAGGGGTTAATAAATTTATTATAGATTGCGGCGGGTTCAGGGAGCGGCGGTTTAGGGGTTAAACTATTTATTTAGTTGCGGCGAGGTGCGGGATCAGCAGGATAGGGGTTAATAATTTTATTATAGAGGGCGACGGTATAGGGAGGCAGGATAGGGGTTACTAGGTATAATGTAGGTGGCGGTGGGCTCCGGGAGCGGCGGTTTAGGGGTTAATACAATTGTAAGAGTTGCGGCAGGGTCTAGGAGCGGCGGTTTAGGGGTTAGTAACTTTATTGAGTTGATGGAGGCTCCGGGGGCGCCGGTATAGGGGGTATAACAGTGCAGTTTAGTGTGGGTGCTTAGTGACAGGCTAGCAATAAAGCTGGGAAAAAGCCGAAGAGCAGCGAGATCGGATGAGTGATAACTGTCACAGTCCGCTGCTCATCGCCCCGCGGCTTTTTGACAGCTTTATTTGATAACTTAGGCGTATTTTTTCAGGTCCGCGGCGGCGAAGGTAGGCGAGCTTAGGAGGGCGTATTGGGCCGGCGAAGCCAGAAAAGTAGACGGCTTGATAACTACCCCCCCTTACTGTTAGTATTATCTTTAAAAAAAAATAGAGCATTGAAAAAAATCAGTTTGTCCAAATTTGTTTCCCCAAATATTCGTCTGCTAAAAATTGTTTTGTTTGTTTTTTTGTTAAACAAATGTAAATGTTCCTTTGCTAAGTTTTTTTTAATAAAAATTAAACATTTATAAATGACTTGTACATTGCTTGATTGCATAAATGTAATTTCTGATATAAATGCTTTATTTAGCAATATTATACACAATTGTGTTTCCATAAAATCTGCAAACTTCATATCAAAACTGTTTTGAAAACATCAGCTACGTGGGACTAATATGCTCAGTCAATGTGTCCTGTAGTACATAAACTAAATGGATAGCTAATGAGGCTAGGGAATAAGTACAATATAGTTCTGTTCCGTACAGAATATGGATTACGCTGATTTTGTACTATGTTCCAGTTGCCAGATAAAGTTACTGAAATATGAATTTATCATTTTATGCATTGGGATTAGTATGTAATCATTTTGCAAGTTAAAGGAATAAACAAAACAGGGAAACCATTTTGCATGTCCTTTCCTTCACTAAATTAGCAGTAAAGTCCACACAACAAACTAGTTCATAAAGTGTATCTACTTAGTAAAAATTAAAAAATTGTGACATGGGTAGAATGGAGAGATAACAGAGTGTCTTAGACATTGGAGTGCATTCAACAGAGGGGCAGTTAATAGTGGTGTTCTTCAGGGGTCAGTTCCGGGGCCTGTTTTGCTTAATATTTTTATCAATGATATCAGCAAAGGGCTGCAGGGGAAAGTATAAATGAAGACAAATGGCTGCACATCAGTAGAAAATATAAAATTCACTTCAAACTTATTGTATCTTTGTAAAAAAAAAAAGATACAGAGATGGAGCAAATAATAATCTGACATGTAATGCGCCCCCTAGTGGTGCTACTAGGTGGTGCATAACAGATCAGACCACAATTTGCTCCATGCCTGTATCAAGTGTTTTAACAAAGATATAATAAATGTGTGACTTTATTATTTTTCACTGATGTGCAGCCAATTGTCTTCATTTATGGTTTGTGAAGCAGTGTGGTTCTCTGCTTATTCCAGCTAGAACGTTGCCTGTATATTCAAACTATTTGACGGATGACGTCATCATCGGGCACCTCACATGCCGAGAGTGGAGCCATAAGCTGGTAGTTGCTATGAAAGTTTCGTACATGGGAAAGGTTGTCTATTTGCAGATCACACAAACATTTGTAATAGAATTGATGTCCTGGAGGGTGGAAACAATGAGAAATGAAAAATGGGATAGTTGGGATCTAAAGATGAACATTGCAAAAGGCAAAATTATGCATTTATGAAAGAAAAATACAAACCTTAATGACAAACTCTATGATACTTCACTGGCTGTTACAAAGAGGAATGGAACTTGGGAATTATTATTTCAGATGATTTAAAATGTAATAAACAATGTAGTATAGCAGCAAGTAAGGCCAGTAGAATGCTTGGTTGTATTGGTAAAGGTATTAAGCAGCAGAAATAGTGAGGTTCTTTTGCCACTTTACAGATCATTAGTTAGGCCTCATCTTGAGTATTGTATGGAGTTCTGGAAGCCATATCTCTAGAACAGGGGTGGGCAAGACGTAGATCGCGGTCTACCAGTGGACCGCAAGTGAATTTTTGGGTGACCGCCTGTAAGATAAAAAAGTCTGTATAAGAGAAACATTTCTCACACCTCTACGGCGGTGAGACTCTTCATTTAGAATCTGCATAGAATCTATTCTGAGTGAAGAGCCTTGCCGCCGTATTTGTATGAGAAATGTTTCTCATATGCAGACTTTTCATGACGGCTATGTGTATTTAAGCATGCGCAACGCAATGCATTCTTGATTGTGAGACCGCTGTCCTATTCATATGCAGGTGCGGTACTGTAGATAAGGTGGCGCAGAAGTCCCAGCATGACATAGTAAAGAGAGAGCTCTCGCAGTAACTAAAGAGCTGTATTTTGTTAGTAAAAGAGCACGGCTGATTGCTGTATTAATTTGTAGAAGCAAAATTTTCAGACAGCAGGTCCTTGTCTATGTTCTTACTTTACTGATACCTCCTGCAGAGTAAAATGCACTCTTGCTTCCTGGTCTGCACACCTTAAAGCACCTCAAAGCTTGCTTGGCAGTACAGTAGTACACTGAGAAGTACGGTAGAATCCTATGCAAGAGTAGCAGTTAGAAATTATACACTGAGATATTCAAAATTAGCAGAAAGTATGCAGTGCAAGTCTTTTTCAACAACTTAATAAGGAACTTTTATGTTTTCACATTAAAATATCTGACTTATATTGAGTTTTTGTTGTATTTTGAAATGTTCTAATATTAAATGCATTATTGTAATTATTATTATCCAGAGGTAGCCCTTGCCTTACAAAAGTCTGCCCACCCTTGCTCTAGACGGATATTAAAAAAACTGGAATTTGTTTAAGAGGGCTATTTAAATGGTACATGGTCTAAAAAATATAAACTTACCAGGAAAGACTCAGTGACCTAAATATGTACAGTTTAAAAGAGAAAAGGGAACTATGTGATATGATAGTAACTTTCAATTATATTAAGGGGCTAAGTAAATCTGAGGCTGTGAGTATTTTTCGCAAAAAGATCAACACCAGAACAAGCGGTCATAATCTCAAGCTGAAGTTGGTTCAGGTGTAATTTGCGTAAGCACTTCTTCTTCATGGAAAAGTAGCTCCAACTACTAGTTTATTCTGAGAGTGCTTCCAGGGGCATGGGATGTGTGCCCGGTGTACATTGAGAGTGCATTCCTTGTTTTGCATATATTATTTTGAGAGGCCACATCTAGGTAGTACCACCCCCATAAGTGCTTTATTAAAAGCCAGCATGGAAGCTGGACTGGTACAGTGATTTTTTTTACCTGTGTCTTCAGCAAACTGTTCTCAATATTAAGAGGACACAAAACCCAAAAATTTTTCTTTTGTGATTAAGATAGAGCATACAGTTTTATTATTTTTTTTCAATTAACTTGCGTTATCAAATGCTAAATATAACATTGATATGGAGATTTGTTTTTGAAACATAAAATGTACCAACATGATGTCATATGGCAACTTCCAGTTCTAACAATGGTTTGGCACAAGCTTGGTGTGTTCTGGCAATTGATTTTCTGATTGCCAAGCAAATGGGTGAGTGATCACGGTTGAGGTATAAGCTCACTGTTTTGTAACTGGTCTTATTGTTCTGACATAATGTCCCCGAAATGTTAATACATTTAACAGTTTGATTTAGCCCACAAATCATAAGTGTGCTACTATATGTTGGAAATGATCATATTTATATTTTGTTTTGTTAAAATTAAAAAAGAGAGAAATAGATCTAGCCCTACATGGTAATTATTTATCAGAATATCCTTGTTTGAGTCATATTCCAGGATTAAGAATTTGAAATATCCCCACAATATGATAGGACAATCTTGAGTTCTTTAGATTTAATTTTATTGGTTATAGAGGAAATCACACTTTGCTTAATAAAGATAAAATGTATATTCAGGTTATTCAGAACAGACATAAACAGACATTTAGTACAGAAAATTGGTTAAACAAATTAAGGCAACAAATTAATCAATATCACACTGATCTAATAACTTTTAAAAATAAAAAAACTTGAAAGGGTGAATACTGACTATGAAAATGGAACCATATGTAGATGGCTGACAAAGACCCAAGAGGGCAGACCTAACTGTAGACATCATCATAGATAAGTCAGATTTGACACTATGGACTCTAGAAGGGGTGTCTTATCTGACATGGATAGAGAAGGGTTATCAAGTAACATTTTAAGCCCTAGTCCTCCTCAACCACATAAAAGACAATCAACTGAATGGGGTAGATCTCAACCTTTTTTAGGGGTTTTGTCACATTCCAGGAAGGAGAAACCATAGGCGATACATTAGGAGGCCATGGGGTTCCACATTGACCCCCACGCAGAAGCAGGTAGTTCAGGAAGAAAATATAGTAACCAATCTTAACTCACACATTTTTACAACTCCAGACAGGACATTACTTAATAAGGGATTTACATTTATTCCCAGTTAATGTGACGGAACTCAATTTTTTTGATTGATCTGTAAAGATTCCAACAAAACCTAAAAATTAGGGAATTATTTTAGGATACTAGAGGGCAGGGGCGAAAAACAAACTACTAGATTCCAAAAAGAGCCTTTGAGCCTGTCATTTTTAGTTCTTGTGTCACAATCTTTACTAGGCTAGTACAACTAGACATGCTTAACATGTTTTAACTTAGAAATTGAAAACGCCATTAATTAATAATACTGTTGCTACAGTTTGCTTTAAAATGAAGTGACGGTAAAGACTGTACAATTTTTGAACTTGCAAATAACTAAAGAAGACAGTAGATAAAACACCACACTATATCCAAATCCACAGATCGAAACTCTATTCTGTTGATAGTTGCCATCCACCATCTCTACTTAGGGGCATATTCAAATCACAAATGATTAGGAACCTTAGAAATAATAGTGATACAGAGATGGAGGTCTCTCCACTGCAGGAAATCAATCGGAAGTTCATTTAAAGAGGCTATAAAGCACGGAAGGTAGACTCTTAGATACTACAACTAGAAGTATGATAATCAGCAAACTTTTCTCAAAAGGAAAATTACTGAGGAGCAGCATAAAAAGCTATAATTAGTAACAATGTTTGCCCCTACTCGCTCTACAGTGGCTTCTATCATCAGGAAGATTTGGAACAGTTTGGCTGCGGACTCTAAATTACTTCAAAGGGGTCACTGCTATTGTTGAATATCGATGGTATACCTATCTTAAGAATCTGTTGGTCAAAATGTATCTGGTTAAATGCTATGTAGATACAACTAAGATTAAAATTAACATCAAGGGATGTTACAAATGTCCAAGTTGAGTAAACTGCAATGGAATTATTTAAACTTAAATATGCCATCATGCAATAAATTATGCAACATCCAGTTTTCACTTACCTGCACTATTGTTTTTGTGATATATGTACTGATTTGCTGATGTGCCAATATTAGGTTGGAAAAACCAAAGGTACTCTTAGAGAATGGATGGTCAATCACAAGATGGTCATTAGACAGGCTTTATTCTGATCAACCAGTGGCAAGACACTGGGCACAAAAAGGACACTTGGTTGCTTCAATAAACATCATTCTCATAGATCATGTACCTATTTTACCAAGGGGAGGCGATTGTGAAAAACTGCTATTGAAGAAAGAAGTAGATACCATTTATCCAAATGGACTTAATTCTATCACTGCAAACTTTAAATAGCAGAGAGCTCTCATTATTTTATATGGGAGACAGCTTGCCATTAGCAGGGGCAGCCCCCCTTTTTTAATAGAATTCAATGAGGGCTGCCCATGCGAGTGTCAGTGTGGAAAACCAAGACTAGGCCAGCAAACGTTTTACAATTTGCCCAAAGAGAGAGAAAGATGAGTATATGAAGTTATTTAGATAACAAAAAGGCAAAAATGATTTGCATTTCTACTATCAAAAGAAAAAATCATCTATCGATCGAGTAACGGTATCTTAATAAAATGAAATCCTACACTAATCACGTAAGAAATAACTTATTTACCCTTCTCATCAACCAGGATAAATGTTTCACGTGCTTTTTTGTAGTTTTAAAATAACATTTTCCTGTTAAAAAAGCTATTTGTTATATAGATTAATGAGAATTGAGCATGTTATATGTTTGTGTTTTATGATAAAACCTTAAGCAGTAGTTTAAGTTGCAAAGTTAAAAGTTTAATCTTTCAAGTGAGATATTTAACCAAATTCCCACCTGGCCTTTGTTCCTTTGGAAGTCAGAAGTATTAATTCACAAGGGGAAATTGATCAAACATTGTATTGCTGCATTCCACAAGAATTAAATGTCTGCAAATATATTGAAATATATAATTAAATGATAAAACAGACTTGAAGCATATGAATCTGGAATAGGATGAAAGGTGAAACTAGATTCTTTTTATTTATATTCAAAGGGATAGAGAATTGCTTAAAGCTTCCTAAAGTTATGAACTGCAGAGCTCATTTTAATCTTATTTTAAATGTAACAGTTGTATGGGGAGAAATTTAATTAAAATAATACATTTGTGATAGATTTTTTATACAAAATGGAAATCAATGGAGTATCATTTACCCCGCTGTTAACACAAAAAGAAATATCTGCAGTGGCGGTTCCAGAAACCTATTAATGGGAAGGGGGCAAACACTTGCCTGCATAAGTTAGTACAGCATATGGGTGAGTATGGGTGGGGCAGGTTTGTGAATATTGTTTGGGTGAAACTTATCGGTCTGGGGTGTGTCTGGTTATTTAGGGGTGTGGTTAAGCACCCTGGTGATGTTTCTAAGCAGGAACAATCAGTAACTGGGAGAGACTACATACTTCCTCAGCACAATGAATATGCAACTTAATAGATTGGAGGTGGTTGCACCGCCATGAACCTTTGTGCATCTCTGAAGATCTACCACTGGGCCAAGGTTAAAGTCTTCAGGAACTCTAATAAAAAGCATTAAATCGAGATTGTACACGATTTTTTTTGCATAAATGTTTTGTAGATGATCCATTTATATTGCCCAACTGGGAGTGTTTTTGTAACAATGTATAGTTTTGATTATTTTTTAAATATATCGTGCTGATTTTCAGATTCCTAACCAAGCCCCAAAGTTTCAGATGTATACACTCATTTACAGACTCCTGCTGGCTCCTGTTTGTCTAATCTGTCTTTTCATATGCAGGGAAGAGGGTGGGGGTATCTACTCCCAGCCCCTTTCACTGGGTGTTCCAGCTAACCTCACCAACAGTGATTAACTTGGAGCTTCTAAGTCATTTTTGAAAAGGTTTTATACTGGATTTTTATATCAGTATCTGTGCGTATTATTCTTTATAGTATTTTCTATTACATGCAGTTATATTAAAATTGGTATATACTGTCCCTTTAAAGAGGCATGAAGCATTGATAGCTAACACATATTGTTTATTCATTCTAAAAGAGAGAATTTTGAAATGTATAACAGCGCTTTCTTTTTTTAATTTTTTTTTAATAAGCTACCTGTTTGATATGTCATTGTCATCAAGTGAAAAATAGATAGCTACTGTAGATATCAGTTTTACATCACTTTAATTTTAAACTTAAAATATTGTTGTCGTATTATTAGGTTAAGGTGAAATCTAATATACAAGTAGCAATGCTTAAAAATGTGTTAAAGGGACATTATACACCAATTTTCATTTGACTGCATGTACACTACTATAAAGAATAATATGCACAGATACTGATATAAAAATCCAGTATAAAAGCTTTTAAAAACTTACTTAGAAGCTCCCAATTTAGCAATGTTATGAGGTTAGGCTGGGACACCCACTGAAAGGGGCTGAGAGCAGACCCTCCCCCTACTACTGCATATGAAAAGACCCATTATTCAAGCAGAAGCAATCTGAAGTATATATACATCAGTATACATCTAAAACTTTTGGGGTTTGGTTAGGAGTCTGAAAATCAGCACAATGTTATTTAAAAATAAGCAAAACCTATACATTGTTACAAAAACACCCCCAGATGGGCTATATAAATGGATCATCTACAAAATGTATGCAAAGAAAAATCTAGTGTTCAATGTTTCTTTAAGGAGTTAAACATAAATATGCTTGCAGCAAAAAATGCAATATATTCAGGATGAGGCCTAGCCAAATTTAAGTAAGCAAGCACTTAAAGGGACATTAAACACTAAATACATGCTAGATAGAATGATGCATTCAAAGAAAAGATAAGTCCATGACTAATATGTAGATGTATTTTTTTAAAGTTTTATTAGTTGTTTAAAAAGTGACAAAATAAGTGTCAAGTTTTAGTGTCTATAAAACACTGGGAGCTGCCATGTTGTAACTTGTGTTACCTTCTCTGCTGTGGCCAATTAGAGACAGTTATAAATAGGTCACTAGAGTGTGCAGCCAATGGTTGTGCTGGATTTAACAGTGCTCTGCACTTCCATTTCTAACAGGAACTGAAAAGCTCACAATTTCAGAATGGAATTACAGGCAAAGAGGACAAAATAAATAATGAAAGTATATTGCAGAGCTGTTTTATATATACAATTTATCATTTTATATTTACCATCTCAAAGTGTTTAATGTCCCTTTAAGAGGACAAACAAAGGGCTAGATTTATTAAAGCTGAGGCATACAGGGGCACATATACGCGCTCCTGTACGCCTCAGCACGCCTGTGGCGGGACGAAAATACCCGCAGGTATTCGGCATTGCACACGAGCGCAATTTTGCGCTCGCATGCAATCCTGCCCTCTGCCCGCGCACAGCCAATCACGCGCGGGCAGGAGCTGTCAATCTCCTCGGTCTGACTAGACCGAGGAAATTGAATTTTGCCAGATTAGAGGTGGCGAAGAGGCTCAGGAAGCAGCGGTCTAGTGACCGCTGCTTGATAAATGACGGCGAGCAAGTTCTTGAGAGAACTTGCTGCCGTATGGGCTTAATAAATCTAGCCCAAAGTGTGAACACAGCTAATTCACAAAGGTACAGTCTACTCCAAAAAAAATATTTTTAAAAAGATAGATAACGCCTTTACTGCCCCCAGCTTTGCACAACCAACATTGTTATGTCAAAGTACTTTATAACCTTTAAACCTCTAAATGCCTGTCTGCCTCTAAGCTAGTACAGGCTGCCTCTTATCTCAGAGCATCTTCATAGCTTTTCACAAGCTGACAGCACTGGTTCATGTGTGCCATATGGATAACATTGTGCTCACTCCCATGCAGTTATTCATGAGGCGACACTAATTGGCTAAAATGCATGTCTGTAAATAACACTGAGATAAGGGCAGTTTGCAAAGGCTTATGTACAAGGTAATCACAGAGGTAAAAAGTATATTAATATAACCATGTTGGTTATGCAAAACTGTTGAATGGGTAATAAAGGGATAATCTATATTTTTAAACAATATTAAAATTTGGTGTAGATTGTCCCTTTAAGGCAATGTGCGCATTAAGGAATAAAAGGAAATCACTCTCACTAGTAGTAATTGAGAATTACATCAGAAGCTAAGCTAATAATGATGTAGAAATAATTCCAAGTAACAGGGTGAGCACTGACTTCAAACGTCAATTCACAAGAGGGTTTGAGGGGCTCAACCTTGCCATGGAAGTCTGAAGGATAACAGGAAACAACAAAATCCTGAATATTTTGCTGCTGAATTGAATGACAAAGAGAGTGTCTGCTGTTTTGAACCACAGAACTTGGCAAATGAACTAACAACAGAAGAGCTGGCACACATATCTCGAAGCCCGTCAAATGAGCTGATATTCTGAAGCTTGACGGAAGAACTGGTACTCTGAAGCTTGAAAGAAGAGCTGACATTTAGCTGTCAACTGTAACTACCCTGAAAAGAAATACAATTCTTAGAAAACAAAGTAAAAAGTGCTGTTAAAGGGACATTCCCTCCTTTTTTCTGTTCAATCTGAAATAGAAAAATGTAATGAGCTGGTTGACTATCCCATCCAAAAACCATTGACATTAAAAGGACAGTGTACTGTTAAATGGGGTTTCCCTTTAAGTGTCTCCAATGACTTGTTATACCAGTTGCAGAGTATAAAATGCATAAAATTCAGTATATAGTGATGGACTCTCCATAGACAAACGTTGGCAGTACAATGAGTCATACAGAAGAGCTCAGTAACTTTAAACGTAGCACTGTCATAGGAAGCCACATTTGCCACAAGTCAGTTCATGAAACTTTTGTCCTTCTAGATCTGCCCCAGTCAACTGTAAGTGCTATTATTGTGAAGTTGAAGCATCTAGGGGCAGGAGCCCAGCCACAAAATGGCAGACCATGCAAGCCACTAAGTGCTGAAACATGTGGTGCATAAAAATGACATATTAGCTGTTGCATCACTCACTACAAATTACCTCTTGAAGCAACATCAGGACAAGAACTGGGAGCTTTATTAAATGGGTTTCCATGGCTGTGCAGCTGTAAATTACCTGTACATTAACAAGCTCAATGCCAAGCATCAGCTGGAGTTGTGTACAGCTTCCCACCACTGGACTCTGACTGGACTCTGGAGCAGTGGAAAAGTATTCTGTGGAGTGATGAATCATGCTTCACTATTGGGCAGTCCGATGTAAGAATCTGGGTGTGGTGATGTCAGGAGACTGCTGCCTACTGGAATGGACAGTTCTTACAGTAAAGTTTGGTGGAGGAGCAATAATGGTCTGAGGCTGTTTTCCATGGTTTGGGCTAGGTCCATTAGTTCCAGTGAATGATCATTTTAATGCTACAGGACAAAAAGACATTTAGACATTTAGGTGCTTCCAACTTTGTGCCAACAGTTTGGTGAAGGTTATTTCCTGTTCCAGCATGACTGTGCCCCTATACACAAAGCAAGGTCCATGATGACAGGGTTTGCAGAGTGTACTGTGGAGGAATTTGAGTGACCTGCACAGAGCCCTGACTTTAACTCCACTCAACAACTTTGGGATGCATTTGAACAATTGTGAGCCAGACCTTCTCGTCCAACATCAGTGGTTGACCTTAAAAAGTGCTCTTTGGATGAATGGCCACATATTCCCACATATGCACTCAATAATCTTGTGGAAAACCCTTTTCAGAAGAGTGGTGGCTGTTATAGCCGTAAAGGGAAGGGGGCTGGGGAAACTGTACATTTTTCTCAATCTTGTTTGATTGTATCTGCATTTGACAAAGGGACCAATGTGGTCTTGAAACGTTATGCTCTATTTTTAATCTTGATATATTAAATGTGAAGTTTTACTGCAAAGACCAATGAGTGCTTATTTTTGCTAAACTATATATATATATATATATATATATATATATATATATATATATATATATATATATATATACATACAATCCATTTATGTGTTTATATGTTTATTTATATGTATGTATATATATATAAATATATATATATATATATATATATATACACAGTATATATGTATACACAAATAAATACATAAGTTCATATGTACACACATATATACATACATTTTATACATATATATTTTTAGACATGTATATGTATGTATCTCTATGTTAAAGCCTGCAGGACCTTTTTTCTAATACCTGAGACCTCATGTCTTTGAGCCCTTTCTTTGTGCAATATTTTTATTAGATAGTGTTATTATGAGTGTAGCTGTACATTTAAATGTATTTTTTATGTGGTTTGTGGCACTTTTTCGAATCATGTACCAGTTAACCAGGTTCACAGAAAATCATTTCAGCGTAAATCGTGATTACGCTCACATGTTCGTATTTAATTCCAAATTTTCATACAAGCAGAATTTAACTTGCAAGCAAATGGTCTCAAAACCCCCAAATCGCTGGTGCGCAAACAATAGTGCTCCACTCATAATCTAGCATTAAATGTATTAAATGTACTAAATTGTTTGCAAATAGCTCCTTTATCTTTATTGTGTCAATTGAAAAAAGCTGATTTTTCCTCTTAAATATGCTGCCTGCGATCAAAATGTCAATACTTAAGTATTGGCTATAGAAAACCTAAGTAAACAAGCCAGTAGAAAAAAAATGACACATCCACTTGAGGGTTTGAGTGACATGTATTAAAATGTTCATTTTTGATTGTTTTCGATTGTTATTAAAACAAATATAAGAAAGGGAAGAAAGTTTATACAAAGTTATAAGTTAAGGAGGGCTGATCTTCCTACATATTGAGACCATTTTAATGGGTTGTGTTTTCAAAGAGCGAAAACATCTATTTGATAAAAAAAAAAAAAAAAAAACTAAAGGAAATATTTCCTATAGATTTTATACTCTGCAACTGGTATAACAAGTCATTGGAGATATATTAAGTGAAAATCAATATTACAGTAAACTGTCCCTTTAATGCCCATAACTTTAAAATGGGATGTCCATATACTTTTGGCCATGAACTGTATATGTTTTTTCAATTTCAGATATGTACAAAATACATATGACGATATTTCTATTTGTGTTAAAAAATTAATAACTTGGTAAAAGTTATATAGATTTATCAAGCTAGAAACCACCCATGTGGTATTTCATCACACTCAAATATCTCATATAGATCAGACTGACATAAAATATAGGAGTTATGGGATAGGAAACTGCAATCCTTGGCTGCACATGTAGGATCCTAATCTGTGAGTCATGTACCATCCAAACATTAATAAGCAAATGGAAATGCTGTTGCAACACCGATACTCTCACTCGTTCAATGGTCTCAAAGCAATATGGGTAAAATCAATAGCTTTAAGCACATTTTGGTAGGTTGGTAGCTATGGAGAAATGTAATTTTAGGTTGTGCAACACTGCCCCTTCTTGGGTGTAGACATAAAGAGGCCTATTTAACTAATGTCTGTCGGACCTGATCCGACAGTGCGGATCAGGTCCGGCAGACATCGCTGAATGCGGAGAGCAATACGTTCTCCGTATTCAGCATTGCGCCAGCAGCTCACAAGACCTGCTGGTGCAACGCCGCCCCCTGCAGACTCGCGGCCAATGGGCCGCCAGCAGGGGGGTGTCAATCAACCTGATCGTACTCGGGTTGAATTCCGGCGATTCCTGTCCGCCTGCTCAGAGCAGGCAGACAGGGTTATGGAGCAGCAGTCTTTAGACCGCTGCTTCATAACTAGTGTTTCTGGCGAGTCTGAAGACTCGCCAGAAACATGGGCCCTCAAGCTCCGTTCAGAGCTTGATAGATAGGCCCCAAAGCATCATTTGAAACTAATTCTATACTGCCAGATGTTTTATGAAATCAGTGATTTTCTTTGTCCTTATGAGAGGTTCCATGTACTCACTAATTATATTATACAAACCCAATATGGATTACCTAATCAGTCTGGAAATTTATCTCACAAGGAAATCATTGGGTACCATCTTGTAGCTCCTCTCTGTCTGATTATGCACTAGCTTGTGATGTTCTGCAAACCTTCCAAATCTTCTCAGAGCCATCAAGCTTGCAGCCTATAGAATTAGCTCAATATTGCCCTATTTCTATGCATTTTGATATGACTTCTGTCTCACAGGTGAAAGTGTCCTGGCATTACTGACTACATGACTGCCGACTGTATAGAGGGGTGAAATATGAAAAAAGCTTTTTGTTCCTATGGTGTAACAATGTCAGTGGTGTAAAATACATATTTTTACATTAGTCTCTATGACATTTGCAGGTATGGAAGTGTAAAACATGAGAAAATGTACTTGCACTGGTAAAATTAATATCCACTATTGGTATACCACTGTGATATCATATAGGGTTTTACAGTATCTTTTTGTGTCCACAGCTTGGTACATATTGCTAATACACTAAATTGTTAAATAATCATTTTGTAAAAGGTAAAAATGTTGAAAAACTAAATATCACTACATTGCAATAATAAATATAATATACACAATCATGTCCACACAGAATTTAAGGAAAAGTTTTACTCTCTAAGATGCAATATTTGGATGGTAGAACATACACAGAATTAGAATACACCACATATCAGCACCAATGGTTTTGTGTTATAGATGCCAATGTAATCAATTTCTATGCTATTGTTTTTATTAGAGTTTGCAACAGACATTTATAAATCCCATAAGAACAATAAACATAGCTTCTAAATCAGATTATTCATCAATATGGACTTAATTATCACTGATTTTAATCAATTAAGATATTATTTACGTTATTAAAAAAAAGTCTTTTTATGCATGTAAAAATTAACAGATAAATTGTTGCAAAAAATAAATAATATATATATATATATATATATATAAAATTCAAGTTGTAATAATGATTTCAAAACTACTACATAGTCATGAATAGCTTTTCATTACATTTTTAAATACAACACCATTCTAATTATTTAGAAAGCCATAATGCAATAAAATCGTAATGCAGTCTCTTAAAGGGACAGTCAAGTCCAAAAAACACTTTCATGATTCAAATTGGGTATGTAATTTTAGACAACTTTCCAGTTTTCTTTTATCACCAATTTTGCTTTGTTCTTTTGGTATTCTTAGTTGAAAGCTAAACCTAGGAGGTTATTATAACTGTGTTGGTTATGCAAAACTAGGGAATGGATAATTAAGGGATTATCTATCTTTTAAAACAACAACAATTCTGGTGTTGACTGTCCCTTTAAGCGGGTTTGCACCCATAAACTCCACCAATACTTTGCATTGAAAAAATTAAACAAAGATATTCCAATCACTCTCCAACCTTGCAGCTAGATTACGAGTTGTGAGTTAAGGTAAAAAAGCAGCGTTAAGAGATCCTAACGCTGCTTTTTTACGCCCGCTGGTATTACCAGTCTTGAAGGTTTAGGGTCACGCACACTTCTTTGGCCTTACCGCAAAACGACTTACGGAAACTTTGTAAAGTCTTTTTTCTATGGGACTTCCATAGCGCTGGTATTACGAGTCTGTCCTGGGAGGCCAAAAAGTGAGCGGTACACCCTACCCTGTCAAGAGTCCTAACGCATTTAAAAGTCAGTAGTTAAGAGTTTTATGGTACAACGCTGTAACATAAAACTCATAACTAAAGTGCTAAAAAGTACACTAAAACCCATAAACTACCTATTAACCCCTAAACTGAGGCCCTCCCGCATCACAAACACTATAATAACATTTTTAACCCCTAATCTTGCGCTCCGGACACCGCCACCACCTACATTATATTTATGAGCCCCTAATCTGCTGCCCCCAACATCGCCGGTTAATATGTTTATTATTGAGGCGGCGACATTGGGGGTGGCAGATTAGGGGTTAATATGTGTAGGTAGGTGGAGGCGACATTGGGGGCGGAAGATTAGGTTTTAATAAATATAATGTAGGTGGCGGCGATGTTGGGGGCAGCAGACTAGGGGTTCATAAGTATAATGTAGGTGGCGGCGGTGTCCAGAGCGGCAGATTAAGGGTTAATAAGTGTAAAATTAGAGATGTTTAGACTCGGGGTTCATGTTAGGGTGTTAGGTGTAGACATAACTTTTATTTCCCCATAGGAATCAATGGGGCTGAGTTAAGGAGTTTTACGCTGCTTTTTTGCAGGTGTTAGACCCTGTTGATTTCTATGGGGAAATCGTGCATGAGCACGTATGACCAGCTCACCGCTGACTTAAGCAGCGCTGGTATTGCAGCGTTTACAAAGCTTGACATTTATAGGTTTAAATTTAAAATTATGCAAAATTATATGAAATTGTTAATTGCATAAATCAAAAATTGTTATTGAGTGAAAAACTAGCATTTACATTAATGACTAATCATCAGCACTGAATCAGTCATTACAGGTATTACATTGCCTAACTGGGAAAACTCATTAGAATTGGCTGGGAAACATCTTTTTTATTATTTTTTTTTAAAATATTTTATTAGAGTTTCCAATAAAAGTAAATTAAAAGAAAAAGCAATATTACAATGTTGGCATAGTCAACAAAAATCAGAACAGCTTAGTCAAAATCTTAGCAGGACATCCAATAATATTAAGCAATAATTATCAACTAAGTTTGAGTATATCTGATACTATGATACAAACAAATCATGACTATTACTTAAACAGTGTTTAATGAACGTAAAGGAAACCGGGTTTTAAACAATAGTGCATGCATGAGATACCTTAGCAAATATGCAACACATACAACAAAACACATATATCTCACTACCACCTTTCTTACCTTCCATGACAACAAAAGGGACTATTTGTGGATCCCATGATACTACTTTATGTCTGAAGGAAAGTAATCACTAAACAGATAAATACAAATTCTCTCTTGGACCTTATAGAAATATAGGCCTAGATTTGGAGTTTGGCGGTAGCCGTGAAAACCAGCGTCAGAGGCTCCTAACGCTGGTTTTAGGCTACCGCCGGTATTTGGAGTCATTCAAAAAAGGGTCTAACGCTCACTTTTCAGCCACAACTTTTCCATACCGCAGATCCCCTTACGTCAATTGCGTATCCTATCTTTTCAATGGGATCTTTCTAACTCCGGTTTTTAGAGTCTTGGCTGAAGTGAGCGTTAGAAATCTAATGACAAAACTCCAGCCGCAGAAAAAAGTCAGTAGTTAAGAGCTTTCTGGGCTAACGCCGGTTCATAAAGCTCTTAACTACTGTGCTCTAAAGTACACTAACACCCATAAACTACCTATGTACCCCTAAACCGAGGCCCCCCCACATCGCAGACACTCGATTAAATTTTTTTAACCCCTAATATGCCGACCGCCATCTACGTTATACTTATGTACCCCTAATCTGCTGCCCCTAACACCGCCGACCCCTATATTATATTTATTAACCCCTAACCTGCCCCCCACAACGTCGCAGCCAGCTACCTACAATAATTAACCCCTAATCTGCCGACCGCAAAGAGCCGCCACCTACATTATAGCTATGTACCCCTAATCTGCAGCCCCTAACACCGCCGACCCCTATATTATATTTATTAACCCCTAATCTGCCCCCCTCAACGTCGCCTCCACCTGCCTACACTTATTAACCCCTAATCTGCCGAGCGGACCGCACCGCTACTATAATAAAGTTATTAACCCCTAATCAGCCTCACTAACCCTATAATAAATAGTATTAACCCCTAATCTGCCCTCCCTAACATCGCCGACACCTAACTTCAATTATTAACCCCTAATCTGCTGACTGGAGCTCACCGCTATTCTAATAAATGTATTAACCCCTAAAGCTAAGTCTAACCCTAACATTAACATCCCCCTAAATTAAATATAATTTTAATCTAACGAAACTAATTAACTCTTCTTAAATAAATTATTCCTATTTAAAGCTAAATACTTACCTGTAAAATAAATCCTAATATAGCTACAATATAAATTATAATGATATTATAGCTATTTTAGGATTAATATTTATTTTACAGGTAACTTTGTATTTATTTTAACCAGGTACAATAGCTATTAAATAGTTAAGAACTATTTAATAGCTAAAATAGTTAAAATAATTACAAATTTACCTGTAAAATAAATCCTAACCTAAGTTACAATTAAACCTAACACTACACTATCAATAAATAAATTAAATACAATTCCTACAAATACAATGAAATAAACTAACTAAAGTACAAAAAATAAAAAAGAACTAAGTTACAAAAAATAAAAAAATATTTACAAACATTAGAAATATATTACAACAATTTTAAACTAATTACACCTACTCTAAGCCCCCTAATAAAATAACAAAGCCCCCCAAAATAAAAAAATGCCCTACCCTATTCTAAATTACTAAAGTTCAAAGCTCTTTTACCTTACCATGCCCCAAGAAGTTCAGCTCTTTTGCCTGTAAAAAAAAACATACAATACTCCCCCCCCCAACATTACAACCCACCACCCACATACCCCTAATCTAAAGCAAACCCCCCTTAAATAAACCTAACACTAAGCCCTGAAGATCTCCCTACCTTGAGTCGTCTTCACCCAGCCGAGCCAAATTCTTCATCCAAGCGGAGCAAGAAGAGGTCCTCCATCCGGTAGAAGTCTTCATCCAAGCGGGGCAGAAGAGGTCTTCCATCCGATTGAAGTCTTCATCCAAGCGGAATCTTCTATCGTCATCCATCCAGAGCGGCAGCATCCTGAAGACCTCCGACGTGGAACATCCATCCTGGCCGACGACTGAACGACGAATGACGGTTCCTTTAAATGACGTCATCCAAGATGGCGTCCCTCAAATTTTGATTGGCTGATAGGATTCTATCAGCCAATCGGAATTAAGGTAGGAATATTCTGATTGGCTGATGGAATCAGCCAATCAGAATCAAGTTCAATCCGATTGGCTGATGTGCAGACATAGGAAGTGTTTCCCCATAGCAAACAATGGTGGAGACATAGGAAGTGTTTCCCCATAGCAAACAATGGGGCTGTGTTAGGAGCTGAACGCGGCTTTTTTGCAGGTGTTAGGTTTTTTTTCAGCTCAAACAGCCCCATTGTTTCCTACGGGCGAATCGTGCATAAGCACGTTTTTGAGGCTGGCCGCGTCCGTAAGCAACACTGGTATCGAGAGTTGAAGTTGCGTTAAATATGCTCTACGCTCCCTTTTTGGAGCCTAACGCAGCCATTCTGTGGACTCTCAATACCAGAGTTATTTTAAAGGCCAGAAAAAAGCCAGCGTTAGATACGAGGGTCGTTACCGACAAAACTCTAAATCTAGCCGATAGAAAGGTCAATATATGACATCGCTCTCATCTTCTAAAAACTAGTACAATGTATTCCTAGAAGATGATATAACCTATATTCGACATCCAAGAAATGGGGCCCATAATGCCTAGTGCTCTCAGAAGAGTATTTCATACATGAGTAGAGTAAAGTAACTGGACCCGCTCTAAATTAATGCTGGGTTCAGGAGGTCAAGCCTTTTATATTATTCTCTTATAAATTACAAAAATAAGTAAATAAAAAGGAGCGCCCTGCTTAGAGGAATATATAACTACACCAAATTGGGTCATAACTGCAGAATAAGCAGAGTGGTGCTCTTATATGGCTGCTTAGAACGAAGGGGTCAATCACAATCAGAACTAAGGGTTCAATCACAATCTTTTAAATACCAAATAAAAGATAACTCAGTTTTGGACAATATGGGCATTGCGTTATTTCAGTGATCACAATCAAGAATGGATCTGGCTACTTAAAAGCCCACAGTCATAAATTAGTTTTTAATAGGAAAGTTTCCAAGAATGTGCTTTTGGAAATGCAAGGTTCTACATTTTGGAAGTAAAAAACAGGCAATCTATTATTAAAATGGGACTAGACTTAGCCAAATAGAGGAGGAAAGGAGTTTGGGAGTAGTAATAAGATAATAAGCTAAAGGTGGGTGCAAAATGCAGGGCAGCAGCTATTAAGTGCAGTGCAGTTCTGGGGACCAATCTAAAAAAAACTGTCAGAGAAGGGCTACAAAGCTAATAAGGGGAATGTAGAATTTAAGCATTGAGGAGAGGTTTGACAAACAGGGTCTTTTTTCTCTAGAAAAAATGCACTTGAGATGTGATATGATTACATTAAATACAGTTAGCCAAGGCCATATACAGAGATGGCAGAGGCTCTATTTATTTCAAGAAAGGCTGGAGGAAAGGAGATTTAATCTCCTGCAACGTAAATGTTTTTTCACTGTGAGAGCAATAAAATTGTGGAACTCATTACCTGAGGAGGTAGTAAATTCCAATACCCTAGCTACATTTAAAAATAGTTTAGAAACATTCTGTCTAGAAACAGAATTCAGGGATATGATTGCTTGTGTTAAATAGGTCACCTTTTTTAATGGGATTAAATTAAGCTCAACTTGAACTTTTTTGTAATATTAAGATTTGCATAGGTTGAACTCGATGGACTTCTGTATTTTTTCAACCTCATCTACTATGTTACTATGTGGTTGATAAGTACTTTTTATAGGGATTGAAACTGGGAAGCCAAACAAAACTGTCACATAAAATGGCCATTTTACACCTTTTAAGATTACATGATTCATTGACATGTGTAGATTAACCTATTGTATTACGAATCCATCTTGATCACTGATAAACAATATAAATTCCATTTGTATGCAGGCATGATGGGTATACTGAATAAGGTTCTTCAATTATTATATTGGCACATATATATATTAAGTCTGGCACAAATCATCCAAACAGTTATTTAATATTAAAGATTAATTGTTGCAACGCACAAAGAGTGACTATACAAGAGCGCCATACCCACACAACACTGGGAAATAATTAGTATTATATCATATCGTTGCTGAAGCCTATCAGGAGTTAAAAGCTCAAAGTGCTGTCCTATACACAAATATATTTATAAACTCTTTAAAGAGTTAAGATATTTTTTTGTGAAGTGACATAAACTAAGTGTAAGGGACATTTGATTTTTTTATGCTGGTAATAAAGCTATTGCATTGTGGTTTTAAGTTGCACGCCCATTTTTTATGTTGTTTTATTTAAATGGATACACACACCACTAATGAGACTGATACAATAAGTTAATCTTATTAACAACATAATAAAAAAAATTGTTTTCTTTGGGACTGTAAGTGCTAATGTATTCTTTTTGTGTTTTTTTTTAACCCATCAAATCTAGATTTCAATTAAAAACTACATAAACACCTATACCCAATAAATAATAATGATGAGAACATAATTTTATACGGAACAAGCATAGTCCCTAGATATCACGCAAAGTAGTGCCATTGGTTTATATTTTAAAAGGTTAATAATAAAAAGCCTATTTAGCTGTTCACAAAGTATTGTATGCTATTTCACACTAGGAAAAACATGATTACAGCACTTTTCTTAATATATTACTTTGACTTTTGCTTATGGAAAAGGAACACAATTCTTATATATTCAATATTAGTGTTTTATATTTATTTTATCTGCGACATGCAGAGTTTTTTTTTCTTTATTCCATAAACGAATAGATATAATATGTAGGGAATTGTAGCCTTTTGTTACTAACCATGAAGTGGTTTCCTATTTAGTGTAATTGTAGGGTTTTCAGATCAGAATCAAAAGCTGTTGGCAAATATGTTGGTCATTATTCAATCTGACATTCCAACCTGCAATTTCATATACATTTTTTACAAAGACCCTCAAACCACAAATTTGCAGCATAAACAATATCATCAGATGGCTGATGTAGCAAATTCTATCAAGCTACAGTTTTTTATAGTGCCATTTTAGAAGCACAGAGTGTATCAATCAGCCAGAAAATGTGCACATTATAGTGTACTTGATACTAAAATACAAGAGTTGCTTTTAATGTGTTTTTAACTTCAGAGCATAACAAATACAATTTATTGCCTAGTGTGATGTTTTTATTTGATTTGAGATCAAGAAGTTGAATAAAAGTGTTCCAACCAAGTAAATAATATCAATAAACAAAGATGTGATGTTATGTCCAAAGCAACTTCTGCTGCCATTTTGAACATTGAATTCTACAATACTTGCTGAAACGGCAGATAATTTACTATTAAATAAGAATTATTTTGACAATTGTAACTTTATAGCCGAGCTCGAAATAATGCTTGCTACATCCCCCACAGAAACAGCTCATATTCTTTTGCTAAGTTAGCATCCTTTCACACTACAAAATGTCTTTACAGACTTCTCCAGTTACTAAATAAATGGATACACAACTTTATATTGGAAAAATCCCAAATGTTTTGTTACTTGTTTATATCAATAATGTTATAAGAAAAGCAATACCTATTTATCAAAAATTTAGCAAAGCGGAGCAAATACATTGCAAGTCCCTCCAGCTGGTGGTACAAGTGGGACAGACACATAGAATAGTTATTTAGGGATATACTGGATATGCATACAATCTGTACCTAGATTATATTGTTTAAAGGGATATGAAAGTTAAAATACATTTTTCATGATTTAGATAGAGCATGTACTTTTAGAAGACCAATTTACTTTTTTTTTATCAAATTTACTCTGTTCCATTGGTATCCTTTGCTGAAAATCATATTTGGGCAGGCAGGCAGGTAGGCTCAGGAGAAATAATTCAAAACTAAGGGGTATATTTAACATAGTGCGAGCGAACATGATATGATGTAGCATGTATCCGCTGCACATCGATAAATGCAGACAGCATACGCTGTCAGCATTTATCATTGCAATGCAGCACCCTGCAGATTTGCGGCCAATTGGACACTAGCAGGGGGTGTCAACCAACCTGATCATATTTGATCGGGTTGATTTATGTCCGCGGCCTCAGACCAGTTATGGAGCAGCTTGATAAATCGGCCCCTAAGAGTTAGCTGGTGATTGGCTGCTATGCATCTATGTCTCTATTCATTGTCTCACTTAAGACCTGATAATAAAAGGATAAAAGGATCATCAGAGCTATGAGAAATTGAGTTTTTGGCTATGCAAGTCTCAAAAGCCATGGGTCTACCGTCTGACAATATTTTAAAAGAAAGTGGTCTGACCCTCTCTGTTCTGATGAGTGGCAATGTGCCTTCTATAGAAAATAATAGGGAACACAGTCTCAGTAAAAGTCAGCAGTTATCACGGATCTCGGGGTGGGGGGGGGGCATGATCTCAAAGTATTTTTATACAACATAGATTGTGCCTTCACCAAAACAAAAATATTTTTTGTGTATTAACAGGTGAAATAGTACATATGTAAATTAAGTTTTACTGTACAATCGATAGATTTTTCACAATAAAAAACCTCGCCACTGAAAAGCTGGTGAGACTGAAATGGCTTAAATGGTGCATCTATGATGGAGGATAGTGATTTTAAAATTAAAAACTCATGGCGATGTTTCCGCATTAAAATACAGGTTATTCCCATGGAACACCCTTGAAACTCTTAAGGAACGTCTATATATTCATTATCTCTGTGATCTCCATTGTTAATAAAGAAAAAATATATCACTATGCAGTTTTGTAGTTTGTACAAAAATGCATTTTTTTAAACTTTGCATTGTGTATAATGTGCTTTTTTGGAATTGCCGTTTTTTTTTTCATATTCTATTTTTATTGCTGATATAAATTTTCACTGTTCTGAACAAGTTATATTTATAATATTACGACCGCACTGTAACAAACGTGTTCTATATTAATATGTTTTTTACAGTGCAGTTGCCATATTATTATATTAAGATCATATATCAGCCACAGTACAAGCTTCATTATTTAATTTAAAAAAACATATATAATTCTTACAGAAGATCTTAGAATCATCCATGCTTTGGTGACATCACATTTGGACTACTGCCATGCACTTTATTATTGTCTCCCAGAAAAACTACTCTATCACCTTTAATTTGTACAAAATTCTGCTGCAAGGCTGCTAACTGGCCAATCAATATTTTGTCATGTGACACCCATCCTCCTATCCCTCCACTGGCTGCTAATAAAATGGCTCATACTAGGCCTGCTATCATCTAAAGCTCTGCATGATCAGGGACCAAGGTATTTAATAGAATTACTGGTACCCTATGCCCCAGCTTGCACTCTTCAATCAGCACATGCCCAGCAGCTAAATGTGCTATAAATTTGACCAAAAATGTGGTTTGCTTTTAGCCATGCTTCCTCATCTCTATGGAACACTCTCCCCAGCACAGTGAAAGAAGCACTTTCTCTGGACCCTGTAAAAACCTGTAACTAACCCTCTTATGTAAATATACAGTACGTTGTGTAAGGACTCCAACCCAGAGAAAAGCCATATACAAGATGCTATTATTATTATCATTATTATTTTTAATATTAATAAAATGAAAACATCATAGAAAATTGATCCATTATTACTGCATTATGTTTTCCAGTGTTTTAGAGTCTCAAGTGCAGTGTATTAGAGTGTCAAGTTCTGTATGTGTAATATGTGCAATTATTCAGCTAGATTACGAGATTTGTGTTAAGCTGAAAAAGCAGCATTAACAGGTCCTAACGCTGCTTTTTCACTACCGCTGCTATTACGAGTCTTGCAGGTTTAGGGGCACAGCACACTTCTTTGGCCTTACCGCGAAACGACTTACGTAAACTTTGTAAACCATTTTTTCTATGGGACTTCCATAGCGCCGGTATTACGAGTCTGTCCTGGGAGGCCAAAAAGTGAGCGGTACACCCTCTACCTCCAAGAATCCTAATGCATTTTAAAGTCAGTAGTTATGAGTTTTACACTACAACGCTGTAGCATAAAACTCATAACTAAAGTGCTAAAAAGTACACTAACACCCATAAACTACCTATTAACCCCTAAACCAAGGCCCTCCCACATCGCAAACACTAAAATAAAAATTTTAACCCCTAATATGCCGCTCCTGACATCGCCGCCACTAGAATAAAGATATATTAACCCCTAAACCGCTGCACTCCCGCCTCGCAAACACTAGTTAAATATTATTTTCCCCAATCTGCCATCCCCAACGTCGCCGCCACTATATTAAATGTATTAACCCCTAAATCTAAGTCTAACCCTAACCTTAACACAAACGAAAATTATCAATCCTAGGATTGATGGATTGTACACCTATATAGCACTCATTCCCTAATTGATAGTGGCAAAAATTGGACAAGATCTGTGTCTCCTGGGAGGAGAGTGTGCGTGGGGATGTTATTAAAATATAACCTTTATTGGTAATTTTTAAAATACAAGGCAACAAACACAATTGACATACATACTTTATTAAAAACACAGGTTTGGGTCTTTGAAAGTTTTATCCGTTATTCACGGAATACCTTATGTGGTTATGGTGTATATTAGAAATCACTTGAGTTTCAAGTCTCAGTAATTGTATAATATTTTAATATACTTAGAGCTTACATCCAGTGGAGCTGTTTGGTTATGATATTTGCTCTAATATTATATATGTGGTCTGTGACTCACCATTGAATTCAAATTATAATATTAGAGGTATTAACGTAAATATCCCATAGTATCACCAAAGTTTGTTATTAATGCTTATAGTATTGCATAGAATATGTGTCTTAGTGAGACAATAACAGATTTCCTTGTAGTTGTATTCTTTGTGTTATATATAGGTACATATATCTTAGTATAATATTATTGGAAATACATGCAGGATGCTGTTTTAAATAGCCTCCTAGCTATATAGAGACAAAGAGTACTGTCTGTATGGAGTATAGTAACACTGGTCAGTGAGTTAACACATTAACCCCTGTAAGGTCTTTTATTCGTATATTTATCAATACTTATGTATACAGGAGCATTATGCTTGTACCGCTGTGCAGAGATTGGTTATGTTGCTAAAATTCCATTGAATTTTTAAAGTTGATAATATGTACTATACTTGTTGTAATAGCAACAAATTTAAGTGACATTGTAACTCTGTTGGATTGTTAATGTGTTTATTTACATGGGGAATGTTACTCCCATTATATATATAAAGGCATTGCTTGGCGGGCTTGGATCTTTAATAATATTGATAACACGCTTTCAATATAAGTTTACAAGAGAGAATTTTATAATGATATTCTCACCATTTGTTATTCTAATAATTAATGTTGAAATCTTACAATGTAGGAGTTATGGCAATCATATGAGTATGTTGTAGTGCTACAATAAAGTAGCTGCTCTTAGTGACTTCGCTACGCTCTTAGTTTATATCAAATATTGCTTAGTAATAGTAACTAGTTTAATCGTATTGTCCACTTAGGCATAGAAGGTCGTTAGCGGCATTGTGACGAGAATTCACTGAGTACTTGCGGTATTATCTGTATAGTTAAATCTCTATATTAATAACCGCTTGCTGAATCCACGCTATAGATACTGGTTAGATTTAAAATAATTCACTGAGTATTTGCGATATTATATCAATGTTTGATGCATCACATCAATAACCGCCTACAATATCTGCACTCCTTGCGATAATATATCTGTATTAGATGTGCCACCTTACTAATCGCTTACTAAATCCAAGGCTGTAAATGCCGGTTAGGCTTAAGGTGCTTCACTAAGTATTTGCGGTGTTATATGTGTTCAAAGCTCCATATTAGTAACCGCTCGCTGATTCTAAGCTTCTAATGTCGGTTAGACTTAATATATTACTACTGAGTTAATCTCATTTTCGAGTAAGTTTACTTAATATTGTGCACAACCACAATAGTTATATATAATAAAGACCTCTGTTCCTGCTTATTAAAAAATACTGACTGGCATTCTACAAACAATTCCCTAACATGTTTCGCCACTAACGTGGCTTTTTCAAAGGGTACGGCGCGGCCATATAGGTGTCTATTTATTGGCTAGCACTGCTCCTCCTATTGGAGTAAACTTACTCGAAAATGAGATTAACTCAGTAGTAATATATTAAGTCTAACCGACATTAGAAGCTTAGAATCAGCGAGCGGTTACTAATATGGAGCTTTGAATACACATATAACACCGCAAATACTTAGTGAAGCACCTTAAGCCTAACCGGCATTTACAGCCTTGGATTTAGTAAGCGATTAGTAAGGTGGCACATCTAATACAGATATATTATCGCAAGGAGTGCAGATATTGTAGGCGGTTATTGATGTGATGCATCAAACATTGATATAATATCGCAAATACTCAGTGAATTATTTTAAATCTAACCAGTATCTATAGCGTGGATTCAGCAAGCGGTTATTAATATAGAGATTTAACTATACAGATAATACCGCAAGTACTCAGTGAATTCTCGTCACAATGCCGCTAACGACCTTCTATGCCTAAGTGGACAATACGATTCAACTAGTTACTATTACTAAGCAATATTTGATATAAACTAAGAGCGTAGCGAAGTCACTAAGAGCAGCTACTTTATTGTAGCACTACAACATACTCATATGATTGCCTTAACTCCTACATTGTAAGATTTCAACATTAATTATTAGAATAACAAATGGTGAGAATATCATTATAAAATTCTCTCTTGTAAACTTATATTGAAAGCGTGTTATCAATATTATTAAAGATCCAAGCCCGCCAAGCAATGCCTTTATATATATAATGGGAGTAACATTCCCCATGTAAATAAACACATTAACAATCCAACAGAGTTACAATGTCACTTAAATTTGTTGCTATTACAACAAGTATAGTACATATTATCAACTTTAAAAATTCAATGGAATTTTAGCAACATAACCAATCTCTGCACAGCGGTACAAGCATAATGCTCCTGTATACATAAGTATTGATAAATATACGAATAAAAGACCTTACAGGGGTTAATGTGTTAACTCACTGACCAGTGTTACTATACTCCATACAGACAGTACTCTTTGTCTCTATATAGCTAGGAGGCTATTTAAAACAGCATCCTGCATGTATTTCCAATAATATTATACTAAGATATATGTACCTATATATAACACAAAGAATACAACTACAAGGAAATCTGTTATTGTCTCACTAAGACACATATTCTATGCAATACTATAAGCATTAATAACAAACTTTGGTGATACTATGGGATATTTACGTTAATACCTCTAATATTATAATTTGAATTCAATGGTGAGTCACAGACCACATATATAATATTAGAGTAAATATCATAACCAAACAGCTCCACTGGATGTAAGCTCTAAGTATATTAAAATATTATACAATTACTGAGACTTGAAACTCAAGTGATTTCTAATATACACCATAACCACATAAGGTATTCCGTGAATAACGGATAAAACTTTCAAAGACCCAAACCTGTGTTTTTAATAAAGTATGTATGTCAATTGTGTTTGTTGCCTTGTATTTTAAAAATTACCAATAAAGGTTATATTTTAATAACATCCCCACGCACACTCTCCTCCCAGGAGACACAGATCTTGTCCAATTTTTGCCACTATCAATTAGGGAATGAGTGCTATATAGGTGTACAATCCATCAATCCTAGGATTGATAATTTTCGTTTCACAAAACAAGTACACAGCACCTCAGCCATCTTTTTGTAACAAAATATATCTGGACTGATACCTATATCTTATTACCAGATCCAGAGACAAATAGGCTACCCTAAGTTGTAAATTTAAGCAGTGCCATTAGTACCCCCCTTTTTCTTTGCCTAACCTTAACACACCCTAACTTAAATATAATTTAAATAAATCTAAAGAAAATTACTATTATTAACTAAATTATTCCTATTTAAAACTAAATACTTACCTATAAAATAAACCCTAAGCTAGCTACAATATAACTAATAGTTACATTGTAGCTAGCTTAGGGTTTATTTTTATTTTACAGGAAAGTTTGTATTTATTTTAACTAGGTAGAATAGTTATTAAATAGTTATTAACTATTTAATAACTACATAGCTAAAATAAATACAAATTGACCTGTAAAATAAAACCTAACCTAAGTTACAATAGCACCTAACACTACACTACAATTAAATAAATTAACTAAATTAAATACAATTAAATAAATTAAATTAGCTAAATCACACACAAAAAACCAACACTAAATTACAGAAAATAAAAAACAAATTACAGATCTTTAAACTAATTACACCTAATCTAATAGCCCTATCAAAATAAAAAAGCACCCCCAAAATAGAAAAGAAACCCTAGCCTAAACTAAACTATCAATAGTCCTTAAAAGGGCCTTTTGTGGGGCACTGCCCCAAAGTAATCAGCTCTTTTACCTGTAAAAAAAAAATACAAACAACCCCCCAACAGTAAAACCCACCACCCACACAACAAACCCCCCAAATAAAATACTAATTAAAAAAACCTAAGCTCCCCATTGCCCCGTAAAGGGCATTTGGATGGGCATTGCCCTTAAAAGGGCATTTAGCTCTTTTGCAGGCCCAAAGCCCTAACTTAAAAATAAACCCACCCAATACACCCTTAAAAAAATCCTAACACTAACCCCCAAAGATTCACTTACCGGGAGAAGTCTTCATCCAAGCGGCAAGATGTCCGCAATGAAGCCGGCAGAAGTGGTCCTCCAGCTCCATGCCGGAAGGATGAAGATAGAAGATGCCATCTGGATGAAGACTTCTGCCCATCTGGAGGACCACTTCTGCCTGTCTGGAGTACCACTTCTGCCTGTCTGGAGGACCACTTCTGCCGGCTTGGTTGAGGACATCTTGCCGCTTGGATGAAGACTTCTCCCGGTAAGTGAATCTTCGGGGGTTAGTGTTAGGATTTTTTTAAGGGTGTATTGGTTGGGTTTATTTTTTAGGTTAGGGCTTTGGGCCGCAATAGAGCTAAATGCCCTTTTAAGGGCAATGCCCATCCAAATGCCCTTTTCAGGGCAATGGGAAGCTTAGGTTTTTTTAGTTAGTATTTTTTTTTTAAAATAATTTTTTATTGAGGATTTTTTATAATGACATCATAAAAATATGGCATATACATTTTATAGAACATAACAATGATTGTCTCAACAACAATATTACAAAAAAAGGAAACATATAAGAAATGTCAAAATATATTTGAAAACCTCCTTTTATGTTTTTTATATTATAATGGGAGTAGCTATTATTCCAGGCCATTGTGGTAAAAGACGCTCTGAAAGAGCACTGTAGCTACTAAGCAGACCCAATTTATTATGAACTTCTTGGGAACTTAAATAACTAGTTCATCATTAAATTGAATGCCTCTCGTTATTAAAGGGTCTTGATACAAAGAGCAAAATATAAAGCAAGGGGGGAGATGGGGAAATATCAGCGGGTAAGCACCGCTATACATAGATAATTTTTCTATGTAGCAATATTATTATACTTGAGCTATGTGATGAAAATAATAAGAAATTATATGATGAGAATAATAAGAATAACAATGGAAATAGCAATGGTGAACTGCAATGGGGGGGCGGAAGACCATAGAAATGTTAATTGACTAGGTCAATTAGTTATCATAACATAATGCATGGCGTGCAGCACTAAACTATATGAGAGTTAAGTATGATTTGTAGTGAATATCAAGAAAAAGCAGGGATAGCTCCGATCCAGTGAGGATGAAATGATCTATAGAGCATTAATGCAGCAACTCCCCTCAGAGATGTTGTCACCACTGGACACAGACGGTTAAGGGATGGTGGATATGACCCGCCCACAAATGCAGGGTGGGAAAGGGTGAGGGGAGATACAGTTGGTGAAGAAATATTATAGGACCTAATGTCCCTATACATCAGAAACCAGAGGATATTATAGTAAATAAAAGTATATGGGGATAAAGGAGCTATAGGATTTAATTGCCAATGTTTGCAATGTAAGCCCAATGGGGCGTGGGGCAAAAGAAACATATAAAACTTAGGTAAAATCTGTCTCCATAAAACTAAAATTCTGTTATTTGCAATAGTACACTGGCTATTACAGTAAAAATAATAAGATCATGATAAGTATTTTAACCTGTGCTCAATAAGCTATATCTGATATATTACAGCCATGTATAGAAATATTTAGGGGAAATTATAATAATAGATAACATGTAGAATAATAATAGAACCTATCTGTTCACATAAGAATGAAGGTTAGACCAAACTGCCAATGAATAGTAAAGCTTCAGCATTAGCATAACACCCTATTGTGTAAATACCACCGATAACAGTATAGGTAACAGTGTGAAATCTTCATATTAACTATTATCTTTATAGGTAACAGCTTGTGCGTAAACTCAAGTGGCAAATGTCTGAACTATCATAGGCGTGATGGAAGGGGCTAAACACTGTGTCCACAAACATATCTATGCATTTGAGAATGAGATGGAGCTCAATGTTATCACATACATAACTTAGCAAGATAATATCTAGCGTTGGAGCCGTGGAGAGGATTGTCTGACTGCACTCCTTATGTGTTATCATATGTGGAGGTGAGCATATATTAATACTAAGACCTATCATATCTAGGAAAGCTCTAAGGGGGCGGGATTGTAACATCTAAACATAGCAGTAACAAACACAACGTGAAGTGATGTGAATCCCATGGGTCACTACAGAGCTGTGGAATATAAGCAAGAGGCACAGGATATAAGTGGATGCCAACAAGTACACAAAGAACCAGTTTACATTATGAATGGGCTGCTAGGTCAATGAGGGCTGTGTGAGGAATTACTAGCGTAACGACTTCTTTCAGTAGAGAGAGCTAAACACAAAAGATCATATATTGTGGACAGTTACCACCAGCTAGCAGGACTGCACAGATATCGTAGTTTCTCTGTATGCAATTTAGTCAAATAAAGCTAAAATCGCTATTGGTATCCACATTGTAACCTACTGCTGCATGATACGTATACTCTAGGAGCATAATCGAAACCTCAGACTCTGTATATTACAACCCTCATGTACCTTATATGGAGAAACAGAACATAACATGTGCATATTATGAGGTATTGGGACAGTTTTTACTGCAGATCACTTTATACCCATTCAGACAATTCTCTAAATATTATGATAAAGAGAAACAATACTGTTATACATGCAAACTTATAAGCAAGCTGTCAGGCTATCCCACTCCTAAATGCTAAGTGGTACATTCATAGAACCCTAACGGCATAATCAAAAAGCAACATAAAAATACAGAACATTGGGAGAACTGTGGGTTAATAATATTGTGCTGGTGCTGACCAAATAATTCCAATAACATAAATAGTCCAGTCTCTTATATAGGGTACCAGAATTTGTATGCCCCTTATAGAACAGGTCTTACATGACATCTGTATAGATTCAAATGGGTACAGAATCTACAAATAACACTCTAGTAGTGGGCCTTAATCATGGATCCTACAGGAGTCAGTTATATGGCCAAGTAAAGGGATACTTAGGGGCAAACAGTAGGCATGCAAGAGAAAATATAATTTTAGCCCACACCAGATCTGAACTTCCATTCCTCTCCGAACGATTGTGAAGACCAATGTAAGGGTCCCCTATGCCGAATGGTCTTCAGTATGATAAGGTAGGAATCACCCTTGGGAGTGGTAAATGCATAGTGGTTCAGAGGAGAGTCTATATGTACTGGTGTTTCTTGTAGAGAAGGCTTACCAAGCATAGGACTACTCTGTCTTGTTGTTAGTGGAAGCTGTGTGGCCTCCATTATGTTCCTCCCAGAAGGCGTGAAGTTTGCTTCTTCCATAACGATGTATGGAGCTGCAGTAATGCAATCCATGCGATCTTCTATTTTCCCCATAGAAAGGGACAATACACTCAAATCCCAGGTCTTGTCAACTAGAGGCTGTGGTAGATCTATATCTAATTTAGCAGCTTTCTCAGGACCTGGAGCATTCTCAGTAATTCCCCGAACAGGGACATCTCTAACATCAAACGGCACCTCCCGTGCCTCAGAGGAACTGGTATAAGAACCCCGGTAAATATTAGACGACACAGGAAAATCCGCTGCTGGTTCGTTAAACTCCGCCCGCATAGTATCTATAATCACTTGAAAATGTTGCCTGAGGTCTTGATAGATACAATCTGATGAGAGCGGCGTGTCATACTCCCAGAGCTCCATGGCATTCAGTGTATTAATCCCGCAGTCAAAAGTGCACTCTGGTTCAGAAGTTGGCCCCGCTTGCTCCAAGGGCTGTATGAGGGCAACCTTGTCTCTCACAGAATCCTGGCAGACGGGGATTACCTGTATATCTTAAATTACACTTATTCTGAAATCCACGTGGTCTACAACATGGCCGCTCCACATATAGAATAAGTGCAACCTGCGGTTAGTGAAAGATGTCCCAATTTGCCGCCTCAGGTTCTCTCCTTCTCACTACACCTCTGAGTATGGATCCATAGGTCATCAACTACAGTCTCATACGATCTAGAGCAGTACTAAGTAGGCTAATTGTGGTTTAAAGATATTGTTTGAGCAGAGCTCCCATATGATGTGACTGCTTCGATGCCCGGCCAGCTCCGCCCCCCCTTTAGTTAGTATTTTATTTGGGGGATTGGTTGTGTGGGTGGTGGGTTTTACTGTTGGGGGGGTGTGTTTGTATTTGTTTTTTACAGGTAAAAGAACTGATTAGATAAAACAAGGATTGAGTCCTTGTGGAGGTGCGCACATATGAGAAGCAGAGCACAAAAAACAGAACCAGTCTCGGGGGAGGTAAGGTGAATCCCCACCACAGACCACCCGATCTGACGGCAGCACTCCCGAGGATAGGATGATGGCAGATATCTGTAGGAGCAGAAAACAAAAAGAGGCGCCTTATGGGACAGTATCGTGGTGTCGCTATAATGCAGGATAGAGCGAACAGCACACACAAATGGCAAGATACTCACAAGTGAGATGGCATAAACGTATGCCAAACTAGACAGGACAGAACCTTAGTCGTCCGCCAGACGGTCCAATAGGAAGCCAATAGGATTTTTTCTACTTTAATTCCGATTGGCTGATAGAATACCTTTATTTCACAGGTAAGTTTCTATTTTTTTAAAGCTAGTTATATTGTAATTTTAATTTAAAGTTAGGGGGTGTTAGGTTTAGGGGTTAATAGTTTAATTTAGTGTTTTGCGATGTGGGGGGCAGCAGTTTAGGGGTTAATAGGTTTAGTTTAGTAATTATGATTTGGGAGGCTGGAAGTCTAGGGGTTAATACTTTATTATAGTGTTGGCGATGTGAGGGTCTGTTGATTTTGGGGCTAATAGTTTTTTTAGGTGTCTGTGATGTTGGGGGCAGCAGATTAGGGGTTAATACATTTTATTAGTGTCGGTGATGTCGGAGAGCGGCGGATTAAGGGTTAATAATTTTTATTAGTGTCGGCAATGTCGGGGGCGGCGGATTAGGGGTATTTAGACTAGGGGTTTATGTTAGGGTATTAGGTTCCAACGTAACTTTCTTTTCCCAATAGACATCAATGGGGTTGTGTTATGGTGATCTCCATTTCACGATCGCAGGTGTTAGTTTTTTTCTAACAATTTTTCTCCATTGATGTCTATGGGGGAAAGAGTACACGAGCACGTAAACGAAGCCCTTGGCTTTTGTGCGGTATGGAGCTTAACGCACCATAATGCACAGCACAAGGAGGTTTTTCAGTAACTTGTAATGGCAGTGCTATGGAGAGTGCAATAACGCACATTGTTTGGCGTTATTTTCGCACCCTGTTTAGCGCAAAACTCGTAATCTAGGTGTTTGTTAACATTCATCATGCACCTTTCACGTAGATAAAATGTGGGTGCTTGTCTGAATTATTTTTCATACTATGGTGTGCAGTTATTGTGACTTAATATAGATTTGTATGGTAATAGTATTTATTCCTAATTCCTTTGTTATGCGCTAATGAAAATTTTAACCTTGTGATAAAGCGATTTTATCTTGCAGTATATAGTGTTATGCAAAATGTTCTAACCAAAGTAAAACAGATAAAAGTGGATATAAAAAGTACTACACATCCTTATGAAATTGCAGATTTTTGAAAAGTAAAAACATAAATAAAAATGTCAGTTGTTTTCCCTCTGTAATGTGATCTATCAAAAAACAGAAATCCAGAATTTAAAAAAATAGTTAATTACTAGCAACATTAAAAAAACAACAACCCTGATTGCTCTCTAAAGTCTTTTTGACAGGTTTGTGTTTTCATTCTCTTCTTCATTCCCACAATCCTTAATTCAATATAAGTATATAATAATCACACAATTTCGACTTTCCGCAAACAATACTGAGGCCTAGATTTAGAGTTCGGCGGTAGCCGTGAAAACCAGCGTTAGAGGCTCCTAACGCTGGTTTTAGGCTACCGCCGGTATTTGGAGTCACTCAAAATAGGGTCTAACGCTCACTTTTCAGCCGCGACTTTTCCATACCGCAGATCCCCTTACGTCAATTGCGTATCCTATCTTTTCAATGGGATCTTTCTAACTCCGGTATTTAGAGTCGTTTCTGAAGTGAGCGTTAGACATCTAACGACAAAACTCCAGCCGCCGGAAAATAGCAGGAGTTAAGAGCTTTCTGGGCTAACGCCGGTTCATAAAGCTCTTAACTACTGTACCCTAAAGTACACTAACACCCATAAACTACCTATGTACCCCTAAACCGAGGTCCCCCCACATCGCCGCCACTCGATTAAAATTTTTTAACCCCTAATCTGCCGACCGCCACCTACGTTATACTTATGTACCCCTAATCTGCTGCCCCTAACCCCGCCGACCCCTGTATTATATTTATTAACCCCTAACCTGCCCCCCACAACGTCGCCGCCAGCTACCTACAATAATTAACCCCTAATCTGCCGACCGCAAAGCGCCGCCACCTACGTTATCCTTATGTACCCCTAATCTGCTGCCCCTAACACCGCCAACCCCTATATTATATTTATTAACCCCTAATCTGCCCCCCACAACGTCGCCTCCACCTGCCTACACTTATTAACCCCTAATCTGACGACCGGAGCTCACCGCTACTATAATAAATGGATTAACCCCTAAAGCTAAGTCTAACCCTAACACTAACACCCCCCTAACTTAAATATAATTTAAATCTAACGAAATTAATTAACTCTTATTAAATAAATTATTCCTATTTAAAGCTAAATACTTACCTGTAAAATACATCCTAATATAGCTACAATATAAATTATAATTATATTGTAGCTATTTTAGGATTAATATTTATTTTACAGGCAACTTGGTAATTATTTTAACCAGGTACAATAGCTATTAAATAGTTAAGAACTAGTTAATAGTTACCTAGTTAAAATAATAACAAAATTACCTGTAAAATAAATCCTAACCTAAGTTATAATTAAACCTAACACTACCCTATCAATAAATTAATTAAATAAAATACCTACAATTACCTACAATTAACCTAACACTACACTATCAATAAATAAATTAAATACAATTGCTACAAATAACTACAATTACATAAACTAACTAAAGTACCAAAAATAAAAAAAGAACTAAGTTACAAAAAATAAAAAAATATTTACAAACATAAGAAAAATATTACAACAATTTTAAACTAATTACACCTACTCTAAGCCCCCTAATAAAATAACAAAGACCCCCAAAATAAAAAAATGCCCTACCCTATTCTAAATTAATAGAGTTAAAAGCTCTTTTACCTTACCAGCCCTGAACAGGGCCCTTTGCGGGGCATGCCCCAAGAAGTTCAGCTCTTTTGCCTGTAAAAAAAAACATACAATACCCCCCCCCCAACATTACAACCCACCACCCACATACCCCTAATCTAACCCAAACCCCCCTTAAATAAACCTAACACTAAGCCCCTGAAGATCTTCCTACCTTGTCTTCACCATCCAGGTATCACCGATCCGTCCTGGCATCCGGTGCTGAAGAGGTCCAGAAGAGGCTCCAAAGTCTTCCTCCTATCCGGCAAGAAGAGGACATCCGGACCGGCAAACATCTTCTCCAAGCGGCATCTTCGATCTTCTTCCATCCGGTGCGGAGCGGGTCCATCTTGAATCAGCCGACGCGGATCCATCCTCTTCTTCCGGCGTCTCCCGACGAATGACGGTTCCTTTAAGGGACGTCATCCAAGATGGCGTCCCTCGAATTCCGATTGGCTGATAGGATTCTATCAGCCAATCGGAATTAAGGTAGGAATATTCTGATTGGCTGATGGAATCAGCCAATCAGAATCAAGTTCAATCCGATTGGCTGATCCAATCAGCCAATCAGATTGAGCTCGCATTCTATTGGCTGATCGGAACAGCCAATAGAATGCGAGCTCAATCTGATTGGCTGATCAGCCAATCGGAATTCGAGGGACGCCATCTTGGATGACGTCCCTTAAAGGAACCGTCATTCGTCGGGAGACGCCGGAAGAAGAGGATGGATCCGCGTCGGCTGATTCAAGATGGACCCGCTCCGCACCGGATGGAAGAAGATCGAAGATGCCGCTTGGAGAAGATGTTTGCCGGTCCGGATGTCCTCTTCTTGCCGGATAGGAGGAAGACTTTGGAGCCTCTTCTGGACCTCTTCAGCACCGGATGCCAGGACGGATCGGTGATACCTGGATGGTGAAGACAAGGTAGGAAGATCTTCAGGGGCTTAGTGTTAGGTTTATTTAAGGGGGGTTTGGGTTAGATTAGGGGTATGTGGGTGGTGGGTTGTAATGTTGGGGGGGGGTATTGTATGTTTTTTTTACAGGCAAAAGAGCTGAACTTCTTGGGGCATGCCCCGCAAAGGGCCCTGTTCAGGGCTGGTAAGGTAAAAGAGCTTTTAACTCTATTAATTTAGAATAGGGTAGGGCATTTTTTTATTTTGGGGGTCTTTGTTATTTTATTAGGGGGCTTAGAGTAGGTGTAATTAGTTTAAAATTGTTGTAATATTTTTCTTATGTTTGTAAATATTTTTTTATTTTTTGTAACTTAGTTCTTTTTTATTTTTGGTACTTTAGTTAGTTTATGTAATTGTAGTTATTTGTAGCAATTGTATTTAATTTATTTATTGATAGTATAGTGTTAGGTTAATTGTAGGTAATTGTAGGTATTTTATTTAATTAATTTATTGATAGGGTAGTGTTAGGTTTAATTATAACTTAGGTTAGGATTTATTTTACAGGTAATTTTGTTATTATTTTAACTAGGTAACTATTAAATAGTTCTTAACTATTTAATAGCTATTGTACCTGGTTAAAATAATTACCAAGTTGCCTGTAAAATAAATATTAATCCTAAAATAGCTATAATATAAATATAATTTATATTGTAGCTATATTAGGATGTATTTTACAGGTAAGTATTTAGCTTTAAATAGGAATAATTTATTTAATAAGAGTTAATAAATTTCGTTAGATTTAAATTATATTTAAGTTAGGGGGGTGTTAGTGTTAGGGTTAGACTTAGCTTTAGGGGTTAATCCATTTATTATAGTAGCGATGAGCTCCGGTCATCAGATTAGGGATTAATAATTGAAGTTAGGTGTCGGCGATGTTAGGGAGGGCAGATTAGGGGTTAATACTATTTATGATAGGGTTAGTGAGGCGGATTAGGGGTTAATAACTTTATTATAGTAGCGCTCAGGTCCGCTCGGCAGATTAGGGGTTAATAAGTGTAGGCAGGTGGAGGCGACGTTGTGGGGGGCAGATTAGGGGTTAATAAATATAATATAGGGGTCGGCGGTGTTAGGGGCAGCAGATTAGGGGTACATAGGGATAATGTAAGTAGCGGCGGTTTACGGAGCGGAAGATTAGGGGTTAAAAATAATATGCAGGGGTCAGCGATAGCGGGGGCGGAAGATTAGGGGTTAATAAGTGTAAGGTTAGGGGTGTTTAGACTCGGGGTACATGTTAGAGTGTTAGGTGCAAACGTAGGAAGTGTTTCCCCATAGGAAACAATGGGGCTGCGTTAGGAGCTGAACGCTGCTTTTTTGCAGGTGTTAGGTTTTTTTTCAGCTCAAACAGCCCCATTGTTTCCTATGGGAGAATCGTGCACGAGCACGTTTTTGAGGCTGGCCGCGTCCGTAAGCAACTCTGGTATCGAGAGTTGCATTTGCGGTAAAAATGCTCTACGCTCCTTTTTTGGAGCCTAACGCAGCATTTTTTTGAACTCTCGATACCAGAGTTAATTTTATGGTGCGGCCAGAAAAAAGCCCGCGGAGCGTTAACAGCCCATCTACCGCCAAACTCCAAATCTAGGCCTGAGCAAATTAAGTTCCCTTTATTTTATATAGTTTAATTTAAATTTAATTAAAACACACCGATGATGGTTATTCAACATCTGTATTCTAAGTACTTTTAATTAAAATGTATGTGTCTGTTTATTTAAAGTTAAATATGAAATAATAAAAGTTATGTTTTAGAAAAGAAAAACACGTTCCCAGAATTCTTGTCTACTGACAACCAAGCTTGAGTGTATGGAAGTTTTGTCAAAAACATTAAGAGCAGTGGTGCAATTGTGTGCAGGGTGATGGGACCAAGTTATATATAAACATAAAAATAGCATAAAAATAAGAATGGTTCACAAGGGCAAGTATCTGCTCTGAAACCTTATCTGATCTCTTAGATATGTCTTGGTATGGGTGCTTTTTCTGCTTATGTGCATGCTGTGCATTTACATATATATTCTGAGTGACCTATAGCAATATCAAAAGAAATATTTTTATATAAGAAGCAGCCATATTAGAATGACAAAATGTTTCATGTTGACAGCTTTATGCAGCATAGCTTGTAGGGAAGTGTTAATTTAATTCATGTGACATTATGGGCTCCATTTACCAAAGGTTGGACAGACATGATTCGCTACTGGGAAGCATATGTTGCCCGCATTTAACATTGCACAAGAAGTTGCTTGTGAAATGTCGCCCGCTGCTCACAGAGTCTGTCAATCATCCCGATCAGATCTGGATGGTTAAAGTGATGCTAAATGCTAGGATTTACCAGTGCAACAAATAAAGTGGACTTTCAGTCAGGAAGTTTCTTTATTTGTCTGCAGCGTATGCTGTGCTTAGCACCTCCAGCAACCCACAACAGAATGCTATTATTTAGTGAGGTGATCTTAGCCAATAGCGTGCTAGCTATCCGGTATAATGCCAACTGGGCCACACAGCTATTGGCTAAGAGATGGAAATGTCACCTTAATGAAAAAATGGCATTCTGCTATGGGAGGCCTGAGGTGCCGTGGCATAATCTACAGGAAAATAAAGGAACTTTAAGCATGAAGTATTTTATACAAAAACCCACACATACACCACACAAAGACTACAGAGAGATGATCATTATACACACAGCAACACAAACAGTACACACACATTACAAAAATACACCAACACTACACCCACACATACACACCACAGAAATTCTTCACATACACACTCTCCACATACAACACAAATGCTACACCATATACACTACATAAACATACTATATACAAACACTACACACCCAAAATATACATGCCACACAACTATTCCACATAATATGCACATTACAAGCACACATATAAATATTTTTGCAATAAACAAATTTTAAATTTAAATCGAAACATTCACCTAGATTACAAGTTTTGCGCTATAAAGGGTGCGAAATGAACGCAACAAAAATGGCAGAGCACCCTCCAGAGCTCTGCCATTACAAGTTTTTGAAAAGCCACCTTGTGCGCGCGAAATGGTTGCAATGAGCTCCATACCGCACAAAATCCAAGGGCTGCTTTGACGTGCTCGTGCACACTTCCCCATAGACATCAATGGGAAGAGCGTGTTAGAAAAAAAACTAACACCTGAAGTGCAGAATGAAAAGCTCTGTAATGCAACCCCATTGATGTCTATGGGGGAAAAAAAGTAACGTTTAAACCTAACACCCTAACATAAACCCCAAGTTTAAACACCCCTAATCTGCTGCCCCCAACATCGCTGACACCTAAATAAACTTATTAACCCCTAATCTGCCGCTCCCAATACCACCGCCACTATAATAAAGTTCTTAAGCCCTATTCCGCCGCACCCCGACATCGCTGCCACCTAAATAAAGTTATTAACCCCTATTCTGCTGCTCCCCGACATCGCAGCCACTATAATAAAGTTATTAACCCCTATTCCCCCGCACCCCAACATCGCCCACACTATAATAAAGCTATTAACCCCTATTCCACCACTCCTCGACATCGTCACCACTAAATAAAGTTATTAACCCCTAAACCTCTGGCCTCCCACATCACCGCCACTAAATTAACCTATTAACCCCTAAACCGACAGCCCCCCACATTGCAAAAAACTAAATTAAACTTTCAACCCCTAAACCTAACAACCCCCTAACTTTAAATTAAAATTACAATATCCCTATCTTAAAATAAATTAAAACTTACCTGTGAAATTATAAAAAACCTAAATTTAATCTATAAATTAAACTAACATTACTATTATACTAAAATTAAAATAACTATCAATTAAATAAATTCAATTACACATTAAATAAACCTAACACTATTGAAAAAATTAAATTTACAATTACAAAAAAATTCAAAATACTAAATTACAAAAAATAACTAACATTAAATTACAAAAACAAACAAACACTAAATTACAAAAGATAACAAGCGAAATTATCCAAAATAAAAGCAATTACACCTAATCTAATAGCCATATAACCCCCCAAAATAAAAAAAACCCTAGCCTACAATAAACTACCAATAACCCTTAAAAGGATGAGAGCTACTGAAATGCTATAGGCTATTCAAATTAACCAATATAATTTAAGTAGCTCTCATCCTATTGGCTGATTTGAACAGCCAATAGGATTTCAGTAACTCTTATCCTATTGGCTGATTTGAATTTCAAAAATCAAATCAGCCAATAGTAATGCAAGGGTCATCATTTTGAAAAGGCTCCCTTGCATTGAAGATTCAGTGTACGGCGGCGACCATATGAAGAGGATGCTCTGCGCCAGATGTCTTGAAGGATGGACCCTCTCCGCGCTGCCAGGATGAAGATAGAAGATGCCGCCTGGATGAAGATAGATGACGCCGCCTGAATGGATGAAGACCTCGTCGCCTGGATGAAGACTTCTCGCCGCCTGGATGTCTAGACTTCAAAAACTTTCAAGTGGATCGTCGGGGATTAGTGTTAGGTTTTTGAAACTTTTTTTTTTTTTTTAGATTAGGGTTTTGGGCATTCTTAAAGGGCCACTGTAAGTAAATATTTTCTATGCCTGTTACTAACTAACTACCCCAAATACGCTTTTTATCAATAGCATTTCATTAACATATCTCTACCGTATATCAGAAATCTTGTCTGCAAATTTAATTTTTTTCCAAACCCACTCCCTGGGTATCCTTTGCTCTGTACCAATCCGTTTACAATACCTAGGTTTCAAAATGGCGCTTTAAACACAAAGTTATTGGTTTAAGTATTTTGAACATGCAGTGCTGAAAATAGTGGGCAGGATAACGTGACATCATCGGCGAATAAAAGATATAACTTTTAGAACGTTATGAAACTTTGTTTTGGAGAAAATATAGGTCAGTAGGTTTTAATTAATGTTTATTAACTTTAATATGTTAATTGTTTAGCTTAAAAATTATAACAGAAAGTAATCCTTTAAAAGAGCTAAATGCCCTTTTCAGGGCAATGAAAATGAGCTGAATGCCCCTTTTAAGGGCAATGCTATACAAATGCCCTTTTCAGGGCAATGAGTAGCTTAGATTTTTGTTAGAGTTAGGTTTTTTATTTTGGGGGGTTGGTTGGATAGTGGGTTTTACTGTTGGGGGGGTCTTTGTATTTTTTTACAGGGAAAAAGGCTGATTTCTTTAGGGCAATGCCCTACAAAAAGCCCTTTTAAGGGCTATTGTTTATTGTAGGCTAGGGTTTTTTTATTTTGGGGGGGGGGGGCTTTTTTATAGGGCTATTAGATTAGGTGTAATCATTTTTATTTTGAATAATTCTGTATGTTATTTTTCATAATTTAGTGTTTGTTATTTTTTGTAATTTAGTGTTATTTTTTTTTTAATTTAGTATTTTTTATTTTTTGTAATTTTAGATTTAATTTTTTTTAGTAGTGTTAGGTTTTTTAATGTGTAATTTAGTTTATTTAATTTGTAGTTATTTTAAATTTAGTATAATAGTAATGTTATTTTTTTTTTATTTCACAGGTAAGTTTTTATTTATTTTAAGATAGGAATATTGTAATTTTAATTTAAAGTTATGGGGTTGTTAGGTTTAGGGGGTTAATAGTTTAATTTAGTTTTTTTGCGATGTGGGGGGCTGGCGGTTTGGGGGTTAATAGGTTTATTTTGTGGCGGTGATGTGGGAGCCCAGAGGTTTAGGGGTTAATAACTTTATTTAGTGGCGGCGATGTCAGGGAGCGGCGGAATAGGGGTTAATATCTTTATTATAGTGTGGGCGATGTTGGAGTGTGGGTAAATATGGGTTAATAACTTTATTATAGTAGTAGCGATGTCGGGGAGTGGTGGAATAGGGGTTAATAAATGTTATTAGTGCCGGCAATGTCGGGAGCGGCAGATTAGTGGTTAATAACTTTAATATAGTGTTTGCGATGTGGGAGGGCCTCGGTTTAGGGTTTAATAGGTAGTTTATGGGTGTTAGTGTACTTTGTAACATTTTAGTTGTGAGTTTTGTGTAATAGTTTTGAAAAAAACTCATAACTACTGGTCTCAGATTGCGGAACGGATCGTGTTTGTATAGGCTGGAATGCAAGCATATTAGTCTCACGGCACAACCTGTAATACCGCGCTATGGAAAGCACAAGAAAAAACATAATTTTTTGAGTGCGGGATTGACGTTGCGTTACAGGCTAAAATGCTTGCGGTACAGCTATACCGACAAGACTCTGGCTGTGTTCCGTTTTTTTATGCTGAAATTGCCATTTTTTCAGCGTTAAAACCGGAACACGATACTCGTAATCTAGGTGTTTGTTAATACCAGAGGTTAAGTTACCAATCAATTGTTAAAAATAAGTATGGGAATTCTGAAATTAAATTCCCTGCACCTCACAGACTGTGATGAGAGCAGGATGTGATGTCACTAGCATGTGGGCGGGGCTTAGGTCCGGTGTCTGTGTCGCAGTTAGTTTAGTACAATCAACCTGTCTGGATGTGTATTGCTATGCTCTGTAATAAAATAGAGTTGTACCATCATTGCTGTGTCCTGCATATGTCCTGCATCTCATGACATGGTGTCAGAAGTTCTGGACTGCGCTTCTGTTCCTGATCGATTGCAATGTCAAAGTTTACCCCACCTGAGCCTTTTGACTTTTCTCAGCCTGCAGCTTGGCCCACATGGCGTCAGCGGTTTCAGCGCTTCAGGATTGCATCCAAACTGAACAAGGAGAGTGGTGAAGTACAAGTTAATTCTCTTTTATACTCCATGGGGAAAGATGTAGAGCCAGTGTTCAATGCTTTTACTTTTCAAGAAGGGGAAGAAGTTAACTTTGATATAGTTATGGATAAACTCAGTGCCCACTTTGTGCCCAAAAGAAATGTGATTCATGAGAGAGCTTGTTTTCACAAACGTAATCAGCGTGTGGGAGAATCTGTGGAGTCATTTGTGCGCAGCCTGTATGAATTAGCTGACTTCTGTGAGTTTGGTGTTGCTAAAGAAGAGCAAATCAGAGACAGAATAGTTATTGGAATTGCAGATGCTGAAGTCTCCCTGAAGCTGCAGTTAGAGCCTGATTTAACGTTAGAAGGGGCTATTAGGATGGCCCGCCAGAGTGAACTGGTGAAAAAGCAAAGTGCTGATCTGAGGTCTGAGAGTATTGTGGATGAAGTGCAACAGTCTAGAAAAATTACTAGTGAAAGGCACAGTGTGAGCGGTAGATCAAAAGTACTGGAAAGGCCTAGAAGTGGATGGGCGCAACATGGCCGATGCACACGGTGCTACCGGGCTCATGATCAGAGTGCCATATGCCCGGCCAGAGATAAAAGATGCAGAAAATGTAACAGAATAGGCCATTTTGAAGTGGTGTGTAAAACTGAATACATTAAGGAGATGCAGGTGGACAGTGACCAGGAGGGTCAGGAAGTGTCTTTTGTGGGGTCTGTTGTGGAACGGACAAGCTCAGAGGAAGATTGGAAAGTTACTTTTACTGTAATGGGAGCCAATGTTGATTTTAAGATTGACACAGGAGCTGATATCACTGTAATGTCTTTTGCTGAATTTATGAAACTGCCTCGACAGCCCCAGCTGGCGAAGGTTATGACAAACGTCCATAGTCCTGGTGGCCGCATTGATTGTGTGGGGAAATTTCTCGCCAGCTGTGAGTACAAACAAAAAAAGTTCACCATGTGGGTGCATGTGATCCAAGGTCAGTGTGTTAACAGTTTATTGAGCAGAAAAGCAGCCTGTGACTTGGGCCTCGTGGCCAGAGTGAATGAGGTCTCTGATGATATGTTTGGCGAGTTGGGCCTACTGAACTGCAAACCTGTCCGTATAGCACTTAAAAGTGATGCAGTCCCATACAGTATTTCTACTCCTCGTAGAATTCCGTTCCCGCTCATGCCTCAAGTGGAGAAAGAGCTCATGCGCATGAAGTCTATGGGGGTTATTGAAGAGGTTGTTGAAGCAACTGATTGGTGTGCCCCCATTGTTCCAGTTGCAAAGAAAAATGGGAAGGTGCGCATCTGTGTGGACCTGAAAAGGTTGAATGAGGCAGTGAAGAGGGAGAGATTTGTGCTGCCGACGTTGGAAGATATAGCCCCGAAGTTGGCTGGGGCGAAGTTCTTTTCCACATTAGACGCTTCTAGCGGCTTTTGGCAGATCCCCCTGGATCCAAAGTGCCGCAAACTGACTACCTTTATCACTCCGGTAGGTCGGTTCTGCTTCTGCAGACTTCCCTTTGGGATATCCTCCGCTCCTGAGATCTTTCAAAGGGAAATGAGTTCTCTCCTGAGTGGCCACGTGGGCACAGCAGTCGTCATGGACGACATTCTAGTGTATGGGTCTACAGTGGAGGAGCATGATCAGCGTTTGAGTTGTGTGCTGCAGGCTATCAAAGAGTCTGGGCTGAAGCTGAATAAAGAAAAATGTCATTTTAGGAAAACTGAATTATGCTACTTTGGGCATATCATCAACGGGGATGGCATCAAGCCGGACCCCGAGAAAATTCAGGCTATCGAACAGATGAAAAGCCCTTCTGATGTACATGAGCTGAGACAGATATTGGGCCTTGTAAATTACGTGGCCAAGTTTCTTCCAGATTTATCTACAGTTTTGCACCCTATCACAGAGTTGCTTAAGAAAGATGTTGCCTGGGTCTGGGGACCCTCACAAGAAAAAGCGTTCCTGCATGCTAAGTCCCTGCTGGGGTCTGCCCCAGTGCTGGGGTTCTACGACCCTTCAAAAAAGACTGTGGTTAGTGCTGATGCAAGCAGTTATGGGTTGGGGGCTGCACTCCTGCAGCTGAATGACAACAAACTACAGCCCATCGCCTACTGTTCCCGCACACTGACGGCTGCGGAGTCAAAATACGCTCAAATTGAGAAAGAGTGCCTGGCTGCAGTTTGGGCCTGTGAGCGCTTTCAGCGTTATCTAGTGGGTTTGGAGAAATTTAGTCTGGAAACTGACCACAAACCGCTAGTCCCTCTTATCAATTCTTATGACATCGACAAAACACCCTTGAGATGCCAGAGACTTTTAATGAGACTGCTCAGGTTCAATGTTCAGGCAGTGCATGTGCCGGGGAAGCAGCTGGTTGTGGCAGATACACTGTCCAGGCTCCCGCTGGCTGCTGCTGAAGAATCCTCCACAGAGTCGGATGTAAAAGTGTATGTTGATTCAGTTCTGGCCTCTAAGTCCATTTCCTCAAGGAAACTGGAAGAGATAAAGAAAGAGACATATTTGGACACAGATCTGCAAGAAGTTATAAGGTACATAAGAGATGGCTGGCCCGAGAGCCGGGCAGCCTGGATGTCTTTAAATGCTTACCAGCCAGAGAGGTCGCAGCTCACGGAGCTGGAGGGGTTGGTGCTGTTCCAAGACCGTATTGTAATTCCTGTCAGCATGAGGAAGGAGATGTTAAACAGGATTCACGATGGCCACTTAGGCATTACAAAGTGCAGAGAAAGAGCAGCTACAGCTGTGTGGTGGCCTGGGATCAGCTCCGACATTGCAAATCACGTGTCTAAATGTGCCTTTTGCCGGGAACGCCGGCCTACTCAGAGAAGGGAGCCCTTAATGTCTACTCCGCTGCCTGCGGGGCCGTGGCAGAAAATAGCTGCTGATTTGTGCGAACTGCACGGGAAAAAGTTTCTTGTTGTTATCGACTACTATTCCAGGTATTTGGAAATAGCACCCCTGAATGATATCACAAGTCAGGCCGTTATCATTCGCCTGAAGAGCTTGTTCGCCCGCTGGGGCATTCCAATGGAGCTGGTGAGTGATAATGGCATGCAGTTCGCTTCTACAGAGTTCAGTGCTTTCAGCAGGGAATATGATTTTGTACATTCCACGTCAAGTCCACATTATCCGCAGGCCAACGGAATGGCTGAAAGGGCAGTTCAAACAACAAAATTCATTCTAAAGCAATCTGAACCGTACCTAGCCCTCTTGTCATACAGGGCAACGCCCATTCAAGCCACCGGGTTTAGCCCGGCACAGCTGATGCTAGGACGCCAGATTCGCACCACTTTACCCTCAGTGGGTGTCTTCAAGCCGCCTGGCCCTGTTCCTCGGGACGAAGTCCTTAGGAGGGATGAAGAGGCCAAAAAGGGTTATCGTTTCTTCTACGACAGGAGACATTCTGTCAGGCCTTTACAGGAACTGAAAGCGGGCCAAAGTGTCAGAATTAAACTGGATGATGAGAAGAAATGGAAGACGCCTGCTACGGTAGTGGGCCGCTCTCCAGAACCAAGGTCTTACACAGTCCTTACAGAGGGAGGGACGGTTACACGCCGTAACCGAAGACATCTTCAGCCTGTACCTGAGAGTCTGGAACCGGATACCTCAGTACCACCGCCGGTGGGATCCCCTGTTCTAAGAGAGGTGCCTTCCCCTCAGCAAGATCATAGCAGGGATATATCTTTGCCTCCAGCAGACTCTTGTTCACCATCTTCTGTATCAGAGGACAGTTCATGCAAAGTTACATCAAGCGGAAGAGTGGTGAGGCTTCCGGCCCGATACAGGGACTGACTTTAGCTAGAACAGTGACCGGAAGTATGGGCAGAATAATCCCATGGTCACTGTGGACTAGGGTAGTCTACCCCGATGTCCAAGTCAGGATGTAATTTATTTGTTCATGTTTTCTAATCTATCTGTTTTTATAATGTTCTAAAACAAAATGTTGTTGTATACCCTGTTGGTGTACCTTGTTATTTAATATATGCGAATGTATGCTTTGCCTTTGAAAAAGGGGAAGATGTGATGAGAGCAGGATGTGATGTCACTAGCATGTGGGCGGGGCTTAGGTCCGGTGTCTGTGTCGCAGTTAGTTTAGTACAATCAACCTGTCTGGATGTGTATTGCTATGCTCTGTAATAAAATAGAGTTGTACCATCATTGCTGTGTCCTGCATATGTCCTGCATCTCATGACACAGACTATGATAATATAACATGACCCAATATATTCTTTTGTATAATTTAATTTTGGAATTTCCATGCTTTTTAACTTTTGATTGGTAATGTAACCTCTGACATTAACATGATTTTTTGCCATTAAATACTGCTAAATAGATAGATAGATAGATGATAGATAGATAGATAGATAGATGATAGATAGATAGATAGATAGATAGATGATAGATAGATAGATAGATAGATAGATAGATAGGCATACAGACAGATAGATAGATAGATAGATAGATAGATAGATGATAGACAGAAATACAAACAGACCGACAGATAGATAAATGGACAGATAGACAGGCAGATAGGCAGACAGACAAACCGAAAGACAGCTAGATATATAGATAGATGATAGACAGAAATACAAACAGACAGGCAGATAGACAGACATATAGATAGATATATAGATAGATAGACAGACAGACAGACAGACAGACAGACAGACAGCCAGATAGATAGATAGATAGATAGATAGATGATAGATAGATAGATTTGTTTAATAGTATGCCAATTTCCTTTGTGATGCTACTATACCAAAATACAAAATGTATGTGTGTTTTGAAAGACGACCCATGCAAAAAATGCTACTGAATTATTCAGTTAATTTGTCTTGAATCTTTGGCAGTCTCAGTTCCTTTTTAGAAAGTGTTTTTAATAATGCTTAGTCAGCGACATAATATTTTAATTCAACATATTAGTTGGGCTTTTCCTTGTAATTTGGTAATTTTCATGCATTACTAATGCTGGTCTTTTCTTTGAAACCAACTTGTTTCACACCAGAACTGCTTCCTATAAAATATCTAGGTTTTCATCAGCATGTTTAATGAAGTGGCACATTGTTTAGAAGATAGAGCAGTGAACCTGGGGTGAACTCATTCTATTACCATATCCAAAATGTAATAAACCCCCAACAGAGCAATTAAGTTAAATTATTTCCGGGTTTATATATTTAGGCTGCGTTGGGTAGACACAAGCATTATATGTCCCTTATGAATTTTAAGAATACATTACATTAGTAGTGCGCCGTCTTTGTGTTATTGAAATCGTAAAATAGATTCTATAATGGGACTAAACAAAAAAATCACTGGAGCTTCCCAATGGAAAGTGGGAGCAAGAATAGTTTTACCTTCATTTTGATAAAGCAGTAGATTAAGTAACCTTGTAGGGCTTCCTTTGGCACTATTCTCAATCCTTTCGCTGCAGATGGATGGTCTTTGTATTGAAAACATCCTGAAGGAAATGAAATTCATGAAAAAACATGCATGCCTGAAAAATAAAGCATGTGCGCCTTACAACATAAATATTGTTTAATATTTCCAAACCCGTTTCAATAAATTCATTTTTAAATTTTCATTTAAAAAAAAAAATACATTTTTTTAGTCAAATTGCAAAGGGAATACTCAACATCATAGGTTATTTCATTAGAAATATATCCCACAAAATTATATTTTTACTTCTATTCTTACTCATACCCCAGGGCGATGGAAGGGATTGAATGTAATTTACAATTTCTTAGAAATACAGATGCTTTAAGCTACTGGGACAAGTTCAATATTGGAAAAGAAGCAAAAACGTGTAAAAATGTATAATTTAAAGAAAATCTTCTACTGAACAATAGTTTGATAAAAATATTTCTTTTTAGTAATAAAAATGTCAAATGGTGTTAAAAGCAACACATTGAGATCATATAAAAAAATGTTATATGTCATGCCAATTTTAGATAATAAAACTGTGTATATATAGGGTAATAAAATCAAATATCATAAGACTTGTTTAAAAAAAATCTTGCCAAGAACTAAATATTAAAAAGTAAAATTCTCTCACTGATAATTATCTTAAAACAATTATGTTACAAGAAAAAAACAGAAAACCAATATTACCACAGATGAATGATATATAAAATTAGATTAATTCAGTATAATATTTTCTTTTGACAGTGAAGTTTGCTTACTGCTTTAAACATAGTTTTGAATAGTTAAAAAAAATTAAAAGCATGAGACTCTATTATTTATTCATTATTAGACTAAAGGTTATTTGTTAAGAAAATTATTTGAGTATTTTTTTTTTTTAAAAAAGTATGTGTGTGTTTGTGTTTGTGTATATATATATATATATTTATATTTATATTTATTAATATATTTATTATTTATAGATAGACACACACATACACACACCAGTATACTCTAGTACACTCCAGTAAACGCAAATTCATGATATTTGGTGAAAATCAAATAGCATGTTACATCAAATATTCAATTTTTACTCTTTATTAATGGAAAAATATATATATATTTTCATTTGATCAATGTGTAAACTGGAACTGAGGAGCCATGAAAATCATTTTAAACAGGGTTAAGCCATTGTTTTCACTATACTTTCAAAAAGTATTTTTCCTAAATAACAGTGACTTCAATGGCCTCAATTTATCAAGGTCTGGCGGACAATGGGCCGCCAGCAGGGGGTGTCAATCAACCCGATCGTACTTGATCGGGTTGATTTCCGGCGATGTCTGTCCACCTGCAGGCTCGCCAGAAACACGGGGCATCAAGCTCCATTCCGAGCTTGATAAATAGGCCCTTATGTGTCTACAAAATAGATGCATACTACATTTATTATTAATATAGGATTTTCCAAGGTACACCTTATTTGTGTTTTTACCAAATGTAGATGTTCTAGATACCATTTTGCAAATGAGAACCCATTGCTTCTGTTAAATGCACTTTAACATATGTCTCTTACCCATAAGTCTGCTGTAGGCCATAACTTTTATAGATAGGATGGAATTGCTCATGAAAAAAATAACTAGTAATATGCAGCTGTTTTGATAAAAACACAGTGGCTAAAAAGCTGTTAAACATAACCTAGCATTTAACAAAATCACAAACCAAGTAAAAAAAAAGTACATACTATTAGATTTTTTTAAAATTATACTTATAATTGTGAGGCATTATTAACTGCAATCTTACTAAGCCTTAGTGATATTTTTTTCTACATTATTCTATTTAAAAGTACTTTTTAGTTAAACAAGATTCTATCTTTGAAAAGGGGAGGTTTTTTTGTATAGTGCACGTCCTTAGTGAGAAGATAGGATATAAAATAAAGATAATAAGCTTACTGCTCCCCTGCCCTGTCTGTGGCTATATAACCATAGCCTATTAGCTTCCTGTAGTGCACCACTGATACATACTGAGATATGTTGCAACAATCTGTAGGCTGCAATTTCATAGCTACAGAGCTTCTGCAGTCAGGGGAGCTGTGGAGAAATCTAATTTTGCTCTACTCTGTATCATTATAACGGTTTAAATCAATCTTACCTGAAAGCTGAATTAAAATTTAGAATGATTGCGTAATTAAAAGACCTAATGCACATGCATACATTAAAGAAATGGGCCTGTTTTTGTACATATTCAATGAGGACTAACCTAATGTGCAATTTCTACAAACAAACGGCTAGATTACGAGTTTTGCATTAAGCTGAGTCTTGCAGGTTTAGGGGCACCGCACACTTTTTTGGCCTTACCGCAAACCTACTTACGTAAATTTCGTAAAGCCTTTTTTCCATGGGACTTCCATAGCGCTTGTATTACGAATTTGTCCTGGGAGGCCAAAAAGTGAGCGGTACACCCTCTACCTCCAAGATTCCTAATGCATTCTAAAGTCAGTAGTTATGAGTTTTACACTACAACGCCGTAGCATAAAACTCATAACTAAAGTGCTAAAAAGTACACTAACACCCATAAACTACCTATTAACCCCTAAACCTAGGCCCTCCCGCATCGCAAACACTTTTAATAAAATTTTTAACCCATAATCTGCCGCTGCAGACATCGCCGCCACTAGAATAAACATATTAACCCCTAAACCACTGCACTCCCGCCTCGCAAACGCTAGTTAAATATTATTAACCCCTAATCTGCCGCCCCTAACATTGCCAACACCTACATTATACTTATTAATCCCTAATCTGCCGCCCCTAACATCACCGCAACCTACATTATATTTATTAACCCCTAATCTGCCATCCCCAACATCGCCTCCACCTACATTATATTTATTAACCCCTAATCTGATGCCCCCAACATCGCCGCCACCTACCTACATTTATTAACCCCTAATTTGCCATCCCCAACATTGCCGCCACTATTCTAAATTTATTAACCCTTTAAACCTAAGTCTAACCCTAACACCCCCTAACTTAAATATAATTTAAATAAATCTAAATAAAATTACTATCATTACCTAAATAATTCCTATTTAAAACTAAATACTTACCTATAAAATAATCCCTAAGCTAACTATTTAATGACTACCTAGCTAAAAATAAATACAAATTTACCTGTAAATTAGAAAAAAAAATGCACGTTAGCACCGCACAGCTGATAACGCAAAACTCGTAATCTGGCCGAAAGTTAGGAAACCTGGAACATAAACTAATCTAGCGAACACAAAGCAAGATTCTAGTGCAAAATAAACTGTTCTACTGTAATTAATTCCACAAACCGATTAAACACATAGATAAAGTAACAACAGCCCATTCTGATTGGTTGACCAGCTGTGTTCTGCTCAGGAGATGCAATGCTGGACTTTATCTAGTTATCTAGGATTAGCAGTAAAAAGAGCATGTCAAGACGTTTTTAATTTCACTTCTATTATATAAATGACTTTTTTTTTTTTTTAAGTTTCAAAAGCTTTATTGAAAATATAAACCTAACAATCATAGCAAATGTTACAATGTAATCTGATAGTCTCACAAAAGGTATAAATTAAATGTCTGTAGTGTCCAGTATCCAATCATCATCTCCTGAGTCAACACCAAAGGTGCTTAGTTAGTTCCATATCATTGTCTCAGTATTGAAATGCTATGCAAACAATAGTCTAGGATACAAAAGTGCATTCAACAAGTTCCAAAAGTATGTACATTGCTTATTCACTGATAAAAATTGTATGTAAAAAGGAGGTAAGAAAAGGAAAGAAAAGAAGGGCGGAGAGGGGTGTCCCAGCGGCGAGTATATGTGTCTCTATAGTCGCCTAGTGTCTTATTCTGTGGGGCGTGTTTCTCCATTTGCCCAAGCTGACAGCATAAGCTCGTGTATATCAGTGGTGTCCTGCACTACGTGGTGGTACCTTTCGAGTTGGAGTAACAAGGTGACCTGCGCTTTCCAATCTGACAGTGTCGGGACAGTGTGTGTTTTCCAGTTCTTAGGGATTAATATTTTAGCACTATTCAGCATGATCATCATTAATGCTCTGTGATCTTTGCCCTCAATCCTTGGCAGCAAGAGATATAGAAGAATTTTGGGGTCATTAGGCAGAGTACAGCCTAATATGTTTTTAATGTGAGAGAGGACTTCCACCCAGTATGTATCTAGTTTGGGGCATTCCCACCATATGTGTAGCAAAGAGCCCTCTCCCCCACAATTTCTCCAACATTTCCCAGAAGATGACCTATATATATGCTGTATTCTAATTGGGGTGAGGTACCATCTCGAGAGAAACTTGTAGTTTGACTCTTGAATTCTGGCCGAGATTGATGATTTTTTAGTAGCTTGAAAGGCTGACTGCCATTCTTGGTATGTTATGTCTGTGTTCAGCTCTTTTTCCCACGTCTTAACAAAGGAGGGTAGTGTTTCTGGTTCTCCTAGGGGGAGGATTTTATACAGTCTCGAGATTGCGTGTTGTGTTTTTGTTTTTTGCAGGCAGCGTGATTCAAAGGGGGTGTGTGATCTTATGAGTTGTTGCCTATGCTGATGTGTAGTCAAGTAGTGGGATATTTTAGCATGTGTGAACCAATTCATAGGTAGTTCAGGTATTTGCTCCTTAATGTCCCCAATTTCCTTGAACTTGTGCTTCTCTATTAGTGCGGAGAACACTCTCTTGTCTAGACTCGCTATTTGGTTTGATCTAGTTTCCCTGAAGTCCCAAGGCAAGTCTGGATTATTGCAGATAGGGGTAAGAGGTGATGTTATCCCGGATATGTGTGTCGAAGTGTTAATAATCCTGTCCCATGCCTGATAAAACTCCAACAGGAGAGGATAGTCCACTACCATCTTTGGCCTATATTTCTTGTTAACCCAAGTTGTCAAGCCTACGTTGTTTGTATTCATAATGTCGCAATTTAATTGAACCTAATTTTTGTTTGGGTCATTTTGGCACCAGTCCAGTAGTCTGTGTAACACTATTGCCTGTTTGTATGTGGCTATGTGTGGTACCCCTAACCCTCCCTTGTCTCTAGGTAAGTATAATGTGCGTCTTGCCACCCTTGGTTTAATTTCTCTCCAAATGTACTGATCAATGAGTCCTTGTATCCTGTCCAGATAGTGTGCTGGAAGGGATATAGGTGTTGTTTGAAGCAGATAGAGTAGCCTGGGCAGGATATTCATCTTCACCACATTGATGCGTCCCAGCCAGGAGATAGATTTATTTCTCCAGCTGGACAGGTCAGCAACCAGGTTGTGCTCCAGCTGTTTGTAATTAGCCTGAAACATCACCTGTGGGTCTGGGGACAAGTAGATCCCCAGGTACTTCATTTTTATCTGTTGTTTTTTCAAGGGGAAATTTAGAAGGAGCCTGGGTAGCTCGTCAGGTTTGTACGTGATGTTTAAAAACTCGGATTTGCTAAGATTAAGGTGGAAGTTGGAGACCCTGCCAAAGTCTGCGAATGTTTCAAGCGCCTTGGGTATTGATAAGTCTATGTCAGTGAGGGTAAGTATGACATCGTCGGCGTATAGCGCCAGTTTGTGTTCATGTGTGGTAGTGTGTATACCCTTAATCTGCTTATTTGACCTAATAGTTTGCGCCAGAGCCTCGATTGTGATGGCAAACAATACAGGTGAGAGTGGGCAGCCCTGTCTTGTTCCATTTTGGATACTAAATTTATCGGAGAGGATGCCATTTACTTTGACCCGCGCAGTTGGTTTGCTATAGAGCGAGAAAATTAAGGCTATGAAGTGTTTGCTAAAATTCATCTTGGACAGGGTCGCTTCCAGAAACTGCCAGCGCACCCTGTCAAACGCCTTCTCCGCGTCTGTAGAAATTAGTGCTAATGGGATATGTTGGGCCTGTGCGTGTGACATGAGTTGTAGAATCTTTAAAGTATTGTCTCTGGCTTCTCTTCCAGGTACAAAGCCCACTTGGTCAGGATGGATCAGGACGGGAAGGATTTTATTTATCCTAGTAGCTAAGATTTTAGCATATATTTTGACGTCCGAATTCAGTAGTGAGATGGGCCTAAAATTTTCGGGACTGTCTGGGGATTTGCCTGCTTTAGGGAGGACAGTGATGTGTGCTTCAAGCAGACTTTCTGTAAAACCTCCCTCTTTCAAGGTTGAGTTGAATAGGGAGGTCAGGGGTTGTAATATGTGGTGTAGGTACGTCTTGTAGTATTTTATACTCAGTCCGTCAGGGCCTGGGCTTTTTCCGTTGGGCATACTCTTTATGGCTAGTTTGGTTTCTTCTGTGGTGATTGGTGCATCTAGAAATTCCACGTCCCCCTCTGTCAGCTTATTAAGTTGAAGGGTAGCTAGATAGTGGTCTATGTCCCCCTGGCTACTGTTATTATCCAAGTTGTATAGTGTTTCGTAGTATAGTCTGAAGGCCTCAGCTATCTTTTTGCTGTCTTTGAGCACTGTTCCTCCTCTGTCTTTTATGGTGTGTACATGTGTGTTCAGCTGCTTCCTTTTAATGGCTTTCGCCAGTGACGAGCCTGTTTTATTGTTAAGGTCATAATATTTCTGTTTCAAGAAGGCAGCCTTTCTCTGGTACATTTTGGTAAGATGGCTATGTAGGTCATTCCTAGCTTGTGTGAAGGATATCAGTATAGAAGAGGCGGCAGGATGTCATTTATGTTCTTGTTCCCAATATCTGATCTGAGCTAGGGTAGAGTTTAAGAATTGTCTGTTATTTCTATTTTCTTTAGCTTTAATTTTAATAAACTCCCCTCTTACTATGCATTTGTGGGCCTCCCATACTGTTGTGTGGGAGATGTCATCAGTTGTGTTTTCCCTAAAATAGTGTCCCAGGGCTGTGTCAATGTCTGACCTAGTTAGCTGATTTTCCAGCATAGTTTCATCTAATCTCCATATAAAGGGTATTACCGGTGCAGATGGCCAGAAAACTTTACATTGCACCGGGGTGTGATCAGACCAAGTGAGAGGTAGTATCGTAGAGTTGTCGATCATGGATAAGCCCATTTGGTCGCTGAGAATATAGTCTATTCTAGAATATGAGCCGTGTGGGTGGGAATAGAAGGTGTAGTCTCTTTTACTTGGGTTAATAGTTCTCCATATGTCGTGCATTTTCAAGAGTTGAATCTGTGTGTTAACCGCTTTAATAGTTCGTTTTGGTGTGCATGATATGCCGGTGGAGGTGTCTATTGTAGGGTCTAGTGGAAGATTGAAGTCCCCTCCCAAAAAAAGTGTACCTTTTGTGTGCTCAAGCAGTAACTGGGATATTTGTTTAAAGACAATAGATTGGCCAGTATTTGGGAGATATATGTTTGCAAATGTCACAGGGTTATTGTAAAGGAGGCCCGAGATAATGATATATCTGCCGTTGGGGTCTTTGATCGTGTGTTTGGGCTGGAAGCTGATATTGTTTCTGAATAGAATTCCCACTCCTCCCTTTTTCTCCCTACCTGATGCCAGGTAGGCTGATTTGTACCTATGGTGGAGAGTCGTGGGTTCCTTTCCTATTTGAAAATGTGTCTCCTGAATAAAGATTATATCCCCTAATGCATGATTGAGTTGCTTGAAAGCTACTGATCTTTTCTCTGGGCTATTCAGTCCCTTTGCATTAATAGTGATTAATGTAATAGGCCTAGCGCCATTGCCAGGGTTGTCTGCCATGTTTAGTCGGCTGCTTATTTGTCTATATGTTTGCTATAGAGGGTGAACAGTGTCACGTGTTATTTTGTACAGTTCTTATCGTATGAGAGTGTGTAGGTAGAGTGAAAAAACGCTTACCAAGCACTGGGACCCCCAGCAAGTGTGTTGGAGATGTTGGAAATGTCACACAATTCAAAAACTGCATGCATTTAGTAGATATACAATTCAGAGTTTAGTCTGAAAAAAGAAGATTGTTAGATTATTTTTGGTAAAAGAGATAGAACACAACAATTCTTAAAGCGAGTCAAAAAAGTTATAGCAGTAATAAGGTGGGTAATATCCCACAACTGTGTTCCCACACAGAATTATAAACATATATAAACAAGTAAAAACTTACAACCTGTAGCCAAGTTCAAAGATATAGGGGTTTAATAACCCAGCAGGGGGCAGTTATGGGTTATCTGGCATCCTTGCTGATGCCTGTGTCGCTGCTGGTAGGGGCTATAGAGGAAGTGTCAATGTCCCTGCGGCCTTCTCTTGTCAGTGAATGGCTCCTCCTAATAGGCGAGTGGTCTTCCGCTGTGTTGCGGTTGTGTGTCTCCATAGTTCTGATGTTAATCTGTAAAGCCTCACAAAAATTTGATAAGTCTTCCTTGGATCTGTATACAGCTGTTGTGTCTCCTTTAGAGGCGATAATGCTCACCGGAAATCCCCATATGTATTGGATGTTTTGATCTTGCAGTGCTGTTGTAATATGATTAAGGTCTCTCCTCTTCTGTAAAGTGGTGGGGCTGAGGTCTGCAAATATCTGTATTCTGCATCCCGCATGTGTGAAGTCTTTTTTCTGCCTGGCATATTTCATTATTTCCTCTTTGTCTTTAAAGTGTAAAAGTTTTAAGATGACATCTCTCGGGGGGGCCTTTGGTGGAGGTTTAGCACGCAGAGCTCTGTGCGCCCTTTCAATGTTGATATCTGGGGCTCCTTCATTTCCTTTGAGGGTCTTGAAAAGGCTTTGAAGACATCCCTCCAGGGCTGTTGGTTGTATACTTTCTGGGATTCCTCTAATGCGGAGATTGTTCCTCCTGCCCCGGTTGTCAAGGTCTTCTACTTTTTCAAGCAGGTGGTGGATTGTTTCTTCTTGTTCGTATGCCAGGTGGGATACATGTTGAATGTCATTGAAGGTGGTGTTGTGGTTCTCTTCTAAGTTTGTGACTCTCTGTGCTACCCTTGTAAGGTCTTTCTTTAGCTCCCCATACCAATTTTTTACCTCATGCATCATTTCCTTCACATCGTCTTTAGTGCAAAGAGATCTCAAATCCTCTCTAGTAAAATCAGCAGTATTCATGGTTTGGCTGGGTTTATGCTGCATTTCAGCGTTGTGGGCGCTTTGTTGATGAAGTTCTCCTGAGTTCTGATTTGATTCATTTTGCTTTAGGTAGTTTTGCATTGTTCTAGTGTTAGGTAGGTTATCTGTCTTATGCGATTTTTTCCCTGGCATGACCCGTGTATGTAGCTGAGGTGTTCCCCCCCTTTAGTAATATAGGGTAGTCAAATGCTTTATATGATGGGTGGCTGATCTCTCACTTTCTTGCAAATGTTTCTGCTACTGTAGTCCCGTATAGCAATCAGTCTGCCATATTAAATATAGCCCAGATAAAAAGGCCTCTGTTCTCTGATTTTTATTTGCGTGTTACTCTTCTGGAAGACATCCACTAGTGATATAGTAAATGTTGTAAATGTTCATTTGGGCACCAAAGAAAGCCTGTGTTAATTGCTCCTGCCGGAGCTCTGTCTGATGTGGTGCTATGCTCTCTTTTCGCTGTATAGAAACAGTGCACAACCGTGTGGGCCTTTGAGCAGTACTTTGGCTTCATATAGCTGCGTGTGTATTTCTTGTTGCCCCTGGTATGAGCTTACTGTGCTGAGATTAAAAGTCTTTCTGGCTACAAGTTTTAGGCAAGCACTTCTATAAGGGGGGTAAATACGGCACAGTACTTGTATTGCAGGTATACCGAAATGTTATGGCGTCTATCTCCCCCAGTGTGTGCCCACGAGGTAGTGTCGGGCAAAGCAGTGAGAAGCGTGTGCTGCCGAGATCCTGCGGTCTCTATATAGCTGTATATTTAGTGCCTTATGCTATATCAGGCTTACCGCTCCTGTTGCTCGCTCTTCTGTCCTTCTAATATGCCTCTGATTCGAGGGTGTAAAGAGGTCACTAATATGGCGCTACTCCTCTGCTCCAGCGCGCGTGTATAGCTGAACAGGGAGGGGATCCGGTGTTCAAATGTTCCGTGTCGGCTCTTTTTTTCCTCTTGATATTTCGCTCCGCAGCTTCTTGCAAGTTATGCCCCCTGCCAGAAGCATTAAAATAGGGTGTATATGGCTATTTTTATCGGGAATCACAGATGTGGGCCTAGGAGCTACACAATCACACGACCATCTCTCTAAGCGGTCAAGCTCCGCCCCCATTATATAAATGACTTTATTCCTTTGGTATCCTTTGCTGAACAGCATAAGTTCAGTAGCAATGCACTATTGGGAACTAGCTGGTTATTGATGGCTACACACATTTGTCTCTTGTCACTTGCTCCCCAGCTGTGTTCAGCTAGCTTCTAGTAGTGCATTGTTGCTTGGGATCTGACTTAAAGGGACACTGAACCCAAAAATGTTATTTCGTTATTCAGATAGAGCATGCAATTTTAAGCAACTTTCTAATTTACTCCTGTTATCAATTTTTCTTTGTTCTCTTGCTATCTTTATTTGAAAAGATGGCATCTAAGCTATTTTTTGGTTTAGTACACTGGACAGCACTTGTTTATTGGTGGGTGAATTTATCCACCAATTAGCAAGAACAACCCAGGCTGTTCACCAAAAATGGGCCAGCGTCTAAACGTACATTCTTGCTTTTCAAATAAAGATACCAAGAGAATGAAGAAACTTTGATAATAGGAGTAAATTAGCAAGTTGCTTAAAATTGCATGCTCTATCTGAATCACAAAAGAAAAAAAATGGGTACAGTGTCCCTTTTAAGACTCTGTAGGGGTTAAACATATAGTGGTGAATTCCAATATTTTAATTAATATTAGAAAAATGGGAACAATTTTTTTATTTTTAAATTAAGCAATTACAATATTTCTGAGTCCATCACAGCCAAGTTCCATAACTGTCACCAGATTCAATCCCCATTTTACCACATCGGCACTATGAATGATCAATAATGGCTGTCAATCTACAAACACCGGAACTGATGAATTAAATAAAAAAACTAAAATTCAGATTCACACTTTTTGCCTTATATTACATCTCTATTACTTCCACAGCCAATAATAAATATTGACAACATAACCAATATTCCGCATGGTCCCTATGCTTTCATTTTAGTGAGTTCACTATGGTTCATGTGTGTGGGATTTTTCAGTTGGATAGAGTACCACTTTATTATTACTATTTTGTTTTTATTATCAATTACTGAAATGGTGTACATTGATACATGTGTTGATTTTAAAACTGTCAATATATTCTAGATATGTTTAAATTTATGTTTTTAATATTCACATTATGGGGGGTAGTTATCAACGTGTCAACTTTCCTGCCTTCGCCGGCCCAATACGCCCGCCTAAGCTCGCCTACCTTCGCCGCCGCGGACCTGAAAAAATACGCCTAAGTTATCAAATAAAGCTGTCAAAAAGCCACGGGGCGATGAGCAGCGGACTGTGAGAGTTATCACTCATCCGATCTCGCTGCTCTTCAGCTGTTTGACAGCTTTCTTGCTAGCCTGTCACTAAGCACTCACACTAAACTACACTGTTCTACCCCCTATACCGGCGCCCCCGGAGCCCCCCGCAACTAAAAAAAGTTACTAACCCCTAAACCGCCGCTCCTAGACCCCGCCGCAAGTCTTAAAAATGTATTAACCCCTAAACCGCCGCTCCCGGACACCGCTGCCACCTACATTATACCTAGTAACCCCTATCATGCCCCCCCTATACCGTCGCCCTCTATAATAAAGTTATTAACCCCTATCCTGCTGACCCCGCACCTCGCCGCAAATAACATAATTTATGCTTACCTGATAAATTTATTTCTCTTGTAGTGTATCCAGTCCACGGATCATCCATTACTTATGGAATATATTCTCCTTCCCAACAGGAAGCTGCAAGAGTCCACCCACAGCAAAGCTGCTATATAGCTCCTCCCCTAACTGCCATATTCAGTCATTCGACCGAAAACATGCAGAGAAAGGAAAAACCATAGGGTGCAGTGGTGACTGTAGTTCAAATGAAAAAATTACCTGCCTTAAAGTGACAGGGCGGGCCGTGGACTGGATACACTACAAGAGAAATAAATTTATCAGGTAAGCATAAATTATGTTTTCTCTTGTTAAGTGTATCCAGTCCACGGATCATCCATTACTTATGGAATACCAATACCAAAGCTAAAGTACACGGATGATGGGAGGGACAAGGCAGGTACTTAAACGGAAGTTACCACTGCCTGTAAAAAACCCTTTCTCCCAAAAATAGCCTCCGAAGAAGCAAGGTATCAAATTTGTTAAATTTGAAAAGTATGAAGCGCAGACCAAGACTCCGTCTTGTAAATTTGTTCAACAGAAGCCACATTTAAAAAAAAAGGCCCAAGTGAAAACCACAGCTCTAGTAGAATGAGCTGTAATCCCTTCAGGAGGCTGCTGTCCAGCAGTCTCATAAGCTAAATGAATTATGCTTTTTAACCAAAAAGACAGAGAGGCTGCTGAAGTCTTTTGACCTCTCCTCTGTCCAGAATAGACAACAAACAAGGTGAACGTTTGATGAAAACTGTAGTAGCTTGTAAGTAAAACTTTAAAGCACAAACCACGTCCAATATTGTGTAATAGACGTTCCTTCTTTGAGGAAGGATTAGGATACAAGCATGGAACAACTATCTCTTGAGTGATGTACTTGTTAGATACCACCTTAGGAAAAAACCCAGGTTGGTACGCAGGACTACCTTATCCGTACGAAGGACCAGATAAGGAGAATCACATTGTAACACAGATAACTTGGAGACTCTACGAGTCGAGGAATTAGCTACCCAAAAGGAACTTTCCAAGATAAAGATTGATATCTATGGATCAAAAAAGGTTCAAACGGAACTTCTTGAAGAACCTTAAGAATCAGGTTTAAGCTCCATGGCGGAGCAACAGTTTTAAACACAGGCTTGGATCTAACCAAAGCCTGACCAAATGCCTGAACGTCTAGAATACCTGCCAGACGCTTGTGCAAAAAAATAGACAGAGTAAAAATCTGTCCCCTTTTAAGGAATTAGCTGACAACCCTTTTCTCAAAAACATCTTGGAGAAAAGATAATATCCTGGGAATCCAGACTTTACTCCATGAGTAACCCTTGGATTCATAACAATCAGATATTTACACCATATCTATGTTCAATTTTCCTAGAGACAGGCTTTCATGTCTGTATTAAGGTATCAATGACTGACTCGGAGAAGCCATGCTTTGATAACATCAAGCGTTCAGTCTCCAGGCAGTCCATCTCAGATTGATTCTATTTAGATGGTTGAAAGGACCCTGAGGTAGAGGGACCTGTCTCAGAAGCAGAGACCGTGATGGAAAGGATGACATGTCCACCAGATCTGCATACCAGGTCCTGCGTGGCTACGCAGGCGCTGTCAAAAACACCAAAGCCCTCTCCTGCTTGGTCTTGACCTCCGGAGGAAATCCCACTCCCCCGGAAGAAAAGTCTGACGACTTAGAAAATCCACCTCCCAGTTCTCAACACCTGGGATATGGATAGCTGATAGACAAGAGTGAGTCTCTGTCCAGTGAATTATTGTAAGACTTCTAACATCGCTAGGGAACTTCTGTTCCCCCTTGATGGCTGATGTAAGCCACAGTCGTGTATATTGTCCGACTGAGTATGATGTACCTCAGAGTTGCTAACTGAGGCCAAGTCTGAAGAGCATGGAATATCACTCCCAGTTCCAGAATATTTATTAGAAGGAGGGTCTCCTCCTAAGTCCAATATCCCTGATCCTTCAGGGAGTTCAAGACTGCATCCCAACCTAAAAGGCTGGCATCTATTGTAACAATTGTCCCATCTGACCTGCGGAAGGTCATATCCTTGGACAGATGGACCCGACATAGCCACCAGAGAAGAGAATCTCTGGTCTCTTGGTCCAGGTTTAACAGGGGGACAAATCTGTGTAATCCCCGTTCCTCTGACTGAGCATGCATAGTTGCAGCGGTCTGAAATGTAGACGTGCAAACGGTACTAGTCCCTTGCCGCTGCCATTAAGTCGATTTCATTCATGTACTGAGCCACCGAAGGGCGCGGATGGGATGAAAAAACACGGCAGAAATTTAGAAACTTTGACAACCTGGACTCCGTCAGGTAAATTTTCATTTCTACAGAATCTATCAGAGTCCCTAGGAGGGAAACCCTTGAGATTGGGGATAGAGAACTCTTTCCTTGTTCACTTTCCACCCATGTGATCTCAGAAATGCCAGTACTACGTCCGTATGAGACTGGGCAATTTGGATGTTTGACGCCTGTATCAGGATGTCGTCTAAATAAGGGGCCACTTCTATGCCCCGCGGTCTAAGGACCGCCAAAGCGACCCCAGAACCTCCATAAAGATTCTTGGGGCTGTAGATATCCCAAAGGAAAGAGCTACAAACTGGTAATGCCTGTCTAGAAAGGCAAACCTGAAAAACGATGGTGATCTTTATGCATCACAATGTGAGGATAAGCATCCTTCAAATCCATTGTAGTCCTCTATTGACTCTCCTGGATCATAGTTAAGATGGTACGAATAGTTTCCATCTTAAATGACGGAATTCTGAGGAATTTGTTTAAGATCTTTAGATCCAAAATAGGTCTGAAGGTTCCCTCTCCTTGGGAACCACAAACAGATTTGAGTAAAAACTCTGTCCCTGTTCCTCTCTTGGAACTGGATGGATCTCGTACACAATGTAAGAATACCTCCTTCTTTATCTGGTTTGCAGATAATTGTGAAAGGCGAAATCTCCCCTTTTTTGGGGGGGGAATCTTTGAAATCCAGAAGATATCTCTGGGATATAAATTCCAATGCCTAGGGATCCTGGGCATCTCTTGCCCACGCCTGGGCGAAGAATGAAAGTCTGCCCCCTATAGGATCCGTTACCGGATAGGGGTCCGTTCCTTCATGCTGCCTTAGAGGCAGCAGCAGGCTCCTTGGCCTGCTTATCTTTGTTCCAGGTCCGATTGTCTCCAGACCGCCTTGGACTGAGCAAAAATTCCCTCTTGTTTTGCCTTAGAGGAAGAGGATGCCACACCTGCCCTGAAGTTTTTAAAAGGCCCGAAAATTAGACTTTTTTTTTTTTTTTTTTTTTGGCCCTTGATTTGGACCTATCCTGAGGAAGGGCATGACCTTTTCCTCCAGTGATATAAGCAATAATCTCCTTCAAACCAGGCCCGAATAGGGTCTGCCCCTTGAAGGGAAGTTAAGTAGCTTATTTATTAAAGTCACGACAGCTGACCATGATATAAGCCATAGCGCTCTGCGCGCCAGTATAGTAAAAAACAGAATTCTTAGCCGTTAGTCTAGTCAAATGAACAAGGCATCAGAAAATAAAGGAATTGGCTAGCATAAGCTTGTCAAATATATTCATCCAATGGAGTCGCTTAACTGTAAAGCCTCATCAAGAGACTCAACCCAGAACGCCGCAGCAGCAGTGACAGAAGCAATGTATGCAAGGGGCTGCAGGATAAAACCCTGTGGAATAAACATTTTTTATCCATTGGATCTAAAAAGCACAACTGTCCTCATCAGAGGTAGTGGTACGCTTAGCTAGAGTAGAAACTCTTCTCTCCACCTTAGGAACTGTCTGCCAGAAGTCCCGTGTGGTGGTAACTATTAGAAAACATTCTTCTAAAAAATAGGAGGGGAAGAGAACGGCACACCTGGTCTATCCCATTCCTTATTTAAAATTTTTTAGTAAACCTCTTTAGGTATTGGAAAAAACATCAGTACACACCGGCACTGCATATTATTTATCCAGTCTACACAATTTCTCTGGCCCTGCGATTGTACACATTCATTCAGAGCAGCCAAAGCCTCCCTGAGCAACAAGTGGAGGTTCTCAAGCATAAATTTTAAATGTAGAAATATCAGAATCAGGTTAAATCATCTTCCCTGAGTCAAAAAAAAAAAATCACCCACAGACTAAGCATATTGTGAGGTAGTATCATACATGGTTCTTAAAGCGTCTGTATGCTCTGTATCTACCCCCAGAGCTAACTGCTTTCCTTTAATTTCAGGTAGTCTGACTAATACTGCTGCCAGAATATTATTCACCACCTTTGCCATGTCTTGTAAAATAAACGCTATGGGCGCCCTTGATGTACTTGGCGCCATTTGAGCGTGAGTCCCTGAAGCGGGAGTCGAAGGGTCTGACACGTGGGGAGAGTTAGTCGGCATAACTTTCCCCTCGACAGAATCCCCTGGTAAAAGAAACGCTATGGGTGCCCTTGATGTACTTGGCGCCATTTGAGCGTGAGACCCTAAAGCGGGAGTCAAAAGGTCTGACACGTGGGGAGAGTTAGTCGGCATAACTACCCCCACGACAGAATCCTCTGGTGATAATGTTTTTAAAGACAAAAAATGATCTTTATTGTTTAACATGAAATCAGTACATCTGGTACACATTCTAAGTTGGGGTTCCACCATGGCTTTAAAACATAATGAACACAGAGCTTCCTCTATGTTAGACATGTTAGAACAGACTAATAATGAGACTAGTAAGCTTGGAAAACACTTTAAATCAAGTTAACAAGCAAATATATAAAACGTTACTGTGCCTTTAAGAGAAACAAATTTTGTCAAAATTTGAAAAACAGTGAAAAAAAAAAGCAGTAAAACAAACGAAATTTTTACAGTACATGTAATAAGGTAACAGAGCATTGCACCCACTTGCAAATGGATGATTAACCCCTTAATGCAAAAAACAGATCAAAAAAATGACATAGACGTTTTTAAAAACAGACACAACAAACTGCCACAGCCAACAGTGTGAAGCTTCAGTTAACTGTTTCTATGCAAAATTTAAGCCAGCCATGTGGAAAAAACTTAGGCCCCAATAAGTTTTATCACCAAACATATGTTAAAAAACGATTAAACATGCCAGCAAACGTTTTAAAACACATTTTTATAAGAGTATGTATCTCTATTAATAAGCCTGATACCAGTCGCTATCGCTGCATTTAAGGCTTTACTTACATTACTTCGGTATCAGCAGTATTTTCTTAGTCAATTCCATTCCTAGAAAAATATTTTACTGCACATACCTTATCTGCAGGAAAACCTGCACGCCATTCCCCCTCTGAAGTACCTCACTCCTCAGAATGTGTGAGAACAGCAAATGGATCTTAGTTACGTCTGCTAAGATCATAGAAAAACGCAGGCAGATTCTTCTTCCAAATACTGCCTGAGATAAACAGCACACTCCGGTGCCATTTAAAAATAACAAACTTTTGATTGAAGAATAAACTAAGTAGAAAGCACCACAGACTCTCACGACCTCCTATCTATGTTGAGGCTTGCAAGAGAATGACTGAATATGGCAGTTAGGGGAGGAGCTATATAGCAGCTTTGCTGTGGGTGGACTCTTGCAGCTTCCTGTTGGGAAGGAGAATATATTCCATAAGTAATGGATGATCCGTGGACTGGATACACTTAACAAGAGAAAAATAGTTTAACCCCTAAACCGCCGCTCCCTGAACCCGCTGCAACCTATATTAAATTTATTAACCCCTATCCTGCCCCCCACTACACCGCCGCCACTGTAATAAAATTATTAACCCCTAAACCTAAGTCTAACACTAACCCTAACACCCCCCTAACTTAAATATTAATTAAATAAATCTAAATAATATTTCTATTATTAACTAAGTTAATCCTATTTAAAACTAAATACTTACCTATAAAATAAACCCTAATATAGCTACAATATAAATAATAATTATATTGTAGCAAGCTTAGGATTTATTTTTATTTTACAGGTAACTTTCAATTTATTTTAACTAGGTACAATAGCTATTAAATAGTTATTAACTATTTAATAGCTTACCTAGCTAAAATAAAGAGAAATTTACCTGTAAAATAAAAACTAACCTAAGTTACAATTACACCTAACACTACACTACACTACACTTAAATAAATTATTCCTATTTAAAACTAAATACTTACCTGTAAAATAAACCCTAAGATAGCTACAATATAATTAATAATTACATTGTAGCTATCTTAGGATTTATATTTATTTTACAGGTAACTTTGTATTTATTTTAGCTAGTTAGAATAGTTATTAAATAGTTATTAACTATTTAATAACTACCTAGCTAAAAGAAATACAAAATTACCTGTAAAATAAATCATAACCTAAGTTACAATTAAACCTAACACTACATTATCATTAAATAAATTAAATAAACTACCTACAAATAACTACAATTAAATACAATTACATAAACTAACTAAAGTACAAAAAATAAAAAAAGCTAAGTTACAAAAAATTAAAAAAATAAGTTACAAAAATTTAAAAAAATATTACAACAATTTTAAGCTACTTACACCTACTCTAAGCCCCCTAATAAAATAACAAACCCCCCCAAAATAAAAAAATGCCCTACCCTATTCTACATTAAAAAAGTTCAAAGCTCTTTTACCTTACCAGCCCTTAAAAGGGCCTTTTGTGGGGGCATGCCCCAAAGAGTTCAGCTCTTTTGCCTGTAAAAGAAAAATACAACCCCCCCCAACATTAAAACCCACCACCCACATACCCCTAATCTAACCCAAACCCCCCTTAAAACACTAATCCCCTGAAGATCATCCTACCTTTAGTTGTCTTCACTCAGCCAAGCCACCGATGGAACTGAAGAGGACATCCGGACCGGCAGAAGTGATCATCCAAGGTGCGCTGAAGAAATCTTCCATCCGATGAAGTGATCCTCCAAGCGGCGGTTTGAAAACCAGGTACGCAGGGTGGCGGTTTGAAAACCAGGTACGCTGGGCCGTAAAAGTGCCGAGCGTACCTGCTAGTTTTTTGATAACTAGCAAAAGTAGTCAGATTGTGCCGTACTTGTGTGCGGAACATCTGGAGTGACGTAAGAATCGATCTGTGTCAGACGGAGTCCGGCGGATCGAAGTTTACGTCACAAAATTCTACTTTTGCCGGTCTCTAGCCTTTGATAACTAAGGCAAATCAGTCTTGCCACAAATACGCTGCGGAATTCCAGCGTATTTGAGGTTGACGGCTTGATAACTACCCCCCATTGTTGTTAATGATGATGACATATTCAGAATAATTTATTATTTGGTGCAAATCTATTATCATCAAAAATGACTTACGTAAACTTCATAAAGTCTTTTTTCTATGGGACTTCCATAGCGCTGGTGTTACGAGTCTGACCTGGGAGGCCAAAAAGTGAGCAGTACACCCTCTACCTCCAAGAGTCCTAACGCATTTAAAAGTCAGTAGTTAAGAGTATTATGGTACAACGCCGTAACATAAAAGTCAGAACTGAAATGCTAAAAAGTACACTAACACCCATAAACTACCTATTAACCCCTAAACCGAGGCCCTCCCGCATCGCAAACACTATAATAAAAATTTTAACCCCTAATCTGCCGCTCTGGACACCGCTGCCACCTACATTATATTTATGAACCCCTAATCTGCTGCCCCCAACATCGCCGACACTTACATTATATTTATTAACCCCTAATCTGCCGCCCCGAATGTCGCCACAACCTACCTACACTTATTGACCTCTAATCTGCCGCCCCCAACATCACCGCCACTATAATAATCATATTAACCCCTAAACCAGAACTGATTCGCCGCTAATCAGCCGCTAGCAGGGGGTGTTAATCAACCCGATCGAATGTGATTGGACGGATTGATGTCCGCAGCCTTAGAGGCGGCAGAACGAGTTAAGGAACGCTGCTTCTTAACTCCTGTTTCCGACGAGCGTGAAGGCTTGCGTGGAAACAGAGGCATTGGGGTCGATACAGACCTTATTATATCGGCCCCTTTGGATGAACCAATAACATGAGGTTTATATGTGCAGCAACCAATCAGCAGCTCCTGAGCCTATCTAGGTATGCTAAGAGCACAAAACAAATTAGATATAGAAGTACATTGGAAATTTCTTAAAATAACATGCTCTGTCTGAATCATGAAAGAAGAAATGTGGGTTTCATGTCCCTTTAACAGTGCACATCACAGGCTTTACATGCCTGACCCTGCAACATACTTGTCCTTAATTTGCTTCAGATGGTAAGAATTGCAATTCAAAGTAGTTTTTTTCTCTTAAAAAATGTCTTTGGCCAGCTGAGTCTACCTTAGTAGCAAATGCAGAGTGGTTCATTAAAATAAGGCAAAAGTTTGGAGTATTGGGTATTAAAAAATAATCGCAGTAAGCAGAATGTTATTACATTTAAAAAAATGTTCAAACTCACTTAAAATGTGAATTTATTACACAATCTTGTAATTACTGTCTCTTTAATCTAATGCAACCGTATACACCAGATCTTCTAAATCCAAAGAGCTTTAATAAATAAAGGCCTTTAAGAACTTTATATACTTCAAATAAGCAAAACTATATGAATTAAAAGCAAGAAAAAAAATGAATGACTTAAAACAATACGCTGCTGGTTATTTTGACCTCCACCTTATGAAAAAATGGACCGAAAATTGAATAGGAAGCCTAAGGGTTCTATCATTGCTGTCTCTTCTGCTGCTCATTATAACAATGCCTGGAGCATATGACATGCCTTAAAAATTAGCTCGCTGGACTAAAAGAAACACAAAGTGTTGAAGACGTTCATCACATTTATTAAAATGTCCTAAAAAGTATTTTTAAAAGAAATTCTGTAAAGAAAAGTGAAACTGAAGAAAGATTATATATATAAGGGGGGGGGGGGGGAGGAGGTAGCATTTCAATGATAAGTCTGCATTACTGTATAGTCAGTACAGGGCAAATAATATTTCCAAAAAAGGCCAAGGCAGCAAAAAACATTAATTTTATAGCACTTAGAGCTTTGCTACTTTTCCAAGTTATTATAATTATTCTACACTAAAATGTAATTGTTCCTTTTCTTTTTCTGTCTGTGCATTTTTGAAGGGATACATAATACAGTAATTGAATATATTTTTATAAAAATCAAATACTGTAATTCTGTAGACTTATCTATCTACCTACAATATATATACTGTATATATATATATATATATATATATATATATATATATATATATATAAAATGTGTGTAAATGCATATATATATATATAATGTGTGTAAATGCATATATATATATATATATAATGTGTGTAAATGCATATATATATATATAATGTGTGTAAATGCATATATATATATATAATGTGTGTAAATGCATATATATATATATATATATAATGTGTGTAAATGCATATATATATATATAATGTGTGTAAATGCATATATATATATATATATATATAATGTGTGTAAATGCATATATATATATATATAATGTGTGTAAATGCATATATATATATATAATGTGTGTAAATGCATATATATATATATATATATATATATATATATATATATATATATATATATAAAAAAATATATGATATATATATACAATATATATATATATATATATATATATAAATGTTTGATATATATATATATACATTATATATATATATATATATATATATATATATACGGTATATATAAAGAGAGAGAGAGAGAGAGGGGGGGGAGAGGGAGTAGATAGACAGACAAACAGACAGTCAGATAGATAGATAGATAGATAGACAGACAGACAGTCAGATAGATAGATAGATAGATAGATAGATAGATAGATGGATAGAAGAAAAATAGAGATAGATAGATGATAGATAGATAGATAGATAGATAGATAGATAGATAGATAGATAGATGATAGATAGTCATTAAATAAGAAATAAAAAAATGTATAATGTAGTTATTTTTTATTTATTTTTTTACACCCAGGGTTTTATAAACATCCTTTTTTATGAGTCTGGCAGTTTGAATGGCAAAGGTTTAATTCAAAAGCATTGTTTTGCTATATCATTGCTGTCTATCATAGCAGAAAATTATGTTGTCTATCTGCCTAGTACAAGAAATAAAAACTGTAAAATATGCATCCAAAATCTTTTTCTTAATTGAAGTGAGAGAATACCCAACTGGCTGACAGTATGGATATCATCTTTCATTTCCTCAGTTCCACATCCCAGATATTAAAGAAGAGCTTAGCTTATTTCAGAGCTACTTTGACACCAATCTTGTATTTGTCATACTGTGTTTTGTCAGATAAAGCCCATGAAAGGCTTTCATCCCAATTGGGCTCTGCACTGGAAATAACTTCTGTAGCTAATATAAAAGAACCAAAAAGAAAAGGAATATAACAGAAAGAAAGGAAAAGAAAAAAGAAATGAAAGGAAAGGACAGAGAAAGAAAGAAACATTTCTAATATCACTTTTTAGCACATTACTAGATATCCTCAAAAGAAATTAAGGGCTAGATTACAAGTGGAGTGCTAATTTATCTTGCGCCCGCAAATGGCCAAATTTGCGCTAAATAACCAGCCATTACAAATGGCTAGATATTGCTACCACAAGCTCACAGTAATAATTAGCGCTCCAAAAATTAACTAGAGGTCAGACCTCTGATTAATTTTAAAAATGTCCCTTAATTGCCCCAAAATTTAATGTAGCTTTTTTTTAATTATTTAATAATTGCTGCAGGAGACAGTTTTAAGGGGTTAAAAGTGGTTGTGTGGGGTGTTAGAAAAAAACAAACCAAAAAATGTCACTGAAAAGGGCCTTTACATTGCAGTCTTTAGGGACTGTGTGTTCCCAGTAAATATATATGTATATGCTTACATACATACATATTTATATTTGCTGCCCTTCACTGCGCTAGTTCTCATACTTTGTCTCACGGCATGAGAACAAGGTTCCCATTGGACCCTATGGAAGTGCGCTCTTGTGAGCTTCTGTGCAATGCGAGCTTGAGGTTGCATTCACATTGCACCTCACTTGTAATACTGCGCACTTTTGCATGCGCTAGTATTACTAAGTTGAGCACAAATATCGCTTCGGTAATCTAGCCCTAAGTGAGAAAAGTTCTATGATGCTTTTCTTTTCCAGTTTTGTACTAGCAAAATATATGTTTATACAGTACAGATTTTTTTCTTTGTTTCTAGTCAATATAATGAAATTCAAAAATTAAATGGAGATTTATTAGCAACATTCAGTGGCGGCTGGTGACTTTTGAAGATGGGGGAGCACTAGCCCCGCCCCTCAGATGGCTCCGCCCATTTTATTGTATGTGTGTGTGTATGTATATATATATATATATATATATATATATATATATATATATACACACACACATACACACACACTCTGCCAGTTACCTTAACACATCCTTGTACAAGGTGAGGGCAGTGTGTTATGTGTATTACTATATATTAGTAGACTATTACTAATAGTAATATATACTATATAATAAAAGCAGCTACAAGCCTACACAACTCATTTGACTATCATCAATCAATTATAATAACATTTTCTTTTATGTAAATTATCATTTACCAATTACAATTACCATTATTATTTTATTAATAAAATATAACATAACTAATTCATTACTTTAAAAAATAAAATGCAGGAAAATTTGGCGCCATAATTCTCAGTAGTCCTGCTTTCACTCACACACTACTAGTATGATTTCTTGAATTTAATATGTCTACTCTGGGGCTGGGCAGGGCACTGGCTGCTCACAGGGGGTAGATATGTACATTGTTCATGTTCACCTAATAACACAGTCTGACCCTAGTCTACACTAGTACAGCCTAATGTGTGGGGCTATTCCACAATATCTTATTCACAGTCAATTTCACACCAAAATTTTCAATACGCACTGCGCAGTTGAGACCTAAATTGGAAGACTATCTTCAGAATTGAGCAGACTGTGAGCAGACTGAATCTTCGAAATAAATCTTTCCCCTATGCACCGGACCGGCCAGGGAGGCATGAAGTCAGACTGCAGCCAGCAATGTATATCCTCCATTCCTCCCGCAGTACACGCCTCTGCTTTGGATTAAGTTTGTGTGGTGTTGTGTGTGTCTAAGTTACAGAGTTAGCAAGATGTAGAAACGTATTTGTCTTGGGCTGCAGACACTCATTTTATTATAACTTAAAGTAATAATAAAATTAGTGTCTGCAGCCCAAGACAAATACGTTTCTAGTACATCTTGCTAACTCTGTAACTTAGACACACACAACACCACACAAACTTCATCGAAAGCAGAGGCGTGTACTGCGGGAGGAATGGAGGATATTATACATTGATGGCTGCGAGTGCGGTCTGACTTCAATGCCTCCCTGGTCCGGTGCATAGGGGAAAGATTTATTTTGAAGATTCAGTAACAGTCTGCTCAATTCTGAAGATAGACTTCCAATTTAGATGCTGGTTTATCCTGGGAGTCCCGTGCGGTCAAACCAGACTCCAGATCTCAACTGCGCAGTGCGTATTGAAATTTTTTGTGTGGTGGCCTGGTGTCGTATGTGTCTAAGTTACAGAGTTAGCAAGATGTAGAAATGTATTTGCCTTGGGCTGCAGACACTCATTTTATTATTACTTTAAGTAATAATAAAATGAGTGTCTGCAGCCCAAGACAAATACGTTTCAACATCTTGCTAACTCTGTAACTCTTAGACACACACAAACTTAAGCAGAGGTACACTGGGGCCCTGGGGGAGCAATGGATATGTGCAGTCAGTGCCAGCTAGCCCACGGCAGGGCTAAAAGTAGGGGGAAAAGATAGACTGTTACACTAGTACTACTTACAATTTAGATGCTCGTTTCTCCCGGGAGTCCCGGCCAAACCAGACTCCAGATATCAGGCTAATCCAACTGCGCAGTGAAAAATTTTGGCGCGACTGAGTGCTCCAGGGCTACAACGCCTCCTGGTGCGTGGTGCTAATAAAGAAGTGCGCAGTGTCACTCAAATCAATGCGCGGCCTCCCTGCCGCGCTCATTAGAGGGAACATTGCCCCCTAGTGAAGGCGCCACTGCCTCCACACACACAGTTCTTAGTGTGCGAGTGTCACATGACAGCTGGCTCTCGCACACTAAGAGCTGTGCGGTTAGGAGACCTATGGGCTGGCCTGTAGGTGGCGCTGCTGTCAATGCAGTTGTCAAAGTGGATAGTGATTTTGCCTATACTTCTATCTACCGCACTGCTCATCATGTGCTATAGATAGAAGTATTAGGCAAATGCCCATTCCACTTTCAGCCTAAATAAGGCAATTTTAATATTTTTACTTAAAACTGCAGTGCCTGGAGTATTTTTTAATTTAATCAGCAAAAAAGGTCAGCAAAAAAGGTTTAAAAAAGTAATTATTTTTTTTCTTTCTCACTTTTTTTTTTTTCTTTTTTTTTTGTTCATCAGGGGTCAGGGCGCATCAGGGGTCCAGGGGGCTCACGTGCTCAAGTGCTCCTATAGAGGAGCCTCCACTGGCAACATTACCATTTTTAAAGCTGATTGTAATATATGTAAAGATGTCATTGAATAAAAAGAAAAGCTACATTTGTGTAGGGATGTGCGAATGTGTTTATATTCAAATTCGAATGTTATTGTAGAAATTCGATTTACATAATCGAATGTTGATAAGAACGAATATTCATAAAAATTCTATTATCGATTGTTATTTACAGTTTTCAATTGTCATATTCGACTAACCCAATGTGAGCAAAAAGCCGGATAATATATCTCGCAGGCGTTAATGGATTCTCCCATAGAAGTCAATGGAGCAAAAAAAGTGGAAAAAAAAAGTAACACTCTACTCGCGCGCAAACCCAATCACATATTCTCAAATGCGCCAACCCAACATAAAAATATGAATATTTCACATTCCAATGTTCTTCGCATAGCATATTATGTTTTATTTATTCGTATCGTAAATCCATATTTCTACATAATTCTGATGGTATTTTGGTATGATATATTTCTATACCTATATATATATATATATATATATATATATATATATATACAGTATATATATATATATATATATATAAATAAATGATTATATATAGGTATAGATATATACAGATATATATTTGAATATCTATTTAGAAACACTTAGAATATATTCTGCTATGTGCAGAACATTGGAATGGGAAATATTTACACTAAATACACAGTATAACACTTTATTAAATATGAATATTGCATAAATATGCTTTTACATGTTTTCAGCTACTTGACTGCAAAGGTCACTTATATATCTATAAATACATATATTCACATATAAATACATAAATACATAAAAGCCGGTAACGGCGAAACATGTCAGGAAGACTAGGGTTTTGGTGAGGAGTCCTAGGAGCTCGTGTGTTTTTAGTCAGCACTTAGTAACCTTATTAATGTAGTAGATACACTTAACTGTTAACACTATAATCTGGTTTCTGATGATACTATTTACTTGGAAATTGTCCTGTTAATATCATCTAGCTGTACTACTAATCCGCTTAACAGATGTTATAACAACAGTTAACTTAAAATGCTGTATCACACTGAATGGTACCTTAGTAATATTTGCCGCAGACTACAAGCGGACATTAGAATTGATAAAATTTATTGAGACAACACATACATGGCACTAAATATACTACTATCTTAACGTTCCCAGTAGTATTACAGATTTGTCAGGTGTTTTGTAAGCAGTTAACTTTTAATTCTACATTACATCGACCGATACTTTATTAATATATACTGCAGTCTACTGGTGGACATTATAATAATCTATACAATTACTAATACTTACGATCAGTTACCTCCTAAGATATGAGCTATGCTTGTGCGAGGCTAAATGCACTACTATTTTAACGTGCACTTAAGTCTTACTAATATTACTCTCTTATATCATAGATTTGACGAACTGATCTGCTACACCCAGTTAACCCTATACACTGCATTATACCAAAAGATACTTGAGTAGTATATACCGCAGAGTATGCGCGGGTATTACTAGCCATAAACCGCTCACATCTATAATCAGATGCACTCTAAGATATTAATCTAGAAAAAACATATATAAGTGGTTAGATATATAATTACCCTAGCATTTATTTAAAGGCACCACTATAACCGGGTAAATATAAACCAAACTGAATATGTGACTGCATCAGATCTGTAGAGATTTACAATCTTGACCATCGTGTTACTAACTCAATATATACAGTCTTTCATTTGTACATCAGACCAGAGATTATTAACCTAATTTCTACTACAGAAGGTGACCTAAGTGTGGTTTTAATTAAATTCCTAATTTTATAAGCTACTGATTAAAAGTTATGTTTTATTTCTTATCACAAGTTTAGTTATTATATGCTGTCCCTATATATTTGAAATTATGAACCTCGAGTGCTAACTTGTGTATTCTTCAAAGAACACGTTTTCCCTTGCTCTTTCTAATTAAAAATAAATTGTTCAAATACACCAGCACCCTTAACCGATACACTCTATAAAAACAGGATTCCTGTGGTATAATAAAGGGTTTTACTGAGGTTTAATTCTTAAACTCTATAGTAGTGCCATTGGTCCCTTCTTTTGTAAAAACATAAATACATATGTACACACATATAAACATATATATATGTATATGTATATATATACTATATATACATACATATACATATTTAGACATGTATATGTATATATCTCTATGCTAAAGCCCTTTGCAGCCTTTTTTCTCTAACACCTCGGGCGCGATCCGATATAGATCGTAGTTTGCGGCGCAAGCGAGGGAACCCGCGTTGCCCGCAGTTTCAGCTCGCAACTCGAGCTATCCCATATATGTCGCCGTCAGATGCTAACGTGCCGTAAGTCTGACAAACCAGCGATGTCCAGAAATCTGCGCAAGTACAAATTTCTGGCGTCGCCAGTGACTTGCGGCATGTTAGAAACTGCCGGTGCCTACAAAACCTGACTAAAGTCTAAATCACCCGCACTGTCTAACACGCCTCCCTAACATAGCCCGACAAGTCTAACACTGCCTCCCTAACATAGCCCGACACGTCTAACCCTCTATCCGCTATCCCCCCTCACTAGCCTAACAATAAAATATGTATTAACCCCTAAACCGCCGCTACCTAATAAAGTTATTAACCCCTAAACCGCCGCCAGCTATATTAAATCTATAACCCCCTAAGTGAGCCCCTAACACCGCCGCCATCTACCTTACCTACCCCCTAAAGTGAGCCCCTACCCCGCCGCTATTTTAAAATTATTAACCCCTAATCTAATCCCCCTACCCCGCCGCCATCTATATTAAATTATTTAACCCCTAAAATACTAAACTATTCCTACCACTAAACCTAAGTCTAACCCTACAAATAGCCCAGAAAAGGGCTTTTTGCGTGGCATTGCCCCAAAGTAACAGCTCTTTTGCCAGCCCTTAAAAGGGCTTTTTGCGGGGCATGCCCCAAAGTAACAGCTCTTTTGCCAGCCCTTAAAAAGGGCTTTTGGCGGGGAGTAAACTGCTCTTTTGCCTACAATCTACATCCCCCTACACCGCGGCCACCTGTAATAAATGTGTTAACCCCTAATCTAATCCCCCTACACCGCCGCCAGCTATATTAACTATATTAACCCTAATTATATTAGGGTTAATATAGTTAATATAGTTATTATATTATATATATTAACTATATTAACCCTAATTATATTAGGGTTAATATAGTTAATATCGTTATTATATTATATATATATAAAGTATAATAACCCTATCTAACTCTAACATCCCTAACTAAACTCTTATTAAAATAAATCTAATATTAATATTATTAATTAAAATATTCCTATTTAAATCTAAATACTTACCTATAAAATAAACCCTAAGATAGCTACAATATAATTAATAATTACATTATAGCTATGTTAGGGTTTATATTTATTTTACAGGTAAATTGTTAATTATTTTAACTAGGTATAATAGCTATTAAATAGTTATTAACTATTTAATAGCTACCTAGTTAAAATAATTACCCAATTACCTGTAAAATAAATCCTAACCTAAGTTACAAATACACCTACACTATCAATAAATTAAATAAACTACAAATATCTATCTAAAAATACAATTAAATAAACTAAACTAAATTACAAAAAAAAACAAACACTAAATTACAAAAAATATAAAAAAAGATTACAAGATGTTTAAGCTAATTACACCTATTCTAAGCCCCCTAATAAAATAATAAAGCCCCCCAAAATAAAAAAAATTCCCTACCCTATTCTAAATTAAAACAAGTTCAAAGCTCTTTTACCTTACCAGCCCTTAAAAGGGCCTTTTGTGGGGGCATGCCCCAAAGAAAACTGCTCTTTTGCCTGCAAAAAAACCCACAATACCACCCCCCAACATTACAACCCACCACCCACATACCCCTAATCTAACCCAAACCCCCCTTAAATAAACCTAACACTACCCCCCCTGAAGATCTCCCTACCTTGTCTTCACCACACCGGGTCAAACTCCTCATCCGATCCGGGCGATGTGTTCCAGCAAGCGGCAGAGAGTCTTCTTCCATCCGGGCGATGTGTTCCAGCAAGCGGCAGAGAGTCTTCTTCCATTGGTGATGTCTTCAAGCAAATCGGCATCTTCAATCTTCTTTCTTCGCTCCTCCACCGCGGAGCATCCATCCGGCACGACGACTTCCCGACGAATGAGGTTCCTTTAAATGACGTCATCCAAGATGGCGTCCGTCGAATTCTGATTGGCTGATAGGATTCTATCAGCCAATCGGAATTAAGGTAGAAAAATCTGATTGGCTGATTGAATCAGCCAATCAGATTCAAGAATGGACCTAGATCAATACTTTGGGTTGTCTGCTACATTATACTAAAGCTAAAATTAACCCTACAAGCTCCCTAATTAACCCCTTCAATGCTGGGCATAATACACGTGTGGTGCGCAGTGGCACTTCTAAATACCAAAAAGCAATGCCAAAGCCATATATGTCTGCTATTTCTGAACAAAGGGGATCCCAGAGAAGCATTTACAACCATTTATGCCATAATTGCACAAGTTGTTTGTAAATAATTTCAGTGAGAAACCTAAAGTTTGTGAAACAATTTGTGAAAAAGTGAACAATTTTTTTTATTTGATCGCATTTGGTAGTGAAATGGTTGCATGAAATATACTAAAATGGGCCTAGATCAATACTTTGGGATGTCTTCTAAAAAAAAATATATACATGTCAAGGGATATTCAGGTATTCCTGTCCCAATGTAACTAGCGCTAATTTTGAAAAAAAAAATGTTTTGGAAATAGCAAAGTGCTACTTGTATTTATTGCCCTATAACTTGCAAAAAAAACAAAGAACATGTAAACATTGGGTATTTCTAAACTCAGGACAAAATTTAGAAACTATTTAGCATGGGTGTTTTTTGGTGGTTGTAGATGTGTAACAGATTTTGGGGTTCAAAGTTAGAAAAAGTGTTTTTTTTCCATTTTTTTATAGTAAATGATAAGATATGATGAAAATAATGGTATCTTTAGAAAGTCCATTTAATGGCGAGAAAAACGGTATATAATATGTGTGGGTACAGTAAATGAGTAAGAGGAAAATTACAGCTAAACACAAACACTGCAGAAATGTAAAAATAGCCTTGGTCCCAAATGGACAGAAAATGGAAAAGTGCTGTGGTCCTTAAGGGGTTAATATGTTAGTTGTTTGGCTTAAAAATGATAACAGAAAGTAATCCTTTAAAGAAATGTTTTGTATAAGAACCCTGACATATTTATTTTTCATTTGTGTCCCTTCTTAAAGTGGCAATATGGTCAGCCTACTTTAACGCCAAGAAAAGGGCTTAACACATGATTAAACTCCAGGGCATCAAAGTACAACTGGGAGCTAGCTGAACAAATCTGCTGAGCCAATGCTAAGAGGCATTAGTGTAGTCACCAATCACCAGCTAACTCCTAGTGCATGTTCGAACTGTTTGTGGATCTTAATCGGTTTGTAAGAAAACTGTCTATGCAAAAGTATTTTTGTGATAAGAAAATCAACAGTATAACACAATTAGCTATCATTACTGATGATATGGCAGAAAGACCAACTGATAGTATAATATATCATGAACCAGAAGAGTTATGTAATGCTTTATTTGACGACTATATTCATTCCAATTTAATGTTAAGATCTAATTTTAACCCGCCAGTCACCAGTCCATATATTTCTCTATTTCAAAATCTTGTTCTAGAGGAGTTTGGTGCACTAGAGAAGAAGGTGGGGAACCCCAATCTAAATCTATATGAGATTAAAGCTTTGTCAAGATTAGCCAAGAATGACAACTTGGTGATCAGGCAGGCTGATAAAGGAAGAGGGGTTGTCCTGCAAAATATGTCAGATTATTTACAGGAAGCAAATAGGATTCTTTTAGATCAAAATTATTATAAAAAACTTACATATAATCCTACGAAAACATATACTACCCATTTAATTAAAATGGTAGACAAAGGTTTTCTAGAGGGGATCTTAACCAAAAAGGAGAAAGAATATCTGGTCCCTATATCACCAAATCTAGCATATTATTATCACCTCCCGATAATACACAAATGTACCAATAATCCACCTGGTAGGCCCATTATTTCGGGCATAGGGAGTCTGACTTGCAACTTATCCGAATATATTGATCATTTTTTAAAAAAAATAGTGAAGGGGCTTCCATCATATATCAAAGATACCCCGGACCTAATAGCCAAGTTATCGAAAATAGAAAAGGCTGAGCGCAAGCTTATTTGGTTCACTTGTGATGTGACAGCTCTGTATTCAAACATAGAGCACGATCTGGGCATAGATGCTATAGATATTTTTTTGAAGAGAGATCAATTTTTACCTACCAAACAGAGATTATTTTTGTTGGAAGCAATTTCATTTGTGTTGAAACATAATTATTTTGTTTATCAGGAACAATTTTTTTTACAGATTAAGGGAACGGCCATGGGCACCAGATTTGCACCCAGTTTTGCCAATTTATTTCTGGGGGTATTTGAAGAAAGATACATATACAACTCCCCCCTGGGGGCAAGTCTGGTGTTCTATGGTCGTTTTATAGATGACCTTATTTTTATTTGGGAAGGTTCAGAGGACAATGCCTTAGACTTTATTAAATCACTTAATGAAAATAATATGGGACTTAAGTTCACGCACAATATTAATACAGATCATATTGAATTTTTGGACTTGGTACTATATTGGGACCAAGTAGGTCATATTTTGACCAAAACCCACTTTAAAACAGTGGATACAAATAGTTACTTGAATTATAAAAGCAATCATTATAGGGCATGGAAGAGAAATATTCCATACAATCAGAATCCGTAGAAACTGTACAAATTTAACTCTTTATGATGAACAAGCAGGAATCCTAAAAAGTAGATTCTTTGAAAGAAATTATCCTAGGGATCTAATTGAGAAGAGTTTTTTGAAGGCTAGAAATAAAGATAGATCTGAATTTTTTAAAACTCCAAAAGAGAAGGAGGATTTAGAGTGCAACAAGTTAGATGAAATAGGCACTAATAAGAACAAAATCAATAAAAATAAAAATCTGAGATTTATAACTAAATATACTTCAAACCATGATAAAATTAAGAGAATTGTTCACAAGCATTGGAACATTCTATTGAACGATCCGGTATTAAGAAACATTTTAGATGAAAACCCTATATGTACTTTTAAAAGAGCACCTTCACTTAAAAATAAACTTGCCCCATGTAAAATAGTGATGAGGAAATTTGGAAAAAATATAGAACATAAGACGAAAAATTGGTTGTCTAATAAGAAAGGGTTCTATAAATGTAACAGAGCCAACTGTGGGTTATGTGAATTTACGAAGGGAGAAAAGTTGAAGTTCAGGTCTTTTTCCACAAAGGAAGAATTTGAGATAAAGACTCGTTTTTCATGTGATTCCTCTTTCGTAATATACTTACTGGAGTGCAAATGTGGCCTACAGTACATAGGGAGAACTTCTAGACCCCTGAAAAAAAGATGGGGGGAACACATGAGAAACGTGAAAAAATCCTGTATTAAACATAGTGTCTCTAGACATGGAGTTTGTTGTCATGATGGGCAGACAGATTTGTATAGTATTTTTCCTATTGAACAAATCTCTTCTAAATGGGGCAGAAATAGACTAATTGATTTAAGACAAAGGGAGACATATTGGATCTGGAAATTAAAAACTTTGAATCCACATGGTCTAAATGAGAATCTTGACATGGCGGCATTTAATTAAGTTGTAGTCCAATAATTTATTAGTTAGCAGCTATTTTTAATTCTTTGTATCATTATTCATCATCTAATTGGCCTAGGTATTGTTACAACAATCTACTGGGTCTAGGTATAATAACAACATTTCACCCTTAGAGTTTTCGATATAAGAATCTGAGTTGGATATCTCTATATGAGGAGGAATAGTTGTTGAGACATCTTGGCTCATTAGAACCGTATATAGATGTGAACACCTAACTCGTTGAATATATTTTATATATATACAATTTTATTAATATGTATATTTTTTTGTATTTTTTATATTTACTGAATACAAGAGACACTTTGTATTTTTATTTTATGTATGAGGGGTAGTATATTTTTTATATATATTCTATATCTTGTATATTTTAGTTCATTGTGATATTTGCCATTTTTTATCTGCTATATGGTACAGTATCGCTTTCGCTTTTTTGTAAATGCATGAAGGAGTAGTATCCCGATTGGGGGTTGTACGTACGCATATAAGAATTTTGTATCGCATCGCCGCCAAATGTATCTTTTGTTAACTATTATACGTATTATACATCAGCGATTTGATACTTTTACTTAACACTATGTATCGAGCTGGGTGGTCATTGAATTACGCTATCGGTAGTCACCTGTAGATCATGAAATTATTGGGTAGAACCTTACACACACTATAGAGGTGTGTTACTACATTTCCCTTTGGTTGGTCCGATTTTCCGGCCGACAACCAATCACTTAGGCGTTGATACACACCCCCTTTGACTCTGGGTACTGCGCACTCCTTCACGCATGCGCTCTGTTTCGGCTTGAACGCCGAGTTAAGCACATATAAGCTGTGTAATTTAGATATAGTTTATTCACCTGAGGAAGCGGTCAAGGTAGACCGGGAAACGCGTTGTGATATATGTTTACTAAATAAACATTTGTTTTTAACTATATCTTTATCACGGCTGGAGTGATATTTTATATGTGTGACAATTTTACAATATTTGACTTCTGAATATAGCTGCTAGCCCACCTGGTTTGGGCTTCTCTCCTAGCACGAATATTACGAGAGAAAGTAGCCGGCTTAAGGGGTCTAGCTGCAAAATTTCTGCAGATCGTACGCAGCACCAAGGATTACATCTTTACTACGAGAGAGCAGCTACCTGGACAGCTGTTAATGCTCCAGAAAGCCGTTGTAGCACTTCTCAAGTGCCTGACTTCTTGTAAGTACAATTTATGTGTGGGGAGTGAACAACTTTCAATACAGAATCACACTATGTTGGCGCCTTCTTTTTTGTGTTCTATACAGAACTCCTAGTGCATTGCTGCTCCTGCACCTATATAATTAAACTCTTCAACAAAGGATACAAAGAGAACAAAACTATGTAGTTGATTCCAAACTTGTCAATCATGTTTATTGGCTTTTTTTCCAGCTACTGAGGCACATTATTTTTCATCACAATGCCTTTTTCACTAATCCTTTCAGCACGTTTATTGGTTGTTAATAATAGTCAATCTATGTAATATCCACAGATATTATTTTTCTAGAGTTTGGATGCACAAACTCAATCAGTTTTGATAATTGTGTATGCACTGATGGCAGAATAGTTCATATTTTGAGGACATAGTTATATAATGATCTTTTAATCAGTGGTGCTTATACAATGGGAGAATTATTGCCAATTGCTTCATATCTGCATCACTGGAAGACAGTAATTGATATTATTTGGATCCTTATTGATTATTAAATGCTGTTTGACTTAATAATCCTGATTGGATTTTTAATTCATTTTATGAGGCTTGGGGGCCCGATTTATTATAGTGCGAGCGGACATGATCCCCTGTATTGGATAATGCCTGCCGCACATCGATACAGTAAATGCCGACAGCATACACTGTCAGCATTTATCATTACACAAGCATTTCTCGTGAAATGCTTGTGCAATGCCGCCCCTGCAGATTTGCGGGAAATCGGACGCTAGCAGGGGGTGTCAATCAACCCGATCGTATACAATCGGGCTGATTGCTGTCTGCCGCCTCAGAGGTGATGGACGAGTTAAGGAGCAGCGATCTTATGACCGCAGCTTCTTAACTTCCGCTTCAGGCGGAACTGAAGCGGAGTGGGTCGGAAGCAATATCCGCTGCTTCATATATCGACCCAATATACTCTTTACTTTTAGGTTTATATTTATTAATAATGGTTAAGTTTTATTTTGGGTCATTGCCCCATCTGCGTGAAACAGATTTAATATGTGCAATATACTCGGAAATGGCCACTGACCCCATTTTAAATGTATATATGAATATATATGACTACATTCATTAAACCTATATTTATTGCTATTGTATAGTGATTGGAATAGAAATATACAAACGTGTACGTATTTAATACATATATAAGTAATATCTCTTACAACTAATGAGTTCTGTAAGAAACTTAAAAAAAACTAAAATCACAACCGCAACATCTAGAAATGAGGTGTAGTAACCCCGTTCTATAATTCTCCTTTTTATTTCATACTTACATTTTCAAGATTGTAAATTACAGTACTTTCATCTTCTTAAACAGGACATATAATTGGCAATAGTGTCTGTGACCAGGATTTAACTGTTTGCATTTCCTGCTGGTTTATTTGTTACCTAGAATGTTTGCATGGGTTTTTATAGTAAATAAAAATACTCAAAAATGTGTTTTGAATAAAGGGTTTAACCAACAGATTACTAAAATGGTGTTTAATAAATATACTTTTTAAAATGCACAAAAAGAGCTAAATACTACAGCAAGATACAAGATCTGCACATTGTTTTTAGCTACCGTCAGTCAATTAGAGAGCTCTTAAAGGGACACTCAAGTCAAAATAAACTTTTATGATTCAGACAGAGCAGCAGTCTTAAGACACATTCCAATTTACTCCCATTATCAAATTTTGCACAGTCTTTTTATATTCAAACTTTCTGGGGAAGAAGATCCTACTGAGCATGTGCACAAGCTCACATGGTATACGTATACTAGTCTGTGATTGGCTGATGTCTGTCACATGATACAGGGCCCCGGAAAATGGGAGAAAGAATATATTTATCTACTGTTTATTTGAAATTCAGAGTAAGTGCTATTGCATTGTCCTTTTTATTATGTACTTGTTAAATATGTATTTCTACTGCATTGAGTGTTTTTAATCAAAATCATATAGCTCTCTTTTCAAGAAAGTGACTTTAATTTATCCACACAATTTTCAATCTTGTGTTACTTGTTGTGATGATATACTGTAGAGCAGTGATGGGCAACTCCATATCACATGGGGGCAAGAGATCAATATTTAAGATGCCTTAAAGGGACAGTTTAGTCAAAATTAAACTTTCATGATTCAGATAGGGCATGTCATTTTAAACAACTTTCCAATTTACTTTAATCATCAACACAGAGGTAAAAAGTGTATTAAAATAACCATGTTGGATAAGCAAAACTGGGGAATGGGTAATAAAGGGATTATATATCTTTTTATGCATTACAAATTCTGGAGTAAACTGTCCCTATTAATTAAAATGAGGAATCCACCATAAATCCTTTCTGACTTTATGCCAAGCTGCATTTTTATATAACAGAATTTTTTAGTATAGTGTTTTACAGATGTACGTCACGCTTTATTCTTTCCATAAATGAACTATAATGATAGAAATTTATTTTTTTATTATTTTTTTTATTAAATGGAAAGTAATATTTTTTATTAAGACATTAACCCTAAACTGGTGGAAATGTTTAGATATTCAGGAGAATATTGGTTTCGCCTTTTAAATATTCTCATTGCCTATGTCTTTTCTGTTTATATTTTTCCTTTTTTTATGTGCTGGCTTTGACATTATGTAATTTACTAATCTGAGCAATTTTACTAATTTAAACTGTGGCTTTTCTTCTCTTTTAGGGTCTGATATTCAAAACCTTGCCACTCAGACGAGCTGTTCTACGAACTCTCGTTAGTACTGCGAGGCCCTTAATTTTTTTTTTTTTTAGAAACACAGATTTTATCTTAAACAATATTTAAGTTGCTATGTAGTGTCCTTGGTGTGAAGCAGACTCCTGCATTACAATACAAGGTTTAAAAAAAATCCCAAAGATGTTGTGTGATTTTTTTCAATGGCGTGAGGTTTTGAATATCAGGCTCCTAGTGTCCGGAATAATTTTGAAAAGGAATCCATAACAAAAAAAACACTTACAATACAATTTCAAACTTCAATTTCATTTGGTTATAGAAAATGCATTGGTAAATAACTTCATTTTGTAAATGTGAAGCTCTGTTATAACAATTCTTGTTTGAGTACAAACATTTGTAAAAGCTATTTATTAATAAAAATGTCAGCTACAGTAGTTTGAATACATTTTATTTGCAGTGATGTCACCTAAGCATTTGGTTTCCATGAAAAAGATAACAATGTACTATTTCTCTCTAGTCTTTGGAAATGGGGATTTATTTCATGATTGTAGTTTTTAGAATACTTCTTTAGTAAGAGCAAAGATAAATCAGCTCCTTTTATGAAAGACATATTTTCTGTAAACTCTTATTTTGCATTTTTGGAAAGCCTTTGATCTAGTCTTACCCAACATGCCTATTATATTGGGGATATGATGAAAAAAAACTATTCCTGTAAAATGCATAATAGATTATAATTCAAGCGCCAAAAAATGATGGATGAATCTTTTCAGAACTATTGAAAGGTGTCTTTGAAATGAAATAGAGCCCAGAAGACTATTTGCATTAATGATGCCGGTTTGGGAAATGCAATCAATGCGTACTCAAAAGAAATGCGTGAACTAGATCATAAAAAGGTATCAGCATTCCAAAACTTATAAATAATTAATATGGTATCAAAGATGGTTAAAATGCATGTGTAATCATTCATACATGGCGTGAATTAGCTGTAGTCTGAATCTATTGTGTATGAAGAGCCCTAGATTTAAGCAGAGCAAAAGAATGTGTGATGTCATAACTGAGCATAATCTCTTTTCTTATAAACTGGCATTTTTATTGATCGTGAAAAAAATAAAAAGAAATTTAAATAGTTCTATCATATGCTTCCCTTAATGGTTGCCAAAAAGAACTGCAAACGTTTATGTACTTTACGAACAATGAGAAAAATCTAAAGGATATTGCAAATTAAAAAATAAAAACATACACTTCTGTGCAAAAATACAAAATACAATGACCAAAGTGAATAAATTACCCAATATATTGAGTATCATTAATTCAAATTAAAGTTTGTTTACTTTAGACTTCATATTTTGTAATATGTATAATGAAGTATATATATAAATATAGATATATTTTTCATATAGCAATTTACATTTATATTATTTTGCTATATGAAATATAAAATACTAAGCTATATAATATCATGCTAAATTAATTTTGGTAGGTATATGAGTTTTAATAACTACAATTAAAATAAATTAATACATATTAAATAAAATGGTAGGTAAAATATAACAATGTATATAACATAAAAATAATAATTGGAAAATGATTAAAATGTATGATTATTTGTTTTGGCTTGTCAGCCAGAAAATTCCAGAAATGTATGATTGCCCTAGAGTGAGTTAGGGAGGACTTAAAGGGACAGTCTACACCTATATCAACTTTAGCCCATACCTTAGATTGTGTTCCGATTATTCACCCCCCCCTACCCTAACGAGTCTGCTAAACAAACAGAGTTATTCGAAATCAAAAGTTTGATTTTAATTGTTAGAAATGGCCAACAAACTCCGCTCAATCCCTTCTCCTACCTTGTAGTCGTCTTCTCTTTGTAGCTCATACTCGTGCACATAGCACCAAGTGACGTAATTACCCTCTAAACACGCCTGCGCATCTTTATGGAAGTGAGTAAGAGGAAGTTCGTCTGCGCAGCTGGAAAATAACCAAGCCTATGGTTTTTTTTGATTCTCCGTTACAACCTCATAAAGGAATCTGTTAAGAGATATCGGTAATATTTTAATATTTGAATAATTGGCCTCAATGTATATTGCGCTTCCAGCTACCTTCCTTTCTCACGCATCTTAAATGAGAGAGCTTTGGAAATAAAAAAGAGGGCGCCAAATAGCGTAATAAAGTTTTATCAACAGCGTACAAAGTAGAATCATAAAGGCTTACCAAAGGGATATGCACCGTGCTGTGACCGGTGCTATCAGGCAGGCTAACACTCTCAGTGGTTAGCACACTGATGGATCTGTGGTCTGCTGCGTCTGAACGGAGGCAAGTGGGTTCTGTGTGACTTTGGTCTGGGTGAACAACCTTCTTTTCAAGAGTTGTATCGCAATGCTGCAGACAGTGTGAAATCCGTTGGCCCTTCCAACGTCGAAATCAAAACGAAGGACAACTTCCGTGAATTAAAAAGTATTTATTCCATGCAAGTACCGCTACGCGTTTCTCGACCGTTAACTGGTCATTTCATCAGGCATAAAACAATGGATACAATTGATACAAAGTTAAAACCTTAAATACAGGTGTGTTTAAAAACGGTTGTCATAATACCTAAAATAGACCAATAGTAGCTTAGTCTGCATTGTGAGTATGGTTCACACTGATTGCAATGTTCACCTGTGAGTTAACCTATTAGTCTGATAAAATTGTATAACTAAAACGATGTTAATAAAACATTAACAAACATGACACACTATTAACAAAATGATCGTATCTATATTAGAGTTGACATTCTAATCAATGGACCCAAAAAAAAGGGGGAGAAAAGGAGTGTGTTTGTTTGGAAAAAAATAGGCAACATGGTGAAATAATATTGCGATAAGTGTATTAAATATGTGTGACTTAAAAGTATGTAAATAGAATTGAAAACTAAAAATGGGACTCCACGGCTCTGGGAAAGATACACCAAGAAAGAGTTAAAGCTAAGAAAGGTAAACTGTTAGTTTTTTAAGGCTTTATTTTATAATAATGGAGAGGATTTGTAGCTTGATTATTAGTTGTTGAAGTTGCTAGACATGGACTTTGTAGAGTATCTGATTTGAAATTTCATTATATTCGCACATAAATTTTTATTTTTAACAATGACAATATGATTAGTTAAATTCATATTATGTTTCCCAACAAGATTATTTGTTAGTGGCATCATCTTATTAGTATGCTATGATGTCCTTACATAACTTTGGCATAGTAAATAAAATCATAATGCTGTATGAACATTTGTTTGATTTCAAATAGATCCATGTATATAGTGTAGTACGATGATGAGTACAAAATAACTTGTGTAATTCTAATGTGGCTACTGTTTTGGGATTCTAACTGATAGGGCAAACTCTATAAGGACATACGCTATAATGTCCTTACATAACTTTAGCACAGTGAATCAAATCACAATACTGCATGAACATTTTTTTGGGTTTCAAATAAATCCGTGTATATAGGGTAGTACGAAAATGAGTGCAAAATAACTTGTATAATAATATGGCTGCTGTTTTGGAATTCTAACTGATGGGGCAAACTCTATGTGAAATGGAATAGAATGAATGTATATGAGATTAGTTCGTAAAATTTATATTCTACTATAATGTCTATGTTATAGAGGTGATGGCCAAAAAAGTTACCATATAATTGCAAAATGGATAAACTATAAAAAATCGTTGTTGTTTGGAGCATAATACGATTGTGATTCAGATGAACTGAAAATTCGTTATTATTTAGAACAATGTATGTGCAAACTCAAAATAAAATACATAATCCAGTATATGTAAATAGGGAAATATGGTTGTAAACATGATGTCTTGAACTGATGTGTATGTAAAATATTATAGGTGTGAGGAATATTACATCTGGGTCTGTACTTTGGCAAAAATCTAAAAACCAAAATTAAGTATGTATGGTGGGCAATATTACTGTCCATGTCTATATATCTGGTATGAAAGTTGAATTATTTTTTTTGATGACAATAAATTGATAATAGCAACATGTTTTGAGAATGTGTAAACAGTGTGTGTCGGAATGATATATGAGAATGAGAATAGATATATGACTTGCTGTACGGGAATATAATTTGCCTGTGTACGCTTCATAAAACTAGGGAAAACTGTAAAGCTGTGATACATGTGATAGTACGGCAAAGGGGGAAAGGGGAGGCAGCTGGGTTCCGGTTGGCACTAATTGAAGGCTGCTTCAATGAGAGAGCAGCTATTTTACCAAGATGTCTCCAAACTAAAATTACTAACTTGTATCTACAAGGAGGGTGAGAAGACAGATAACAAGGAAGTGTCAGGGTTTTCTCCCTGTTGTGTTTGCCATGTGCTGCTGGCAGCCATTTTACTCACCTCTCTTCCTGACTTTGGTGCATTGTGGGGGATGCTGCTCATTACCTGCACTTCCTTTTATGGCCAGACTGGTGTGCATCATCCATGTGAGACAGGATGCAGTCTCAGAATTGTGATGTCATCACTTATTATTTAAAGGGCCTCTGTTCAGTATGCTTTGCCTTTGCGTTGTCTCAGACCTGTTTGTGAGAGTTCCTGTGTATTACCTGGCTGCCTGACGTCCTTCCCGGTTCCTGATCCCTGGCTTGTTCCTGACACTGCTGTTTTCCTTGTTCCTGATTCCGACTTGTCTGACTATTCGCTTTGGCTCCTGACTTGGCTTGTCTGACTACCAGCTCTGGTTTTACTCCTGGCTTATTATTTGACCTGTGGACTTTTTATTATTTTTTGCTATTAATAAAGGTGTGATTATTTTTGCACTTCTCATCTCAGTCTGATTCCTGGCACCCTGACAGGAAGCCACAGCAAGGCATTCTAGTGCTTACCCAAATATTTCATGAAAAAAGCAGTGCTCGCACACTCTAATCAATAGATGCATCAACATGTGACCTGAAACTGTTGCCAATTTTGTCGCCGGCACACAGGATTACATCTGTAGCCCTTAGCGCACTTAAAGTCTCTCTCAAGTGTGCTGGCGACGAAATTCGCAGCAGCTTCAGGATACATGTCGTGCTTAGAGGACGCGCGCACTGCTGTTTTGATTAAATAAATTGGTAAGCACTTGAATGCCTTAGTGTGGCTTCCTTGTTATCTGTCTTTTTACCCTCTCTGTTGATACAAGTTAGTTATTCTAGATAGGATACATCTAGGTAAAGTAGCTGCTCTCTCTCACTCAGGTAGAGCCTATATAGCATACAATAAAAGAGCCAAATGAAGCAGAAGCAGCAACTAGGGAGATGGACCCAGAATGAGCTACAGCACTGGTAGGCCACAAATTATTACAGGGAGACCTTATGCAACACACCAAAATATTTACTATAAGGTTATTTGCTAGAGGAGCAAAGGTCCCTCACAGTTAGATTAGACTATCAGTGTATGGATAGAAGGCTAAACCTCTAATGCACAGGGAATAGTAGCTCAAAGCTAACAGTACCCCTGTATTTGTGTGTCATCATTTTTTACATAATGTTCTATGGTGCCTTTAGGAGACCTCACGAGTGACATTTGTGAGAAATGCATGTGTATCTTGTAAAGAACTAAGGGGATTGTGACTCCATGCTAGACATGTGCATGGCAAAAAAATTTGGTTCAGTTCGGTTTGGATTGATTCGGATTTTTTTTAATTTCGGTTTGGATCGATTCAAATTCGGAAAAAATTGAATCAATTCAGTTCAGTTTCGTTTTGGATTCATTCGGATTCAAATAAATTCGGCTGGATTTGGTTCGGTTCGGAAATTCGAAATTTCGGTAAGTGTTAGGTGGGATGTGTTGTGTATTAGACTAGTATTATGTACTGTATATTAGGTGTAACCCATAGCAGAGTGATATAACCTAATATACTGTACAATACTAGTGTAATCCATGGCCATCCGAATCTACCGAATAAATCCGAAGTAATTCGGATTTATTCGGTAGATTCGGCACTATTTTAATTCGGAAATTCGAATCGATCCGAATACCGAATTTTACGAATTCGGACGAATTTCTGAATTGATCCGAAGCGAATCGCACATATCTACTCCATGCAGCCATTGTTTCAATTAAAACGTTTAATCATCAATAGTTATGCTCGTAAATATCTTTTATTATAATTTTTTTTTTTTTTAAATTGGACTAAACTGATGTCTCTCTTCAACCCAGTGGCACAGATATAATAAAATGGTTTGAGGCACTGTTTTTTATGGGCAATACATTGGCGGAATGAAGATACTGTGAGATCTTCAAAAGTGGTCATAACTTTAATTGTCACTGACAGCAGCTTTGGAAACACCTTTAAAAACTATACACAGCTCTCTGTATAATTAATAGGGACATCACATTATATGCACACATCTACCTATTGTATTGTGCAGTCTCTCACTATAAAGGTTGCTGTGTGTATACAATGTGCTGTCCTCCCTACACACTATGGTAGCTGTGTGTATATAATTAGCAGCCCCTATACACTATACAGGTTGATGTGCAAAAATAGTATATACAAATAAAAATAGTATATAAGTATTGAATTTTATCATTGCTTTGCCATACACTTACACTATGGGGCCCATTTATCAAGCTCCGAACGGAGCTTGTGGGCCCGTGTTTCTGGCGAGTCTTCAGACTCACCAGAAACAGCAGTTATGAAGCAGTGGTCTAAAGACCGCTGCTCCATAACCCTGTCTGCCTGCTCTGATGAGGCGGACAGGAATCGCCGGAAATCAACCCGATCGAGTACGATCGGGTTGATTGACACCTCCCTGCTGGCGGCAGATTGGCCACGAGTCAGCAGGGGGTGGCATTGCACCAGCAGCTCTTGTGAGCTGCTGGTGCAATGTTAAATGCGGAGAGCGTATTGCTCTCCGCATTCAGCAAGGTCTTGCGGACCTGATCCGCACTGTTGGATCAGGTCCGCAAGACCTTTGATAAATAGGTCCCTATACATTGAGTGTCCACTGAATAAATCAATCCGTGTGCAAATTAAACATATGTTTTTGTTCCAGATTTTTTGTTCCTCTGCCGGTGTGCATGCGTGAAACTTTGAAAGGGCGAGATAGATTTTTAACCGGTTATCCTCATTTGCTTGGAGCATTGAAATTATGATGTAGTTTATAGGCGGAGCTGGGTGGCCATTTCTAATGATTAAAATCAAACTTTTGATTTTGAATAACTCCGTTTGTGTAGCAGACTCGTTAAGGTAGAAGGGGTGAGTTATGACAATCGGAACACGACCTAAGGTATGGGCTTATGTTGATATAGGTGTAGACTTTCCCTTTAATGAAATTGTAATTCTTATGAATTCTGCAAGGATCTATTCAATACGGATTCAGTAGTAGCGGGCGCAGGTTCAGGGGTTCTTTCTTTTTAGGTACAAAGGTTCCTCGCAATCTTCCAGCAATGAAGCTTCACAATTCCACTAGGAGTAAAAAACTTTCATGATGTATGTATACAGAATTTGAGTCTATAAGTGCAGTATACTTACAAGTAAAAAATTCTAGTGTCAGCGATGTCAGGAAAAAACAACAGTCCTTCTATCATAAGAACAGCTCAGCGGGTTTCAACGCACAAGGCATCTTTCTCAAAAGCAGGTAAAAGGCTTAAAAACAGCTGACAGGTTACTGACACCAATGACTTAAATACATAATCAATATGTTCAAGATTTTGGTCTAATGGACGATGGACTCACAAATAAAAAACATTTTCCCCACAAGGATGTACAAAAGACAGTTCATTTTCAACCAATGAAAGATATTTCTTCAAAACGTATTGTTAAAAAATGAATAATTATGTCTGTTTATGTTAAAATTTGTTTTACAATTCGTTGCATTTTCATTGGGTGAAAATAAACCAATTAGCCTATCAAAAAAACGAATAAAAATTTCAAAAGATCCAATCACTTAGCATTCTAAACTAGTTCCCATTCAAGTAGTCTCTTAATGTAAAGTTCCCAATCAGGGTGATGTTCATATGTCCAATCCAGGAATACTTGTCAAAATATTTGTTTTCTTTATTCAAGTCCGATCACGTGATGTTAAGCGTCCAATGAGATTTCTCCAAAAGCGGCATATAAAACATTTTTTATTTTTAGTAACCACGCTGCATGAACAAATCACTAGAAATATATAGCAGTTTTAGTGAACAGGCATTTAACGAAACATGACACATATAATTAGTGCAGTCATAGAGATAAGAGTGGCAATCTTTAGATCATATGGCCCTAATGTTTTTGAATGACTTTTAACCAAAATTTGCAGCTAATAGCTTTTATTCCCAAGTCACGCTTTATGTTGGTAATGTTCATAATATTGGCTGTTTGATAGCCATTCATTTTAGTAATAAAAGGATAACATTCATTAAGTAATTTACAAAGCTGTTATTTTTTATTTTGTGCTAGAAAATGTATTAAAACAAAGGGTTAAATTCAAATGGAACTGAAAAAAAATATAATTTACCCTCAGTTTGCAAATGTTTGTTGTTAATGGATTAAAGCTTTGGTCTTCCTATGCTAATCATAAATGGTCAGAATGCACATTACAATGTGTAATATAAATTCTGAAACACTTTTTAAAGATGTAAAACACATGTATATTCAATAAAATTCCATGCATATTTAAGAATTGTACCAACTAAATATATAGTTTATAAATTAAAGTTACCTAAAAAACTCAATTTAAAATATATTAAATCACAAAATATTATATGATAGAATAATAAATAATTTAAAATGATATTTTTAATCCATAAAGAAAACTATATTAACTCAGTAAAGGATCTAACCATAAATATAAATTCAATACTTTATTACATATTTTAAAATATATTTGTATGTCTATTGAAGGTGTCATTTAAATGTGAAGATTACATTCACAATATATTTATGTTATTCCATTAGGTTAGAATTGCTAAGCAACATACCCTGAGATGTTGATTTTTTTTTAAACAGTTTTATTGTTTTATATAAATATTGTACAATGCATCTTACATGTTATGCTTATATATAACGAGTACAAAGTGTTGAAACAGCATTGACACAAAAATTTTGATCTAGCCTAAACCCGGGAGGCTGTTTATGTACCATAAACAAACCTTAACACTAACCACAACTAATCTAGAGAAAAAATAAAAATGAAAATAAAGAAAAATAAAGAAAATACCTGTCAGCCGCTTACAATATCTTTTTATGTGTTTCTGTATCCTTGGGGGAAATATAGTGAAGATATCTGTAGTCTATGACTTCGGCACTTTCATGAGAAACTGGTTAGATTCCAACTCTCCTTATTTGATTCCTCTAGACCCCCCAAAGGGCAGATAGAAAAAGAGAGAGGGAAAGAGGGGAGAGAACAGGACAGAGCAAGTTCCGACCGTTTTTGTTTAGTCGGTAGGTCTGGAAATGATATTCATGTGGACGGGGCTTACACATCTCATACCGTCTTCCCACAGGAATCTTATGTCCGCTAGTAAATGAAACTTCCCCCTTTTGGTATAACCGCATTCTTCCAAAATTAAAAGGTTTGTTTTTTTGTCAGTCCAGTTTGTCAGTGTCGGTGTGTAGGGGGTCTTCCAGTGTAATGCTATTAGTGCTTTAGCTCCTGTCAGGCCTATTTGAAGTAAGGTAAGTTTACATGATAATCTCGGCAGGTTGTTCAACAAAGCAATTCTAGGTGTCAGAGAGAGATCTCCACCCAAAATGACCTGAGATGTCCCTCTATTGATCTCCACAAGGGTTGGACCTTAGGACAGCTCCACCACATGTGGAGGTAAGTACCTCTTGCTTCACAGCCCTGCCAGCATTTCCCCGATGTTTCGGGGTAAATAGATTGTAACCTTACCGGGGTGAGGTACCAGCGTGATAGCACTTTAAAATTGAGTTCCAATGCTTGAGGTGAAGTCGAGGCTTTCTTTGTTTGCGTGAAAATGGATTGCCATTCATCTGCCTGTATGTCAGTGTCTAAGTCGGTGTGCCAATACTGTGTGTAAAAGGGGAGCTGGAGGGCCTGTTCACTTTGTATCATTTTCTTCGCTTAAGACAATGAATATCTTACCGTTCCTTTAATGGAACAGTAGTTCTCGAATGGGGTGAGCTCTCTCATATAGTGCTGTTTGAAAGATGAAGTGTGGACAAAGTGAGCCAATTGGGAATATTTTAGCCAACTAGTGTAACTGCCTCCCATTATATTAGTCAATTCCTCTCTTTTCTTGAGCCCCCTCTGTGTAGCAAATTCTCTTAGTGGATTAGTATAATCCCACCCTGTTAATTTCCTCTGACCCCTATCTAACCCTCCAATTAGTTCAGCATTTCTCGGGATTGGAAACAGTGGTGAGCGAATGCTCGAAATGTGTTTTTTCCTTTTAATGATCAAATCCCAAGATTCAAACATATGACAATGTATTGCCAGTTCCGCACACTGGGGCGGTCTAAGGTCTTTGGGGACCCAACAGAGAGCTCCAACATCTGGAGCTTTGAGGATGTTGGAATCTATTGCTACCCATGCTTTGGCATCTGCGGATCTATGCCAGTCTATCACTCTTTGTAGAGTAATGGTGTCTAGATAATCTGATATACATGGTAGACCCAGCCCCCCACTTCCGTATGCTCTGTATACGCTATCTCTGTTCACCCTGGGTTTGATTTCCCCCCAAATAAAGAGGTTGATATGTTTTTGTATGTGTGCAATAAACCATTTAGGTACTGGAATTGGGAGGGTTTGAAATACATACAAGATCCTAGGCAAGACTGTCATTTTTAACACATTGGGTTCTCCCCCACATGTAATCGGTTTAGTTGTCCATGTATTGAAAATCTACTTGTATTTAGCGAGACAGTGTCAAGTAATTCTCATCAAAGAGTTGTGTCATGCTAGGAGAAATTTGGACGCCTAAATATTTCAGGAATTTTTCTTGAAGTTTTAGGGGGTAAATGTCATATATGGAACGGAAGGTGGTGCTGGGAAGCAATATGTTTAAAATTTCTGATTTATGTTTGTTAACTAGAAAATTAGAGAATCAGCCCAAAGTGTCTATTTGTTTCAATACCTCTGGAATGCTAGAGAGGGGGTCTGCGAGGGAGAATAAGATGTTGTCTGCATACATAGCAATCTTAAAGCTATGTGGGCCAATGGGAATTCCTTTTATTTCTTTATCCTGTCTAATGTGTGCCGCCAAGACCTCCATGGTAAGAATGAACAATATGGGAGAAAGGGGGCAGCCCTGCCTAGTCCCATTATTGATGTTAAAGGGATCTGAAAGCATTCCGTTTGCCTTAACTCTAGCCGTGGGATGGGAATATAAACTAAATATGCGTTGCATCATTTTGGGCCAAATCCTTGTGATAGTAGTGTGTTCCTTGAGAAAGTTCCAATTGATACAATCGAATGCCTTTTCAGCATCTGTCCCTATGAGGACAGATGGGATCTCGTTGTGTTTGGCATAAGAGGTCAGGGTAACTGCTCTAATTGTGTTGTCCCTGGCTTCCCACCTGGGGACAAAGCCCACTTGGTCTGTGTGTTGAGGGGAGTGTAGGATTCCGTTAATTCGGGTAGACAATATCTTGCCCAGGATCTTGACGTCTGTATTGAGGAGGGAAATAGGCCTGTAACTGCCTGGATCGGTGGGGTCCATATTGGGTTTTAGGGATAACTGAAATGTTGTGCCATCAGCATGTCCAGAGAAAGTTGTGGGGTTATCGTCTATAGCGTTGAATAGATGTAGTAAGTGTGGAGCTAATATGTTTCTAAAAGATTTATAATATGTGTTAGTGAAGCCGTCAGGGCCTGGGCTTTTTCCAGAGGGTACGTTTTTTATTGCCTTAACCACTTCCATAAGTGATATAGGCACCTCTAAGGTTTCCTTTTGTGCTTAGTCTAGAGCCGGAAGGTCTGCCCCTTTTATGTAGTCCTGCATGTCATGTAAGTGGTCTAGTGCATTTTCACTATCTATCTAATTGTATAATTTAGAATAAAATTTTGCTGAAGTAATCTGCGATTTGTTTTGCTATCATGCAGGTGTTGGTGGTCTGTTGTCACTAACTTTTCAACTTGGGACCTAGCATTTTGGGATTTTAAAAGTTTTGCTAAGAGTGGGCCTGACCGATTTCCTTCATAAGCATATAACTTCCTAATATTGAGGGCTTTCCTTTGTGCTTCTATCAATAATATGTTATTGAGGTCCTGCCTGGCCTTCACCAACAGTGCATATGTTGTAGTGTCGGATGGAGTGTTTTTGTGTTGGAGCTCCAAGTTCCCTAGTTGTTCTGTCAGGGTGTTAATCCTTGCGCTATATGTTTTCCTCCTGTTACACCGAGTGTTTAATACACTCCCCACTTAGGACAAGCTTATGTGCTTCCCATATAATTTTAGGTTCCACATCTGGCGTAGCATTAGTTTGAAAGTAATTCTTTTAATGATTTGGTAGGGCCTCTTTTATTGGCGGGTCGCAAAGGAGCGAATTGTCCATTCTCCACATGAAAGGAGTTATGGGGTGGTATAGGCCACTTCAGCTCAATACTGATCCGGGAGTGGTCAGACCAAGGGGGGTCCGGCTGAATATCGGAATCTGTGGCTATAGCAAGGTAATTTCTGTCAATTAATAAGTAATCTATTCTTGTGTACACTGCCCATGGGTGCGAGTAAAAGTAAATAATTTCTTTGGGTGCTGTGTTGTTATCCTCCAAACGTCTATCAGACCTAGTTGTACAAAAATTTATAAATCACATTCGGGGATCGGGCTAGAGATAGTGGGTTCCCCGAAGAGGAATCCAAGGTGGGATCCAAGATGGCGTTTAGGTCTCTGCCCAGAATCAGGGTCCCTTTCTTGTTATCAGTTATTAATTTACAGTGCTGATGAAAAATGTAACTTTGTTGTTATTGGGTGGTATAGGTTCACTAATGTTATGGGATTATTGAATAACATGCCTATTAGTATAAGGATTCTACCCTCTCCATCTGTTACCTTATTTAATAATCTAAATGTACAATTTTTGCGTATTAGGATCCACACTCCATTTGTTTTTTTATCTTTTAGAGAGTTAAAAAAAACCCACGGGGTGTGATTTGGATAAAAATGTAGGCTCTTGTGGTCCCTTTAAAATGAGTTTCTTGGATGAAAATAATCAAATCTCTGTGTTTGGCAAAACATTTAAGTGCTACTGAGCGTTTTGTAGGTGAGTTCAGCCCCTTTACGTTTTGTGAAATTATCGTTAGTGTATTGTTAGTCATCTGTAAATGTGTTGAGTGTATTTAAAAGATCTTATCCCCTGCAAATGGTCATTGAGGAGAGGTGGCAATTTGTCAGCAAAAGTGCAGTTGGGCTTGAGGTGAGAGACAGGACAGAAGGAAGTTGAATGAAGTGACATTTCCCTTTCAGTTAAAGCGGAGCTGACAAACGAAAAAAATAGAAATAACATCATAACACAACTAAAGTAACACAATTTTCCGAAAACATATATCGTGTCGGGTTTACGTAACCCAAGTTTGGAATTTAGGATACATCTCAAAGATGTACAAAAAAAGAACAAATCCATACCTAGAGGTGGTGATGGAAAGGGAACCAGGGGGAAAGGTGAAGGGGAGGGGAAGGGAGAAAGAGGGGGGTGGAAGGGAAGAAAAAAGGAAAGGAAGGGAAGGGGAAAGGAGGGGAGTGAGCGGCTGGCCAAAGGACAGGAAGCAAAAGAAGAGCAGAAAAAAGAAAGAACAAAAAGAGGCGGCCAGCTCAATCTCGGGGATGGGTCCCCAGACAGGGATGGCAATACTGGTGGTGTTTGGGGAGGAAACAATTTGGCTATTACAAGTGACCTTGAAGGTCTTTTACACACATTAAAAAGCTTTTGATAGAAACCATTTTAGTACTTATGTAAAACAACAATCTAACAGAGTCACAGAAACCTAGTTTATAAGTAACTAGGACACATGAGGTCAGAGTTCAAGTCATAACCTCAGGTTAGTAATGAGGAGAAGTCCGGCATCAGCATCGTGTCATTTCAGGTTATGTCCTCTTCTTCTCCATTTCCAGTTAAGGAACTGGAGGGTGCATTCCTTCTTTTCTTTGGAACTGTTGTCCATTCTGGGCGTTTCGGCCTTGAAGGGAGGTTAATATGATTCTTGCTCCCCAGATCTGGGCTTTTCAATGATGGGAGAGAAGGTTGAGATATCTCCAGTTGATTACAAAAAGTTTCTAAGTCCTCAGGGCCCCTGTAAGTAAAGATTTTGTCATTTTTTTGTTACTTTTATAGCAATGGGAATCCCCATCTATATGGGATTTTGAAGGTCAGATAAGTGCAAAGTCAAATAACGTGGTCTCCTTGCGTTTCGCTAATGTGAGGTTGCTGAGTGTCTGCTGCATATACTTGTATGTTATCTTCTCCAAAGATGATAGGTGATTTTTTTTTGTGCTGCCTGTAATACTTCTCTCTTTATCTGTGAATATATGGCAACACAGGACAATATCTCTTGGAGGCTGCTGCTCTCAAGGCTCTGTGAGCCCTGTCTAATAACTTAGTTTCATCTGTTTTTCAGGTCTAATAGGTACTTAAACAGGTTTTGGAGGTATGAAGCTATCTGTGCTTGGTGTATTTGCTCTGGAACACCTCTGATTTGAAGATTCTGGCATCTGCCTCAGTTGGCGAGGTCCTCCATTTGTGCCTGTAACTGTAGTATCGCAGTATTCTGATGTTCTACAGCTATTGCCATATTATTTGAGGTCTTGGAGGTATCTTCTACTTGTTCTTCTAGTAGCATTACTCTATTCCCCAAAGCAGTGACTTCTTTTTTTCACACCAGCTAAACCCTCCTTAATGGCTTGATTAACTTCTGACATAAAAAAGGTGAGATCCTTCTAAGTAGGAAGATTGTCTAGATCAGTTTTAGTGAGTGGATTTTTCTGTGAATCACTACCCTGAGAGTTGTCCTCAAAGCTGTCTGTATTGTCTTCAAGAGTCGTGCTCAGATTAGAAGGAGTTAATTCCTCTTGGGACATAAACAATGCATTCAACTTTGTGGCAGCAGACATAGCTGGTTTATTTATCTTTTCTGCTTTTTGTTTGTTGCGTGAAGCCATGTTGCTATTGTGCTATTAGTAATTTCAGCTTTGGTTTCTGCACACAGATGGCAGGAGGGTGATTTATGATAATTGTATGATCTTTGTGTTTAGGGCTACTTATACTCCGGTTTTAACCGTTTCCAGGTTTGAGCTGTTCAAAGTTAGTCTAAAAAATCTCTCTAAGGTTTCCCTTCTTTGGCCCAGATAAATTTAAGCTGAATTCTTATGACAAAGTCTGATCCCATATAGTCTTTTGTGAAGGAGAAAACTTGTGTCTTAATTCTCCCTGTTTCTTGTGTCATGTACCGTCTGACAGGGTGTTATTGAGGTAATATGTGGGATTAAGAACCAGCCGAAGGCTAACAGCAAGACGTGTCTCATTTGCCAGGTGTTAAAAACAGTGATCGTGCTGCCCTCTGATTGTATGACCCCTCACTTGAATGACCACTTGTGGTGTGCATTAAAAAATATATTGCGATCAGCTTAGAGGTCTGTTGTGTCTGTGGTCAGTTATAGCCCAAGTTTCCGGCGGCGTCCGTGATGATCTAGGGAGAACTACTTGACTCTTTGCCGAGTTACGTGTTGTGATGCCGTTAGATAACTGCGTCACCAGTCTCCTGCTTGGTAGGTCCCTGTCTAGGCCACAGTTCTTCAGTCTCGTATTGTGGCATTGTGTGGAGGATTCTGCCAAAATGATGGGCTCCCTATAGTGATCAGCAAGCTGACACCAGCATTTAGCTGAAGTTTATTAGCTTAATACTGCGCCGGGTAACCCCGCCACCGGATTTGAGAGCTCCGGAGCTTCTCTAATAAGCAGACATGTTCTGAGACATGCAAAAGGCTATCCTAAGAGATAACTAAGAGTACACTGCACAAGTATTATGGGTAGACTTGATGGGCCTTTTGGTTCTTATTATCAAATTCTGTTTCTATGTTTATTAGGTTTAATATCAAGGGGAAGTAAAGATTACAATTTTGTTGCTATTGGAGGGTCAGGGGTAAAGAATGATAGTGTGGTAGATAGAACTTGAGATTGAGGGAGTGTTAAGGTGAGTTAGAAACCCCCAAACATATAGAAATTCCACTGGCATCTATATAATGTAGGTATAATGGCATATACTCCTGCGATCAGAAAAGTCAGAAACTTCTTAACTAGTGGTTGTTACATATCAGGCATATGGAACAACTATTATTTTGGAACATTAAAACAGCACATAATCACTTAAAAATAGTGATAGGCTTGTAATATAGGGGTTGATTCCAATCCTTTAGAAATGTAGCTCAACTTATTTATCTCCATAATTCACCGTTAAAGTCTATGGGGAGATTTTGTAGATAATTTGTGTGCTAAGCTTTTCCAAAGGATTAGAACTGACCACATAGTTTAAAAAATGTAGCTGCTATTAATTTCACTCTGTAAACAAGTCTCCTTTTTTTTTTGGTACAAATTTAATTTGACCTGCCTAACTTTTATCCACACTGGCTCATTACACTTTTGATACAAAATAATTTTACATTAATTTATATTTGTTACATCTGAATAATTTTAGAGCTACCCAGAAATACATTCTCCATGTCCCAAAGAGATCAAAACCATGTTATTTACCATTAATATGCAAAATGCTTCCACTTAAAGGCCCTGATGTTCAAAAGATCGCCAGTGTCTTCTGAGAAATATTCATTTCTGTCTCACCAGTCTCTCAATGTTCTCGCCGGGTGAAATGTTCTAAATAAAGTGGGCTGACCCTTGCTGTATAGATGAGTGGCAATGTGCATAAAGAAGGAATGTATAGGGTTCACTGCATTTGCACATTCTGAGGGCATCACCAATTATAGGATCTCAGCAGTGTAGAGGGGCATATTTCATAAATATATCTTTGTACAAGGACAGAACGTGCAGTTTGTAAATATAAAATATATTGTGTGTTTGTGTAATAGTTCAAATAGTCTAAGTTTTACAGTAAATACAGTATATTTCTTACTGTTGCTAATCTCGCCATCTCGTCATCTAAGATAATAGATTGCCTAGAACATTAAAATATGCAAAGTTTCCACATTGTTTTACAGTTTACTCCATATTGGAACGGCATAGATATTCTATATGTATGCAATTACCATTTTTAATAAAGAAAAAAAAACCTATAATAATCCTAAATGAGCTGAGGGATAATGGGAATATTGTAAATTTGAATTTGGTGTGTTTTTATTATATATATAATATTATATATATATATATATATATATATATATATATATATATATATATATATATATATATATACATACTGTAAAACAGTATATTATCTATTTTAATTAAATTAATAATTAAAATAATCATATCATGATTTTTATTTTTAGGAACAAGATTTTGTGTATGCAATATTAATACCTCGTACAAATGACCATAAGTTTTTCGTTTTACAATAGTATTGGCTAGATTGCGAGTTTTGCGTTATGAGTGAAAAAGCCTCATAACGCTGCTTTTTCACTACCGCCGGTATTTTCGAGTTTTGCAGGTATAGGTGTACCGCACACTTTTTTGGCCGTAACGCAACGTAACTACCACACCTTTCAAAAAGTCCTTTTTCAATGGGACTTCCATAGCGCCGATATTACGAGTTTTGCCTGGGAGGCCAAAAAGTGAGCGGTACACCCTATAACGGCAAGAATCGTACCGCCATTTAAAGTCAGTAGTTATGAGTTTTACGTAACAAACCTGTAGCATAAAACTCATAACTAAAGTGTTACAAAGTACACTAACACCCATAAACTACCTATTAACCCCTAAAACCGAGGCCCTCGCCCCTCAGCTGCAAACACTAAAATAAAATTATTAACCCCTAATCTGCCGCTGCCGGACATCGCCACCACTATAATAACATATTAACCCCTAAACCGCCGCCTCCTGCATCACAAAGACTAGTTAAATATTATTAACCCCAAATCTGCCGCCCCCAACATCACCGCCGCCACTATACTAAGTTATTAACCCTTAAACCTAACCCTAAGTCTAACCCTAAGCACCCCTAACTTTAATATAATTAAAATTAATCTAAATAAAAATTACTATCATTATACTAAATATTCCTATTTAAAACTAAATACTTACCTGTAAAATAAACCCTAAGCTAGCTACAATATAACTAATAGTTACATTGTAGCTATCTTAGGTTTTATTTTTATTTCACAGGCAAGTTTGTATTTATTTTAATTAAGTAGACTAGTTAGTAAATAGTTATTAACTATTTACTAGCTACCATAGTTAAAATAAATACAAATTTACCCTGTAAAATAAAACCTACCTGTCTTACACGTAAACACCTAACATTTACACTACAATTAACTAAATTACATTAATTAAATACAATTAACTAAATTTACAAAAAAATAAACACAAAAATATACACAAAATTAAAAAGAAATGATCACATCCCCCCCCCCCAAATAAAAAACCCCTAGCCTAAACTAAACTGCCAATAGCCCTTAAAAGGGCTTTTTGCGGGGCATTGCCCCAAAGAAATCAACTCTTTTGCCTGTAAAAAAAAATACAAACAACCACCCAACTGTAAAACCCACCTCCCACACAGCCAACTCCCCAAAGAAAATCCTATCTAAAAACCTAAGCTCCCCATTGCCATGAAATATTGCATTTGATGGAGGACATTTAGCTCTTTTCCATTGCCCAAACCCGAAGCTAAAAATAAAACCCTCCCACTAAACCCCTTAAAAAAACACTAACCCCCAAAGATCCCCTTTTTGAAGACCGGACATCCATCCTCATCAAGCTGGGAAAAGTCTTCATCCAAGCGGGCAGAAGTCCTCAATGGGGCTGCGTTACGGAGCTTTACGCTCCTTTATTGCAGGTGTTAGGCTTTTTTTTAGCCAGCTCTCCCCATTGATGTCTATGGGGAAATCGTGCATGAGCACGTAAAACCACCTCAAAGCAGCGCTGGTATTTGGGTGCAGTATGGAGCTCAACGTGGCCATATTGCCTGCTAACGCCGGGTTTTTGCAAACCTGTAACAATAACTTGCAAATTATTACCGAGCCGCTCATAACGCAAAACTCGTAATCTGGCCGTATGTTTTTTAAACATTGCAAGCATGTTTTAAGATTTTTTTTTTTTAAACTGTGGGTTCCATTTACGAAGCTGCAATGGGAGCTTTGGTGCACCTTCGGCTGCAGAATCTCAAGAGCGAGTCTGCAGCCGAGAGTTAAGAAGCAGCAGTCATCTGACCGCTGCTTCTTAACTCATTATGACAACTGTTATGTCGCATATCTTAATCCCCCCATTTTTTCCAACTGGGGAGATTGACAGCCCCTGCTTGCGAAATTAATTGCAATGATGAATGCGGGCTGCATATTTCTGTCCACAAGACACAATGTTACAGTTCATCCTCAATATTATAACATAATTCTTTTAAAAACCTGTCTCTTTTAAAAATGAAGTTTACATAGTGTTGTCATCTGAGGGTTATTTTGATCCCATACACGATATCCTGTTACTAAAAATAAAAATACACCAGAATTAAAAACACACTTATTTTAATAATAAACATATTATTATTATTATTATTATTAATATTATTATTATTATTATCAGGTATTTGTAGAGCGCCAACAGATTTGGCAGAGCTATAAACATAGGCGGTATACAAGGTAACATTTGTAGGGGGTCAAATGGGTAGAGGTCACTGCCAAGAGTTGGACTGTTGTAATCGGCTCTTATGCGGGTGATCTACAAACAGCTGGGCTCATAGGCTTACATGCTAAGGGGTTCAAGGGGATAGCAGTGGAGTTAGGAAAGGTTAGTGTAGGTTGTATGCATCCCTGAATAGTACAGTCTTTAGGGAGTGCTTGAAGCTTTCAAAATGAGGGGAGAGTTTTGTGGAGCAAGGCAGAGAGTTCCACAAGATTGGAGCCAGTCTGGAGAAGTCTTGTAAACAGGAATGTGAGGAGGTAACAAGAGAGGAGGAGAGTAAGAGATCGTGGGCAGAGCGAAGGAGTCGGGAGGGAGAGTATCTGGAGACAAGGTCTGAGATGTAGGGGGCAGCAGTGCAGTTGAGAGCTTTGTATGTCAGAGTGAGAATTTTGTGTTTAAGCCTGGAGGCAAGAGGAAGCCAGTGAATGGATTGGCAGAGAGGTGCCGCAAATGAAGAGTGACGTGTAAGGAAGATGAGCCTGGCAGAGGTATTCATAATGGATTGTAAAGGAGATAGGCAGCAGCTAGGGAGACCAGAGAGGATGGAGTTGCAGTAATCGAGGTGGGAAAGGATGAGAGAGTGGATTAGAATTTTAGTTATGTCTTCTGAAAGGAAATGTCTAATTTTAGAGATGTTTTAAAGGTGGAAGAGGCAGGCTTTAGCCAAGAAACAGACTACAAGATAGGCTTGGGTAGCCGTATCTGGAAAAGACTACATATATAGCACTCAGGGGGATTTAATTGAGATTATATAGAGATAGTCCAAACAAGGATGTGCAAAAATTGAGGGCAAATAGTACACTATATCTATATGAATTTAAAAATTAACTTTTATTGAGGCAAATTAAAATTGGAAAACACACACTAAAAATCACACTCAGGAGCCTTGAGATTCTTAATCAATTGCGTGTTGTATACTACTGGGTATAGCAGATATATAACACCACCAATTAAGTTACTATCTGGTATTAGGATCAATAGCAACCAAAACTATATTGTGTGCATTGTTTGTAGAAATATTGGTAAAGTGGGTTTATATATTACTGCTCGTGGGTTAACTGGCGTTTTCTCCTAAAATGAATAGGAGAAATTATTGGGACTTATGTTAGAGTACCCTCCTGGTTGTATTATCCTTTATTAATGTCAGAGTGTGGATGTACCACACGGATTAAACCATTGGGGGGCATATAGTAGCTAATTAGCAGCGGTAAGATTGTTGACGCACAAAGGGTTAACTCACGTCTGTCAGTTAGGTATGGTTTGCGGTGCTGTCATATCTTTACTGCTATCTGTAACATTCTTGTGATACCCATTGATTGATGAACAACTATAGAAGTAGTTACATTTATTATATCCAGTCTAAGTTGATCTTATTACCTAGTCAATTGTAATTATGATGTCTGAAAGTAGGTAGTAACGACAACTCTTAGTAATACGTAAGAGAGAGGTCATATAAAATTACATATAATAGTAAATTTGTAAGAGAGAAGTAATAAGAAATTACATATAATTGCGAATTACCAACCGTATAAGTGTGGCCACATACAGTTCAATGTTCTATTATTAGAGCCAATATCGTTGGTTTTATCTGAATTCAACTTCAATAAGTAATGTCAGTGCTGTGTTAACTCTGCTGTTTTATTTGTATGCAGTGTAAATTAGCACAAAGTTTGACATATGATGTTGAATTCGTATCTGAGTTGGATTACCCAGATTTTTTGAAAATTGACTTAATTACAAAAGTAGCCTTGTGGATTTTTATCCCTGGGTAAAAAAATCCCTGTTATGGAAATAGTAATAAACGTTATTATTCTTATAGGTTAACACTTAAGTAAGTGGTAAACTGATATGGTGAACAATGAAACCCTTATTTGTACTACATACAGTTGTGTTAATTTATATGGACAACTGTTTCTTAATAGTATGTTACTTATTCTTACAAGTAAATTTGTCTGTATTTCTATAGAAGCTGTGCACAAGTAGCATTGCTAGAAAATACTCCATGATGCATTGACTAGAGCTTAACTGAAATAAATATGCCCTTTACACTAGTAGTGTGTGTAATTGCTTTATTGTATTCTTCAAAGTTGGTATTAAACAAACTGTCAGATGTAACAAAAATCATTCACATGATAAGTGAAGAAAATTCAGGTACCATACAGGTTATGTGACTTGTAGTCAGTCTGTGATATCATGCACTTATGTTTAGCTGAATAACTAAACCGCTTTTAATGGTAGTGTATGGACTACTTACATTTTAATCGATACCCTATGTTATTAAATCGTCAAGTGTTACAAAATGAGTTACATAAATTCTATGCACATAAAGAATACCATAGAAGTTAAGTACATGAATGGTAAATAGTAATACTCCTCATAATGTGCAAAGCAAGTTAGTGCTGCAAGGGTTAGTCTTATAGCTTAATGTTTTGTAGTAACTTAAGTTAATTTCGGTAACTTCAATTTTTAGAGTTAACACAGCACTGACATTACTTTTTGAAGTTGAATTCAGATAAAACCAACGATATTGGCTCTAATAATAGAACATTGAACTGTATGTGGCCACACTTATACGGTTGGTAATTCGCAATTATATGTAATTTCTTATTACTTCTCTCTTGCAAATTTACTATTATATGTAATTTTATATGACCTCTCTCTTACGTATTACTAAGAGTGGTCGTTACTACCTTCTTTCAGACATCATAATTACAATTGACTAGGTAATAAGATCAACTTAGACTGGATATAATAAATGTAACTACTTCTATAGTTGTTCATCAATCAATGGGTATCACAAGAATGTTACAGATAGCAGTAAAGATATGACAGCACCGCAAACCATACCTAACTGACAGATGTGAGTTAACGCTGTGTGCGTCAACAATCTTACCGCTGCTAATTAGCTACTATATGCCCCCCAATGGTTTAATCCGTGTGGTACATCCACACTCTGACATTAATAAAGGATAATACAACCAGGAGGGTACTCTAACATAAGTCCCAATAATTTCTCCTATTCATTTTAGGAGAAAACATCAGTTAACCCACGAGCAGTAATATATAAACCCACTTTACCCATATTTCTACAAACAATGCACACAATATAGTATTGGTTGCTATTGATCCTAATACCAGATAGTAACTTCATTGGTGGTGTTATATATCTGCTATACCCAGTAGTATACAACACGCAATTGATTAAGAATCTCAAGGCTCCTGAGTGTGATTTTAAGTGTGTGTTTTCCAATTTTAATTTGCCTCAATAAAAGTTAATTTTTTAAATTCATATAGATATAGTTTACTATTTGCCCTCAATTTAGGCACATCCTGTTTGGACTATCTCTATATAATCTCAATTAAATCCCCTGAGTGCTATATATGTAGTCTTTCAGATACGGCTACCCAAGCTATCTTGTAGTCTGTTTGTGCAACTTCTTACTACATAGCACCAACTTTCCCAAGACTTGATGAATGTGAGTAATTTCACACTCTATACAGAGAATTACAGGGGACACATATATATTGTTAAGGTGTAGTGCCATTGGTAACTCTCCCCCTCTTCTAAAAAGGCTTTAGCCAAGGACTGAATGTGAGGAGTGAAGTCAAGTGTGACCCCAAGACATTGAGCATGTAGGGTAGGGGTAATGATAGAGTTATTGACAGTTATAGAGAAGTTGGGGGGTGGAGATTTTTGAAGAAGGGGAAAAATAAGGAGCTCTGTTTTGGAGAGATTTAGCTTAAGGTAGTGAGAGGACATCCAAGATGAGATATGAGAAAGACAGTTAGTGACACAGGTTTGCAAGGAAAAAAGAAAAGTCTGGTGCAGAGAGGTAGATTTTGGTGTCATTGGCATACAAATGGTATTGAAAGCCATGAGACTTTATTAAGGAACCTAAAGATGACATGAAGATTGAGAAGAGAAGGGGACCAAGGACAGAGCCTTGCAGTACCCAAACAGAAAGTGGTAACGGTGCAGAGGATGCCCCAGAGAAGGCTACACTAAAGGTATGGTTAGACAGATAGGAAGGGAACCACAAGAGAGCTGTTTCACAAATGTCGAAGGATTGGAGCAAAAGAGGGTGGTCAACAGTATCAAAGGCTGCAGACGGATTTTGCTGTAAGTAGGTCATAGGTAACCTTAACAATTGCTGTCTCTGTGGAGTGGTGGGGGTGAAATCCAGATTGAAGTGAGTCAAGGAGGGAGTTTAGTGTAAGGAAATGGGATAGACGTACATATACTAGTTTTTCGAGAAGCTTCAAGGCAAGAGTTTGTAGGGAAATAGAGTGGTAGTTGGATGGGGAGGTTGGTTCGAGAGAAGGTTTTTTGAGGATAAGTGTGACCAGTGCATGTTTAAGATGAGGGAAATATACCAGTGCTGAGGGAGAGGTTGAAGATGTGTGTGAGTATAGGGGTAAGGTTAGAAGAGAGGGAGGGGAGTGGCTTTGAGGAGTTGGAGTCGAGGGGACAGGTATTGAGTTGAGAGGACAGTATAAGGGCAGAAACATCATCCTCTGTAACAGGGGCAAAAGAGATAAATGTATGGCTATGTGGGCTTTGGATAATAGTGAGGTTTTGAGGGGGTTTGAGACCGGTAGCATGTTGAGAGCTGATATAATTTCTGATGGAGTCTATTTGGTTATTAAAGTAGCTGTCAAAATCTTGAGCTGAGAGAAAAGTTGTAGTAGGAGGAGGGGGTGGGCAGAGAAGAGTATTGAATGTGGAGAACAGATGCTTTGGGTTTGAAGAAAGAGTAGAGATAAGAGTGGCGAAGTTATGTTGCTTATAAAGATTAAGGGCAGAATATTAAGAGTTCAAGATGAACTTGTAGTGAAGAAAGTCAGCTGATCTCCGAGATTTTCTTCAGTGTCGCTCAGCAGTACGGGAACATCTGTGTAGGTACCGTGTCAGAGGAGTATGCCAGGGCTGAGGATCAGTGTATGATTTCCGAGCTATGGTAGGTGGGGCCAGATTGTCAAGGACCGATGTAAGGGTGGAGTTATAGTGGGAGATAGATTCATCAGGGCAGGAAAAGGAGGGGATGGAAAAGAGGAGAGGATTGCAAGAGCTAGCAAGCTGTTTCTGATCTAATGACTTGATGCTTCTGTGAAGTTTGGTGTGATGGGTAGAAGGAGGAAGAGTTGTAGGAAGGGATGTGATGTTACAAGTGAGGAGATGATGGTCCGAAAAAGGAAAAGGGGAGTTTCTGAAGTTTGAGATAGTGCATCGATAGCTGAAAATCAGATCAAGGGAGTGACCATCTTTGTGAGTGGGAAAGTAAGTCCATTGAGACAGGCAAAAAGAGGAAGTGAGTTGCAGAACTTGTTTTGCAGAGGAGGCATTGGGGTTGTCAACAGGGAGATTAAAGTCGCCAAGAAGGACGGCAGGGGTGTCTGAGGAAAGGAAATAAGGTAGCTAGGCAGCAAAGTGATCTAGAAATAAAGTTGATGAGCCAGGGGGGCGGTATATGACTGAAACACATATAGGGCTCCATGTACGAAGCAGCGAAAGCTGCTCCGGAGCCTTTGCGGGGCAGGTTCGCATATGCGAGCCTGCTTCCCGCAATGTAAGAAGCAGCGGTCATTAGACCGCTGCTTCCTACAGCCTACGCCACCTCTTAGGTGGCGAAGCAAAATCACTGAGAGCGCGCTCGCTCTCGGTGATTGACAGCCCCTTCAGTCATGTGAATGGTCGCGCGATTGAAGGGGCGGGCATTACACACTCCGATGAGTGTGTAATGGTACATACCGGCAAGCGGATCAATAGATCCGCTGCCCGTGTGTAGCGGAGGCGGGCGGACAGCTTTGCAAGTTAAGAAGCTGTCCGCCCGCCTTTTAGTACATGGCGCCCATAGAGAGGGGAAAGAATAAGCAAATTGTGTGTGTTTCAACTGAAGAAAAAGTGAGGGAAGAGAAGGGCTGTATTTGTTGAAAGGTGCAACGAGAGAAAAGTAAAATACCAACACCACCTCCTTGTCTATTATCAGACCTAGGAGTGTGGCTGAATTGAAGACCCCCATGTGACAGTGCAGAGGCAGAAGCTGTGTCTGAAGGAGACAGACAGGTTTCTGTGAGAGCCAGAAGATTGAGAGAATGTGAGATAAAGAGGTTGTAGAAAGAAGTGAGCTTGTTGCAAACAGAGTGAGAGTTCCAGAGTGCACCAGTGAAGGAGGCTTTAGATGCAAGAGGAATAAGATTAATGTTACCAAAGTTTTGTTTTTACAGTCTATTAAAAAGGCACACATGGGTGTGCAAGGCTAGGAAGTTGTGGGGGACCCGGATTAGGAGAGATGTCACCAGCAGCTAGTATGAGCAAGAGGGAGAGTGACATGAGATGAGATGCAGATTTGCAGTAATGAGATGCAGTGCCAGGGGGAGAGAGAGTGTTTAGGAATGTGTGAAGTTCATAAATACAAAAGTAAAGTGAGGTTAAGAGAGATGGGCTAATGAGCAGTGCAGGTGGTGAGGGGGAAGGAGTAATTGAGTAAAGTAGTTTGTTATAGAGACAAAAGGTGGCAAAAAGGAATATAAAGATATTGAACATTTTTACAAAATGGATAAAACACAGAATTACAACAGAACTTGCCCTATTCTTAGTGCCTCACTTATAGATGTTCACTTAAGGGATGTGAAAAGATGATGTTACAATACTGCAAGACTTAGTAAAAACACATAGGGCTCCATTTATCAAGCCGTGAGAGCAGCTTCGGAGCCTCAGCTCCTACTTAAGACTGCTGATACTAAACCTCTCAGCCACCTAAAGTGTGACAGATTTCAATCATCCCAATGAGATCTGATTGGGATGATTGACAGCTCCCACATGTGCGGCATTGCACAAGCAGACTTTAAAGGTACATCCGATAATGGGCTACATTACAAGTGTAGCACTATCGTTTGCATGTGAGTGATATCGGGTTTTCACAGCCGTTTGCATGCAAGCTCAATTCCGCTTGTATTACCATTTGAAAGTAAATGTGAACATGTGAGCGCAGTTGCGATTAATGCTAGAATGATTACCGTGACTGCAGTGCTCTTGTTAACTGGCGCTCGAATACAAAGTGTCACAAAACACAGCAAAAATACATTTAAAAGTCGAATAACGCTCTACTCGTAATCTAGCCCTATAATTTTATCATGGTTGTCACTGCTAGAACTGTCTTATGTGATAGCTGATACCTCATACTCCTTGTTTGTGTAACCCTTTAATTGTGCTTGTCAGATTTATGTATCTATGTAGTTTGTTATGTACCTAAATAAAACATAAAAATACAGTGTTCACTAAGAATTTGCAGAAATGGAAAACTCACAATTTTCTGTGTTAAAGGGACTTGAAACTGAAAAAAAATGTTTCAATATTTATATAGAGCATAGAATTTTAAACAACTTTGCAGTTTACTTCTGCAAATTGCTTTATTCTCTTGATTTCCTTTGCAGAAGGTTCAGCAATGCACTACTGGGAGGTAGCAGGACACATCTAGGGCTAGAATACGAGTGGCACTCTAACTGTTGTGTGGAAGTTAAAAGGGGTTAATAACTGCTCTTTGTTCACGTCGGAAGTAGTGCACATATTATAGGTCGAAAGTAAACGCATTTGCTTAAGCACAAACTAATTTAATACACGTCGGGACAACAAGGCTCTGGTTAACTGTTATGCTCAACTAAAATTATATTTAAAAGTACAGTTACACTAATAATAACACTATTTTATAAAAATGATTTAAAAAAAAAAACAATAAAAAGTTATAAGGGCTCAAAGATTTTATTTATCAGGTGTTATAAAAAAAAAGTACTGCAAAGGGCTTTAACATAGAGATACATACATACACGTCTAAATATGCATATTTATGTATAAATATATGTAAATATATGTGTACATATGTATTTAAATGTGTATATATGTATTTACAGACAACTATACACATATAAACACATAAATACATATGGATACATATATAGACATATATATATACAGTACATATATGTATATATTAATAACACCCTTAGGTGTAAATAGGGGTGCTATAACAAACACTAGGTGTGTAACAGGTCTATATAAAATAGACACAAGGACAATGTGTAATACCTGTATAGATGAAGTATACAACAAGCAGTATATGGGCCGATTCTATACAAACTATACAAAATATCATTAAAGTACAAAAAGTGACAAATATGTGTCAATAAGGCAGCTCTCCTCAGGGTATAAGGCCAACCACTTCCAAGTTATCCTATAAGAGAGTAGATAAGGCGCCATATTGAATAATTCTGTAGGGTATATATCTCTATTAATGCAGTATAATATACACTCACATTTGGTGAAGCACTAAAACGTAGTGCAAGATGAGCAGACCGGATCCTCAGAGTTGCCCGCTAAACTCTCCTCTCAAGTCAGGAAATAAAGCTGTCCTTGATCCCTCCTCCGTCTGGGTAGGTCGGCGTATGTGTAACCCTTGGGTCAGCCTGATGAAACAGTTTAGATACTGAGAAAAGCGTTGCTGTACGAAATATGTGTTTAATAAACACTTGTTTTATGCAACTTGCTACATTCCTGTGACTTGTCCCACTATGACCCAAGGGTTACACATACGCCAACCTACCCAGACGGAGGAGGGATCAAGGACAGCTTTATTTCCTGACTTGAGAGGAGAGTTTAGCGGGCAACTCTGAGGATCCGGTCTGCTCAGCTTGCACTACGTTTTAGTGCTTCACCAAATGTGAGTGTATATTAACCTGCATTAATAGAGATATATACCCTACAGAATTATGCTATGTGGTACATTCTCTACTCTTTTATAGGATATATATATAATTTAGTGAATTGGAGCCCTTTGCAGTCAAGTAGCTGAAACATGTAAAAGCGTATTTATTCAATATATATAAGTTTCCACGGGAATAGGGCCCTCAATTCCTCCTGTATGTGTTTGTAAATTTTGTCCTGTCTCTTAGAAGTTTTATATCATTGTTTTATTTAAATGAATTGTATCCATGGGCAGCGATTCAGAATATGATGGCACTTCATAAATAAAGTATAACAATAATAATAATAATTTAATAAAGTGTTTAACAATGTATTTAATGTAAATACTTTACATTCCAATGCTTTTTTTTTTACATAGAATATGTTTTAAATATTTCTAAAAAGATATTCCGATATATAAATGTATTTTTATATATATATACAGTATATATATATATATTTATATATAGTTTCTCTATATATTGGTAAATATATATATTTTACCAAAAAACATTAGATATATATAGAAATATGTATTTATGAATAAATAGACCATATACTGCTACGTGAAGAACATTGAAATGTGAAATATTCATATTTCATGTCGGGTTAGCGCACTTGAGAAAAACCGATCGGGTTTGCACTTGAGTAAGGCTGTTAGTTTTATTTAGAACAACATGATTGTAAAATAGGGTTGTTTAAATAGTTGGTGATAAACCAAGTTAGGACTCCTCTAAGAGGAGAAACCATTGATGTCCTTCTCTCTAGGAGAGAAGTTTATTGGATTTTTACTTTGTGTACCTGAATACCATTAGGGTTTAACACAGAGGCAGACATCATGAATGTTCGGGGTTACTTGGCACACTACATCACATTGGTGAACTCTGCATAGTCACTAGGATAGTCTCTGCAATGATTATTTCATTTTTATATTATTATTGTTAGAAATTACTCCCTTATTTAGTATATTTGGCTGCTTGTAAGTGAATTAAGTCTATAATGAGTTGACATACAGTATGTATTGTATACTTATAGTCACATGGTGTGTGGTGCACCAGAGATATTTGTTGCCTTTAGAATGTGCAGGTGTATATTTATGAACTAGGCTTCTGAGGACGGCACAAGCCAAAACACATCAAGACATTTTTTTTCACTTGCAAGTGTATTTCTAATGATATTTTACTCAAGCTTGGTTTTTCAATAAAGTTGTGCAAAATGTAAAACCTGTGCTCAGCTAAACCTTTTTTCTACTACTATCTTATTTTTCTTTTTTCTTTTTTCCGCTTCATTGAAGTTTATAGGGGAATATGTTAATGCTGTCGCAATATTCTAAGTTATTTTTTTGTAAGCGTCGGGTTAGAGCTTGTGCAAAATCTTTATACTTTGAACTTGTAAAAAAACGCACTCTACCTGACCCGTGCATAAAGCTTACTTCTAGCAGAGTTAGCGTGTGAGTGGGAGAGATAAATAGATATCCACTCATAATCTAGCCTCTTGTCTGCCAATGACAGGAGACAAATCTGTGAAGCCACCAATCACAAGCTAGCTCCCAGTAGTGTACGATAATAACATATTCTTTTTTAACAAAGGAAAGCAAAAAACAAAGTAACTATTGAAATAGAACTGAATTTTAAAGTATCTTAAAAATTACATGTCTGAATCATGCAGGTTTAATTTTAACTTCTCTATCCCTTTAATTGAAAGAAAATAGGGCAAATAATTATGTTATGTTAATTATGTTAATGTTTTTTTTTTTTTTTTACGATACATAAGTAAGCATTTAATATTTCCAATCTCAAATTGTTACTGTTCCTTTAAGAGGAAATGGTAAATTCCAAATTAAACTTTCATGAATTGCCGCATGCCAATTTTAAATAACTTACCAATTTACTTTTTGTATCTAATTAGCTTTATTTATCTTGGTATCCTTATTTAAAAAATATACCTAGGGGGGGGCGTGTCCAGGCAGCACTGGGAGAGGACGCAAAATCTGAGATCTCTGGCCTGAGATCCTAATCTTCATCAAATTTATAGATTTCAGCCGGCATTTTGCTATAAAACATTGTTTGTACATCGAATGAATACCTGCTGACTACAAAACTACCAAGCTCTGAGTTATTAACCCCCGTCTAAACTCGGATCCAGACTATTGTGGCCCTTGTGGCGCGGGACCCCTACCAACCCTCTCCCATCACGCTGTATACAACATTGACTCTGGGGTAACCTAATAATCAACCTTATAACAATGCCTTATGTGGTGGAGACCCATGAGATGATATATGCTTTATTGCAAGAACTGGATCGAAAGATAGATAACAGCTTTTCTGACCTCACAGCTACATTACAAGCGGCTATGCGGGGAGAGGGACAGCGATATAATAGATATCACAGAGTCAGGAGCCACGTTAGAAGAACAATCCCCGGAATGCCTACAAATCCTGCCCTATCAAATCCCACTCATAAACGGTAGTAACACTGAGCCTGGGATCGTATCTCAAGACTTGCCTGATCAGCCTATTACCGCTCACATAATGAGGGGATCTGGAGACGCAGAAACATCCGGGAGCAAGATGGCGATATCGAGGAAGATTCCACTGCACAATACCACTTCAACAACCACTCGGCACCAAACTTGCACTTGATGACATCTGAGACGCCATTACATCCCATGTAGTTTTAGAACCCAGAGAAGAGGCCCGATAGCTGTTCTGCGCAACGCGCAAATAAACAACAGGGTTTGAAATCGGATGGGAGCCCTTTTTGTGTTACAGCTGACCGGTAAGGGAAATGGAGCCAGTTTGTGTTTTGACCAGTCCTGTTATTCCAACACCGATCACCCTAGATCCCTCTTGCACCTGCTTTCTCACCATGAAGTCCAGCTCCCCCAGGCTATTCTCCACTCTGGCAGCGGGCCTGCTCATCGGTCATCACAGGTACAAGACTGTCTGCTGCAGGAGAGGAGTAGGTTAGAAGCTCTTAGTAATTTTTGGAGAGAGACGCTGTAGCCTGCAACGTTTGTTAGAAGCCAGTTTAGACACTTTGATTGAACATATCCTCTAGGATTTGCATCTAAAAACCCTGTGTTTCCCACTTTCATAATCTGAGACACTAGTTATAGAGGGTTGATCTCAGAGGACTGTAAGCCTTGTACAATGTTGGTAACTAGATGATCTCTTGGCTTGTTCTTAATACCGAAAACCCTCCTACCCATATCTGACTGTGTTACATGCCTTTTCCTTGAGTTTACAGATTCCCTTTGTTAGCTTCCTATAGTATACCTATGTTTGCAAGTAGAGACTCTTTGAACTACTTAGTCAGCTAGGAACATAAAAATATAATAATATTATAGTAAACTTTATCTTACCTTAATTGAGTATTCCTGCCAGCATGCATCTCATAGCCTATAGCAGGTTTCTTATCTAGCAAAATGAGTATTATAGATTAAACTGTGTAAATTACATTAGATTCGAATGTCCATACTAACTTACAGTCTAGAGTGTTTCTGTGCAGAACTGGCGAGATACATGCAGTTCTTACGTTGAGCCCACAAGCATAGGAGAACTAGTCACAGTTAATGTTGATTTTCAAATGTTTTATATTCTGACATGTTATAGATTGTTCCATCTCTGTGCGTATTATTAATAGAGGCCATAGTATATCTTAATGTGTTGAAGAATTCTAACTTTTAGTGAACACTAAACCTGGCACCAGCACTACCCTGCAGAGAAAGGTGTTTAGGGGTTTATTTCTCATAGAGATATAAATGCAGTTTACCCTATGCTTCCTATTGTATATTGCCTAAAAGTTAATAACTGACATTCCCAATCATTCTGTACTGGCTATTACACATCGGTTAGCCTCCAGGACCAGAGTTACATACTGGGAAGTCATTAGGTAGTTGTACCATTGTCTAGATCTAAAATGAGATACTGTCATATCCATATGCTCTGCAAATATGTGTTCTGTTTTCCTTAAGGTCACTCAGAATTCTGATTTAACTTTAGCTCTACTCTATATAATCTCACACACTTACAGGAAATAGGCAATAGCGTCTCTTGCTATTTACATTACTCAGATGTAGAATATCTCCTATCCCCTGTACAGTTAGTGCTCCTGTTGGGCCCACGCTGCACATTGCCTTAGATATTTAAACCTCTTTAGCAGAAGCCAACCCTGCAGGGAACCTCATATAATTGTCATTGAACCACACCTCTTCAGAGACTGATTGTCTTTAGATTACGCTGGTATGCAACATACATATAAGCCCCAGGACTTACTTATCTTCTTGGGGTTTTTAGCCTGTTACACAGTAGTTAACACCGCTCTTGTGAATGTCTTGCGCTTTGCGCCATATAGCTAGCGGCTCTTCGTCATAAGTCTTGATCCTCTCTCAATCTTTTTGTTGACATAGGCCTATTATACCCCTATCTCTAAAGTCCATTACCCCCTAGCCAATATAGTTCTATGCCCCCTTCTCACGCCCACCTTGGAATATCATTATTATAATTCCTACAAAATATATTAAATCTTAACCACTAACATTATATAGATGAAGACCCATTTTACGACATGTGCCTACCAGGCGGAATATTAGCTTAGAGTTCTCTATGTTCCCTAAAATGGTACATCCCCTTGATGAGTCTTAGCCCTTTCTCTATACATATATATGGCATTTTTTTTTAGGTTCTGAGAGACACCTGCTTATTAATCCAATCTATTATATTTACCACAATATTACTAGAACCCCCTGGACACGCCCCCCCCCCTCCCTCCCTCCTTAACTCTTGAGCGGCTTTTGCCCGCTGATATCCCCCCAAATTTTTCTCTTCTATGTTTTCACTAATTCATTCTAAACAGCCATCTTATCAAAAAAAGAGATTCCATTATCAGTCCATTTACTCACTCCTTGGTTGACGTTCTTAGTAACCCCATAAGAAACCACATTCTATCATAGATCTTTGCCTAGTCATTCATTATTCCCCTCAACGGAGTCATTGCAGACATAGTTGTCTCAGGTTTCTAAACTTGATATACAGATTTTATGTAATATGTCAGCATGTATCTTTTATATCTATGATTATATTCTCTGTCTTTGTAAATGGACAAAAGTATATTGTTGTATTGTCTGAAATCTCAATAAAAAAATATGTTTAAAAAAAAAAAAAAAAAAAAAATATACCTAGGTATGCCAAGGGACATCAATACACTACTAGGAGCTAGCAGATGATTAGTGAGTGTACATATATTTCTCTTGTCATTGGCTGACCCAATCTGTTCAGCAAGCTCCCAGTAGTTCATTGCTGCTCTTTCAACAGAGAATACAGAGAGAATGAAGCAAATTTAATAATAGAACTAAATTGTAAAGTTGTTTAAAACTGTATGTTCCATCTTAATCATGAAAGTAAAAAATTGTGTTTCATGTCCCTTTAAAGGGACAGTCTACTCCAGAATTGTTATTGTTTATAATGAGAGATAATCCCTTTAATACCAATTCCCCAGTTTTGCATAACCAACACTTATATTAAAGGGACATTAAACACTTTGAGATGGCAATATAAAATGATAAATTGTATATAATAAAACAACTCTGCCATATACTTTCATTATTAATTTTGTCCTCTTTGCCTGTAATTCCATTCTGAAATTGTGAGCTTTTCAGTTCCTGTTAGAAATGGAAGTGCAGAACACTGTTAAATCCAGCACAACCATTGGCTGCACACTCTCGTGACCTATTTATAATGGTCCCTAATTGGCCACAGCAGAGAAGGTAACACAAGTTACAACATGGCAGCTCCCAGTGTTTTATAGACACTAAAACTTTACACTTATTTTGTCACTTTTTAAACAACTAATGAAACTTTAAAAAATACATCTACATGTTACTCATGGACTAATCTTTTCTTTGAATGCATCATTCTATCTAGCATGTATTTAGTGTTTAATGTCCCTTTAATACACTTTTTACCTCTTTGATTACCTGGTTTCTAAGCCTCTGTCTGCAGACTTCCCCCTTCTTTCGACAGACGTGCATTTAGCCAATCATTGCTGCCTCTTAAATAACTCCACAGCAGTGAGCACAATGTTATTTATATGACAGACAGAAACTAGCAGTGGCTAACTGTGAAAAACTATCAAAATGCACTGAGAAAAGAGGCAGTTTGGCAGCTTAGAAATTAGCAAATGAGCCTGCTTAGGTTTAGCTTTCAACAAAAAATACCAAGAGAGTAAAACAAATTTGATGATAAACGTAAATTGGAAAGTTGTTTAAAATTGCTTGCCCTATCAGAGACTAGACTGTCCCTTTAAGTATGCACTATTTCTTACAAGGAGTGTAGTTTTAAAGAAAGCCATTTCAAAATAGGGGATGTTCACGTTATACTGTTATCACTACCAGAGGCAAACAATGCTTACAAATAAAAAATAGTTAGTTTTACTACAGAAAATAACCAATTTCAATTAGTGCCAGGAATGAGACATTGAACCAAGGTTAAGTGAAAAATATGATTCAATTTTCATTTGTTTAAAATACTGCACTATTTACTTTAACACTCAAAGTAGATTATGATGTTGATTCTACAGCAGAACAGTAAACAGGAATCTAAGCTTATTATCACGAAAACAGAACATTGAAGTTATTATGACGAGACGATTATGTGAGTTTAATTCTTGCTGAAAGTCTACACAACAAAAGCTAATTACATTCAAGCTGAAAAAGAGCTGCAAAAATATAAAATAAATGCTAATGTTATAATAAATAAAACAGCAGGGAAAGTTTTATTCTATAACATCTAAAAATTGTTGTTGTTTTTTTAACACAAATACCCGCAAGTGCATTTTTATGTTATTCTGTTTTATGACCATGAACAACTAAGTTTAAATATGTAAAACAAAATATACTACATATCATATTAATATGTTACCAAATACATTTTTATAGAAAAAAAAATACAGTTTTATATTCTTTGAATGTGGAGGCTATGGTTAGCAAAAACACATATAAACATGAAGGGCCAGATTAAGGGGCCTATTTATGATGGTGCGAGCGGACATGATCCAATATAGCGTATCATGTCTGCTGCCCATCGATAAATGCAGCCAGCATACGCTGCACCCCCTGCAGATTCGGAGCCAATCGGCCGCTATCAGGGGGTGTCGATCAACCCGATCATATTCGATCGGGTTGATTTCTGTCGATTTCTGTCTGCCGCCTCAGAGCAGGCGGACAGGTTATGGAGCAGCGGTCTTTAGGCTCATCAGAAATAATATGCCCCTTAAAATGAAGGGCTAAATATCGCTTTAGTGAAAGCGATATTTGCACTCCAGTGTTTAATACCAGCACACGCTAATGTGCACTGGTATTACAAGTTATCATCAATGCGAAAGCGAGCTTGCGTTTGCATTGCTGGAAAGCATTGCACTCACAAGAGCACGCTTCCATAGGCTCCTACGGGTGCCTCGCTCACATGTCGTGAGACACGGAATGAGATCCTCATGCAGCAAAGGGGTTAAGTAGCGCAGCAATGGCAGCTAAGTGTAAATGTATATGTATATGCTTATTTTTGGCACATTTATAAAATTAACCAGAGATCTGATCTCTGATTAATTTTATAAGCGCTAATTGGTACCGCAAGCTTGCGGTAGCAATAACCAGCCACTTGTAATGGCTGGTTAATTATTGCACTCCCGCAAACTGGCAAATTTGTCCATTTGCGGGTGCTCAATAATTTAGCGCTCCACTTGTAATCTAGTCCGAAAAGTTATATTCTGTTAAACTTGAATATTATATGTAGAGAATAAAACTGCAAAATGAGGCATCACAGTTCTGCTTAATTAACTTTTTATGAAATATTAAAGAGAAGCATGTAAGGTTATATACTTCCATTAGTGACTGTCATAAAAATGAACATAAGTATTTTAAAATGATAAAATAAACTACAAATTAATTTTACTCCTTTAACCATTTCTAGACTAAGCTTCATTAAAGGGATATGAACCACAAAAATGTTAATTTGTGATTCAGAGCATAACATTTTTTTTTCAAAAGTTTTCAATTTATTTATATTATTACATTTGCTTAGTTCCCATGACATTCTGTGTTTAAGAGATACCTAGGTAGGCATCTGGAGCACTACATGACAATAAACAGTGCTTGCAAATGGATAACATTCTTGCAAAGTTGCTGCTATATTGTGCTCCAGAAATGGGATGGCTCCTAAGCATACGTTCCTGCTCATCAACAAAATATTCTAAGAAAACAAAGAAAAATTGATTATAGAAGTAAATTAAAAAGTTGTTTAAAATCGCTTGTTCTATTTGAATTATGAAAGAAAAAAAATTAGGTTTCATATCCCTTAAAATGTTTAGTGTGAGATTAATTTCGGAAACCAGAATCTTTGTACCTGTCACCATAACCAATAAATAATACTGTCATTCCAGCCTGCTGATGTAATTTATTTAAGTAAACATTTTTTTTTAATTAGAGTTTATATAAAAAATAAATGTTATTCTCATTGTGGTTTTCATTGATTACTCCCACCCCCTTGCATTCTCCTTTCTGTAGTGTAGTGACATATCAAACAGTCCCACTCACTAAATATTTTTAAATGCCATGAGTTAGCAAATTTGCGCATGAGTGACTCCCCAATTTGTGCATGCGCAGATAGTCTAACCAGACACTCCAGTGTCAACAATGAATACCGAGAGTCAATGTTTACTTTTGCATCATTAGGACTCCCTTTGACAAAGAAGTGCATGGGAAATGCCTATTGTGAATGTGCACAAAGAACAAAATAAATGCTAAGCAGTGAACATGCCCATAGAAAAAAAAATTCCATTAAAAAACAGCGAGCCATGGGGCTCTACAAATGATTGGGTGACTAAAGAAAATGTAATGTGAAAAAAAAAACATCTAACGGAAGGGGAAGGCAGCATATTTCATGTAAGTAGAAGTTAGTAAATTTTTTTAAATATTTATAAAGATTGCTGAAAAAAAAGTCAATAATCAATTTAAATATCAATCTATATGTATGCTATTTACAACATCTATGACTTTACCATCAATTTAAGGCTGTTACTGGTCATCGCTGCCAATAAGGTAGCTTTGGATGTTGACTTTTACATTTTTACTGTTAGCACTTGTCTGACCAATTAAAGAGACATGAAACACACTTTTTTTCTTTCATGGTTCAGAAAGAGCATTTCATTTTTAACAACTTTCCAATTTACTTCTATTATCTAATTTGCTTCATTCTCTTGATATCCTTTGTTAAAAATATATTTTTACATATGCTCAGTAGCTGTTGATTGATGGCTGCACATAGATAATTTGCTCATCCATGTGTATTGCTATTTCTTCACAAAGGATATATAAAAAAATAAGAAAATTAGATGATAGAAGTACATTTGAACGTTGTTTAAAATTGTATTCTGTGTCTGAATCATGAAAGCTAATTTTTGGGTTCTATGTCTCTTTAATGATCTTCACCTTCCTCTGGCCTTTCCTCAGTGCACCAGCATTATTTAGAGAAAGATACTATCTAGTCTAGTAACAGCTGCTATGAGGTACCTTATTTAGCCCATAGAATGCTGACTGTTCCAAAATTTTATAAAACAGAAGTGTTTTCTTGTTGATAGGAATACTCTTGTTATATTCTCCCACAGGTAGTGTTTTAATACCACAAAATAATTTGAAAAAATAAAGTGAATGTATATTTTATACTATTTCTTCATCCCTACCAATTCCCAAACAACTCTTTAGTTAAAAATTCATTATTTCATATTATATTTTACATTGGAACTCCTGTATTCCTACTGCATTGCATATAGAGCAGTCCCGCCCGCTCTATTACGTAGTTCTGAAGCACGTTCACGATCACTACTCTATTTGCACATGCTTTTAAACTTCTCTGGATAATATGTGCATGCGTTTGTTGATCCATTAGTTTACAGAACTGTCAATCACTAGAGAAATGAGGGACAAAATGGCGGGCGGAGGAAGCAAGTAAGAGAATTATCGTTAAATAACTTTATATTATGAATTTAGGTGCGATTCGAAAAAAAAAAACCGATGAATAAAACTACACTTTGTTTTTTGTGATACACAATATGAGGATGAGAGATACCCGTGAGTTTACATGCACTTTAAATAAGTGGATTATGCCATGGTTTTCAAACATTTTGGAATGGATTTAAATTTGAAAACGACCACTAAAATCAATCCAGTTCAGTACATTATAACTGAATTCTAATTGATTAAGATAGATCCCAATATTCCTAACCTAGTTCTGCTCATAACATTTCTAGCTCTGATAAATTTAACACTATCTGAAAGTATCTGTCATACCTTAACCACAATTTGGAGAAAGCGCTGTATAACCATAATTAGGTAGCATTTCTTACGTGTTCTGTGATTAAAGAAAGTCTTTCATTACAGCTATTCATAGGTCTACAATTTCCTAAATAATATGCAGTGACACTAATGATATGCGCAGCAAAGGTTGACTTTGTTTTTGATTATTTATAATGCACATTCATTATCATTTTCCTTGCAATGCAAAGCTTTACCCAAAGTTGTAAAGTATGTTATATTTTTCTTTCATTCTAATTCCTAGATGAAATGTTTAACTTAGATATTTAATATTACATTTAAAGCTAGATTACAAGTGGAGAGCCAACTTAGGCCTCGCTTCCATTGAGTCGTTAAAAATGGAGCCGTAAGCTACCGAAGCGGCCGACAGCTAAAAGTAATTTACGGCTGCATTTTAGTACCAGGTTTCCATTGAAAAGATTAGCATGTTGCGCGTAGTCGCTCTTTCGTGTAGCTGTAAGTTAACGTTGTGTTAACGCTTCCATCTGACGTCGGATTTCTTGAAAATCAATTAGTTGCTAAGGTAACCCGACCTTACGCTATAGAATTTATGTTTAACGTCCGTGCTTCTTACCTGTGATCGCCTCTCAAGAAAAATAAAAAAACACTTATCCATATTTTTAATAATCAAATACTATTTTCTAATATAATTATATTTAACACTTCATAAATATAAGTAATATTTCTTGCTGCCCTAGGCATAGGTCTAGTTTGCATTCTGTAGATATGTTCTTGCATATATTATTATATTTAAATATATACTGATATTTCTATTAGAATATAAGTTCAACTATTTCTATACATGAGACAACAATAAATATTACTTATAACAATTTATTTCTACATTAAAACACTTGCATTATTTGCAAGTTTTATAATTTCAATAGAAAATATGTCTCAAAAAGCACAATTTTCCTCTATTACACCTAGTTGAGCTGGGGGTAATATATCTCAATGTATCGACAGCCTCCGACAATGTATTAACGGTTAGCGCTTTCATTGGAAACCTGGTATAATTTATCGATTAACGGCTTCTATTACTTTCTATGGGACGTGAAGATCTTTTCGGCAGCCGAAGTCCGGCTGCCGATATCGAGGTATAACGCGCCATTGGAAACAGTCGATAAACGATATTGCTTCCGACAGCATATTTATCGGTTTGCGAGTGCACGCAAACTGAATTACGACTCAATGGAAGCGAGGCCATATTGTTTTATGGGTGCACAATAAATAATTAGCCATTACAAGTAGCTGGTTAATGCTACCGCAGGCTCGCTGTAGCAATTAGCGCTCCAAAAATTAACCAGAGGTCAGACTGTTGGTTAATTTTTAAAATAACCCCCAATTGCCCCTAAAATAAAATGTGAAGTTCCTTTTTGTTAAAAAAAATTGTAGCATCTTTTTTAAAAAAAACAAAAAACTGTACAAAGCAGTTTTTAGGGGTTAAAGTGTGCAGACACTAAATAGCGGTCTATGGGGACTGTGTGTTCCCTGTAAATATATATGTATTTGCTTATATACATATATATTTATACTTTGCTGCCCATCGCTGTGCGACTTAACCCCTTCGCTGCGCTAGGCTCTCATAAAATATGAAGTTTATGGTTTTTAGAAAACACTGGTTTTCAAGCCTTTACTAAGGTCTCCACAACAGGCCAGGTTTTCAGGATTACCTTGGATAAGAGCAAGTTAATAATCATGGTTACTAATCAACTGATTATTTCACCTGTGCTCCAGTTCAGATGTCCTTAAAATGTGACCTTTTAGGGAGACCTGAGCACAGGTTTGAAAACCAGTGATATAGAGGAATAGAGTACATTAAAAAGCTAATGTAATTTTGCTGTTAAAGGAATATTGAAGTCAAAAGTAAACTTTCAGGATTCAGAGTATGCAATTTTGAACGATTATCCAATTTACTTCTGTCATCTAACTTGCTTAATTCTTTTGGCATCTTTGGTTGAAATGCATACTTAAGCTAAGGAACCACAATGCACTACTAGGAGCAAGATGTTGATTGGTGGGTGCAACTATACGCCTCTTTTAATTGGCTCTACCAATGTGTTCTGCTAGCTCCCAGTAGTGTATTGCTAACCTTTCAACAAAGGATACCAAGAGAATAAAGCACATTTGATAAAATAAGTAATTTGGAAAGTGATGTTTCCTCTATCCTCTTTCTCTATGAAATACAAATAATAATAATCTACTGCAGTGGGGCAGATCCTACTGGGGCTCCTGGGCCTGCAATTCTCATCAGCCAGAGGTAATTTGTATTTGCATTTCTTCTCAGACTAATTACTGGGTTCACTGGGTTAATGTATATGCTTAGTAGACTTGTGCATTCAATTTCAAATTTAAAAAGATAATGAATTTTCTCTATTTGTTTTATTTGTCTGTGAAAAGAAGCATATTCTCTTTTACAAAAAACTGGTGAATGAATGCATGTGACAAACAAAATTCCTACATGCGGTTAAAAAAAATTCTCTCCAGGCTTCAAATGTACAATTTTACACTTTCAATAGCAATCCAGCAATGCCCTTTTTAGATTATTTATTTCTGGGTCAGCCAATAAGTATGTAATCTTCACTTTTGTTCTTTTACAATTCTGGCCCTAAGTAAATAAAAAAAATGTGCTGCTGCTGGGTTGTAGCAGTAGTGTGACACATAAAATGTATGTTCACAATTGTATAATGTTTTATGCAATTTTCATGTTTCATATTGGCATTGAAAGATGTGTGTTTAATTTTATTTGTTTTATATGGCGCTTGTAATAATTTACTATGAAAATTCAACTCTCATAACATGGACTTATGATCCTGAAGGATTGTGGGAGATCATGGGTGGAACAATGAGACTGTTCCTGTTTTCCCTTATAACCACTGAGGATTCTGTGAAGTGCACACCTATTCTCCTTATTCGTTCCTGTTTTACCAGGTAACATTTACATCTGTTTACTGGCCTCCTGAACGGGGTCTGTAACAGATTCTTGGGGACTTGTTCCTGGGGTCAGCACTTGATTGATTGCAGGACACCGGTTCTCAAAATTATGATCTTCTGGACCAACAAAGTATGAATACAGTGGCTGTGATCAAGAAAGATTGTTTGTGAAAGAAGTGGCATGGCTGGCTGGTCACAGTGACGTGAGGGTTCGTGAGAAGGGTCATCATGCAGATAAAGAACATAATAGTCGGGTATGGGACATCAGAAAGATGCTTCTGGCCTTGTCAACTGATGAACTGTTTCAGATTGCCCAGAGCATAGGTCCAGTACCTGAAAGGGACATTTCCAAACTAGATGCTGGAGACCAAGAGGGCTGATTTTAATACATTAATGCATTCATATATAGTACAGACTTATTAGAATCAGATGTATGGCTAAACTTTTGAATTTGGCAGACATTGTTGACTCTATTGAACATTTTCGTACTATGGCTGCACCTGTTCTTCAACAGAATGATGGTAATGAGATTAATGTTGGTGTTAGTGCACACACTTCTAGCACAGCACATACATCCATTACTACTGATCATATCTTTACTACAGACTCTGTTCATGCAGCATCATCTGCAGCTATAGCTGACAAAGGGGTTAGTGTAGTAAATGTAAACACAGATACTAAACAGAATGTAACCCATCATTATCTTGCATCATACTCACAAAATCCCACATTGACACTGTAATGACCCAAATAACACTTATGATTGAATGAACAAAAGTTAGAGTAAAGTCTCCTTATTTCTTGAATTTCTGTAAATAAAGTTTGAACATTTAGCATTGCTGATATATATATATATATATATATATATATATATATATATACACATATATATATATATATATATATATATATATATATATATATATATATATATGTGTGTGTGTTCCTTACGTATTACCCCTTATATTATGACTTAACATAAGGGGATGTGAGTAAGGGTTTAATATTGATACAAAGCTTATATATTGCCATTTCTTTAAGCAACAAAGTAAACTTTAGTACTCAGTACAAGTATGACAAGATATATATAAACTAGTTAACATAGATTTATATGACATTGGTGATTCGTGTGTTAATTGCGCAGTAAATGTATATACAAGTAAGACTCTGCAGATTATAGCAAAAATATATCACAATGCAGTCTCAGCACAAACGCTGTACTCACGAGGAGAATGGAGGATGCAGTCTGAGATCGGTTGAGACCGGAAGCAGCTGAAGGTGACGTCACCCGGTGTTCTGTGAGGCTGTCAGGTCTGGAGGTAGAGCGTAGTAGCAGAGGTAACTGCACAGGAAGCAGGGAGAGTGTTGTCAGAAAACACCGAGCAACCAGGAAGGCAGATACTGCAGGAGAAATCCAGCTGAAGTTAATCCCTTAGTAGAAGGGGGAAGGAAACAGCTGAGTTCAGTAGCAGTGTAAGACAGGCTGATACAAGGGTGTGACCAGAATACCAAGCAATGTATTCTGGGAGCACCTAGACTTTATAGGATTATGGGATAAATGTCTTAAAGGCACAGTACACATTACAGATCACCCCTCCAAAGATGAACACCACTGGGGTTCATGGATGAGGACGTTCAGGATTCCGCCGATGAAATAAGGAAACCAAACGTGGAGCAGATAAATTCGAAGCCGGCTCCCAAGAATCGTCGTCAGAGGTGTATCCCCTCCAACGAATTAGATATTGTAATCTCCCAGACACCTTTCGGGAATCCAGGATACTCTGTACTTCAAATTCACGTTCTGGCTCAATGGGAGGTACCACAGGCAACTGATCCACCACTGTTCGTAATGATTTGTACGGTTTCAAGAGGGACACATGAAAAGTGGGGTGTATTTTATAGTGACTAGGCAGCTCCAAAGTTACAGCATTTTGATTGATCACTTTTTGCACAGGGAAAGGGAATTTTTTCGAGGGAGCAGTCAAACGTAGGTGCTTTGTGGACAACCATACCAGATCTCCTGGTTTGTACTCGGGTGACGGTTGGCGCCGCAAATCATAAAACTTTTTCTGTCTGTCTTTTGATGCCTGTATGTGATTTGCAGTTATAGTGAAGGTTTCAGCAATAGTATTAACCAAGTTATTAACGACTGGGGAACTATTTTCTCTTTGCTCAAGATAATTGAAAGTGGGATGAAACCCAAAGTTGGTAAAAAAAAGGGGTACTTTTGGTTGAAGAGTTCAAGGAATTATTGTGAGCAAATTCTGCCAATGGCAGTAGATCTGCCCAATTATCTTGTTGTTGAGTGGAAAAACATCTTAGATACTCTTCTAACCATTGATTTGTGCGCTCAGATTGGCCATTTGTCTGTGGATGGAAGGAGGTTTCTGTGGTCTGTAAAGATTTGTATAGGATGTTCTGTACCCTCCAAAAGATGTCTCCATTGTTCTAGAGCTGACTTCATGGCTAACAATTCTTTTTCTCCTATATGGTAGTTAAGTTCTGATGAAGTTAACACCCTAGAATAATATGCCACAGGGTGTATAGGAGCTGAGCTAGTTTCTTGTTGAGATAAAATTGCACCAATTGCATATTCAGAAGCATCTATTTCTAGAATATAGTGATATTTTGGATTAGGGTATTGCAGTATAGGTGCTGTGGTGAAACTGTTTTTTAATGTTTGGAAAGCTTGATCAGCTTTTTGTGTCCAAAGGAAAGGTATAGTACTATTAGTTAACAATGTTAAAGGTTTGGATATTGAAGCAAAGTTTTTAATAAATTTCCTATAGAAATTTGAGAAACCGAGAAATTTTTTAACATCTTTCTTGGTTTTAGGTGTTGGCCAGTCTTGGATAACCTGTACTTTTCCATTATCCATGGATATACCATCTGGTGTTATATGGTAATCTAGGAAGGTTATATCCTGGCTATGGAAGATACATTTTTCAAGTTTGACATAGAGATGGTGAGCTTGTAATCTGGAAAGAACTTTCCTTACATGCATTACATGTTCCTGTAGGTTTGATGAATAAATTAAAATATCATCTAAATAGATCACAATGCAAATATCCAAAAGATCTCTAAAAATATCACTGATAAATCTCTGAAAGGTTGCGGGAGCATTACACAGCCCAAAGGGCATCACAGTATATTCATACAACCCGTATCGCGTTCTAAAAGCAGTGAGCCACTCATCTCCTGGTCTCATGCGAATAAGGTTGTACGCCCCTCTTAGATCTAACTTAGTATAGATAGTTGCTCCCTTCAACCTTTCAATCAGTTCAGGTATCAGGGGCAAGGGGTATCTATTTTTGACTGTTCTTTTATTAAGTTCCCTATAGTCTATTATAGGTCTTAAACTTTGATCTTTATTACGTACAAAGAACATCCCTGCTCCTGCAGGTGAAGTTGAGGGACGTATAAACCCTTTACGCAAATTATCTGTCAGATATGTTTTTAGTTCCAATACTTCAGGTTCTGAGAGGGGGAAAATATGACCATAAGGTATGTCAGAACCTGGTATCAAATCTATTGGACAGTCATAAGATCGATTGGGAGGTAAATTTTCTGCCTCCTTTTTACTAAAAACAAGCTCAAAATCAGAGTATTCAGGTGGTATAGGATGTTCCACCACCGTCATGATTGTAAAATTCTGGTTGCAAGTGTTTTCACAGTATTCAGAATTAAATGTGACACTACTTGTTTGCCAGTTAATGGTAGGTTGATGCAATCTCAACCATTGTAATCCCAAAACCACTGGGAAAATAGGAGATGTTAAAACATCAAAAGAAATATATTCTTTATGGTCATTAGATATCATAAGTAAAGGTATTGTCTCATGTGTTATGGGACCTGATTCTAGTTGATTGCCATCAATTAAACGTACTGACACAGGTATGGTTTTTTTAATTAAGGGTATTTTATTAATCTTAACTATATCAGAATCAATATATGACATGGAAGCTCCTGAGTCAATAACAGCGTCAAGCGGATGCTGATGGTGTTCCCACTGTAGAAAAATAGGACATTTTGTATAAGTCAATTTTTCATTAGGAAAAGAGAAAATCAATGTTGTGTCATGTCCCTTACCTTTCTTAGGTTTTTTAAGGATAGGACAACTTGAGACTTCATGCTCCTTGGAAGCGCAGTACAGGCATAGATCATTTTCTTTTCTTCTTTGCTTTTCTTCAAATGATAGAGGGCCCCTTATTACCCCTATATCCATAGGCTCGTCACCTAGCCTTCCTGGAGTGGGGTTTGTGTGTGCATCTCTATGTCTGGTTGGATTATCTACAGTGTACCTTTCTCTTTTCCTTTCTCTTATCCTATGGTCTATTTTAATAGCTAAGTGCATCAGCTGCTCCAAATCTTCTGGGATATCCATTCTGGCTAATTCATCTTTAATGAGCTCAGAAAGTCCCAGTCTGAACTGATTTCTTAATGATATAAGATTCCATTCTGAATCTTTTTGCCAAATCTTAAATTCAGATATATAGTCTTCTACAGCTCTCTTGTTTTGTTTTAATGCTCTCAATTTTGTGTCTGCAGTGAGCTGTCTGTGTGGATCCTCATACAGAGTAGATAAGGCTTTAAAGAATTCATTTGAAGAATTTAGTATAATATCATTCTGTTCATATAAACTGTCTGCCCATGCTCTGGGCTCTCCTCTTAAGTAAGAAATAATTGTTAAAACCTTAGTTCTTTCATTTTGAAATGTTTTAGGTTTCAAGGAAACGAAAAGTGTGCAAGAGTTAAAAAACTGTCTGTATTGCTGTCTATTCCCTGAGAATATATCAGGAGGACTGACAGGAGGCTCTGGAATTGTTTCAGAGTGAGGTTGCATTTTATTCAAACCTTCAGTAATTATTCCCTTAAGTGTTTGATTCTCAATTTGCAATTCTCTCAGCCCTTGACTAAGCTGATCTACTCTTTGTCCTAAAGTTAGTACTTGATTATATAACTCCTGGGGATCCATCATTCTTTTTTATTGGCTTGGTATTTCCTGTAATGACCCAAATAACACTTATGATTGAATGAACAAAAGTTAGAGTAAAGTCTCCTTATTTCTTGAATTTCTGTAAATAAAGTTTGAACATTTAGCATTGCTGATATATATATATATATATATACACACATATATATATATATATATATATATATATATATATATATGTGTGTGTTCCTTACGTATTACCCCTTATATTATGACTTAACATAAGGGGATGTGAGTAAGGGTTTAATATTGATACAAAGCTTATATATTGCCATTTCTTTAAGCAACAAAGTAAACTTTAGTACTCAGTACAAGTATGACAAGATATATATAAACTAGTTAACATAGATTTATATGACATTGGTGATTCGTGTGTTAATTGCGCAGTAAATGTATATACAAGTAAGACTCTGCAGATTATAGCAAAAATATATCACAATGCAGTCTCAGCACAAACGCTGTACTCACGAGGAGAATGGAGGATGCAGTCTGAGATCGGTTGAGACCGGAAGCAGCTGAAGGTGACGTCACCCGGTGTTCTGTGAGGCTGTCAGGTCTGGAGGTAGAGCGTAGTAGCAGAGGTAACTGCACAGGAAGCAGGGAGAGTGTTGTCAGAAAACACTGAGCAACCAGGAAGGCAGATACTGCAGGAGAAATCCAGCTGAAGTTAATCCCTTAGTAGAAGGGGGAAGGAAACAGCTGAGTTCAGTAGCAGTGTAAGACAGGCTGATACAAGGGTGTGACCAGAATACCAAGCAATGTATTCTGGGAGCACCTAGACTTTATAGGATTATGGGATAAATGTCTTAAAGGCACAGTACACATTACAGACACAACCCTTGACAACAGTATCACAAAAAAAGAACAACAATAATAAAACACAGCTTAGTAACCACCCTGAATGGTCTCCCTAAGGGACCTCTCCTATCTCCAGCGTCGTGAGTTTAAAATACAAGGAGCACAATTGGTGACTACACATCTGAAATCACATGCATTAATGTGTGCAGGAAAATTTAAGATAGAATCAAAGAAAGTTTTAGTGATACTGAATTAATTAAGGGGACTCTCTGGATAATAAAAGCAGGCAGTTTTAAGGACATGTTGACGAATAAGGAAGACATGACGGTTGAGGAACTCAAAGGGTTTCTTAGGTCACATTTAGGAAACAAAAATAGCACAGCGTTATTCCATGAATTAATGCGTGCAAAACAAATGAGAATGAAATGCCTAATCAGTTCCTGTATCGCGTAATAGGTCTCAAACAGAAAATCATCTTTGCTGCAAAACAGGCTGACACTGAAGTGAGATACAGCTCGGCAACTATTAACAATTTTTTCCTTCACACTGTTTACCAGGGCCTAGGACACAAATATGAAGACATTCGTAGTGATTTAAAAACCACTGCTCTCCAACCACAACATCACGGATGAGGAAATACTGAGAAATGAGATGGTCAGAAGGCTGGGTTCTGTAATTCGTACTAAGCCAAGGATTGCAAGTTGTACCCAGTATGGTAGACTCCATGAGAAATTCATCACAACAAGCACAGCTTGAGCATACCTGTCAGAGTGTGGTGAGACGGCCACCTTTCCAGAAAGGGACAAAACCATGTGGTTGCTTAAAGTATGTTAAAGGTGGTCTGCAAAACTGTACTCACTGCTTTCAGTGTGGTGAAGAGGGGCACGTGGCTAGGGGATGCCTCCGGAAACACAACCTGCAGGGAAATGAGAAATGGTCACTGCAATGGGACAACTAGTGACCAAGCTCTCATTGTCCAAAAGCTCAAATGATGACAGTCCAGAGGTTGAATCTGATCCTGTGAAAAGCAAAAACACAAAAAGATTTAATTTTACGACATTCAAAACTTCCAAAGACAAGAAAGAGCATTATCAGACTTCCATTCACTCTGTCCTTAGGAGAAAGAATTAGATCATTGTTAACCTAATAGGAAGGAAGGCTTTGACTCAGTTTAACCTCAACGGTTTTGCTGTAAGCACTCTGCTTAAGCTCAAGTCAGTATCATTGATCGTACTTTGAAAGATAAATATTTTCCAGCTGTGGACATGAGACCTCTTTCTGAACTCATGGAAACTACAGAGAAGCTGGAAGTGTATGGCGTAAATAGGGATCTCATTCAATTTAATGGCTGGGCTATTATAACTGTTAATTTACAAGGAAATGATGATCCTAATCTCTCTTTCAATGTTTCCTTCTTAGTAAGTCATCTGCCAATTGAAAGACCACTGCTTGGGTTCAACGTAGTAGAAGAATTTATTCAGGGACAACCCAAGTGCCTTGTATGGATTCTAGTATCCCTGCTTTCTGGAGCCATCTCTGTGTCAAATGAGAAAGCTCAATTGCTTGTAAACTGTGTCCAAACCCGTGAGCTTAACGAACAGCGGGGACGTTTGAAAGTAAAGAATGGTGGCATTGTCATTCCAGCAGGCCAAGTAACATGGGTAAACTGTAAAATGCCACCCAACATTGATCAACCTGACCCAGTCATACTGTTTGAACCATAGCAAAACAATGTACATTTGGAAAATTTGGATATAGGGGAGGGGCTCCAGAACCAGCAAAGCCCTTATGTTTCTGTCCCAATCAGAAACAACTCCACATGTGATGTAACATTGCCTGATAATATAATTATTGGTTATATTCAGCCAATTGAAAAAGTACTGGAGGCAGAGCAACCAGAAGACATGAAGTCTGGTATAAGGGCCCAGGGTGTGACTACTTTTATTACTCAATAAACCTTGACATTGCATTGTGGCACCCACCTGTAGACCTTAGCCATATAAATGTGCAACAGCAGGAAGTAGTAAGAAAAATGCTATATGAAGGGTCTATGGCCTTTTTTTAGTGATAAGAGTGACCTTGGTTGCATCCCGAGCTTGCAAATGTCAATTAATCTCAAAGACAACATACCAGTGCAGTGGTCATACTCTTCGGTACCTAAGCCTTTGTTCCAAGAAGTCAAGGACTATATTCAAGATCTCCTGGCAAAAGGGTGGATTGTAAAGGCCAAGTCCCCTTATTCTTCACCAGTAGTCTGCATCCGAAAGAAGGATAGTTCGCTCAGCCTGTGTATAGATTATCGTCTCCTAAATAAAAAGACTGTACCAGATAGGTACCCTCTGCTGAGAATCCAACACTTGCTTGACACACTCGGGGGTTATGCATGGTTTAGTATTCTTAACCAAAGGAAAGCTTACTATCAGGGCTTCATAGCCGAAGTTTTCAGACACATGACAGCTTTTATAACCCACTGTGGGCTGTATGAGTGGGTAAGAATTCCATTCAGCGTGTCCAATACACCTGCAGCGTTCCAGTGTAGAATGGAGGAAAAGCTGGATTCCCTCAGAGACTAATGTTGCATACCATACCTTGATGACGTGCTATGTTATGCCAAACCTTCTGAGGAACATGGGGAAGTGATTTGCAAAGTTCTCCAAGCCCTCCAACGTCATAGGGTCAAACGTCAGTCTGAAAAATGTGAGCTCTTCTGTAGTGAATTCTGATATGTGGGTTGTCTTGTATCTGCTGAAGGTGTGTGGATTGATCCCAAAGATCTTGACACAGTTCTGTCACTCAAAGATCATACTCCCCAGACCATCGGTGAGGTAAGATGGCTTCTTGGCTTCCTAAGCTACTATTGCTAATTTATTCAAGATATTTAATGTGTGGCCAAGCCTATCTATGAGCTCCTCCAGGCAAAAGCCTGGGATGGCACCAGTTTAGTAAAGAAAGACCAATGGCCCACAAATGCCCTCCCGATCCCCTGTGGAGTGGACAAAAGAGCACCAGAAAACAATTGAAGCATTGTTCGACATGTTGACAAAGCCATCAAGCCTATGCAGACTTCAATTTGCCATTCGTGCTGCAGACCAATGCATCAGAAAAGGGCCTAGGAGCTATCCTCTACCAGCATCAGGATGGAAAGATAAGGGTCATTGCATATGGCTCCCAGACACTCTCCCCAGTCGAAAGAAATTACCACCTACATAGTGGTAAACTTGAGTTTCTTGCATTTAAATGGGCAGTGTGTGAAAAATTCAGAGACTACCTGTTCTACGCTCCACACTTTACCATTTACACAGACAACAATCCTTTGATCTACATCATGAGCACTGCAAAGCTGAATGGAGTTGGCCATCGCTGGGTGGGAGAAGTGTCTGACTACCACTTCGATGTCAAATACCGGCCTGGTAAAGTTAATATCAATGCTGATAGACTGTTGCATATCCCCCTTGACATGGAAAAGTATGCCACTAAGTGCACAGAGCACTTGTCATCTGAAGTGGTGCAAGCAGTCTAGGATGAAGCTCGTGCTGCCAAAAGGAAAGTAGTGGCCTGTATATGTCCACCATGGAAACTGACCCACCATCCCACAATGTATTATTGCCAAGGATAAGTAAAGATGAACTCTCCAAAGCTCAAAGGGAGGATCCAGTGATCTCCAAGATATTGAAGATGAAAGAGGGTATTAAGGCACCAGAGTAGAGTCTAAAAAAAACATTGTCTGGAGCTGCCAAAAAACTCTTGCATGAATGGAGCAAGCTAATTCTAGACGATGGATGTCTCTATAGGCAAACAGCTCTATAGGCAAACAGCCCAAAAAAAACAGCTTGTTCTCCCAGCTCAGTATAAACAACTTTCTTTGGTGTACTTGCATGACATGACGGGGCATGTGGGCACAGAATGGGTACTTCCTCTGATAAGACAAAGATTCTACTGGCCATTTATGAAAATAAAAAGTAGAGGAGTATGTCACAAGGAAGTGTCCCTGCATCAAGCAAAAAAAAGAAACAGTAACCCATGTCCAAGCACCCATGGGGAGAATAACATCCAGCTCACCTCTAGAACTTGTTTGTATTGACTATCTTCACTTAGAGTCAAGCCATGGTGAGTATGAGTATATACTAGAGGTCGTAGATCACTTTACTAGATTTGCTCAAGCTTATCCAACAAAAAATAATTCTGGCCGTACGGCAGCTGAGTGTCTTTTCAATGACTACATCCCCTGGTTTCACTACCCTGGAAAGCTACATCATGACCAAGGCAGTGAATTTGAGAATGAGCTTTTCCGGAATCTTCGGCAACTTGCTGGAGTATGCCATTCAAGAACATCTCCTTATCACCCTCAAAGTAACCCAGCTTTGACTCTCCTCCAAATGTTCCGGACCCTGGCTGATAAAGAAAAGGCAAGATGAAAAGATCACCTTCCCTAGATCATACATGCATATAACAGCACACACCACAAGTCCACTGTGTACTCCCCATTCTATTCACTGTTTGGATGCCTGACCTGATATTTGGGCTGATTGAAGAGGATGAGGGAGTGACTCATAAAGGATTTGCTGACCATTGTGCTGGAAAGATGGCCGAGGCGTATCAAATAGCAAGCGAAAACAGCAGGCAAGCAAGTGCGCGAGGCAAAGCTCAGTATGACCTGAAAGTCAACGGTGTGATTCTAAAGCTTGGAGACAGAGTCCTTGTTAGAAACTTGAGTGAGCGAGGAGGCCATACTGGGAGAAGATCATTTATGAGGTGAAAGAGCAGGTAGCAGACAATCCTGTATATGTGGTGAGTCCTGAGAATAGGAACAAAAGCCACTACATGCGATATTCTAACTTCGGCTTTTTAGGCACGTCGGGTTAGCGTGCGAGCAAAAACTTTTTACTTTCAACTTGTAACTATGAGCACTACCCAATGCGCACAAAAAACTTACTTGTAGCAGAGTTAGTGCTCAAGAGGAGCATTAAATACCGCTCCACATGTTATCTGGCCCTAAATATGTACATGATGTGTAATATATATGCGTTGTACTGTAAATACATTTATATACATTTTTTATGTTTTTTTTTTTTTTTAAAGATTTTTATTTATAGTGATAAGTTTACAACATAACATAACAATAAAAAAGAGGTTACATTGATTGACAGTCAGAAATTATGCAGAATAAACAATATCCAGATTATGGGTATAACTGTATTCAGTAACTTAGATATGGGTAGCTCAAAGCCTGTTCCCATGGCAAACCCCTATCCATTATTCTATTGTGTTTACATATTCCTCCCAAATAAATTTAATTGCATAATATTCTTCCAGCCTATGAAGCCGATAATAGTGGTATTTTTCCAAAGTCAACACCAAATTTACATTTTCACGCCAATCCCTCGTTGAGGGGATTAACTGTTTTGCACAATTTAGCATTATATATAAAAGTGCAGACCTTAGTTTACAAGTCAGTTTAACTGGTTTGTGGAAAAGACATATCAGAGGATCTAAAGGTATAGTTGTATGGATTACTTTACTCATTTCTCTGATGATATCCTGCCAGTACCCTCCCATTTTGGGACAGCCCCACCAGATGTGTAAAAGTGAACCCACATGGCTGCACCCCCTCCAGCATTTGGCATTTGTTGTTGGGTAAATCTGTGCTAATCTTTGGGGTGTGTAGTACCATCTGCTAAGTAATTTCATATTCGATTCACGGAATCTCATAGAGGTGGATGAGGAGTTTATTTTAGAAATAATAGCTATCCATTCTTTTTCAGATGGCCTAGAATGCAATTCCACCTCCGATTTCTGTATATATGTGGGGAGCGAGCGGGAAGTTCCCTGATTTAGTAATTTATATGTAATGGAAAGATACCCCCCTGGTTACTATAGATGTATAACAGAGAGATTCAAACGGAGTTAGTGTCCTATTGATTTTATTTTTTTCAGAGTGTGAAGCTATTGTGTGGGCTAACTGATGGTACCTAAACCATTGGTCAAAATGTGTCAAGCCTAGCTGGTGTAGTTCTACCTGTGAGCGTAGTCTACTATTGTCCAGAACGATATGAAAAGGGATTAGGGTGTGTATAGAATTAATCAAGCTTGGGGTGGTATTTTTCTCCCCTGTAAAAATATGTTTTACTAGAATTGGTGTGAGTGGGGAGGGGTTAGATGAGAGTGTGGTGTCTTTTTTAAGCACCCTATCCCATTGTTTGAGTATGTCAGTAGCTAGCCAGAAGGGTGCGTGCTGTGTCTTCCTTTGTGTTCCCGAGATCCAGCATAAACTGCCCAAATTGGTGGAACCGGCCATTTCTCTCTCCAGTGTTACCCATTCCTTATCTTTTTCGTCTTTACACCAGTTAATAGTGCGCACCAGATGCACTGCAAGTTTGTATAACGCTAGGTTTGGGACTCCCAGCCCTCCTCTCTCTTTAGGCATGTACATCGTCTTCATCGACACTCTAGTCATGTGTTTGGACCAAATGAAAGTGTTGATAGTGTTTTGTAGAGACTGCATGTAATATTCGGGTATGGGTATGGGCAGTGCCTGTAATAGGTACAATATTTTGGGGAGGATCATCATCTTTATAGCTCCTATTCGGCCCAGCCATGACATAGATTTATATGTCCAGTCGTGAAGTTCCTGCTTAATTTTTTGGTGAAGTGGTAAGAAATTTAAGGAAAACAATTTGTCTTTATCACTAGGAATTTGTATCCCTAGATACTTGATGGAAGTGGTTTTGTGTCCGTAGAGGAATGCTTGTTGTATGTGATGTGTGATAGATTGGGTATTGTTGAAGCTGAGGAATTCCGATTTAGATTCATTAATTTTGAAACATGAAACCTTGCTATATCTGGAGAATTCTTTAGATAGAGCTGCTAAGGATCGTAACGGGTTCGTGAGTGTTAACATAAGGTCATCAGCATATAATGCCATTTTGTACTCTCTATTATGTATAGTGATGCCAGAGATACTGGTGTTTTGCCGTATGTTTGTTGCTAAGGCTTCCATGGCCATTACGAATAGTATGGGTAATAGCGGGCATCCCTGACGTGTGCCATTTGTAATTTTAATTGGTGGGGATAGAGAGTCGTTTACGCGGATTTTAGCTGTAGGGTGTTTATATAGAGCGAATATTTTCTCAACTATGAGTGGACCAAAGCCGAATTTATGTAGAGTAGCCTTTAAAAAATCCCAATTTAGCCTATCAAAGGCTTTTTCCATGTCTACGGACAAAAATATTGCTGGGATACTCATTTTGGAAACATAATCAATAAGATTAACTATCTTTGTAGTGTTGTCTCTGGCTTCTCTGTTTGGCGTGAAGCCGGCTTGGCTAGTGCTGATTATTTGGGGAAGAATTTTATTAATGCGTGTAGCTATTATTTTTGCATAAAGTTTTGTATCAATATTAAGCAATGAAATCGGTCTAAAGTTAGCTGGGGTAATGGGAGGCTTCCCAGGTTTGGGAATTACTGTTATATGCGCTTCTACCATATTTTGAGGAAAGGGGTTATCTTTGTTTATGTTGTTAAAGAGAGTCAGCAGGTGCGGAGTTAAGATAAAACAACACCAACAATCAGCGCACCCAGTAAAGCTGAGAAAAGCAAACAATGGTAAGCAGTGAAATACCTGTTTATTGTTTAGCACAAACAAATGCTCAATATAATAGGTAAATATCCATACAATGCCAAAACAGGTAAAAAAAAGGCATAAGTGGTAAGTGGTAAGATATCCTTAAAGGTTTGATAATAGCAGGCTGAAAACCCATCTGGGCCTGGGCTCTTACCTCCTTTCAGATTTTTAATTGCTTGGAGCAATTCTAATTTAGAAATAGGGGCTTCCAATTCCGCTTTCTGTTCTTCATTTAATGTGGGGAGATTAGTGTTATCTAAATAAGTGTCTATGCTGGGGTCTAAGCTGCCATGGGGTCTGGAGGTGTTGAGATTGTATAATTTATCATAATATTCCCTAAAACGTGTGATGATTGCTGGGGTGGTATGAATTTTTTGTGTCTTGGAGAGATGCAGTTCATGGATATAAGATTTGAGTTTTTTGGCTTTCAGATATCTAGCTAGCATTTTCCCTGCCCTATTTCTTTCGTAGAAAAATCTTTGTTTATATTTTTGAGCCATAGTCTGCTGCTCCTGAGCAAGTAATTCTTTAAGCTGGTATCTACATTTTTGAAGTCTATCTAGTATATGAGGGTAGGAGGGGTTTCTCTTGTGTTGTAGTTCTAGATTTGAAAGTTGTGTAGTGAGGTCGGAATAGTGCTGCCTTTCTATCTTTTGCTTTTGAGCGTTATATTTAATGAATTCTCCTCTCATAAAGCATTTATGTGTTTCCCACAGGATTATAGTGTTAATATCTGTGGTATTGTTTATTTCAAAGAATTCTCTTAGTGATTGTACTAATCTTTCTTTCCTATCTTCTGAGGCTAACAGGGCATCATCTAGTCGCCATTGGAACTCAGAAGTCCTAGTGTTGGGCCAATGTAGTTGTAGGAGCATTGCAGAGTGATCTGACCATGCTGTTGGTTTGATCATGGAGTTTTTAGAGTATGTTAAGCCTAATTGATTAATGAAAAAGTAGTCTAAGCGGGTGTAGGTCTTAAAGGGGGTAAAGAAAAATTTATAATCTCGTTTTCCACCAGGTATCGAAAAGGTTATGTTCTTTAAACGCTTTCCATAAAAAACGAGCTGTCTTGAGGGATACTCCCGATTTGGGGTTTGAGCTATCTAGTACTAGTTGAAGTGGAAAATTAAAATCACCCCCTAGTATAAGGACACCCTTAGTGAACTCGAGTATCTTCTGAAACATCATTTTAAAGAAGGTAATTTGTTTATTGTTTGGTGCATATACATTTATAAGTGTCACCGGGCTTCCAAATAGGAGACCAAAAATCCCCAGGAACCTGCCTTCTCTATCTTTAGTTGTCTGGATATGTTGAAAAGCTGTGTTTTTATCTATAAGGATACTGACCCCTCTCTTTTTTGTGTAAAAGAATTATGGTATTGTTGTGTAAAATGTGGGCCATGGTATTTGGGTTCCCTATGTTTTTTGTAGTGTGTTTCCTGTAAGAAGAGGATATTAACATTACGCTTATATAGGTCTGCTAATGCTGATGTTCATTTTTGGGGTGAGTTAAATCCCTTTACATTTTGGGATATGATATTTAAACTATGTGCCATAATACTCATCTAGAGTGGAATGGGGAAATATGAGATTGTAAAAACTGTTTAGTCTCTTGAATTGACAGTAGGGGGTTAAGCAATCTTGGTGTTTCCTTCGACAACAGCCTTCCAACCTCAACAATGATATGGATGTTAAGTTAAAGCTTGACCTATCTTTGAAGAGGAGAAAGGTGGCTTCTGTAGTTTGTGATGTCATAGTGTAATGTGTAACCTCAATGTGAACAGAACAAACAAATTGTGTAACATATTAAATAGCAACAAATACATTTCGTAATAACATTTTCTAAATTTCAGAGTTAGTATAGTAACTAAAACAATAATAATTAGGGGTCAATTATCGGGTGACCTTTAAATGAGGATATCACTTAAATATAGAACAATTAGCGATTTCTTCAGTAAACAATATAACAAGTAAGAAGAACTTAAACTAAACATTCTAGCATTTTGTAAGGATTTTAATTAAAACTTTACCCTGTAGACATTAGTTGTGACCCTAGTGGTGAGATATATATTTTAACTTTTTATTAAGTTTGTATATAAACACCAGTCATAAAGTGACATATATTTACAAGTCTTCAGGTTTCGAGGTAGAGTCTTCTTCATCCGAGGAGGCTTGGATTGCAGGTTTAGTTAGTCTCTGTTCTCTCAGAGTCCCAACGGTGTTGGCAATTGTTTTCCCTTTTTTCTTTTGTGATGAGACAATGTCCCATGACTTCTCTGGTGGTTTTCTTTGGGGTTTTGTGCCTTCTTTATCCGCATTTGCTCGAGACTCACCCATTACAGGAGGCTCTAAGTCCAAAAGTCTGCAAAATTGCTCTACATCCGATGGGCCCGAGCAGAAGAGCCGTTTGTTATTGTGGAGAACCAGTAATTGGAAAGGGAATCCCCATCTGTAGGGAATGTTCTTATTCCTGAGGAGTGTGGTAAGGGGTGATAGCTCTTTTCTTCTTTGCAGTGTCCTCACCGCTAGGTCAGCATAAAATTGTATAACAACCCCTCTAAACCGCACTGGTTGTTTCTTTCTGGAAGCGGCCATAATGTTTTCCTTCTCCAGGAAGACCTTGAACTTTATTATAATGTCTCGTGGAGGAGCAGTGTCTGGAGGTTTCGGTCTGAGGGCTCTATGAGCACGGACCCACTGTATGTTGGCAGCGTTGGGGTCATTTATCAAGTGTGAGAAGAGAGCAGGAAGGTACACTGGAAGGTCCTTAGGGAGTACTGACCCGGGGACTCCGCGAAGTCTAATATTTTTCCTCCTCCCCCTGTTCTCTAGGTCTTCCAGTTTATCTTGTAGAGATGTTATCAGCTCTGCCTGTTGACCCAATGTGTCTTGCATTGTTGTGAGATCCTCTCTTATAATGTCTCCTTGATCCTCTAATGCCTCAACCCTAAAATCCAGGGTGTGCATATCCTGCAACTCCTCTCTTATGCAAGTTCTAACTACTTTGGCAATATCTTGTGTTGATGCAAGAGAGGATAAGATATGTGACGGTATTGATGTCTGGCTAGTGTCCATTGTGTCTGGAGCCTGATAAGGAGATTCAGTTGGAGAGGTTGATGTATTAGGAGTTGTTTGGCGCTTTTGTAACTTCTGCTCAGGCACATTAAAAAATGTACTGACAGACTGACTTTTATTTAAGGGGGTGCAAGGGTTTTTGGGTGGTTTAATGTTCCTTTTAGTAGCCATTCTTGATTGTGCAGCTGTATTGTACCCAAGCCTATGTAAGGAGGGGTCCTAAAAGAGTGATTAGCCCATTTGAAATGCTGTCGCACCAATCCCCTCAGATTGCGCTGCACCCACTGAGCTTTTTTGTTTTTGATCTATAAAATGCAAATGTATGTCTCTGTATAAAGAGTTTTGACCCCTTACAGAAGTATAGGTCACTTTTGCTGTCCCTGCATATGTCAGGATAGTGCTTGTATTATGTTTCGTTAGACATAAGAGAGCTGTGTGGTTGCTGCTTCACCTATGTAGTTCTCAATTTAGGCCTATCATATATTGTGAGCCGTGAGCCTTCTTATCATGCCCTTGTGCCAGACACTGCCCCCAGAACAATTGTATGCTCACCCGGAGTAAGTCAGTCCTTCGATTCTCTCCCCAGTCGCCTGATATTCCTCTCTGTCATTCTATGCCGGATCCCACGTGGCGTGTCTGTTTAACTCGTAGCTTCACTGCATGTCCGTTGCTGCGTGCTTAAAAGTCTGCTCATTCTGCCAATGTTCAGCAGATTTGTACAAGGAGGGCATTGGTGAGATCCTTGAGGTGTCCGGAATGCAATCCGGTAACTTGTGTTGCTGTAATTCTACATGAGACCCGATTGGATCTCTTTATCTCCGGTCCCCTCTAGAGAGCTCAGGGCTTAAGCAGCCATTTTCGCTGTAGCCGGCTCCGCACCCTCTTTTTATAAGTTTTTTATTGTAAAAGATGTATTTATTTCATTGTGTTTATGGATTTAAAAAGAAGATTAACACACTGGAGCTTTTATTGTAAATAAATTAGGATTTGTATAGATTGAATGTGATGGACTTCTGTATTTTGTTCAACCTCATCTACTATGTATGTTACAGTACAGGATATTAATATATAGCATAAAAATAGACGCATATTTTGTGTTTTTAAGTATTTCTCACACTGTAAAATATGTTTTCTAAAAAGGCGCAATTTGTACCATTGAAACCGCTTCTTTTGCGCAAAACTGTATCTCACTGTACCAGTCGTGTTTATAAATTCTCACTCTACCAACCAGTAATACTCTCACACATCAAGAGAGGCAGAAAGTGGAGTTCTAGAAGATAACCCCACTCTGGATCTACATTTCTGGTTATGAAAACATGGTTCCACTTTCTCTGCATGGTACCTGTAGCTTGTTTAGGAACCACCTGATTTTCTGCTTGCTAAGAGTTATTTGTTTGCCAGGTCCCCACAATGTAAGCCTGCCTTGGGACCTTGTTATACAATTCATGCCATTGGATATTTCTTAGTGGTTTGGGTTATGTACGTCATTTTCATTATTTCAATAGAAAGCCTTTGGCAATGGCAATTGTTACTGCCCCTTCCCTACTTTTTACTATGGAGGTCTGTATTATGTAGTATAATCACATGTATTATGTAATTGCTATATATGAGTGTCAAAATAATAAGGAATTTTAACAACAATCACAAAACATGCCAAGACTGTAGATCATTACCAAAGTATCAAACCTCACTTCCATACAATTTCAAATATTTTAGAACATTAGTCATGTAACTAAACTATTAAGTTTTTCAACATTACAATTTTACAAGCTTTAGAAAACTCGGCTCTTAGTTCACCAGTTCACTTGATATTTTTCAGATGATAGGCTGCAGTGAATTGTAAGAACAATATAATTATAGATATAGGCATACACATCACAAAGATTCACAATGATGTAGAGTTAATAAAGGGACAGTCTACCCCAAGATGTTTAATTTAAACAGCCAATAGAATGCCAGCTCAATCCTATTGGCTGATTGGATCAGCCAATAGGATTGAACTTCAATCCTATTGACTGATTGCATCAGCCAATAGGATTTTTTCTACCTTAATTCCGATTGGCTGATAGAATTCTATCAGCCAATCAGAATTGAAGGGATGCCATCTTGGATGACGTCCTTTAAAGGAACCTTCATTCAGTGTTAGCCAACGAATGAAGAGGATGCTCCGCGTTGGATGTCTTGAAGATGGACCCGCTCCACGCTGGATGGATGAATATAGAAGATGCCGTCTGGATAAAGACTTCTGCCCGTCTGGAGGATCACTTCGCCCAGCTTGGATCAAGACTTCTCCCGGCTTCGTTGAGGACTTTGGCCCGGTTGGATGAAGACTTCTCCAGGTAAGGTGATCTTCAAGGGGTTAGTGTTAGGTTTTTTAAGGGGGTATTGGGTGGGTTTTAGAGTAGGGTTGGTTCTGTGGGTGGTGGGTTTTAATGTTGGGGGGGATTTGTAATTATTTTTACAGGTAAAAGAGCTAATTACTTTGGGGCAATGCCCTGCAAAAGGCCCTTTTAAGGGCTATTTGTAATTTAGTGTAGGGTAGGGCTTTTTATTTTGGGGGGCTTTTTTATTTTGTTAGGGGGATTAGATTTAGGTGTAATTAGTTTAAAAATCTTGTAATTTGTTTATTATTTTCTGTAATTTTGTGGTGGTTTTTTTGTACTTTAGCTAATTTTATTTAATTGTATTTAATTTAGGGAATTAATTTAATTATAGTGTAGTGTTAGGTGTTAGTGTAACTTAGGTTTTATTTTACAGGTCAATTTGTCTTTATTTTAGCTAAGTAGTTATTAAATAGTTAATAACTATTTAGTAACTATTCTACCTAGTTAAAATAAATACAAACTTGCCTGTAAAATAAAAATAAACCCTAAGCTAGATACAATGTAACTATTAAACATAGAAACATAGAAACATAGATATTGACGGCAGATAAGAGCCATAGGCCCAGCAAGTCTGCCCGACCTTACCTAACAGTATAAACTTATCTAGTTCGTAGGATAGCCCTATGCTTGTCCCATGCATTTTTAAAGTCCCCCACAGTGTTTGTTGCTACTACCTCTTGAGGAAGTTTATTCCATAAATCAATCACTCTTTCTGTAAAGAAGTGCTTCCTCAAATTACTCCTGAATCTACTACCCTTTAGCTTGAGCTCATGACCCCTTGTTCTTGAATTTTCCATTTTATGTAAAATACCCACAGCCTCAGTTTTACTAAACCCTTTAATGTACTTGAAAGTTGCTATCATATCACCTCTTTCCCTTCTCTCCTCTAAGCTATACATATTTAGGTCATTGAGCCTATCCTGGTAAGTTTTATTTTTTAGACCATGTACCATTTTGGTAGCCCTCCTTTGCACAGATTCAAGTTTGTTAATATCCTTCTGAAGATATGGTCTCCAGAACTGCACACAATACTCAAGATGAGGCCTAACTAATGATCTATAAAGTGGCATAAGAACCTTACTATTTCTGCTGCAAATACCTCTACCAATACATCCAAGCATTCTGCTAGCCTTACTCGCTGCATTACTACATTGTTTACTAAGTAGCAATATTATTTATATTGTAGCTAGCTTAGGGTTTATTTTATAGGTAAGTATTTAGTTTTAAATAGGAATAATTTAGTTAATGATAGTAATTTTTATTTAGATTTCTTTTAATTATATTTAAGTTAGGGGGGTTAGGGTTAGACTTAGATTTAGGGGTTAATAACTTTAGTATAGTGGTGGTGATGTTAGGGGCGGCAGATTAGGGGTTAATAAATGTAGGTAGGTGTCGAAGATGTTAGGGACGGCAGATTAGGGTTAAATAATATGTTTGCGAGGCGGGAGTGCGGCATTTTAGGGGTTAATATATTTATTATAATGGCGGCAATGTCCGGTTCGGCAGATTAGGGGTTAAAAATTTTTTTTAGTGTTTGCGATGCGGGAGGGCCTCAGTTTAGGGGCTAATAGGTAGTTTATGGGTGTTAGTGTACTTTTTAGCACTTTAGTTAATAGTTTTATGCTACGGCGTTGTAGTGTAAAACTCTTAACTACTGACCTTAAAATGCGGTAACAGGCTTGACAGGAGAGGGTCTACCGCTCACTTTTTGGCAGACTCGTAATATCGGCACTATGCAAGTCCCATTGAAAAAAGAGGATAAGCAATTTACATAAGTGGATTTGCGGTATTTCCAAGTCTGGCCAAAAAAGTGAGCGGTGAGCCTGTACCTTTAAAGCTCGTAATATCAGCGGGCGTTAAAAAGCAGTGTTAGGACTGGCTGACGCTGCTTTTTAAGCCTAATGCAAAACTCGTAATCTAGCAGTTCTCAATTTCTCAATTTCTCACATATGCATGCGTGTGCTTTTGTGTCAGAGTGTGTGCGTGTGTATGCACGTGAGTTCATGTGTGTATGTGTGTGTGTAAGTGTTTGTGTGTGTGTGTGTTTAAGTGTTTGTGTGCGTATGTGTATGTGTGTGTGTGTATGTATGTGTGTGTGTTTGTGTGCATATGTGTATGTGTGTGTGTGCATGCCTTTGTGTGTGTGTTGTGTCTGTATATGTGCGTGTGTGTGCATTCCTTGGTGTGTGTGTCTGTGTATATGTATGTGTGTGCGTGTATATTTATGTGTGTGTATGTATGTGGTGTGTGTATGTACTGTATGTGTGTGTATTTCTGTGTGTGTATGAATATATGTGCATGTGTGTATAAATATATACAGTATGTGTGTGTATATATATTTAAGTGTGCGTGTATATATTTATGTGTGTGTGTATATATATATATATATATATATATATATATATATATAGTAACAAAGAAACTTGCACTCACTGGACTTTTTATCAAAACTTTACTTGGCAGAAAATAGTAACGTTTCGAGGACAGTGTATCCCCTTCCTCAGACAATGATTGCATCAAACAATGGTGAATTTATACCTTCAAACAAACAAACCCCTCCCCCCAATTAGCACAAAAAAAACGCCAAAACATGTTGCTATGGTGACCATAAGTCACAAAGTAAACACTGTAGTGTTAATCTGATACTTAGAGTGTAATGTGAGCCATCACGGCTCTTAAACAAATTGTGACTGTGCAAATGTAAAGTTAAAAAAACCTGTAGTAGTACTGGACCCCAATGTGAAACATACATGACACAACTATAACAATTCATCAAATACACTTAATAAATAAACTACTTCTCATTTCATAAAGATTGTCACAGCAAGCGTGTATTGAATTAAACTAACAGGGACTGATGCCAACATACCAGACAAAAGATCAGAAACGGATCAGACACCGATCGCTGTACACCACATCACAGCACCTGTACACAACGCTAGAAAGGGAAAGAAACCCGGAACTGCACCGGCCGCTCACGTGGGGGGCGATGCGCCAATCATCAGAGTCGTGTGCTGTTGCCATGGTGATGGGTCACAACGAACACAATCTGCAGCGGGAGGAAACAACAAATTATTATAAGCAGCAGTGATTAGTGATAGTGGTGGGGACATAGAGTACCTACTTTGCATAAATACAGATTCCACAAAGTTCTGTTGGTTACTATATATACTAACAAGTTTCTATATTATACCATTTTAGACCTTTGCCCATAGTCAGCGCCGCTACACCAGCTACACCAGCGCAGTCACATGGGGGTTATGCACCAATAGCATGTATTGTATAGATCACTATAGAAATAACACAATAGAGTAGTGGCAATTTTGACATTGCTGATTATACCACATATTAAATGACAGCAAAATTATGAAGTACCAAGTATGTTTCACAATGACTGGGTATCCAGCCACAACTGGGTATCCCACCACATCACGGGTACAGCACATTATGCTAACGAGGTAGAGTATCTATGTGATTAGCCACTATCCCAACCACCAATGTGAGGTATAAAGAAAAAGAGAACAATCTAAATGAATAAAGAATAAAACAAAAACAGATCAAAAGAAACCCAAGGAGAACAAAGGAACCCCATATAGTAGTGGATAGATAGAAAGATGACCTAAAAATTGAATAAAGTGTGGACTCTCCAACGGCTAGATTTAGAGTTCGGCGGTAGAAGGGCTGTTAACGCTCCGCGGGTTTTTTTCTGGCCGCACCATAAATTTAACTCTGGTATCGAGAGTTCAAACAAATGCTGCGTTAGGCTCCAAAAAAGGAGCGTAGAGCATTTTTACCGCAAATACAACTCTCGATACCAGAGTTGCTTACGGACGCGGCCGGCCTAAAAAACGTGCTCGTGCACGATTCTCCCATAGGAAACAATGGGGCTGTTTGAGCTGAAAAAAAACCTAACACCTGCAAAAAAGCAGCGTTCAGCTCCTAACGCAGCCCCATTGTTTCCTATGGGGAAACACTTCCTACGTCTGCACCTAACACTCTAACATGTACCCCGAGTCTAAACACCTCTACCCTTACACTTATTAACCCCTAATCTGCCGCCCCCGCTATCGCTGACCCCTGCATTACACTTTTAACCCCTAATCTGCCGCTCCGTAAACCGCCGCCACCTACGTTATCCCTATGTACCCCTAATCTGCTGCCCTAACATCGCCGACCCCTATGTTATATTTATTAACCCCTAATCTGCCCCCCACAACGTCGCCGACACCTACCTACACTTATTAACCCCTAATCTGCCGAGCGGACCTGAGCGCTACTATAATAAAGTTATTAACCCCTAATCCGCCTCACTAACCCTATCATAAATAGTATTAACCCCTAATCTGCCCTCCCTAACATCGCCGACACCTACCTTCAATTATTAACCCCTAATCTGCCGACCGGAGCTCACCGCTATTCTAATAAATGTATTAACCCCTAAAGCTAAGTCTAACCCTAACACTAACACCCCCCTAAGTTAAATATAATTTTTATCTAACGAAATAAATTAACTCTTATTAAATAAATGATTCCTATTTAAAGCTAAATACTTACCTGTAAAATAAATCCTAATATAGCTACAATATAAATTACATTTATATTATAGCTATTTTAGGATTAATATTTATTTTACAGGTAACTTTGTATTTATTTTAACCAGGTACAATAGCTATTAAATAGTTAAGAACTATTTAATAGTTACCTAGTTAAAATAATTACAAATTTACCTGTAAAATAAATCCTAACCTAAGATATAATTAAACCTAACACTACCCTATCAATAAAATAATTAAATAAACTACCTACAATTACCTACAATTAACCTAACACTACACTATCAATAAATTAATTAAACACAATTGCTACAAATAAATACAATTAAATCAACTATCTAAAGTACAAAAAATAAAAAAGAACTAAGTTACAGAAAATAAAAAAATATTTACAAACATAAGAAAAATATTACAACAATTTTAAACTAATTACACCTACTCTAAGCCCCCTAATAAAATAACAAAGACCCCCAAAATAAAAAATTCCCTACCCTATTCTAAAATACAAAAATTACAAGCTCTTTTACCTTACCAGCCCTGAACAGGGCCCTTTGCGGGGCATGCCCCAAGAATTTCAGCTCTTTTGCCTGTAAAAAAAAACATACAATACCCCCCCCCCCAACATTACAACCCACCACCCACATACCCCTAATCTAACCCAAACCCCCTTTAATTAACCTAACACTAATCCCCTGAAGATCTTCCTACCTTGTCTTCACCATCCAGGTATCACCGATCCGTCCTGGCTCCAAGATCTTCATCCAACCCAAGCGGGGGTTGGCGATCCATAATCCGGTGCTCCAAAGTCTTCCTCCTATCCGGCAAGAAGAGGACATCCGGACCGGCAAACATCTTCTCCAAGCGGCATCTTCTATGTTCTTCCATCCGATGACGACCGGCTCCATCTTGAAGACCTCCAGCGCGGATCCATCCTCTTCTTCCGACGACTAGACGACGAATGACGGTTTCTTTAAGGGACGTCATCCAAGATGGCGTCCCTCGAATTCCGATTGGCTGATAGGATTCTATCAGCCAATCGGAATTAAGGTAGGAATTTTCTGATTGGCTGATGGAATCAGCCAATCAGAATCAAGTTCAATCCGATTGGCTGATCCAATCAGCCAATCAGATTGAGCTCGCATTGTATTGGCTGATCGCATTGTATTGGCTGTTATTTTTTTATTTTCTGTAACTTAGTTCTTTTTTATTTTTTGTACTTTAGATAGTTTATTTAATTGTATTTATTTGTAGCAATTGTATTTAATTTATTTATTGATAGTGTAGTGTTAGGTTAATTGTAGGTAATTGTAGGTAGTTTATTTAATTATTTTATTGATAGGGTAGTGTTAGGTTTAATTATATCTTAGGTTAGGATTTATTTTACAGGTAAATTTGTAATTATTTTAACTAGGTAACTATTAAATAGTTCTTAAATATTTAATAGCTATTGTACCTGGTTAAAATAAATACCAAGTTGCCTGTAAAATAAATATTAATCCTAAAATAGCTATAATATAATTATAATTTATATTGTAGCTATATTAGGATTTATTTTACAGGTAAGTATTTAGCTTTAAATAGGAATCATTTATTTAATAAGAGTTAATTTATTTCGTTAGATAACAATTATATTTAACTTAGGGGGGTGTTAGTGTTAGGGTTAGACTTAGCTTTAGGGGTTAATACATTTATTAGAATAGCGGTGAGCTCCGGTCGGCAGATTAGGGGTTAATAATTGAAGGTAGGTGTCGGCGATGTTAGGGAGGGCAGATTAGGGGTTAATAAATATAACATAGGGGTCGGCGATGTTAGGGGCAGAAGATTAGGGGTACATAGGGATAACGTAGGTGGCGGCGATTTGCGGTCGGAAGATTAGGGGTTAATTATTTTAAGTAGCTTGCGGCGACGTTGTGTGGGGCAAGTTAGGGGTTAATAAATATAATATAGGGGTCGGCGGGGTTAGGGGCAGCAGATTAGGGGTACATAAGTATAACGTAGGTGGCGGTCGGCAGATTAGGGGTTAAAAATTTTTATCGAGTGGCGGCGGTGTGGGGGGAGCTCGGTTTAGGGGTACATAGGTAGTTTATGGGTGTTAGTGTAGTTTAGGGTACAGTAGTTAAGAGCTTTATGAACCGGCGTTAGCCAGAAAGCTCTTAACTCCTGCTTTTTTCAGGCGGCTGGAATCTTGTCGTTAGAGCTCTAACGCTCACTGCAGAAACGACTCTAAATACCAGCGTTAGAAAGATCCCATTGAAAAGATAGGCTACGCAAATGGCGTAGGGGGATCTGCGGTATGGAAAAGTCGCGGCTGTAAAGTGAGCGTTAGACCCTTTAATCACTGACTCCAAATACCAGCGGGCGCCCAAAACCAGCGTTAGGAGCCTCTAACGCTGGTTTTGACGGCTACCGCCGAACTCTAAATCTAGGCCCAAGTTAGGTATCTTTAATAGCGTGGACTCTCATGATCGGATAAACCGAATCTTGGTATAAAGCTGGCTCAGTCAGTCACGTCAACAAAGGCTGGATGCATAACTAAAGAAAACAGTGCCAGTCAAACATAGTGTTGAGTCCATGGGGTTGCAAGGGTTGCAAGGTGTTTAACCCCCATGTGACTGCGCTGGTGTAGCTGGTGTAGCGGCGCTGACTATGGGCAAAGGTCTAAAATGGTATAATATAGAAACTTGTTAGTATATATAGTAACCAACAGAACTTTGTGGAATCTGTATTTATGCAAAGTAGGTACTCTATGTCCCCACCACTATCACTAATCACTGCTGCTTATAATCATTTGTTGTTTCCTCCCGCTGCAGATTGTGTTCGTTGTGACCCATCACCATGGCAATAGCACACGACTCTGATGATTGGCGCATCGCCCCCCACGTGAGCGGCTGGTGCAGTTCCGGGTTTCTTTCCCTTTCCAGCGTTGTGTACAGGTGCTGTGATGTGGAGTACAGCGATCGGTGTCTGATCCATTTCTGATCTTTTGTCTGGTATGTTGGCATCAGTCCCTGTTAGTTTAATTCAATAAACGCTTGCTGTGACAATCTTTATGAAATGAGAAGTAGTTTATTTATTAAGTGTATTTGATGAATTGTTATAGTTGTGTCATGTATGTTTCACATTGGGGTCCAGTACTACTACTACAGGTTTTTTTAACTTTACATTTGCACAGTCACAATTTGTTTAAGAGCCGTGATGGCTCACATTACACTCTAAGTATCAGATTAACACTACAGTGTTTACTTTGTGACTTATGGTCACCATAGCAACATGTTTTGGCGTTTTTTTGTGCTAATTGGGGGGAGGGGTTTGTTTGTTTGAAGGTATAAATTCACCATTGTTTGATGCAATCACTGTCTGAGGAAGGGGATACACTGTCCTCGAAACGTTACTATTTTCTGCCAAGTAAAGTTTTGATAAAAAGTCCAGTGAGTGCAAGTTTCTTTGTTGCTGTATACCTAATTTCACTAGCACCCTGGCAGTTGTGAATAAGTGAGAGTGCACATCTCTGCTAACGTATATATATATATATATATATATATATATGTGTGTGTGTGTGTGTGTGTGAGTGTGCAGATATGTATGTGTCTTTAATAGTTACATTACATTTTTACTAATGGACTTTCTATCAAGACTTGTCAGGGGTTTACTGCCATAGGCCTAGATTTAGAGTTCGGCGGTAGCCGTCAAAACCAGCGTTAGAGGCTCCTAACGCTGGTTTTGGGCGCCCGCTGGTATTTGGAGTCAGTGATTAAAGGGTCTAACGCTCACTTTTCAGCCGCGACTTTTCCATACCGCAGATCCCCCTACGCCATTTGCGTAGCCTATCTTTTCAATGGGATCTTTCTAACGCTGGTATTTAGAGTCGTTTCTGCAGTGAGCGTTAGAGCTCTAACGACAAGATTCCAGCCGCCTGAAAATAGCAGGAGTTAAGAGCTTTCTGGCTAACGCCGGTTTATAAAGCTCTTAACTACTGTACCCTAAAGTACACTAACACCCATAAACTACCTATGTACCCCTAAACCGAGCTCCCCCCACACCGCCGCCACTCGATTAAAATTTTTAACCCCTAATCTGCCGACCGCCACCTACGTTATACTTATGTACCCCTAATCTGCTGCCCCTAACCCCGCCGACCCCTGTATTATATTTATTCACCCCTAACCTGCCCCCCACAACGTCGCCGCCAGCTACTTACAATAATTAACCCCTAATCTTCCGACCGCAAATCGCCGCCACCTACGTTATCCCTATGTACCCCTAATCTGCTGCCCCTAACACCGCCGACCCCTATATTATATTTATTAACCCCTAATCTGCCCCCCTCAACGTCGCCGACACCTGCCTACACTTATTAACCCCTAATCTGCCGAGCGGACCTGAGCGCTACTATAATAAAGTTATTAACCCCTAATCCGCCTCACTAACCCGATCATAAATAGTATTAACCCCTAATCTGCCCTCCCTAACATCGCCGACACCTACCTTCAATTATTAACCCCTAAACTTCCGATCGGAGCTCACCGCTATTCTAATAAATGGATTAACCCCTAAAGCTAAGTCTAACCCTAACACTAACACCCCCCTAAGTTAAATATAATTTTTATCTAACGAAATTAATTAACTCTTATTAAATAAATTATTCCTATTTAAAGCTAAATACTTACCTGTAAAATAAATCCTAATATAGCTACAATATAAATTATAATTATATTATAGCTATTTTAGGATTAATATTTATTTTACAGGCAACTTTGTAATTATTTTAACCAGGTACAATAGCTATTAAATAGTTAAGAACTATTTAATAGTTACCTAGTTAAAATAATAACAAATTTACCTGTAAAATAAATCCTAACCTAAGTTATAATTAAACCTAACACTACCCTATCAATAAAATAATTAAATAAACTACCTACAATTACCTACAATTAACCTAACACTACACTATCAATAAATTAATTAAACACAATTGCTACAAATAAATACAATTAAATAAACTAGCTAAAGTACAAAAAATAAAAAAGAACTAAGTTACAGAAAATAAAAAAATATTTACAAACATAAGAAAAATATTACAACAATTTTAAACTAATTACACCTACTCTAAGCCCCCTAATAAAATAACAAAGCCCCCCAAAATAAAAAATTCCCTACCCTATTCTAAATTAAAAAAGTTACAAGCTCTTTTACCTTACCAGCCCTGAACAGGGCCCTTTGCGGGGCATGCCCCAAGAATTTCAGCTCTTTTGCCTGTAAAAGAATAAATACAATACCCCCCCCCCCCAACATTACAACCCACCACCCACATACCTCTAATCTAACCCAAACCCCCCTTAAATAAACCTAACACTAAGCCCCTGAAGATCTTCCTAACTTGTCTTCACCATCCAGGTATCACCGATCCGTCCTGGCTCCAAGATCTTCATCCAACCCAAGCGGGGGTTGGCGATCCATAATCCGGTCCAGAAGAGGCTCCAAAGTCTTCCTCCTATCCGGCAAGAAGAGGACATCCGGACCGGCAAACATCTTCTCCAAGCGGCATCTTCGATCTTCTTCCATCCGGTGCGGAGCGGGTCCATCTTGAAGCAGGCGACGCGGATCCATCCTCTTCTTCCGATGTCTCCCGACTAATGACGGTTCCTTTAAGGGACGTCATCCAAGATGGCGTCCCTCGAATTCCGATTGGCTGATAGGATTCTATCAGCCAATCGGAATTAAGGTAGGAATTTTCTGATTGGCTGATGGAATCAGCCAATCAGAATCAAGTTCAATCCGATTGGCTGATCCAATCAGCCAATCAGATTGAGCTCGCATTCTATTGGCTGTTCCGATCAGCCAATCAGAATCAAGTTCAATCCGATTGGCCGATCCAATCAGCCAATCAGATTGAGCTCGCATTCTATTGGCTGTTCCGATCAGCCAATAGAATGCGAGCTCAATCTGATTGGCTGATGGGATCGGCCAATCGGATTGAACTTGATTTCGATTGGCTGATTCCATCAGCCAATCAGAAAATTCCTACCTTAATTCCGATTGGCTGATAGAATCCTATCAGCCAATCGGAATTCGAGGGACGCCATCTTGGATGACGTCCCTTAAAGGAACCGTCATTAGTCGGGAGACATCGGAAGAAGAGGATGGATCCGCGTCGCCTGCTTCAAGATGGACCCGCTCCGCACCGGATGGAAGAAGATCGAAGATGCCGCTTGGAGAAGATGTTTGCCGGTCCGGATGTCCTCTTCTTGCCGGATAGGAGGAAGACTTTGGAGCCTCTTCTGGACCGGATTATGGATCGCCAACCCCCGCTTGGGTTGGATGAAGATCTTGGAGCCAGGACGGATCGGTGATACCTGGATGGTGAAGACAAGGTAGGAAGATCTTCAGGGGCTTAGTGTTAGGTTTATTTAAGGGGGGTTTGGGTTAGATTAGAGGTATGTGGGTGGTGGGTTGTAATGTTGGGGGGGGGGTATTGTATGTGTTTTTTTTACAGGCAAAAGAGCTGAAATTCTTGGGGCATGCCTCGCAAAGGGCCCTGTTCAGGGCTGGTAAGGTAAAAGAGCTTGTAACTTTTTTAATTTAGAATAGGGTAGGGAATTTTTTATTTTGGGGGTCTTTGTTATTTTATTAGGGGGCTTAGAGTAGGTGTAATTAGTTTAAAATTGTTGTAATATTTTTCTTATGTTTGTAAATATTTTTTTATTTTCTGTAACTTAGTTCTTTTTTATTTTTTGTACTTTAGCTAGTTTATTTAATTGTATTTATTTGTAGCAATTGTGTTTAATTAATTTATTGATAGTGTAGTGTTAGGTTAATTGTAGGTAATTGTAGGTAGTTTATTTAATTATTTTATTGATAGGGTAGTGTTAGGTTTAATTATAACTTAGGTTAGGATTTATTTTACAGGTAAATTTGTTATTATTTTAACTAGGTAACTATTAAATAGTTCTTAACTATTTAATAGCTATTGTACCTGGTTAAAATAATTACAAAGTTGCCTGTAAAATAAATATTAATCCTAAAATAGCTATAATATAATTATAATTTATATTGTAGCTATATTAGGATTTATTTTACAGGTAAGTATTTAGCTTTAAATAGGAATAATTTATTTAATAAGAGTTAATTAATTTCGTTAGATAAAAATTATATTTAACTTAGGGGGGTGTTAGTGTTAGGGTTAGACTTAGCTTTAGGGGTTAATACATTTATTAGAATAGCGGTGAGCTCCGATCGGAAGTTTAGGGGTTAATAATTGAAGGTAGGTGTCGGCGATGTTAGGGAGGGCAGATTAGGGGTTAATACTATTTATGATCGGGTTAGTGAGGCGGATTAGGGGTTAATAACTTTATTATAGTAGCGCTCAGGTCCGCTCGGTAGATTAGGGGTTAATAAGTGTAGGTAGGTGTCGGCGACGTTGTGGGGGGCAGATTAGGGGTTAGTAAATATAACATAGGGGTCGGCGATGTTAGGGCAGCAGATTAGGGGTACATAGGGATAACGTAGGTGGCGGCGTTTTACGGAGCGGCAGATTAGGGGTTAAAAAAAATATGCAGGGGTCAGCAATAGCGGGGGGCGGCAGATTAGGGGTTAATAAGTGTAAGATTAGGGGTGTTTAGACTCGGGGTACATGTTAGGGTGTTAGGTGCAGACGTAGGAAGTGTTTCCCCATAGGAATCAATGGGGCTGCGTTAGGAGCTGAACGCTGCTTTTTTGCAGGTGTTAGGTTTTTTTTCAGCTCAAACAGTCCCATTGTTTCCTATGGGAGAATCGTGCACGAGCACGTTTTTGAGGCCGGCCGCGTCCGTAAGCAACTCTGGTATCGAGAGTTGCTTTTGCGGTAAAAATGCTCTACGCTCCTTTTTTGGAGCCTAACGCAGCATTTGTTTTAACTCTCGATACCAGAGTTAAATTTATGGTGCGGCCAGAAAAAAGCCCGCGGAGCGTTAACAGCCCTTTTACCGCCGAACTCCAAATCTAGGCCTAAGTAACTGGATATAAACCCAGCAGTCTGTGAGTGCCTGGTGAGCACCCAGTTCTGAGTTTTGGTAGTGTCATGACATACATAAATAATAAAGTCACCCAACTTAAATACATACAGATGAAACACAGGCCTTTACTTACACTGCAAATGGTCACACTGTACCTTTAGTGGCTCATAATACTGTTAAATAAGGTGACTGCGTGTATAAATTATTTATATGACTTTATTTGTTTTCTTTAACATCTGATTTTCTTTTTTTTTTTTTTTGTTCCAAGTTTTCTCCAGTTCCCAAATCAGATTATGCTAATAACATTTTAAGACTTACTCGTTAAAATTAATGGTGCGCTTTCAAAAAAGTGTAAAATATGCAGTTTTAGATCTCTGTATATTGAGAAAAGAATAATGATAGATTGGTAAACAAATCAAATTTGTATCTCTGCTTGCATTTGTTTTACATATCTTAAATGAAAACTCTAGATCTCAAACACTTCAGGTGATAAATCACTACATACTTTATCATAAATCAGTAAACAAACACTGAGAAAGATAAATGATGGCTTAGATTGGTGCTTATCACTAAACTAACATTGCTCACGGAACATGATTTACATTGCTTACTGTACAGAATATGCAACATATTTGTATCTATTAACCTCTTTTTGTGCAGGACACAATTAGATTTTCTAACCTGATCGATCTGAACAGCATAATCTGTTAAAGGGACAGTCTACCATAGAATTGTTATTGTTTTAAAAGATAGATAATCCCTTTATTACCCATTCCCCAGTTTTGCATAACCAACACAGTTATAGTAATATACTTTTTACCTTTGTGATTACCTTGTATCTAGGAACCTTCTTCCAGCCCCCTGATCACATGACTGTGACTGTTTATTATCTATTGTCTTAAATTTAGCATTGTATTTTGCTCAATCTTAAATAACCCCCTGTGCCTGAACACAGTGTTATCTATATGGCCCACGTGTACTTTCTGTCTCTTTGTGTTGAAAAGAGATTTAAAAAGCATGTGATAAGAGGCAGCCCTCAAAGGCTTAGAAATTAGCATATGAGTCTGCCTAGGTTTAATTTAAACTAAGAATACCAAGAGAAAAAAGCAAATTTGATGATAAAAGTAAATTGGAAAGTTCATTAAAATTAAAAGTCCTATCTGAATAATGAAAGTTAAATTTATACTAGACTGTCCCTTCAAAGGGACATAAAGGGACAGTCTAGTCAAATTTGCACTTTCTTGATTCAAATAGGGCATGCAATTTTTTTTTTTTTACTTTTATTTGTAATCCAAGAAAAGGTCAAAAAACAAATATAAACAGCTTTAAACACATAGCATAATCCATAAATTATACATAAGTTCATTCTTATAACACTGTATTTAGCTATGCATACAGATATATTTTAACTAATCTACATATTGATATATCACATTCAACTTACTTATTGACATTACTTGGAGTTTTTTAATTTTCAACCCCCCCCCCTCCTGGACCCTCCCCCAAACCCATACCCCTCCCTTGCGGAGAAGCAGCTCATCAAGGGAGAGAAAAAAAAAAAAAAAAGGGAGGGGGGGGGGAAAGGGAAAGAAATCAGCTTGGATGTTAGTTCTCTTTTAGTATTTACCAGTTCCCTAATAAAACAATTTCTGTATTTCTGAAAGGAAAGATTATGTGGTTCATTTCAGATACGGGAAAAATTCTTAAAAAAAACGCCCATTTATCAAAAAATCTTTTAATGTCCTGATCATTATTTATATCTGCATTTCTTTGATCTAAAATGCATTGCTTTTTCATGCAGTTTTTTTTATCTCAGAGATACTTGGGATTACACAGCTTTTCCACTTTTTGCAAATTAAATATCTAGTAGCAAGAATGACAGAGATTACCACTTTCTCATCACTCTGCCTACCAGATTCTTTAAGACAAAATATTATCTGATATAATGTGAGTGAAAGATTAGCTATTTTGAGCACATTCTTGAACCAGTATTCCACCCTGGCCCATAAATTTTTAATCTTTGGACAGTGCCAGAACATGTGGATTAGGTCAGCTGCCTGAAGTGAACATTTTGGACATTTATAAAATCCCATGTTGGCACATTTGAACCCTCTCTTAGGGGTAAAATATGCCCCATGTAAGAGTTTGACGTGTGCCTCTCTCCAGGTTGCAGATAGTGTTACTTGCGAAATTTTCTTAATTGATAATTGAATAGTGTTTATTTCAATATTGTTTTGTGGAATTAATTCATTCCAATAAGCGACCAAATTTGCCCGTATCGAGACTCCTTTATTTGTACTCAGAAGATGATAGCACGGTGCAATTGACATATGACCATTCCTTGTCAGAGCTAGCCAGCTCTCCAATATGCCCAGTTCCCATTCCCAGCCCACTTTCTTAACCAGATCTTGGACAAAATGTCTTAGTTGCAGATATGCAAAAAAGTCCTTATTAGACAGATCAAAATCTATTTTTAAGTTCTGAAATGTTTTAATACATTTCCTTTCTTTGTCTATAATTTGAAGTACCTTTGTTAGTCCAGCCGTATGCCATTTTCTAAAAACTTCCGAGTCTAAGCCTGCTTGAAAAGTAGGGTTGCCTATTATGGGTAAAATATAGGAAGCTCTATTATTAATTGATAAGGAAGATGCTATCTTATGCCAAGCTTTGAGTGGGTTGAAAATGACTTTAAGTTTTTTGATTTCTGCTGGGATTTCTTTAGGCTCTAAGTGCATTAATGCAGCTAAGGAGTACGGATGACACTAGACTCAAGATCCTTGTTCAGTACATAGTTATTAGCCGAAATCCAATCCACTACATTTCGTGCTAAAAAGGAAAGGTTATAAAACCTTATGTCAGGTAGAGCAAGACCTCCACTTTCTCTTGGTAACGAAAGTTTCATAAGAGAAATCTTTGACCTCTTGTTTTGCCAAAGGAACTGAGTAAGAAAGGTGTTGATCGATCGGATATCCTTTCCTAAGAGAGTTAATGGTGTATTTTGAAGTATGTACAGTAATTTTGGAAGGAGGACCATTTTGAAGAGAGCTATCCTACCAGAGAGTGATAATGGGAGTTTTTGCCAGGTCAAAAGTTTTTCCTTAATTGTTTTTACTACCGGGGGAATATTCAAAGCATATAAGTCCGACATTTTTATCGGGATGTGAATCCCTAAATATTTAAAGGAATCTGTTACTTGATGAAAAGGAGTATTCAATATGGAAGTATTATTTTTCCTGAGCCAAAATATCTCTGACTTAGCCATGTTGACTTTATAGCCAGAGAATGAGCGAAATTGTTCCAATATCTGAAAAAGTTTTGGTAAATTCAGTTTAGTGTTTGCCAGGTAGAGCAGCAGGTTGTCTGCATATAGACCGATTTTTATTTCAGTGCTACAAATTTTTATACCTTCTAAAAGATGGCGAATTTTAATTGCCAGAGGCTCAATGGAAATATTAAATAAGAGCGGGGAGAGAGGGCAGCGATGCCTTGTTCCTCTACCCAAAGAGATAGGAGAGGAGATGGTATTATTTACTATTAATTTTGTATATGGCTGATTATAGAGATTTCCGACGAATTCAAGAAAGTTCCCCCCGATACCAAATTGCCTTAATGATGTTTTAATATGTTCATAATATACGGAATCAAAGGCTTTTTCAGCATTGATGGAGATAATGGCAAGGTCAGGTAAGCCCTCCCCCCCGCTATATGAGTGAGAAGTAGCCTCGAAATATTCTATCACGAGCAATGCTTCTCTTATTTTCGCAGCTGAATTACGGTTATTTAAAAAGCCTGCTTGATCAGTGTGTATGATTTCTGAAAGGATCCCTTGAAGTCTAGATGCTAGAATCGCAGTGAGAATTTTATAGTCGGAATTTAAGAGAGCAATTGGTCTGTAAGATTCTTTGCAGGACGGATCCTTTCCACCTTTTAATATCAAGGTTGTATATGAGCTAGAAAACGAAGAAGGAATCAAATTACCATTTGCAAAAAAACTATTGAAAAGAATGCAGAGATGTGGGGTAGCTTCACTAGACAAGATCTTATAAAACTCACTAGGGAGACCATCTGGACCTGCTGCCTTATTTAGGGAAAGCTCAGATATTATTTTTTCTATTTCCTCTATAGAGATGGGAGCATTTAAACTATTAGACATTTCTAATGTAATTGTGGGGTGTTTGAGGTCCCTCCAGAAATCTAAAGATTTCTGTGAGTCACTTGTTTTATATGAATACAGCTCTTGATAGTACTCAAAAAATGTGTTTAGAATGTCATCCGAATTTGAGATTTGTAACCCTTTATCTTGCAATCTATCTATTACAGGTTGTTTTTTCTCATTTTTAATTAATTTGGCTAACATCTTACCCGACTTATTCCCATATCTATATAGCTTGGCCTCCATTCTTAATTCTCTTTGTGTTTCTTGTGACAGTATAAAAGTATCCCTTTCATTTTTTGCTTTAACATATTTCGTCCAATTTAATGGAGTTTTATCAAGAAGATATTGGTTATAAGCATTAGTCAAACATTGACATGATTCTCTTTCTCTGTGTCTAATTTTCTTTTGTAAGGCAATACTATATGACAATATTTCCCCTCTCATTACTGCCTTCGCAGTGTCCCAAAACAATTCAGGCCGATTCAAAAATTCCTTGTTAAAATGTACATACTCCTTGTACTTATTTACGAGCCAGTTCTTAAATTTTATCTCTGCCATTAGATAATAAGGAAAGAAAAAGCGCGATAAAGCGGAACGTGGGCGTGAAAGCTGGAACTCAAAAACAATTGGTGCATGGTCTGAGAGGAGAATTGACAGTATGTCTGATCTTACCCCATTCATTAGCATGCGTTCATCAATTAAAAACAAATCGATTCTAGAAAGAGTTTTATGCGCCTTCGAAAGACAAGTAAAGCTCTGGCTAGAGGGATTTTGATGTCTCCAGACATCTCGCAATGTTAGATTTTGCATAATTTTTTTAAACAGCTTATATTCTAAATTATCCTTTTTTGTTTCAGTTGTTTAACATCTCGCCTTAATCTGTCAATTGGGCTTTGTGGTGCCATGTTGAAATCTCCACCCATGATCAGGCACCCTTCCGTGTAAGCTAGAAGTTTAGATTGAAGAGAGATCCAGTAATTTGGATCGAGTATATTAGGGCCATATGTATTGCACAATGTATACATCTTCTGAGAGATCTTTATTTTCAGCATGACATACCTCCCCCCTGGGTCAGCCTCAAAATCTATCACTTCAGAATCAATTTTTTTCCCAATTAATACTGCTACCCCCCTCTTTCTCTTAACACTAGGTGCAAAATATATTTCCTTTACCCAGGCTGACCTAAGTTTCAAAGATTCTTCCGCAGATAAGTGAGTTTCTTGAATGAAACCTATGTCAGTCTGGATTTTCCGGAGCTGAGTAAGAATTGCCTTCCTCTTAATTGGGGTAGATATACCACCTACATTCCATGACACAATTTTGCATTTATCACTGCCTGTACTCATTTATATCTCAGGGAATAGGGGGCAGAGGGAAGAAAAAAAAAAAAAAAAAAAGGGGGGGAGGGGAAAGAAAAAAAAAGGGGTCCTCAATTTTGAAAAGCAGAAGAAGAGATTCCTCTTCATTTCTTTTGATACAAAATGAATATATGCCCTCTCCGCACCGGAGGGAATTAAGGACTGCGACTCATGTCTGAACAACCATGCATGCAATTTTAAACAACTTTCCAATTAACTTTGATCATCACATTTGCTTTGTTTTCTTTGTATTCTTTGTTGAAAGCTAAACCTCATATGCTAATTTCTAAGCCTTTGAAGGCTGCATTTTGACAATGTTTTACAGCTAGAGGGCGTTTGTTCAAGTGTGTCATTTATGTAACATTGTGCTAACTGGAATTATTTATGAGTCAGCACTGATTGCCTAAAATGGAAGTCTGTCAAAAGAACTAAGATAAGGGAGCAGCCTGCATGGAGTTTAGGTGCAAAGTAATCTCAGAAGAAAAAGTGTATTAATATAACAGTGTCGGTTATGTAAAACTGGGTGATAGGTAATAAAAGGATTATCTATCTTTTTAAACAATAAAATATCTGGAATATACCTAAAGGAATAGGAAAGACGTTGTATTTACAAGACATTTCTGTTGACTTGCTATAACATAACATATCAGCCAAGACTTAACATTTTAAAACAAATTAAGAGCCAGATAACAAGCGAAGCACTATCTTAACGTGTGCCCGTATAGGGTTAAATGTGCCCATTTATGAGTGCACGTTAAATAACCAGCCATTACAAGTGGCTGGGTAATGTGCCCCAAGCTCGCGGTTTTACTTTGTGCTAGGCACAATTAGCCAGAAGTCAGACCTCTGGTTAAAAATAAAAAATTGCCCCAAATGCCTCCAAAATAGAGATGACAGTACAGTACCATAAGATAAATATATGAGCATTTAAAAAAAAAAATTCACAAAGCAGTTATATGGGGTTAAAGTTCCTTTATATCAAGGTCAATGGGGGACTATGTTTTCTCTATAAATATATATGTAAATGCTTAAATACATATACATTTATGTGTTTATATGTGAATATATACATATAAACGCATAAATATATATCAGCATATTCATATAAATTTATCTATTGCTGCCCAGCGCTGCGTGATTTGCCCCTGTGCTGCGCTAGGTGGTTTGACGTGGCGGACAGTCTGAAAATGAGGCTTCCATTGGTGGAAGCGTGCTCTCATGAGTGCTTGGCTTTCGCTAATGTGAACACAAGGTCGCGTTTGTATTGTGCTGTACTTGTAATACCAGCGCACATTTATTTACTATATTTTTTTATACATTTATATACATTTCTGTACTTTATTTTACTGGGCACAATAAAGAAAACCTATTAATTTTATCGCTCTCACGCTAAACCCAGCCACAATAGACCTAATGCGCTAAAGCCGAAATTGCGCAAGAAATACTTTAAATTCCAAAATTCTTCGCTTAGCTGTATATATGAATATCTTTTTTGCAAAATATCTATATATCTATATGAATAGATAGATGATAGATAATGTAGATAGATAGGGATAGATAGATATAAATTGTATACACACATCTATATGTATATATATATATATATATATATATATATATATATACATTTAAAAATAAAAATATTTTTTTTTCTGTAAGTTAAGAATATAGGAAAAAAAGTATTTCTATTAAAAAAACCATAAAAAATTTATTAAAAATGAAATTTCATGTTTCAAGGTATTTGATTGAAGGGGGCTCAAAAGTATATATATATATATATATATATATATATATATATATATATATATATATATATATATATATATATATATATATATAGTTATTGTTATCTACCTGAGTGCTACCTTCACTTGCGTTTTTGCATTTACTGCTTGGGACCTAATGAGGGTGGTCTGAAAGGTGTTGCACCAGATTACAAGGTAATTAATTTGGCAAACCAAAAGTAAATTTAGTGTTTGTGCTGATCCTTTGATGTTGTTCTACATAAGATCCCAATGTTAATATAAAAGCATATTTTTTTACAATTTAAGGAAATTTGTGCAGCATCCTATACTATAAAAGGCCAAGTGTGTTTGTCCAAAGCTGTCATGCGCAGTAGAGACTGCGCGCGAGGACAAACACACCTTGCCTTCTACTCTGCAGACTCAGAGTGTAGTGACGGGCCGCCGGGCATGACGGGGCGTGACTGGGTGGGGCATGGGTGGGACTGGGCGGGGCATGGGTGTGCCATGGGCAGGGCCGGGCAGAGCAGGGTGGGGTGTGGGTGTGGCCGTGCGAGGCTGTGCGGAGAGCTCTAAAGAGATCAAAAGAGAGGGGATAGAGAGAGCAAACGAGAGAGACTGCAAAAGAGAGGGGGTAGGGAGAGCAAAAGAAAGGGGAGAGAGAGATCAAAAGAGGGGAGATAGAGAGTGAAAAAGAGAGGGGGAGGTAGAGCAAAAGAAAGTGGAGAGAGAGATCAAAATAGGGGAGATACAACAAAAGAGAGGGGGAGAGCAAAAGAAAGGGGAGAGAGAGATGAAAAGATGAAAAGAGGGGCGATAGCGAGAGAGCAAAAGAGAGGGAGAGAGACAGCAAAATAAATGGGAGGAAGAGATCAAAAGAAGGGAGATAGAGACAGCAAAAGAGAGGGAGAAACAACAAAAGAGAGGGGGAGGGAGAGCAAAAGAAAGGGGAGAGAGAGTTCAAAAGAGGGAAGATAGAGAGAGCAAAAGAGAGGGATAGAGACAGGAAAAGAGAGAGAGAGGGAGAGCGAAAGAAAGGGGAGAGAGAGATCAAAAGAGGGGAGATAGAGAGAGCAAAAGAGAGGGAGGGAGAGAGAGAGCAAAAGAGATGGGGAGAAAGTGGAGAGAGAGAGCAAAAGAGAGGGGGAGAGCTCAAAAGAGGGAAGAGAGAGAGCATAAGAGAGGGGAGAGAGAGAGAGCAAAAGAGAGGGGGGATAGAGAGAGCAAAAGAGAGGAGGGAGAGAGAGAGCAAAAGAGGGGGGATAGAGAGAGCAAAAGGGAGGGGGGAGAGAGAGAGCAAAAGAGGTGGATAGAGAGCAAAAGAGGGGGGATAGAGAAAGCAAAAGAGGGGGGATAGATAGAGCAAAAGAGAGGGAGAGAGAGAGCGCAAAAGAGATGGGGAGAGAGCAAAAGAAAGGGTGAGAGAGACAGCAAAAGAGAGGGGGAGAGAGAGCAAAAGAGCAGGGATAGAGAGAGCAAAAGAGAGGAAGAGAGGGCAAAAGTGAGGGGTAGAGAGAGAGCAAAATAGAGGGGGGAGTGCAAAGAGAGGGGGAGAGAGAGGGCAAAAGAGGGAGGAAAAAAGAGGGGGGGAGAGAGAGCAAAAGAGAGGGGGGGGGGAGAGAAAGAGCATAAGAGAGGGGGGATAGGGGGAGAGCAAGGGGTGGAACCGCTGTACTCCAAAAATTGGCCCGTGTACACGGGCTTTAGGACTAGTTTAAAAATATTTTGTTTATTTGCAAGTTGATGTTTTGTGAATATAAATCAATTGAAAGCAATGGGTGCCACCCTAAACCTTCTCTAGTAAAATATCAAATTGCAGGCTATTAGCTCCATCTTGCAATACTGCTTATTGCATCTCACACTAGCATTAGAGCACCCAACATGTTTAATAGTCCAGTAAAATAGTTCTGCCAATGGTAGATATATTGGGGCATATTTATCAAGCTCCGTATTTAGCTTGATGCCACGTGTTTCCGCCAAGCCTATAGACCGCTGCTCTATAACCTGTCCATCTGCTCTGAGGTTGCGGACAGAAATCAACCCGATCGAATACGCCGCGATTCTGCAGGGGGCGGCATTGCACCAGCAGTTCCCAAGAACTGCTGGTGCAATGATAAATGCCGACAGCATCAGGTCAGGTCAGTGCACTCAATTAAACATTTAAAATGTTCAAGCCATAGTACAACAAAAACAAACTCTAGCAGCTCATTACAGTCCTTGCTGCTCTCTTTACCATAGCTTAAAAATATTGTAACTTATAGCAAGCAAAAAAAAAATATTTGCAATAGCAGCGAGGCAATAAGTACATAGGCACAAACCAGCAATATAAAATTGCATAATATCTAATTGAAAGTAGCTTCCCTTCAGCACCTATGAACTATGAACGTCAAAGCATGTGGATGTGTCATAGAAACACACAATTCTGATGGATAAGAACCTAACAAGTCTGACCAGATTTCCTATAAGTAAAAGCTTAGTTACCCTTATGCTTATCCCAGGCATTTCTGAGGTCTCCTAGTCTTTGTCTTTGTCTTTACCATCTCTAAAAGTCATTCCAGGAATCAAACACCCTTTCTGTGATTAATTTCTCTTGGGCCTATTATCCTTTTACTTGAGATCATGACAATTGTTTTGTGTTGTTCGTTTCACAAAAAATACTTTCAGCTTTATTATGTAATTTAATAGATTTAAATGTTTCTATGATATCATCCCTTTCCATTCTCTCCACTAAGCTATTTCAGTTAATCTAGTCTTTCTTTGTGTACCCATTGTTAGCTTGTTATCTATAAATACTCCCAAATCCTCCTTAGTTTTTCCAGGACTAGTCTCATTTAAATAATAGGTTTCCTGCTTATTTTTAGCTCCAAATTGTAGAACCTTGCATTTTCCAGTATTAAATCTAATTTTCCATTTACTTGCCCATTCTTCTAATTTTTGTAGATCCCCTTGTAAAGCAAGTTCATCTTGCAATGACCTAACGGCAGCTTACAGGGAAACAAATTGAATGAGAACAGCAGCTTACAGAGAAGTAAGTTGAGTGTTTACTTTGATCCCAGCCTTGCAACAAACGGGCAGTAATACGCTGCCTGCATTTAACATTGCACAAGTTGCTGGTTGTGAAATTGCCGCCCCTGCTTACGTGCAGCCAATTGCATGCAAAAAGGGGCTGTCAATCATCCAGATTGGATCTGATAAGGATTATTGAAATCTGTCACACTTGAGGTGGTGGGGAGGTTAAGTAGCAACTTAACTTGCTCGCTCACGCAAACTTGAAACATTGGGGCTGCTATCTCAGCTCAGTAAATGGAGCTCTATATGTTCATCCACAAATAAGCAGCTTGCTCCCCATAGTGCATTGCTACTTCTGAGCCTTTCTATGAATGTTTCTCAACAAATGATACCAAGAGAACAAATACAATTAGATAATAAAAGTAACTTGGCAAAATGTTTAAAATTGCATGTTCTGAATCATAAAAAATAATTTTTTACTTTACTGTCCCTTCAAGTCTAGATTAACACAAATAAATAGCCTATTCTGCAAGGTTGATAATATGTGTTTGATGATTTCAGTGTTTAATCTCAAATATGTAATAAATCCACTTATGATCATTGCAAGTGAACTTTATATTTATATGGCAGTTAATATTTTACTTTGGTTCAGAGACAAGAATCAGTAATAGGAAATGTTAAAATAATAATGAATCACCTAAAATATAATTAATGACACCAAAGTGAAATGTTAAGCCAATAACATTTAATGATACTATCAAAGTTTTATTAAAGCTATATAGTTATCTTTTATTGGAATATATGTGTTTTCTTCCCAAACCCAACTGTATTTATTAGATACTAGAACAGATGCAACTTTGTAAAATGTAATTGTGTTTATTACACTGTCAGACAGTGAACCCTTAGGGTACAACTGCTATTTACATGTTATAGTCATCCTTGGTAACAGGTTTGAGACTGCATATATGTATTGAATAGGAGCTACATAGCACCCAGTCTTTACCCTTATCCCCCATAAGTAATAGTACATTGAAACCGCACTAAAGCTTATACGGTCCTGATTGGGTAATAAAAAGATCTGTTTTGCTTGCTTCATTGCACTAAAATGTCGGCCACACTAACATTTTCTGCTAAATCTTTTTTTACCATTGACTTGAAATATCAGACTGTGTGCTTTTTTTAGCTCTACTTGTAAACTGGCACAGAATTGGCTGAGCCATCAGATGAAGAAACTATGAAAAAAAACATGCAGGAGTGGGGGTGAGATTAGACGCTATGCAGAATAAGTTTTCTTATGTAATATTTGAGGATTAATAGAGACACAACAGTGGCAATTACTGCAACACTCTAAAATAAAGAGAAATCTATATATACTTTCTCTTTAACAAATATTTTATGCCACTGAGGAGAGAAAAATGGTGATATGATGACTCTGATGCCGATGTTTAAAATGTGCCCAATAAAAAGTGTACAGTGTGCATTATTATGGCAAAACATTCTTTAATACAATGGGCTCCATATACAAAGCAGCATAAGCTGTTCGGGAGTCCTTGAGGGGCAGGTTTAACACATGCAAGCCTGCTTTCCGCAATGTAAGAAGCAGCAGTCATTAGACCGCTGTTTCTTACACACATCGCCAGCTCTGAGGTGGCAAAGATAAATCACCGCTAACTTGACAAACCTTTCTCTCACGCCATTAGTCATCGGAGTGTGTAATGATGTATACGGGTTAGCGGATTAACAGATCTGCTGCCATCATGCATCAAAGATGTGCAGACAACTTCTCTAGTGTGAAGCTTGTCCGCATGCCCGTTAGTATATGGGGCTGAATGTGCAATATAATGAGCAATTATTAGACATTTAACCCAGAAAAGTTTAGTAAACATTCTCTGGCTTAGTAAATAATATAGGGCAGATTGCCATTATTAGCATGCACAGGTGTAAATCTCAGCATTCCACCATAGCTCAGTTCTTTTGAATTGACATCTGAATATGCACTAATATAAGAATTGCTTTACCAACATGTAATTATGTAGTGTCTGTAAGTTCTTAACTAGCTTTCACCATAAATAAACAGACTGCTATTAACCGACAATGCCCGTACCATTTAGAGAAAAAATTGAGTCTAAAGGTTTATGACCATTTGTTTGCGATGATCAACTGTAACATACCTGTACCTTTAAATCCTAAATACCTCCCATTCTCCTCTTTCCTTGTAAATTCCCACTTCCTGCTAACCCAAATTGCTTGATTATTGAGTATTCCTTGTGCCTAGCAGTGCTCTCTATCTCTGAGAGATGTTTTTGCCTACAGAACTTTGTTACTTTTGAATCCCTAGAAGTTACTTCATTTTGTACACAGACGCTGTTATTGTTACCAGCAGTCTGGAGTTCATCTCCTCTTTACACAGACGCTGTCTGTGCATCTCCAGCTCAAGTCATTTCACCTGTATGCAGTTCAGTCTCACACAGACACTGTCTGTGCATCTCCAGCTCAAGTCATTTCACCTGCACGCTGTTCAGTCTCTCACAGACGCTGTCTGTGCTTCAACATAACATCATACTCTGCTGCACGCTCTCTGGTATAACCGCAAGTTCTTTGTATAAACTGCCTTGTCAAACCTTGCACATATTACCTTGAATCATCCAATATTGTACTGATCAACATATATCTCGCAATCTAATCTGTTTAAACCTAACTACTTTATACCGTTACTGCGCTACCAAAGATAATTCATCTGACTATCACTTGGTAATTAACTATAAAGTTACTGTAACCTTGCTTCTCAAACTGAAGGTAACTAACTCTGACTAGACATTGTCAGTGAGTAGTTTATGTCAGTGAGTAGTTTTCAAAGTGAAACTTTGTTTCTTTCTATTCAGTATCACTGCTACATTTCAGGCACTTGCTCACTAACCAAATAAATAGTGAGCAGAGTACACCTGTATCCAGTGGCTACAAACTCCCATCTATTCACTCACTAAATAGTTTAAGTCTAAGAAATATGTTGAATCGTGACAGAATAATCAAGCCTAAAAAATTCTGTGTTTAATCTGTTGTATTCCTATAAAACATACGTTTGTGTATAAAATGGATCCAGCAGAATTAACTACACAGCTAAACACACTGAACCAAAAAATTGATTATTTAGTCAGAGGTCTCACTGAAGTACAGGCAGAAAACACAGTGTTAAAAAATTTAATGAAAGACTTAATGTCTCCTAAAACTCACGTATCACCTGAACCCCATAAAAATCCTCCAAAGATTTTTTTTCTGGGAAAAGATCAGAATATATAGAAGTTTTAAAAATTCTTGCAACTTATTATTCACAATGAAACCACGTACTTATTCAACTGATAGAATACAAGTTTGCACTACTATTTCCTATTTATCTGGGGAACCCAGAATATGGGCTGATCGTTTTTTTGAGACAAATTACCCTATTTTGAATTCAATTGTGGATTTCTTTTCTGCTATGACAACACTATATGAAGATGTTAACAAACACTTAAATGCTGATAATCACTTAAGAACCTTAAAACAGGGGAAGAGTCCTGTTGAGGATAATATTACAGAGTTTCAAATGTGATAGGCTGATTCTGAGTGGAATCAGATCCGTTTAAGAAATCAACTTAGGTTAGGCCTTGCTGAGACTTTAAAAGACGAATTATCTCGAATAGAGTTACCAAATACCTTAGAGGAATTAATTAAATTAAGTATTAAACTTGATTGAAAGATTTGTGAAAGAAAAGCAGAAAGACTTTCATCAGAACCTCACACAAGAAAACTTACAACTTCTTTTTCAGAGAAACCTATTTCAAGCTATACTTCTATGGAAATTAGTACAATTAAAGGCCCACTGTCACAGGAAGAAAAATCCAGACGTAGCAAGGAAAATGTATGTCTTTATGGTGCAAGTAAGGATCATCTGGTCTCCAATTGCCCAATCCTATGCAGACAAAAACGGGGTAAGAATGTAAATATAAATTGACTTACATCTAAGATACCTTCATCACATGTCTCATTGAGTTTATCATTACAGTGGGATCAACAACAACTCAAGATTGAAGCAGTAATAGACTCAGGAGCCTATGGGTTATTCATGGATCATACATTTGTCTCAGTTAATAAAATTCCCATTGTTATGAAACAGAAACCTATTCATGTGAAAGTTATTGATGGTACCTTAATTCAGAATGGCCCTATAACACATCATACAATCCCTCCTCTTGTATCCACTCCTGAAGTACATACAGAACATCTATCATTTGATATTATACCCACTTCTTTACATGCAGTAATACTTGGCTACCCATGGTTGACCAAACATAACCCAGTCATTGACTGGAAAGAGAATAGGGTTACCCTCAAATCCCCATATTGTCAAAGTACATGTTATCCTCAAATAAGTATTTCTAATTTAAACATAGTCATACCTCACGAATATGAGGATTTATCTGAAGTATTTGACTTAAAGGAAGCAGATGTTCTGCCACCTCACAGGATATATGATTGTCCGATGGATATTAAACCTGGCTCTCAGATTTCTTTTGGGAAGATGTATCCCCTTTCTGAGCCTGAATTGAAACACTTGAGACAATATTTAGACGAAAATCTGAAAAAAGGTTTCAGAAAACACCCTCTACTTCACCAGCAGCATCAGGTATCGTCTTTGTTAAAAATAAGGATGCCACTTTAAGACCAATAATAGATTACAGGTCACTTAACTACATAACAATTAAAAAAACGTTATCCACTACCGCTGATTCCAGAATTATTAGAGAGATTAAAAGATGCTACTGTATACACAAAGTTGGATCTCAAAGGTGCATACAATCTCATTAGAATTCGAGAGGGTGACGAGTGGAAAACAGGTTTTCGGACACGTTATAGACTTTTCGAATATAGCATAATACCTTTTGGTTTATGTAACTCCCCTGCCACATTTCAGTATTTCATCAATGACATCTTGAGGGATTTGATGGATACTTGCGTAATTATTTACCTAGATGACATTTTGATATATTCAAAAGATATACAAGAACATTTAAAACATGTTTGTTGGGTTCTAACCAGGCTGAGAGACCACACACTTTTTGCTAAACTTGAAAAATTGTCAATTCCATGTAAACTGCATTACATTTCTTGGATACATAATTTCCTCCAAAGGTGTAGAAATGGATCCTGATAAGATGTTAGCAATCCTTAACTGGCCCCCGACCTAGTACGTAAAAGCTCTACAAAGATTCTTGGGGTTCTCAACTTTTTATAGGAAATTTATCATCAACTTTTCTTCAATTGTTAAACCTTTAACAAACTTAACAAAACAAAACCAAAGGTTTACTTGGAACTTGGATGCACAATTTGCTTTTGATGAACTTAAATCTAAATTTTCTAAAGCTCCAATATTACATTTACCAAACCCACAACACCAATACATACTTGAAGTTGACTCATCAAATACTAGTATTGGAGCTATACTTTCACAAAGACCTAATCAGTCCTCTCTAATACATCCCATAGCATTCTATTCAAGAACCCTTCAACCAGCAGAAACCAACTATTCAGTTGGAGATAAAGAACTTTTGGCTATACAATGTGCTTTAGAATCCTGGCGACATTTGCTTGAAGGAGCTTTACAACCATTCCTGATATTCACTGACCATAAAAACGTAGAATATTTAAAGAAACACTATCTACCAGACAGGTACGCTGGAGTTTATTTTTTGATAGATTCGATTTCCTCATAACTTACAGACCAGGATAAAAAAACATGAAGGCTAATGCCCTATCTCGAGTCTCTGAAGTTATACCTAACTCTAATCCTCCAACAACAGTTATACCAGCTACAAAGTTTCTTGCCACTTTAACTACATTGGAGATGGATATACTAAAATCTCTTGACTCAGATACTGAAATTCCAATCAAAAGTCTTAACAAAAACTCTAATGGTTTATACTATCATGAAGATTATTTGTATATACCTTCAGAACTACGTCATTCCGTAATAACACATTTTCATGATTCTCTTTTAGCAGGTCATCCAGGAATTAAGAAAACAATTGAACTGATTCGCAGAACTTTCTGGTGGCCTCATATGGATGATCACATTGAAGAATATGTGAAGACATGTCATATCTGTGCAAGGAATAAATCTGAGCGTAAAAAAAACATTTGGTTTACTCAACAACGTAATACCATCATGGTTGTAATAGATCACCTAACTAGACTGGCACACTTTATTCCCCTAAGACATCTACCGAGTACTTGAGAAACAGCAAAAGCTTTATTTTTCACAAATTGTAAAACTTCATAGTTTACCTAAAACCATCATCACTGATAGGGGAAGTCAGTTTACTTCAAAGTTTTGGAAGGCTCTCTGTAAATTATTACAAATCGATTCCAGATTGTCTACATCATATCATCCACAGACTAATGGACTTACAGAAAGGACGAATCAGATCTTAGAGCAATACTTGAGATGTTACATTTCACATATTCAGGATGATTGGTTTGCTCTGTTGCCCATGGCTGAATTTTCTTATAACAATTCCTTAAATAGTTCAACTAAAATGACTAAATTTTTTGCCACATATGGATATCATCCAAATACCATTTCTATTACAACTCACTCTGATACTTGTCCTGCAGCAAAATACTATGGAGTAAAGAATAAACGTAAGTGTGCACACTTAGAAGAAAGTAGAACAACAATATCACAGTAGTACATTGTAGGATCACAGGCGATTGGCCGAAGTTAACCACCTCCCACACCGGAACACCGGGTAAGAGAGAACTGTCAGAGGACTTACCGTAGCGGTGAACTGAAGGATATCTGGCAGTAGCTGTTGATTGATCTGTTTTAAAAAAAACTGCTGATATTTGAAAGTACATTTGAAAGTGAACTGACCATTTTGAAAGTATTTTTGAAATTGATCTGATCACATCATCTACCCTATCAGACTTTAGGAGTTGTTTTAAACAATAAGGTGCATTCAATCTTTTCTGCAACACAAAGTATCTGCTGAAGAGATATACAGACCACCGAGTCTTGAAGTTTGATTATCTTTTACATTAGTGCATAAGTATTGCATAAATATTTACTCCATCAATTGCACCTTTTCAATTTTACAGTTTTAAGTGTACATGCATTGCATGAGTAACAATTGTTACATATTTTTAAAGGATTGTTCTGTATAGATAGATAGTCTTATATGCTAATTTATTTTAAAGAATCAACACCGGTGTTTTAATGTAGTAAATTAATGAATTTTTATTTTGAATTTATGTGATCATTACTTAAATTGCCAATAAATTGTTTATCCCTCTTAGAATTCACATTTGTAGCAATTTGCTTTATTCATTCATTTATATCTTATTATCATATTTTTTGGTTAATTTAACCTGTTTTATAACCAGATAGCCTTGATTTGGCGCCACCTCCCCCCGCTTTGTGTTTTGGACAGTCCGAATCAATTGCACATGTGGTGAAAAGTGCAATCAGGAGGTTGACTTATCTGTAATTTACTTATCTACAGCTTACACACACTTTGCCTTTTAACTTGTTTAGGAACCTAGTTCATCAGTCAATTGCTAAATGAGGGCCATTGTATGCAAAAAGGTGCATCCTTGAATACTTAAATAACTTATACTATATATCCTATATACCAAATAATGGTTTACTAATTCATATCCAAGTCAAAATGAGATATACTAAAGCTCAACATCTCAAAAATAAAGTGTCATTTTTCACATTGTATAAATTCACCCAAGGAGATTTTCCTATTTAAATCAAGATGAGCGAACATAACCAGCAATCTAATTCATACAATGTCTATGCTTCTTCATGGAGAAACACCATATAGCACTTGGGATCTCAGATGGCTCTTGTTAAGCCCAGCTGGGTTTGGTTTTATATTAGTGATAAATATTGTGTCAGATGGGATATGTAGAAGTGAGAGATTATAATTAAATGATGTGCTACAAACCTATATCTCACTGTGTTGTTTCATAAATTCACAAATAATTATTCTAGACAGGATATGTTTTCTTTTAAACTTTGCACCAGAATAGCCTTGTTAATCTGATAACTTAGATGCCAAAAAAAGGAAAAAAAAAATAGAGCAGTAAATATTAATACATTTTTGAGGGTTAACAGTTATTAATAATATACCTGTTTTCAAGAGTTTTCAAGAGTTTCCTGGCTTTCTCTTTGTTGTTTCTCTTTTGTCAGAGTAATATTACACAGTTGTTATCAGTTTACCAGCACTGTCTTTGAATTTGCAGTTCATACTGGGTTTAGCCTTATTGAATTGACCAGTGGTTTTGCTTAAATTATTGCTCTGACTCACTGCTTTTTGGGAATGTATTGAATCAATTTGTCTCTGCTCTGGGTGCAATATTAATTTGTTCTGATATCAAGTATAACCCTTTGTGCCTCTCAAATAGCCCTTGGATCCCAGCTGTTTGTTCTGTGTTAAAACCTGCTTGTTTTGGCCTGACATGCTTTAACCTTGTTTTTTTTAAAACCCTGTTTGATCACATGGTTTGCTATTTTATGCTGCTACACCTTTAACCTCTTGCTTGCTGAATACCTGTGTATTAGACATGTGCATGGCGAAAAAATTCGGTTCAATTCGGATCGATTTAGAATTTTTTGAATTTCGGTTCGGATCAATTCGAATTCGGAAAAATTTGAATCAATTCGGTTCGGATTTGTTTTGGATTTATTCGGATTCGAATAAATTTGGCCGGATTCGGTTCGATTCGGTTCGGAAATTCGGAATTTCGGTAAGTGTTAGGTGGGATGTGCTGTGTATTAGACTAGTATTATGTACTGTATATTAGGTGTAACCCATAGCAGAGTGATATAACCTAATATACTGTACAATACTAGTGTAATCCATGGCCATCCGAATATACCGAATAAATCTGAATAAATCCGAACTAATTCGGATTTATTCGTTAGATTCGGCACTATTTTAATTCGGAAATTCGAATCAATCCTAATCCCGAATTTTACGAATTCGGCAGAATTTCCGAATCGATCCGAACCGAATCGCACGTCTACTGTGTATGATCCTGTCTTTTCACTGAGTTGTGCTTACTGAACAGCGATATAAGTAACCTGGTGCTGCTTGTATATTTATTGATTTATTGCTTTATATTAATACCTATTGGTGATACTGAATAATAGCTACATTCTGCTTTTATGTTGTACTGTGCTATTCTTTGCTTGACTACAATGAAACAATATACATGGTGCATAAACCATGATTCCAAAATGTTTTAAAAGAGTAGCTGCCAATCAGGAATAAATACTCAGTGAATTATAGGTTCTAAGTACAAAGCTAGAGGTGATTACTGCTAGACATCTGCAAATGTTTGTCATTAATCATTAACTGTGCATTCAAATAATTAAATTATCCTCAATTTCTGGCATTCTGTTAGTTTAGAAAATGTGATGTTAGAACTGAGGTGCTACTCAAAAGATATTGAAAAATATAGATAATTTGAGTTTTGCTTCAGTTTTAATTTATCTGGTGATGGAACTAGCTGAGGATAACTTTGTTTGCACAACCATTAAAATGACATTTAACACAAATTGTAAACTTCATGATTACGATCCTTGATATTTGAGAATAATTTTGCAATGAAAACTATAGCTTTATTTTGTCAAATGAGTATATTGTTTTATATTTTTTCTTTTCACTGATTTCCCTGTTCTCCAGAACAAAAGAACCCTTGCTAACCAATCACAAAAGGGTTACTGAAGTGAGTGCTTAAACTTAGGTATAAAGTTGGACTTGACAAATATAATTTAAAAGCCAGATTTTTTTGGGAACTGCAATATTATGAGAAAATATTATTTATATGTATATACTGTATATATATATATATATATATATATATATATATATATATATATATATATACAGTATATATATATATATATATATATACATATATATATATATATATAGTCCATATGTAGAAAGTAACAGCACCACTGCATCAATATTCTTAAAGGTGAATTATTTCTTTATTGGTGATATCACAACCATTAAAACAGCGGCGTTTCGGACCTACATGGTCCTTAATCATGCATAGTTAAAACACAGTAAAACACACATTTAAAAAGGGTGGTTTGACCAATCAGATTTCAGCTCACATTATTAATTGGATTAACCCATGCCTATCCAGGCATGATAATATAAGTGTTACTTTTTCTATTAGTGGCCTCTAGTGGTACCATATTGAATGACACCCTATTTCAATATCAAAATTCATAAAAACAAATACAAATCATAGTCCCTATTCAGACCATAAGGATGCAATGTATTTAATTTCTTGATCCACCAGACCTCCTTTTGTTTTAATTTAAGTTCTCTGTCGCCCCCTCTTCTATGTGTAGGGATATGATCGATTACTTGGAAGCGCAGCTGGCTAACTGTATGTCCCATTTGGGTAAAATGTGCAGATACTGGTAAAGACATGTCTTTAGATTTAATTGATGCCTTGTGCTGACTAAACCTATCCCTGGCGGCCTGAGTGGTCTCTCCGATATAACAGAGGCCACATGGACATTTGAGTAGATAGATTACATAATTGGTTTGACAGGTATATAATCCATTGATGGTATACTGTTTACGCTTGTCATTTTGGGCCAAATATTTGCCTCTAATTACTGAATTACATTGTGCACAGTGGAGACAAGGATAACATCCTTTATTGGGAGTGGTCAAATAGTTAATTTCAGACTGTTAAGTTGTCCCCACATCTGCTCTGACTAGATTATCCCTTAGATTTCTCACCCGCCTATATGATGGCATTGGTGGTAATCTAAAGGACTCAACTTCTGGATTAAATTTTGATAATAGATGCCAGTGTTTCCTTACTGCTTTGAAAATGTGTTGACTTCGCTGGCTATATTCCATAGTGAGCACCAATCTATTTACATCATTTTTGATTTTGGGTTTAGCTTTACTTTTGTCAAGATCTGTAATATTTTTATTGATAATCTCCTGAGGATAACCTCTTTGGATAAACTTATTACCCATAGATTCTAGCCTAAAAGGCAGTGTATCCTGATCACTCACTATCCTCTTAGTACGTAATAACTGGCTTCTTGGGATAGAATAAATTCGTCCGGATTCGGTTCGATTCGGTTCGGAAATTCGGAATTTCGGTAAGTGTTAGGTGGGATGTGCTGTGTATTAGACTAGTATTATGTACTGTATATTAGGTGTAACCCATAGCAGAGTGATATAACCTAATATACTGTACAATACTAGTGTAATCCATGGCCATCCGAATATACCGAATAAATCTGAATAAATCCAAACTAATTCGGATTTATTCGTTAGATTCGGCACTATTTTAATTCGGAAATTCGAATCAAATCAATTTTACGAATTCGGCAGAATTTCCGAATCGATCCGAACCGAATCGCACGTCTACTGTGTATGATCCTGTCTTTTCACTGAGTTGTGCTTACTGAACAGCGATATAAGTATTTTTCAAATGTGTCAATTTTTCTGGATAGAATTCTTTTCCCAATGGTTAAAGAACAGAAGTCTTTCATAAAAGACACTAATGATTTTCTGATAAAATTAGAAAAGGTAAAAATGGAAGAAAGTTGGTTTCTCTTTTCTTTGGATGTGGTTAATTTGTATACCTCTATCCCTCACGAGGCAGGCCTTGACACTGTAAAAAGCTTTTTGAACAACTGTAAATTGTATGACCTAACACAGATAGATTTTATAGATGATCTGTTAAGACTTGTCCTATACTGCAATTATTTTTTGTTTCAGGACACTTACTATATGCAGAAGAGAGGTACGGCCATGGGCTCCAATGTAGCCCCCTCATATGCCAATTTGTTCATGAGTGGCTTTGAAAATAAATTTGTTTATGCTAATAAGTCATTCAATCATTGTTGTAAGCTATGGCTAAGGTATATAGACGATATTTTTGGCATATGGGGGGGCTCATTGGAGTCTTTGACACAGTTTGTGGAGGAGATTAATGCCTCAATGACAAACATTAAATTTACACTGACATATTCATCACATGAGATTAACTTTCTGGATACCACTGTCTACATACAAGATGATAAATTGAACACTGATCTCTTTACTAAACCCACGGATAGAAATACCCTTTTGAGGTATGAAAACTTTCATCCTGAGACAGTGTTCAATTCTATCCCAAGAAGCCAGTTATTACGTACTAAGAGGATAGTGAGTGATCAGGATAGACTGCCTTTTAGGCTAGAATCTATGGGTAATAAGTTTATCCAAAGAGGTTATCCTCAGGAGATTATCAATAAAAATATTACAGATCTTGACAAAAGTAAAGCTAAACCCAAAATCAAAAATGATGTAAATAGATTGGTGCTCACTATGGAATATAGCCAGCGAAGTCAACACATTTTCAAAGCAGTAAGGAAACACTGGCATCTATTATCAAAATTTAATCCAGAAGTTGAGTCCTTTAGATTACCACCAATGCCATCATATAGGCGGGTGAGAAATCTAAGGGATAATCTAGTCAGAGCAGATGTGGGGACAACTAAACAGTCTGAAATTAACTATTTGACCACTCCCAATAATGGATGTTATCCTTGTCTCCACTGTGCACAATGTAATTCAGTAATTAGAGGCAAATATTTGGCCCAAAATGACAAGCGTAAACAGTATACCATCAATGGATTATATACCTGTCAAACCAATTATGTAATCTATCTACTCAAATGTCCATGTGGCCTCTGTTATATCGGAGAGACCACTCAGGCCGCCAGGGATAGGTTTAGTCAGCACAAGGCATCAATTAAATCTAAAGACATGTCTTTACCAGTATCTGCACATTTTACCCAAATGGGACATACAGTTAGCCAGCTGCGCTTCCAAGTAATCGATCATATCCCTACACATAGAAGAGGGGGCGACAGAGAACTTAAATTAAAACAAAAGGAGGTCTGGTGGATCAAGAAATTAAATACATTGCATCCTTATGGTCTGAATAGGGACTATGATTTGTATTTGTTTTTATGAATTTTGATATTGAAATAGGGTGTCATTCAATATGGTACCACTAGAGGCCACTAATAGAAAAAGTAACACTTATATTATCATGCCTGGATAGGCATGGGTTAATCCAATTAATAATGTGAGCTGAAATCTGATTGGTCAAACCACCCTTTTTAAATGTGTGTTTTACTGTGTTTTAACTATGCATGATTAAGGACCATGTAGGTCCGAAACGTTGCTGTTTTAATGGTTGTGATATCACCAATAAAGAAATAATTCACCTTTAAGAATATTGATGCAGTGGTGCTGTTACTTTCTACATATGGACTGTATCTGTTTGGGTTTTTGCTGATAGCCCATTGTAACGAGCACACAGCCAGGTAAAGAAGCTCAATAGTGCTGGACTCTATCTGTTTACTTTATTTATATATATATATATATATATATATATATATATATATATATATATATATATATATATAGATATATAGATACACAACTCATAGAAATTCTGGCACTCTCTTGCAAGCACACAGTTTGATTAAAAGCAAAACAAAGTAAGTTACAGCATTTGGCCAAATGGTAATAACCCAGAACCATGTCAAGGTCTTTTCCTCCCTGGTCCATAACATACAGCCACACAATGCATGCCTTTAACCAAACATATTGAGATACATACAAGAGTGACACAGGCCTTTTGTAATTTACCTAGGCATACAAAACACAGAAATAAACTGCACTCTCAAATCGGACTGTGTGTACATTTACAGCCCTGAGTTACTCATCACAGACAGCTGCACAGCTCTCAGTCATTCAGGCTGTTATCCCCAAACCAGTCTGAGTGCAAAGCTCATAGGGTAAATTACAAAACAAAAATATTAACACAACACATAGAAAGTCTGGCACTCTCTTGCAAGCACACATCAGCAAGATTAAAAGCAAAATGGAAGAATATTTTTTAACCTAGCTGCATGCTTGCAAAAATGGGATTGACTTTTTTAGGAGCAAAATTCCAGGTGTGGGGGGGCAAGCTTCTTCTCCCTCCTCTGGACACCCATGAATCCAAGCCTCCCTGGGAAACAATGGAACAAGCACAATTTTCGGATGCATTTTATAACAAAAGGCAAAAAAATAAATACTGATTGTAAATTGCAATAACTTTCCACTTGCAATAATAAAACATTTTATGCATTGTTGAAATGTCATGTCCTTTTACCAATTGTGAATATTTGCACTCCGTCCGACATAAAACAGGTTAAGATCTGTGCATATCATAAAAGTGCTAATTAATGAAAAATAGTTTGCATAAAAAAAAACATGTTTAAAAACTGCTGGCAAGTATTTTAAAATATTTTTTTCAAAATAAGCAAAATTAATTACATAGCTAAGCTGCCTGGAGCAGCCAACTCCACCTCCCCATATCAGTGTTTAGACACAGGCACTGGGGCATATTTATCAAGCTCTGTCTAAATATAACTTGTCCACCTGCTGTGAGGCGGCGGACAGAATTCAACCTGATCAAATATGATCGGGTTGATTGACACCCCTTGCTAGCGGCCGATTGGCCGCAAATCTGCAGGGGGCAGCATTGCATCAGCAGTTCACAAGAACTGCTGGTGCAATGATAAATGCAGACAGCGTATGCTGTAAGCATTTATCAATGTGCAGCAATTTGCAGTGATATGCAGCGGACATGATACGCTACTTCGTATCATGACCACTCGCACATTGTTTAATATGCCCCATTGTATTTTAACTGAGTTCCAAGCTTCTAGGCATGCTCCAGCAGATAATCCCTAAGCACTTTTGCATTCTACCAAAACAACAATAGATATAGATACAGCTATAGAAAGACATTTGTGGGGAAGTTAGAGCTTTACAATTCAGAAGCTAAAAAGAAAGGGTGAGGCACTGCAGTATAAATTTGCAGGTAAAGTAATTAAAGTACATAATATAATATTTTGTTTCTATCTCAACTTTTTTTATGTCACTTTAAAGTGATGGTAAAGTTTATATTAAGTGAAAGTGGATCCTAAATCCCCATTGTATTATTGATAACAATCTATTACCATTATTATCCACTCTCCATCCATCCTGTGCAAATCCGCAGTATTGCCCTACGGCTTAGCTAAAAAATGTCACACAGAGAGAAAAAAAAAAACAGTTTTGCAGAGGGTGGATGGAGAGTGGATAATAATGTTAATATATCATAATCAGTAATATAAATTGGAGCATCTATGATAAAATGTTATAAATGAAACTAGTATTTAAAAAAATGGAGTCAGGATCCACTCTCACTTCATATAAACTTTACCATCACTTTAAGCTCCTCTATTTGTTTCTTTACAAGTCCATTGGTGAAATTGTGATAAGCACTTGCAAGTGCTGCTGATGTGATCAAGTATCTGAGTATCTACATAGACCATAGTGCACATCTATGCTTATGGTATAAATATGTAAGGCTACAATACAAGTGACTTAGTTGACTTAGTGCTCCAGAAATATTCAATGTGAATTTTACTGCACACACCCATAGAAATCTAATATGTGAGGGAAATAGCGCACTTGCTCTGTCCAACAGGCATATGTTAGTTCATCCTAGACTATTGCTCGAGTGATATAAAATAACTTTGGACTTAATATAATATGAGCTCAAAAATATTTGTTTTTAAGCATGATATGACAATGCCAGTCATATATTATAATTAAAAATGCTATTTTTTTCACATTGGTGAGTCAATAATAAAAATTGTAGAAACAGGCAATTAGTAATATAGAAGCAATAGTGGTGATAAATCAGCGAATAGCAAACTTATGCTCTGACAAAATAATGCAACAAATGTTATTATATATTTTCATAACAATATCTTTCTATTATCAAACATAATTCCTAATAAAAGGTAATATGACAATGACTGTATTGTGTCACTTGTACTATGTAAATCAGTGAATGCACAAAGGTGTGAATTAGCTTGGAGATAAAAAAAAATGTAACTAGAAATTAACCCTTGGAGTAGTGGAAATGTTTGTAACTTTGCATAATGCATTTAGAAGTGTCTATGTAATTTAATGCATTATAAAACAACACTCATGTGTTATATGAAGTTTGAATATGTTTAATTCAATTTACTTATGCTAAATACAGTCTCTCTTGGCCTAGGGATATTTACAACTTGGTAAGTGAACCGTGTGTCAATTCACAGTTCAAACCTTATAGTAGACTCGTATCGAGCCTTGCAGTATTCCGGCAACCTTTGCATAGACACAGTGCAACGATGTCGGGGGCAGGCAGATTAGGGGTTAATAAGTGTAAGATTAGGGGTGTTTAGACTCGGGGTTCATGTTAGGGTGTTAGGTGTAGACATAACTTTTGTTTCTCCATAGGAATCAATGGGGCTGCGTTAGGAGATGTTAGGCTTTATTTCAGCCGGCTTTCCCCCATTTATTCCTATGGGGAAATCATGCACGAGCACGTTTTACCAGCTCACCGCTAATGTAAGCAGCACTGGTATTGAGGTGAGATATGGAGCTAAATTTGCTCTTTGCTTTTTTTGCTCTTCATCCAACCGGACAAAAGTGGTCCTCCAGACGGGCAGAAGTCTTCATCCAGATGGCATCTTCTATCTTCATCCATCCGGAACGGAGCGGGTCCATCTTGAAGACATCCGACGCGGAGCATCCTCTTCTGTCCATGGCTGACGACTGAATAAAGGTTCCTTTAAATGACGTCATCCAAGATGGAGTCCCTTCAATTCCGATTGGCTGATAGAATTCTATCAGCCAATCGGAATTAAGGTAGAAAAAATCCTATTGGCTGATGCAATCAGCCAATAGGATTGAACTGGCATTCTATTGGCTGATTGAAACAGCCAATTGAATGCCTGCTCAATTATATTGGCTGATTGGATCAGCCAATAGGATTAAACTTTGGGTTTATTTTATAGGTAAGTATTTAGTTTTAAATAGGAATTATTTAGTTAATTGTAGTCATTTTATTTAAATTTATTTAAATTATATTTGTTAGGGGGGGTTAGGGTTAGACTTAGGTTTAGGGGTTATCAACTTTATTATAGTGGCGGCAACGTTGGGGGCAGCAGATTAGGGGTTAATAAATGTAGGTAGGTGGTCGGCGAAGTTAGGGCAGGCAGATTAGCGGTTAAAAATATTTAAATAGTGTTTGTGATGCGGGAGTGCGGCAGTTTAGAGGTTAATATATTTATTATAGTGGCGGTGATGTCCGGTTCGGCAGATTAGGGGTTAAAATATTTATTTTAGTGTTTGCGATGTAGGGGGGCCTCAGTTTAGGGGTTAATAGGTAGTTTATGGGTGTTAGTGTACTTTTTGGCACTTTAGTTAAGAGTTTTATGCTAAGGCGTTGTAGTGTAAAACTCTTAACTACTGACTTTAAAATGCGGTACCAGTCTTGACAGGAGAGGGTCTACCGCTCACTTTTTGTCAGACTCGTAATACCGGCGCTATGCAAGTCCCATTGAAAATATAGGATACGCAATTGACGTAAGTGGATTTGCGGTATTTCCGAGTCTGCCCAAAAAAGTGAGCGGTGAGCCTGTCATTTCAAGACTCGTATTACCAGTGGGCATTAAAAAACAGTGTTGGGACCGGCCAACGCTGCTCTTTAAGCCTAACAGAAGACTCGTAATCTAGCCGGTAGTAGTTAGGCCAGCATCTGTAGATTTTTTTTCTCCCCTTTTTTGTTTTTGTTTGTCCCAGGTAGGGCTCTCTCTTTTATGGAGAAATCAATATAGAAATGCTTGTACTGTTTAAGTGATTGGTTTTTCATAACCTTCTTCTTAAGAAAAAATTATTCTTAAAGGATTATTAATGATTGCCAAAATGACAATGCACAAAAACAGGTATATGAAAAATATTTTTATAGCAGTAAGAAAGCCCTTACTGGATGTTGAAAAACGATGCTTCATTTAAGTAGAATTTTTTTTTATCCCCCAGATGCCATCTTAAAAGCCAGCCCTCCAAAATGGACATGTCTTAACAAAAAAAAAAATCTGTGGCCAATCGCCACACTTTTAATTCAAATATTAATTAACTTGCATTCACAGAAGGTCTTCTGGCAATCATCGTTTCCCAAGGCCCCGATCGGGATTGACAATGAAAGTAATACACAAGTAGCCAACCATAATTGGGCAAGAATAAAGTCAGAGGTAGATTTTGAAACGGGCTGATTTTTAACAGTAGTAATAGAAGTGATATTTGAAGACAGATATTTTTAATATCAAATTCAGGATTAATTACAAAAAAAAATTGCCTTTCATGTCCTTTTAAAGGGATATGAAACCCAAAATATTCCCTTCATGTTTCAGCTAGAACATACAATTTTAAACAACTTTCTAATAAACTTCTGTTTTATCTTAGTTGATATAAGGAGATCAAGCACAAGTCTTCAAACCTGTAAACTTTATTCAGCATGCTACAAACACACACAATGCAAGAGGCACTTCCTGACTCTACCATTGTGCACATAACAACAGGTTAATCTCAATATCACACATTTCCCTTTTTCTTTTCTTTTTAAACAACAGAAAACTTAAAGTACATTTTTTTAACAGTAGTCTATGTGAAAGAACTTCAGTCCCTTTTAACATTGTTCAATGAGATGATTCGTTTTTTTGATATATCCACCTGACCTTGTTTGCATTGCATCACTGGCAGGCAAGTCAGTCAAGCTTTGCAAAGTTTCTCTGGCATCTTCATTCTCCAGCTGTAATGGAGTGTTCAATGAATCCTCACATGTTTCCTTCACTGTCTAATTGTTGTGAACTGATGTAATAGCTATTAAATGTCTACGATTCCAACCTAAACATTGCCCATCATTGGTTTGAACTACATACAAACTTGGAGAATATTGCTGGATAACTGTCCCTTCAGTATTCCAGCTGTTTGAACCTTGTACTCGCACAGGAGTTTGTACCTGAAGATTCTCCAAAGTCTTTGCAGCTCGGTCATAGTATTCATTCCTTTTTTCTATAAGTTTCGATTTGGTTTCTATTACATGTTTTTGTGGGAACCTTTTCCAAGGTTTCAAAACTGGTACTCCTGCGACCAGCTGTCTGCCAAACAATATTTCTGCCGGTGACTTCCCACATTTTAAAGTAGTAGCTCTACAGCTAGCGAGAGCCAGACATGGATCCTCATCTGCTTCTGTTGCTTTACGTAGTATGTTTTTCATTATCTTTACATTAGCTTCTGCTAATCCATTTTCTTGTGGATATACCGGGCTGGATGTTCGATGTTCACATTCATAGGTACTGGCAAAACCCTAAACTCTCTGCAGTTGAATTGATGACTTGAGTAGAATTGTCTGATAATATTACTCTTGGAATGCCATGTCTTGCCAAAATTGCTTTTACTTTTTTGATCACTGTACTTTCTGACTCATCTTCCAATAATGCTATATCTGGGTAATTAGAGAAGTAATCCATTACTAAGATATAATGCTGATATTTTAAAACAAACAAGTCCATTCCTAAATTTTCCCAGGGTGCCAAAGGAAAGTCTGTATCCAGTATAGGCTCTTTAGGTAACTGGGGTCTGAATTTTTGGCAAGTCCGGCATTGAGTGATCATTGTCTCAATGTTTTCATTCATGTTCTTGCTTGGTTTTACCCCAGATCAGAATATCATCAATTAATACGGTTGTGCCCGGTATTCATTCAAGAAGTTGCTTCATGGTACTATGAAACACTTCTGGTGCTGAACTCAAGCCGAAGGGCAGTTGTTTGTAACAGTACCTCCCATAAGGACTATTGAAAGTGCAGAGTTTCATGGTTTCCTCCTCAAGTGGAATCTGTCAAAATCCTAATGATGCATCCAGTTTGCTAAATACAGTTGCTCCACTTACCTCCCCAAGCAATTCTGGTCTTGTTAATAAGTGGAAGTGTTCTCTTAAGATGCTTTGATTCAGTTCCTTGGGATCAATACAGATTCTGAAACCCCCATCCGGTTTTTCCACCAACCCAATAAAATGAACCCATTCAGTAGGTGTCTTGATTTTCTTTATAATACCTTTTTCCTCCATCCTCGCAAGTTCCTGTTTAAGATGGTCCCTTAGAGCAAATGGAACATTTCACATGGAATGCACTACTGGACCAGAACCTTTTTTTAGTTGTATTTCATGTTGCATTGGGAGACATCCTATTCCTTCAAATAATTCAGCATAGTCTGTTAACAAATTTTCTATGTCCTCTTCTTTATTAGTTCCATCAATGGCATTTACCCTTTGAATCAGTCCTAACGTTTCACACATTTGAAGACTCAGTAGAGCTGGTTTGTTTCCTGGAACTACCAGAATGTTCATTTTATGCGTTTGATTTCCATATTCCAGGAACACACTGCACTTGCCAAGCACTGGGATAAAATCCCCATTATATGTTTTTAGTTTAACTGAGCTTTTCAGAAGTTCTGGTTTGCTCTTCAGTTGGTGATACTTGCTCTCAGGCATCAAATTAGCTTGTGCACCTGTATCTACTTTGTAAGCATCATTAGTGCCATTTGTGATAGCTTCAATGACCCACTCCTTATCTGTAGCTTTGGTTAAGTCAAGTATTCCAATAAAGAATTCTTCTGATTCCTCACTTACTGACTGGTCATCAATGTGAACTATTTTTTTAGCTTTACATATCTTTTGAAAGTTATTCCTTTTTCCACATTTTCTGCAGATTTGCCCAAAAGCCTGACATTCGGACAGATTACGAGTTTTGCTTTAGAGGCTATGCGGTGCTAATGAGCAGTTTTCTCTCACCGCTCACTTACATGCAACACTGGTATTACAGGTTTTTACAAACCCGGCATTAAACGGCATGAAGTGAGCTTTGAGCAAAATTTTGCTCCTTAACGCACTCCAATACCAGCACTGCTTAAGTCAGCGGTGAGCTGGTCGTAAGTGCTCGTGCACGATTTCCTCATAGGGATCAACGGGAGAGCTGACTAAGAAAAAGTCTAACACCTGCCAAAAAGCAGCGTAAAACCCAGTAACGCAGACCCACTGATTCCTATGGGGAAATAAAATTTATGTCTACACCTAACACCCTAACATGAACCCCGAGTCTAAACACCCGTAATCTTACACTAATTAACCCTAATCTGCCGCCCCCGCCACCGCCGCCACCTACATTATACTTATGAACCCCTAATCTGCTGCCGCCAACATCGACGACACCTGCATTATATTTATTAACCCCTAATCTGCCGCCCCCAATGTTGCTGCAACCTACCTACACTTATTAACCCCTAATCTGCTGCCCCAACGTCGCCACCACTATAATAAACATATACCGCCTAAACATTAGTTAAATATTATTAACCCCTAATCTGCCATCCCTAACATCGCCGCCACCTGCCTACATTTATTAACCCCTAATCTGCAGCCCCCAATGTTGCCGCCACTATACTAAATGTATTAACCCCTAAACCTAAGTCTAACCCTAACACCCCCTAATTTAAATATAATTAAAATGAATCTAACTAAAATTTCCTATCATTAACTAAATAATTCCTAATTAAAACTAAATACTTACCTATAAAATAAACCCTAAGCTAGCTACTATATAAATAATAGTTAAATTGTAACTAGCTTAGGGTTTATTTTTATTTTACAGGCAGGTTTGTATTTATTTTAACTAGGTAGAATAGTTATTAAATAGTTATTAACTATTTAATAACTACCTAGCTAAAATAAATACAAAAGTAAATGTAAAATAAAACCTAACCTAAGTTACAATAACACCTAACACTACACTATAATTAAATAAATTAACTAAATTAACAACAATTAAATAAATTAAATTAAATTAGCTAAAGTACAAAAAACCCCCACTAAATTACAGAAAATAATTAACAAAATACAAGATATTTAAACTAATTACACCTAATCTAATAACCCTAATAAAATAAAAAATGCCCTCCCAAAATAAAAAAAAACCCTAGCCTAAACTAAACTATCAATAGCCCTTACCTAAACTAAACTATCAAAAGCCCTTAAAATGGTAATTTGCGGGGCATTGCCCCAAAGTACTCAGCTTTTTTACCTGTAAAAATAAATACAAACAACCCCCCCAACAGTAAAACCCACCACCCACACAACCAACCCCCCAAATAAAATACTATCTAAAAAAAAACCTAAGATCCCCATTGCCCTGAAAAGGGCATTTGGATGGGCATTGCCCTTAAAAGGGCAGTTAGCTCTTTTTTGGCCCAAACCCTAATCTAAAAAATAATACCCACCCAATACAACCTTCAAAAAACCTAACACTAACCCCCTGAAAATCGACTGTTCTGAAGACCGGACATCCATCCTCAAGGAATCGGCAGAAGTCTTCATCCAACTGGGCCAAACTCCTCAATGAAGCTGTGATAAGTCTTCATCCAAGCCGGGGCGAAGAGGTCCTCCAGACGGGCAGAAGTCTTCATCCAGATGGCATCTTCTATCTTCATCCATCTGACGCGGAGCGGGTCCATCTTCAAGACATCCGACGCGGAGCATACTCTTCAAACAAAGTCATCTTACTACTGAATGACGGTTCCTTTAAGTGACGTCATCCAAGATGGCGTCCCTTAGATTCCGATTGGCTGATAGAATTCTATCAGCCAATCGGAATTAAGGTAGAAAAAATCCTATTTGCTGATGCCAATTCCGATTGGCTGATAGACTTCTATCAGTCAATTGGAATCTAAGGGATGCCATCTTGGATGACGTCACTTAAAGGAACCGTCATTCAGTAAGAAGACTTTGTTTGAAGACGATGTTCCGCGTCGGATGTCTTGAAGATGGAGCCGCTCCGCGTCGGATGGATGAAGATAGAAGATGCCGTCTGGATGAAGACTTCTGCCCGTCTGGAGGACCACTTCGCCCGGCTTGGATGAAGACTTCTCCTGGCTTCTTTGAGGACTTCGGCCCGATTGGATGAAGACTTCTGCCGCTTCCTTGAGGATGGATGTCCGGTCTTCAGAACAGTCAATCTTCAGGGGGCTAGTGTTAGGTTTTTTTAAGGGTGTATTGGGTGGGTTTTATTTTTTAGATTAGGGTTTGGGCCGCAAAAGAGATAACTACCCTTTTAAGGGTAATGCCCCTCCAAATGCCCTTTTCAGGGCAATGGGGAGCTTAGGTTTTTTTAGATAGTATTTTATTTGGGGGGTTGGTTGTGTGGGTGGTAGGTTTTACTGTTGGGGGGGTTGTTTATATTTTCTTTTACAGGTAAAAGAGCTGATTACGATCATCTGGGGTTGTCATGTTCCTTGTTCAGAGGAGAATTGCCTGGTTTTTCTGAGCTGGACTGACCTTACTTGGCGGGATCAGACTGATATACTTCAGGAAAGTTTTCTTCTGTGAAAAGCACACTGGTCTAAAAGAGGCTGCCTCCGGGTGATAAATCGCCATAGAACAAGCCACTGAGCTGTTGTTCGTTCCTGGTAGAGCGCTTCTCTCTTTGTATGCAAATTATTATAACCCTGGGGAAGTCTCCCTATGGGTGATGGGGGAAACCAGACGTGGACTCCTTGCCCAGTGTGCTTAGAGGAATGTGGCTGCACCTAACTGACGAGGCCCATAGGAGGCCGAAACGATCGTCTGGGGTTGTCATGTTCCTTGTTCAGAGGAGAATTGCCTGGTATTTCGGGGCTGGACTGACCTTACTTGGCGGGATCAGACTGATATACTTCAGGAAAGTTTTCTTCTGTGAAAAGCACACTGGTCTAAAAGAGGCTGCCTCCGGGTGGTAAATCGCCATAGAACAAGCCACTGAGCTGTTGTTCATTCCTGGTAGAGTGCTTCTCTCTTTGTATGCAAATTATTATAACCCTGGGAAAGTCTCCCTATGGGTGATGGGGGAAACCAGACGTGGACTCCTTGCCCAGTGTGCTTAGAGGAATGTGGCTGCACCTCACTGACGAGGCCCATAGGAGGCCGAAATGATAGTCTGGGGTTGTCATGTTCCTTGTTCAGAGGAGAATTGCCTGGTATTTCGGGGCTGGACTGACCTTACTTGGCGTGATCAGACTGATATACTTCAGGAAAGTTTTCTTCTGTGAAAAGCACACTGGTCTAAAAGAGGCTGCCTCCGGGTGGTAAATAGCCATAGAACAAGCCACTGAGCTGTTGTTCGTTCCTGGTAGAGCGCTTCTCTCTTTGTATGCAAATTATTATAACCCTGGGGAAGTCTCCCTATGGGTGATGGGGGAAACCAGACGTGGACTCCTTGCCCAGTGTGCTTATAGGAATGTGGCTGCACCTCACTGACGAGGCCCATAGGAGGCCGAAACGATCGTCTGGGGTTGTCATGTTCCTTGTTCAGAGGAGAATTGCCTGGTATTTCGGGGCTGGACTGACCTTACTTGGTGGGATCAGACTGATATACTTCAGGTAAGTTTTCTTCTGTGAAAAGCACACTGGTCTAAAAGAGGCTGCCTCCGGGTGGTAAATCGCCATAGAGCAAGCCACTGAGCTGTTGTTCGTTCCTGGTAGAGCGCTTCTCTCTTTGTATGCAAATTATTATAACCCTGGGGAAGTCTCCCTATGGGTGATGGGGGAAACTAGACGTGGACTCCTTGCCCAGTGTGCTTAGAGGAATGTGGCTGCACCTCACTGACGAGGCCCATAGGAGGCCGAAACGATCGTCTGGGGTTGTCATGTTCCTTGTTCAGAGGAGAATTGCCTGGTATTTCGGGGCTGGACTGACCTTACTTGGCGGGATCAGACTGATATACTTCAGGAAAGTTTTCTTCTGTGAAAAGCACACTGGTCTAAAAGAGGCTGCCTCCGGGTGGTAAATCGCCATAGAACAAGCCACTGAGCTGTTGTTCGTTCCTGGTAGAGCGCTTCTCTCTTTGTATGCAAATTATTATAATCCTGGGGAAGTCTCCCTATGGTTGATGGGGGAAACCAGACGTGGACTCCTTGCCCAGTGTGCTTTAGAGGAATGTGGCTGCACCTCACTGACGAGGCCCATAGGAGGCCGAAACGATCGTCTGGGGTTGTCATGTTCCTTGTTCAGAGGAGAATTGCCTGGTATTTCGGGGCTGGACTGACCTTACTTGGCGGGATCAGACTGATATACTTCAGGAAAGTTTTCTTCTGTGAAAAGCACACTGGTCTAAAAGAGGCTGCCTCCGGGTGGTAAATCGCCATAGAACAAGCCACTGAGCTGTTGTTCGTTCCTGGTAGAGCGCTTCTCTCTTTGTATGCAAATTATTATAACCCTGGGGAAGTCTCCCTATGGGTGATGGGGGAAACCAGACGTGGACTCCTTGCCCAGTGTGCTTAGAGGAATGTGGCTGCACCTCACTGACGAGGCCCATAGGAGGCCGAAACGATCGTCTGGGGTTGTCATGTTCCTTGTTCAGAGGAGAATTGCCTGGTATTTCGGGGCTGGACTGACCTTACTTGGCGGGATCAGACTGATATACTTCAGGAAAGTTTTCTTCTGTGAAAAGCACACTGGTCTAAAAGAGGCTGCCTCCGGGTGGTAAATCGCCATAGAACAAGCCACTGAGCTGTTGTTCGTTCCTGGTAGAGCGCTTCTCTCTTTGTATGCAAATTATTATAACCCTGGGGAAGTCTCCCTATGGGTGATGGGGGAAACCAGACATGGACTCCTTGCCCAGTGTGCTTATAGGAATATGGCTGCACCTCACTGACGAGGCCCATAGGAGGCTGAAACGATCGTCTGGGGTTGTCATGTTCCTTGTTCAGAGGAGAATTGCCTGGTATTTCGGGGCTGGACTGACCTTACTTGGCGTGATCAGACTGATATTCTTCAGGAAAGTTTTCTTCTGTGAAAAGCACACTGGTCTAAAAGAGGCTGCCTCCGGGTGGTAAATCGCCATAGAACAAGCCACTGAGCTGTTGTTCGTTCCTGGTAGAGCGCTTCTCTCTTTGTATGCAAATTATTATAACCCTGGGGAAGTCTCCCTATGGGTGATGGGGGAAACCAGACGTGGACTCCTTGCCCAGTGTGCTTAGAGGAATGTGGCTGCACCTCACTGACGAGGCCCATAGGAGGCCGAAACGATCGACTGGGGTTGTCATGTTCCTTGTTCAGAGGAGAATTGCCTGGTATTTCGGGGCTGGACTGACCTTACTTGGCAGGATCAGACTGATATACTTCAGGAAAGTTTTCTTCTGTGAAAAGCACACTGGTCTAAAAGAAGCTGCCTCCGGGTGGTAAATCGCCATAGAACAAGCCACTGAGCTGTTGTTCGTTCCTGGTAGAGCGCTTCTCTCTTTGTATGCAAACTAAAAGAGCTGATTACTTTGGGGCAATGCCCCGTAAAAGGCCATATTAAGGGCTATTGATAGTTTAGTTTAGGCTAGGGATTTTTTTATTTTGGGGGGCTTTTTTTATTTTGATAGGGCTATTAGATTAGGTGTAATTAATTTAAATATCTTGTAATTTGTTTATTATTTTCTGTAATTTAGTGTTTTTTTTGTTCTTTAGCTAATTTAGTTTATTTAATTTTTTTTTTTTTTTTTGAGTTTTAAATAATCTTTATTAAGGAAAAATAAACTGCGATACAGAGTGTCATACCATAAAGTGATAATAGAAAAAATGTACAATTAGTTGCAGGTAGTACAATAGCTAACAGGCGGTTATGCCACAAACGTGACCAAGTGATGGATGGTATGCATTCAGTCTGGATAGGTATTCCCATCATACCTTTGATACTTATAAACAACAAAAATAAAAGGAAAGATATATCAACATAAATGAAACAAACGGGTTAAAATAAATTATCTAACAACCTATCAACCATTCCAGCTATTGCATAGGGTCAAGTAATAGAGGGGAAGAGTGTCAGGGTAGTGGGGGGGGGGGGAACGTCCACCTGGGCTATAGGGAGCTGTAAATTTCGGTCTATTTATCCAAAGTAACTAGTGTGTGGAAGAGAGAGTCCCAGTAAAACTGGATATTATGAAAAACTGATAGGGAGTTGTTTTTATAATATGAGTATTTCTCAATTTCAAGGAGTTCAGATGTGTTGTGTAGCCACTCCTGCACAGTTGGCACCTTTGAAGATTTCCACTTACGAGCGATAAGCAGCCTGGCACTGTTTAGGCAATATTGGAGGAGCTTCCATCTAAATTTACACCCCTTATCTGGTTTATAACTAAATAAAGCTGTGAGAGGGGATAGGTAGAATTGGTCACCTAGAATGAGTTTCAAGTGTTCTGTTATGTCATTCCAGAAAGGGAGCAACTTAGGGCAATGCCACCATATATGGGCCATTGTGCCGGGGGACCCACAACCCCTCCAACAAGTCGCGTTAATATTCGGGTAGATTCGTTTGAGCCTATCTGGGGTGAGGTACCAACGGTACAGGATTTTGTGGTTCATTTCTAAAATCCTGGGGGAGGATGAGGATTTGGAGGATTGATAAAATATATTTTCCCATTGTTCATTAGAGACAGGGAGGCCAAGGTCCTCCTGCCAGAGGGTAACATAGGATGTGGGGGGCAAATTAAGGGTAGAATCCAATAACTTTTTAGTAATCGATAGGGCCCCCCTGGGTACTATCCCCTCATGACAAAATCTCTCGAAACGGGAGAGTTCTCTCAGGAGGTCCCTCTTGTGGGGTGAGGAGCTCAACAAATGAGACAGCTGCGCATGCTTTAACCAGTGAGAGAAAACCCCCCCTTTAGTGTCTTTTAATTGGGATCTGTGTTTCAGTGTTCCCTTGTCAGTCAGGCATGTGAATGGGATTGTCTGGTCAATATCTATTTGGCCCGCTTCCATGGGTAATATCCCCCCACTGAGCTCCGCATTTATTGGTACAGGGGTCAATGGTGAGACATAAGTAGATATTCCCTTATTTTAAGTCCTAATTGAGTCCCATGTCCGAAAGATATGTGAGTATGTCAGTGATGTCCTGGCAATTGTGGGTCTGCAGTTGTGTTTGACCCAACAGAGCGGACCAATAGAAACAGTGTCTAGTAAGTGTGAGTCGATAGAGGCCCAGGTCTTTGCAGAGGAGCGGTCATACCACTCCCACATCCTCTGTAAGACAATTGCTTTGTAATATTGGGAAATAAAAGGGACCCCCATGCCCCCTTCTCCCACAGGCTTAAATAGGACTCTTTTGCTGATGCGGGGCTTAATGCTCCCCCAAATAAAAGTGTTTATTGTTGATTGCAGTTGAGTTAGGTATGATTCAGGTAGATGTATTGGGGCTGCTTGGAGGACATATAAGATCTGGGGAAGGGTGGTCATCTTGACCGATTGGATCCTACCCCACCAGGATATTGGTTTGTTTTGCCATGTGTCAAAGTCTTTCCTAATCTTCTTTAGGAGAGGTAGATAGTTATGTTTGAATATTTTATCTACAGATGGAGTTAGGTAGATCCCTAGATATTTAATTTTGTCATGTAGGAGTCTATATTGGCAAAGGGTCCGAAAGGTCTCGAATTCTCCTCTTCGCATATTGAGATTAAGGATTTCCGATTTCTGGGTGTTGATTAAAAAGTTTGAGTGCTTGCCAAAAGCCTCAAACTCCTCAAGTAAATGGGGCAGGGATTCAGCTGGCTGGGTGAGTAGGGTGAGGACATCGTCCGCGTAGAGAGTGAGTTTATAAGTATTGGTGCCTAATTGTATACCTGTTATTTTAGGGTTGTTCCTAATATGGGACGCTAAAACTTCTATAGAGATGGCAAATAGGAGAGGAGACAGGGGACACCCCTGTCTCGTACCATTTTGTATATTAAAGCAATCTGATAACGTTCCGTTCACTCTAACCTTAGCCGAGGGGAGAGTATATAAGCTAAGGATTCTTTGGATCATGACAGGGCCGAAGCCAAAGCCCACAAGACTATGCTTCAGAAAATTCCAATCCAGCCGGTCGAACGCTTTTTCAGCATCTGTGGAGATTAAAATAGAGGGGACATCCGACCGGCTGGACTGTTCAATTAGCTGCAAAACTCTGATGGTATTGTCTCGGGCCTCTCTTTTTGGTATAAAACCTGACTGGTCAGCATGGATAATTTGTGTGAGTATTTGATTAATTCTAGTGGCTTGAACCTTGGTGTAGATTTTCAGGTCAGAATTCAGTAAGGATATTGGCCTGTAGTTACTAACTGCTGTAGGGTCTTTACCGGGCTTGGGTATCACAGAGATATGAGCCTCTAAGAAACTCTTGGACCAATGATTACCTTCATCGATAGATTGGTATAGGGAAGTCAGGTGAGGGGTTAGTAGATTACTGAATTGCTTATAATATATATTGGAAAAGCCATCTGGGCCTGGGCTTTTGTGTGACGGCAAGGATTTTATAGCTACTAAAACCTCCTGGGGTGAAATGGGATTATCTAGAGTCTCGGCTATTTCTTTGGGGATATTTGGGAGTTTAGCAGCCGCGATATATTGTTCGGTTGCTAAAGGGGTATTCGCTAATTGTGGAGGGGGAAGGTTGTAGAGATTACTGTAATACTTCTGAAAGTTCTCAGCGATCGACATGCTGCTTACCGCCTGGTTCCCTGACTCATCCAGTATTTTATAAATGTACGAATTAAGTTTACGTTCCCTGAGGGTTTTAGCAAGTGAGGGGCGTATTTTATTTGATCTGGCTAAGTGTAGTTTCTTAAGAAAGAGAGCTCTAGTCTGAGCTTCTGCATAGAGCAACTGATTCAGTTCATTTCTGCGCTGTCTAAGTTGTGTGGAAAGAGATGCATTCCAGGGGGTTACCTGGTGCTGCCTCTCCAATGTGCATATAGCCTGTAGAATATTATCACGGCTAGTTCTATACTGTTTTCTGTGTCTGGCCTTATGCTTGATAAATTCGCCTCTGAGCACGGTTTTATGAGCTTCCCAAAGGGTGTGAGGGGAAATTTCGTCTGTTTTGTTAAGTCTGAAGTACTCTTCTAAACTTTCCACTAGCTGCTTAGCTATGTCGTCATTTTTAAGTAGGGACTCGTCGAGTCTCCAGACAAAAGGAGATAGAGGGGTCTCTGTCCATTGTAAATTTAAAGACACCATGGCGTGGTCTGACCAGGAAGTAGGTGTTATGTCAGCATCTCTTACCACATCATATAGAAGCTGGTCAGAGAAAATATAATCGATGCGGGAGTATGTTCTGTGGGGGTTTGAGAAAAAGGTATATGTGTGTTGGGAAGGATGTTTCGTTCTCCATACGTCTACTAGTGTTAATTGTTGGAGAATAGATATTGTATCTGATAGCGTCTTGGGGGGAGCACAGCTGCGACCTGATGAGCAGTCGAGTGTTGGGTCAAGAGCTAGGTTGAAATCCCCGGCTAGAATTAAGGGCCCTATCTGATTAGATAATATAATTCGCTTAATGTTGCGGAAAAATTTAGTTTGCTTGGAGTTGGGGGCGTATACATTAGTCAGAGTGAGTGGACGATTTTGAAGAAGGCCTGTGACTATGATCCATCTACCCCCTGGGTCAGCCTCTACTTTCCTGACCTGGAACTGAGTGTTTCTGTGGAAGAGAATCCCCACCCTCCCAATCTTTTTTGTGTTGTGAGCAAAGTAACCCGATGGGTAGTCCCCACTTGAGAAAGTAGGAGGGGACTCTTTGGGGAAGTGGGTCTCCTGTACAAATACTATATCCGCTTTTACTTTCTTGAACCAGGCTAAGGCGACTGATCGCTTAGTGGGCGAGTTTAGCCCCTTAGCATTTTGTGTGACTATATTAATTGTTTGACAAGCCATGTATGTAAGGTTTTGAGTTTAGGGATAGCCAATAAGGGGTTAAAAAGCTTACCTGATGGGCAGGAATCTCAGCGCATTTGTAAGCCCAGGAGGACCAAGGTAAAAGGGGAAGGGGAGGGGTATGCAATAACTCACTTGTTTCAAAGACAGTGCTGGAATGGTAAAAAAAACAAATTAGTAACATATCTTTACATACATCACAAACATTGAGGCATAGCCTCTCAAGCAAGGTAAATTTCAAATAATGTATAATAAACATAATGAAAGTCTCCTAATGAGACTCCTATTAAGAGGGAAAAGTGACTGCTACAACTTTTGGTAGCAGGTCGGCTAATTGATACAAATAAACATTAGGAAAAACAACAATATAACGTTGGGACTTCATAACTAAACCACTATGAACTAAAGTATAGCAGGAAGTCTCAAGTGTCCTATGGCAACTGGGTTTAACTTGAAAATAAACATTCTTGGGGAAAGATGGTCCTAAGACTGGTATCATTGCAAAGTGAGTCTACATCTTAACTAATTCCCTCGCTACAACTGTGCTTTACTATATGTAATGAGGGTCTATCAACGTTCTACTGGGTAGACTCCAAAGAGTCCAGACAACAAGCCTAACTAGGCAAATTCTCAGGTGATCTTGTTCTTAACAGGAGGCTGGTTGTCAGCAAGTTTACTCCGTTTGTGACGGGTCACTCTATTCCATTCCGGGCGTTGAGGTCTCTGCTCCAGAAGTTCCGGAGCAGAGTCTTGGGTGGTGGATATTCCTGGGGGTTTAATCCCCAATTGGGAACAGAAAGACTCTAGATCCTCTTGTGATCTGTAAGTTATAGTGTTATTGTCTCTCATGACTTTCAAACAGAAGGGGAACCCCCAGCGGTAGGGGATCTTCATCTCCCTCAAGTGTGTTGTCAGAGGTTTTGGCTCCCGTCTCTTAGTTAAAGTCATTTGGCTTAGGTCAGCATAAAACTGAAGTGGGTGGCCCTCAAAAGATATAGGGGCTTGCTTCCTGACTGCAGCCAGAATGTTCTCTTTTTCTTTGAAACAGGTAAATCTGAGGATGACATCCCATGGGGGAGCGTTGTCTTTGGGTACAGGCCTGAGGGCTCAATGAAATCTGTCTAGTTGGAATTCAGTAGGGTTCACCTGTTGGTCGTCAGTCCCCATTAAATCGTTGAACAACTTCTGAGGATAGGGTAACAATTCAGCAGACTTAATAGCTTCTGGAATGCCTCTGATCCGAATATTTTGGCGTCTGCCCCTGTTATCCAGGTCTTCAACCTGATCTTGTAGCTGTCGTATAAGGGCAGAGTTTTGAGAGGTGTGGCGTATCTGCTGGTCCAGAATTCTATCAGTCTGTTCTATATCTTCCTCCAAATGCATGATCCTGTTACCAATCTCATTTATTTCTTTCTTAACCTCTTAAGAGACTCGACTTAATCATGCAACTCACTTGGGCAATAAAGTTAGTGAAATCTTCCTTTGATGGGAGAGCCATTATGTCTGCTTTCGTTAATGTGGTGTCATCCCCGTGATGAACCTCCACTAAAGGTTGTGTAATGGCTGTCTCCTGTGGTTTAGGGGGTGAATTCGGTGAAGGGATCTCCATGTTTTTATAAAAGGAGTGAACTTTTGAAGGTGCAGGAGTTAGTCCCTTGCTGGATTTCTCAGATCTGGGGCCTTTTTTTGAAGCCATGTAAAAGCAAAATGCAGGGAGATTGCAGGCACCCCGTTAACCCAGTATGATGTTATTATACAAGCAGTAGGGATTTCAACAACACATATAGGCAAGGTGTTTATGCTCTGGCCCGCATGTATATATTGAGCTGAAAGTGCGGCAGTTTATAAGATTTCCATGCCTTCCTCAATGGCGATATTGCGTGTGCCACCTAGCATGTGGGACCAGGGTACAGCCTATTAGTTCAAACTTGTTATGCTGTGTAATACTGGAGCGGAGAGCAAAAAAGTTGCCGTGCTAGGTGCATTGATGCGTAGATCATTTAGAGACCGAGTCATTCATAGGTTCAAGGGGTCTGGCTCCAATATCTCCCTTATGTGTATGCTGATTACTATGATTGGGGAGTAGCTGGTGTGGGTTATGTGGTGGGGGTTTGTGCCATATCCCCATGAGGTTTCTCACCAAATTAGGCATCTGCGGTGCTTTCCCAAGCTGTCTACCGGATCCGGTCTCATGCGATATCTCTGCTCGGTGCTGTGCTGCAGACTCAGCCGGGGTCCCCGCTCACTAGCATTGAGGATGTTAGCTGCGAGAGTGAATAAAAAGGAGTAATGTAGCGTTAGGCCACGTGGTCCGCCTCACAGCTTTGTGGGTATTACGGTCCACCTGTCCTTTTTAGCTGCTTCAACGAGTATGAGGGTGTACAGCGGGTGTTCAGCTATAAAAGGCAGTCATTTTCAGAGCTTAAAAGTCGTTTTCCTGCTCGTTCTGTAAAAGTTTGGCCGACCTCACACCGGAGCTCTAGAGACCAGCAGCCATCTTGGTGCAGGCTAGCTCCGCCCTCCTATTTCATTGTTTTTAATTTAGTTTATTTAATTGTAGGGTTTGGTTAGGTGTAATTGTAACTTAGGTTAGGTTTTATTTTACAGGTACTTTTGTATTTATTTTAGCTAGGTAGTTATTAAATAGTTAATAACTATTTAATAACTATTCTACCTAGTTAAAATAAATACAAACTTGTAAAATAAAAATAAGCCCTAAGCTATATACAATGTAACTATTAGTTATATTGTAGCTAGCTTAGGTTTTTTTTTATAGGTAAGTATTTACTGTAGTTTTAAATAGGAATTACTTAGGTAATAATATTAGATTTATTGTAATTATATTTAAGTTAGGGGGTGTTAGGGTTAGACTTAGGTTTAGGTGTTAATACATTTAGTATAGTGGCGGCGATGTTGGGGGCGGCAGATTAGGGGTTAATAAATGTAGGTAGGTGGCGGCGATGTTAGGGATGCCAGATTAGGGGTTAATAATATTTAACTAGTGTTTGCGAGGCAGGGGTGTGGCGGTTTAGGGGTTAATATGTTTATTATAGTTGCGGCGATGTCCGGAGCGGCAGATTAGGGGTTAAAATTTTTATTATAGTGTTTGCGATGCGGGAGGGCTCTCGGTTTAGGGGTTAATAGGTAGTTTATGGGTGTTAGTGTACTTTTAAGCACTTTAGTTATGAGTTTTATGCTACGGAGTTGTACCATAAAACTCTAAACTAATGACTTTTAAATGCGTTAGGACTCTTGACGGGGTAGGGTGTACCGCTCACTTTTTGGCCTCCCAGGACAGACTCGTAATATCAGCGCTATGGAAGTCCCATAGAAAAAAGACTTTACGAACTTTATGTAAGTCATTTTGCAGTAAGGCCAAAGAAGTGTGTGGTGCCCCTAAACCTGCAAGACTCGTAATAGCAGCGGTAGGGAAAAAGCAGCGTTAGGACCTGTTAACGCTGCATTTTCAGCCTAACGCACAACTCGTAATCTAGCTGATTGTCTTTTAACATGCTGCTTTCCACATCTGGTGCATAGCTAGTCTGATACAGGCTGTGAATTTGCTGTTTGTGTGATAAAATTGTTTCCTTTCATTTTGTTTTCATAATAAGGATTCACTTTGGTTTTCCCCACTGTAACTACCATTACTGGTGTTGCTGCTGTACTGTGGCAGAGTGTGCGCACTTGTTCCTCTGCTGCCTCTCAACTTTGACAAATTTCGACTGCCTTTTCTAGTGTTAAATCTTTCTCTCTGAGCAAGCGTTCTTTAACCCTTATATTTCTGCAGCCCAGGACTAACTGGTCTCTGATTAATGAGTTACACATTGCTCCATAATTACATGATCTACTCTTCAGATTTAAGTCAGTTACATACTCTTCAATAGTCTCTGTTTCATTCTGCATTCTACATCTGAAAAGATACCTTTCATAGGTTTCATTGCGTCTAGGTACACAGTACTGTTCAAATTTGTCTAGAACAACCTGATAAACATCCCTTTCTTCATCTGTAAATGTGAAGGTGTTGTATACATCTATTGCTTAAACCTCTGCCATGCATCTTCCATATTACCAGTCATTTTCAATTCTGGTGGAGGATTTAACTTTTCCATCTTAATGTTACTGACTTTATTTTGTTCTGAATTATGCATTATTAATATAAAAGCCTGTAGTGCTGTTGGAATCACAGTCCATTGTACAAGTGATGATGCACTTACTCAGTTCATGAGAAGAAGCTGTAGTCACTCTGCCAGAGCCTTTAATTTGCTGCAAAGATTTCTTATGGATTCCTCAGAGTAGACATGTGCATGGCGAAAAAAATCAGTTTGGTTCGGATTGATTTGGATTTTTTCGAATTTCGGTTCGGAGCGATTCGAATTCGGAAAAATTTGAATAAATTCAGTTCGGATTTGTTTCGGATTCATTCGGATTCGAATAAATTCGGTTCGGATTTGTTTCGGTATCATTCGGATTCGAATAAATTCGGTTCGGATTTGTTTCGGTATCATTCGGATTCGAGTAAATTCGTCTGGATTCGGTTCGATTCGGTTTAGTTCGGTTTGGAAATTCAGAATTTCGGTAAGTGTTAGGTGGGATTAGACTAGTATCATGTACTGTACATTAGGTGTAACCCCATAGCAGAGTGATATAACCTAATATACTGTACAATACTAGTGTAATCCATGGCCATCAAAACTACCGAATAAATCCGAATAAATCCAAATAAATCCGAAGTAATTCGGATTTATTCAGTAGATTCGGCACTATTTTAATTCGGAGATTCGTATCGAACCGAATCTCCGAACTAAAATAGTGCCGAATCTACTGAATAATTCGGATTTATTCAGTAGATTCGGCACTATTTTAATTCGGAGATTCGGTTCGATACGAATCTCCGAATTTGCCGAATTTTCCGAATTTCCGAATCGAACCGAACCGAATCGCACATGTCTACCTCAGAGTCCTTGCTTGTCAGTTCAGGTGTTAGCAGGGAAGTCCTTATTCTGACACCATGTTTTATCTTAGTTTATATAAGGAGATCAAACACAGGTCTTCATAACTGTAAATGTTATTCAGCATGCTACACACACACAATGCAAGAGGCACTTCCTGACTCTACCTTTGTGCACATAACAACTGATAATCTCAGTATCACACAACTTCTATTATCAATTTTTGTTCATTATCTTGGTATCTTTTGTTGAAAAGCAGAGACATATGCTTATGAGCCGGTCCATTTCTGGAGCACTATATGGCAGCAGTTTCAGTGATACAAAACAGCTAAAAATTACTTTAGGTTCTCGTGGCTAAATCTACCCTTTAGACTTTGAGGCCCATTTATCAAGCTCTGTATGGAGCTAGTGGGCCCGTGTTTCTGGTGAATCTTCAGACTAAAGATCGCTGCTCCATAACCCTGTCCACATGCTCTGAGCAGGCGGACAGGAATCGCCACAATTCAACACGATTGAGTACGATCGGGTTGATTGACACCTACCTGCTGGCGGCTGATTGGCCGTGAGTCTGCAGGGGGCAGCGCTGCACCAGCAGCTCTTGTTAGCTGCCGGTGCAATTCTGAATACAGAGAGCGTATTGCTCTCCGCATTCAGCGAGGTCTTGCGGACCTTATCCGCACTGTCGGATCAGGTCCACAAGACCTTTGATACACAGGCCTCTTTATGTAGACATTTACGTAAAAAAAAAATATGTTTCCATAACCTTGTGTTCCAATAAATCACAGGCTTAATGTCTCATCATTATCACATAAGAAGAACATTCTTGGGTAATGGAACTTAGTGTAAAAATAAAAATAAATAAATGAATAAATAAACTGAATGATTGCTCAGTGAATCTGTATATAATACATAAATATAAGTGAATAAAATGCATGTTTATATATTTCATTACATAATAAAAAAATACATTTGATTATACAGTATAAAAGTTACATGAAAATTCTGACTGGATTTCTATCCCATAATTCCCTCACAGGTGAGAGGAATATAAAGAGGTGACTGCTTAAGAAATGTTGGAGGTAAAACAGCACTGCTATTGGAGGATAGTCCATGATTAGGTATCTACTGTAAATGGAGAATTTTGAAGAAGCTGGAGGGAAGCGGTAAGTAAATAATTAAAGCACTAAGCATTAAAGAACTAAAGCACTAAAAAAAGTAGAATTGAATTAATTGACAAATACACAATACAAATACAATACAATAGCACTTACTTTGAAATTGAAATGAGCAGTAGAATATTTTCTGGAAAATTTGAAAGTTTATACAAATTTTTCCCTCCCCCTGTATCATGTGACAGCCATCAGCCAATCACATAATGTAAATATGTATATACTGTGCACGTTTGCACATGCACAAAAGGAGCTGGTACCTCATTTACCATACATATAAAAAGAATGTGCACGTTTTTATAATTAATGTATATTGGAATGTTTTTTTTTTTCAATTGCATGCTTTGGCATCTATTTATCAACCTGTCAACTTACTTGCATTCACCAGCACCAATACGCTCGCCTAAAATAGCCAAACTGAATGCGTTCTCCAAAGTTACCCAAAAAGCACCAAGTACGTGGCGATGAGCAGCGTATTGTTGTTAACTAACAGTCATCGATCTCGCTGCTTTTCAGCTTTTTCACAGCTTTATTGGTACCCTGTCACCAAACACACACACTATACTAAACTGTTTAACCCCTATTCTGCCACTCCAGGAGCCCACCACAACTGTAATAAATGTATTAACCCCTAAACAGCCGCTCACGGACCCCTCCGCAACTAAATAAGTGTTTAACCCCTAAACCGCCGCTCCCGGAGCCCACCGCTACCTACATTATACTTATTAACCCCTAATCTGCCCCCTACACTGCTGCCACCTACATTATACTTATTAACCCCTAATCTGCCCCCCCCCCTACACCGCCGCGACCTGCATTATATGTATTAACCCTAATCTGCCCCCCCTACACCGCAGTCACCTACATTATACTCATTAACCCCTAATCTGTCCCCCCTACATTGCCGCCACCTGCATTATACGTATTAACCCCTAATCTGCCCCCCCTATACCGCAGTCATCTACATTATACTCATTAACCCCTAATCTGCCCCCCCTACATTGCCGCCACCTACATTATACTTAATAACCCCTAATCTGCTCCCCCCACATCGCCGCCACCTACCTACATTTATTAACCCCTAATCTGCTGCCCCCAATGTCGCCGCAACTATATTACCTAACCTAAGTTACAATAACACCTAACACTACACTATAATTAAATAAATTAACTAATTTAAATACAATTAAATAAAATTAAATAAAATTATCTAAAGTACAAACCCCCCCCACCTAAATTACAGAAAATAAAAAACTAATTACAAGATTTTTAAACTAATTACACCTAATCTAATCCCCCTAACAAAATAAAAAAGCCCCCCCAAAATAAAAAAGCCCTACCCTACACTAAATTACAAATAGCCCTTAAAAGGGCCTTTTGAGGGGCATTGCCCCAAAGTAATCAGCTCTTCTACCTGTAAAAAAAAATTACAAATCCCCCCAACATTAAAACCCACCACCCACACAACCAACCCTACTCTAAAACCCACCCAATACCCCCTTAAAAAAACCTAACACTAACCCCTTGAAGATCACCTTACCAGGAGAAGTGTTCACCCAACCGGGCCGAAGTCCTCAACGAAGCCGGCAGAAGTGGTCCTCCAGACAGGCAGAAGTGGTCCTCAAGACAGCATCTTCTATCTTTATCCGGCGTGGAGCGGCTCCATCTTCTAGACATCCGACATGGAGCATCCTCTTCATCCGACGTCTTCTTGAACAATGATGGTTCCTTTAAGTGACGTCATCCAAGATGGCGTCCCTTCAATTCCAATTGGCTGATAGAATTCTATTAGCCAATCGGAATTAAGGTGGGAAAAATCCTTTTGGCTGATGCAATCAGCCAATAGGATTGAGATTGCATTCTATTGGCTGTTCCAATCAGTCAATAGAATGCAAGCTCAATCCTGTTGGCTGATTGGATCAGCCAATAGGATTGAACTTCAATCCTATTGGCTGATTGCATCAGCCAATATTATTTTTCCTACCTTAATTCCGATTGGCTGATAGAATTCTATCAGCCAATCGGAATTGAAGGGACGCCATCTTGGATGATGTCACTTAAAGGAACCATCATTGTTCATGAAGATGTCGGATGAAGAGGATGCTCCGCGTCGGATGTCTAGAAGATGGAGCCGCTCTGCACCAGATGGATGAAGATAGAAGATGCCGTCTGGATGAAGACTTCTGCCCGTCTGGAGGACCACTTCTGCCCGTCTGGAGGACCACTTCTGCTGGCTTCATTGAGGACTTCAGCCCGGTTGGGTGAAGACTTCTCCTGGTAAGGTGATCTTCAAGGGTTTAGTGTTAGGCTTTTTTAAGGGGGTATTGGGTGGGTTTTAGAGTAGGGTTGGTTGTGTGGGTGGGGGGTTTTAATGTTAGGGGTGATTTGTACTTTTTTTTTACAGGTAAAAGAGCTGATTACTTTGGGGCAATGCCCAGCAAAAGGACCTTTTAAGGGCTATTTGTAATTTAGTGTAGGGTAGGGCTTTTTTTATTTGGGGCGGGCTTTTTTATTTTGTTAGGGGGATTAGATTAGGTGTAATTAGTTTAAAAATCTTGTAATTTGTTTATTTTCTGTAATTTAGTGTTTGTTTTTTTTTGTTCTTTAGATAATTTTATTTAATTGTATTTAATTTAGGGAATTAATTTAATTATAGTGTAGTGTTAGGTGTAATTGTAACTTAGGTTAGGTTTTATTTTACAGGTACATTTGTATTTATTTTAACTAGGTAGTTATTAAATAGTTAATAACTATTTAGTAACTATTGTACCTAGTTAAAATAAATACAAACTTGCCTGTAAAATAAAAATAAAACCTAAGATAGATACAATGTAACTATTAGTTATATTGTAGCTATCTTAAGGTTTATTTTATAGGTACGTATTTAGTTTTAAATAGGAATAATTTAGTTAATGATAGGAATATTTATTTAGATTTATTTAAATTATATTTAAGTTAGGGGGTGTTAGGGATAGGGTTAGACTTAGGTTTAGGGGTTAATAAATTTAATATAGTGGTGGCGACATTGGGGGCGGCAGATTAGGGGTTAATAAATATAGGTAGGTTGCGGCGATGTAGGGGGGGCAGATTAGGGGTTAAATAAGTATAATGTAGGTGGCGGCAGTGTAGGGGGGGCAGATTAGGGGTTAATAAGTATAATGTAGGTGGCGGCGATGTAGGGGGGGCAAATTAGGGGTTAATTAGTATAATGTAGGTGGCGGCGGTGTGGGGGGGGGCAGATTAGGGGTTAATAAGTATAATGTAGGTGGCGGCGATGTAGGGGGGGGCAGATTAGGGGTGCTTAGACTCGGGTACTTGTTAGGGTGTTAGGTGTAAACGTTTCCATAGGAATCAATGGGATATCGGGCAGCAGCGAACATAAGCTTTCACTGCTTTCAGACTTCCATTGATTCCAATGGCATCCGCCAGCGGTTTGAAAACCAGGTACGCTGGGCCGGAATAGTGGCGAGCGTACCTAGTAGATATTTGTTAACTAGCAAAAGTAGTCAGATAGTGCCGAATTTGCATTCGGAACATCTGTAATGACGGAAGCATCGATCTGTGTCCTGCAGATCGTATGTTACATCACAAAATTCTTCTTTTGCCGGTCTGTAGGGTTTGATAACTAAGGGGAATCAGGCTCACCACAAATACACTGCGGAATTCCAGAGTATTTGCGGTTGACGGCTTGATAAGTAGATGCCTTTATTTGAATCATGAAACTTTAACTTTAGTGGCCTTTTCAAATAAATATATATTTTTTTCAATCTAGCAAACTGTATACCCTTGTTTATTCAGAAAGATAATGCAGATGTATAAAGTTTTCTCTTGAGGTCCTTAAAAACCTTTTTTTGGTATTAATATTTGTAAGTGGTTATAAAAAGTATACATACAGTGACCCTGAAAATACCTCTCCCTAAAAATACTTATTTGGCATGAAAAGGGTAGCATGTTGGATCTTGAAAGTGCAGCATTTTTAATTTTTTTTAAATTTTTAATGTGTATTTTTCTGTGAAAAATGTAAACAAATGGTGTGTATATTTAAAATGAAATTAACACAACAGTATCATTTCAAAACATCATGCTAATGTTTACTGACTAATAGGTACTTCCTACATATTTTATTAGTTGATTCAAACATTGTATCTGATAATGCTCTTTGGCTTATTGGTACACATGTTAATTTGACCTATCAGTCATTGAAAATTTGTTGAAAGTACCTTTCCTTAACCTCTTTGTGCCAGTGTTCTGTCAATTTTTTTCTACCCTGTTGGAATTTGCTACCCTTCAGTATGCATGCGCACACTGATGTCACTGCATTCCACATATGTTGTAAATAATGTGTGAAATGCAGTGATGTTTATGTGCTCAGGCGCACCGACAGGGTAGCAAATTCCGATGGCTAGTAGCAAGTATCGACGCTTTGTCTGAGCATTCAGTTATCTTCACAATTAAAGGTGATTGTTAAATTCATTTACTTGTAAGTTAATGAATTTAGGAGTCACCTTTAATTGTGATTATATATGGACCTGCAAATTACTATTGGACAAACTGTTTTCTTAAGTTTATGTACATATCGAGGGTGCGCGTGGTGTGCTTGTGCAGACAAAAAAAATATGCAAACTGAATGACAGATTTGTTGCTTAGGAAAGCAAGAAGAAGAACAAAATAATATATGGTTTATTGTGAGATTGCAAAAAAATATCCAATAAAGACAAGGGGATAAATTTATTATTGGCCGAATTGGGCCAATTCACCCTGTTTCTATAGACCGCTGCTCCTTAAATTATACGCCACCTCTGAGGCAGCATACAGCAATCCGTGCGATCCTATGCGATCGGGCTGATTGACACCCCTGCTAGTGGTTTTGACAACTCCTTCTACCAACAGGTTAGAGGCACTGCAAGAGGGGACAAATTTGCCCCCTCTTATGCATGCCTCTGCCTGGGGTTCTGGGAGATTCAATATGTTTTGGATGGTGTTCTTCTGGAACTGCAGCACCCCTCACAGTGGCTTCTCTACATTGATGATGTGCTGCTGCTCTGGGAGGGCACCAAAGAAGGTCTAATACAATTTGCACAGGGTCTAAATAATCAGCATTTCAATCTGAAATTCACAATGTGTGCAGATAAGTTCTCAGTACAATTATTAGATCTAGCTCTAAAGAACATAGGATGTTGCAAACAAAAATCTATAGGAAACCCACTGCAACAAATAGTTTCCTGAGAGGCACAGAAATCCATCAACCTAAAGCATTACTAAGGGTATTCCTGCCTCCCAGTTCTTTAGAGTCAGTAGGAATGGCACGGATTATGTGGATTTCTTGACAAAATCTCGAGACTTTACTAAATGGTTTATAGAGAATGTTGATATTCAAATAAAATCATAAGAAATTCCTCACAAATGCAACTAGTATATAATTCCACTAATACTAAGGTCAACAAAAATGGAAAATCAACTATTGCATTACACAATTTACTGAAGGCTGGTATGATTTACAAGCAATATTGAAAAAACATTGGTCACTGTTATTAACTGAATTAAGTGCAGTATTAAGTAGTTACCCACAAATGACAGCTAGACGGGCCCCAAATCTTGGGGCTAGTCTAGAACATAGTTTCTTTGAGAGCCCTACTCCCCCTCTCAATTGGTTACAAAAGACCAAGGGGCCAATTTATCAATGTCTGGTGGACATGATGCGCCAGAACTGCTTGTGCAATGCTGCCCCCTGCAGATTCGTGGCAAATCGCCCGCTAGCAGGGGGTGTCAATCAATCCGATCGTAGACAAACGGACCGATTGATGTGCGCAGCCTCAGAGGCAGTAGACGAGTAAAGGAGCAGCGGTCTGAAGACCGCTGCTCCTTAACTCCTGTTTCTGGCGAGCCTGAAGGCTCATGTGGAAACAGGGGTATTTGGCCCAATTCAGGCCATGATAAATTGGCCCCCAAGTATAAAACTGTAAGTTACCCTTGCAAAGTTTGTAAAGCTTATAGCCATATAGAGATGGATAAATATTTATTCTCAAAATCTGGAGAGTAATTTACCTAGTGTGTTATAGCTGTTCTTTATTCAATGAAGTAAAAACAACATGTGTGCTACTTGACCACACTTTAGAGCATCTATGTGACATTGAAAGGGAAACATTTAAGTATAGCACAACACTTTAAATTACATCATAATTTATTATTTTAATAGAAGAACTAACAATCTTGAGAAGTTGTGGTTAAGAATTCATGCATGATTCATTTTCAAATGTTTTTCCTCCTATTCTGTTTTGAAGTTGCCTCCGAGAATCTTGATTTTGAGGTTTTGATAAAGTGGTCAGGTTAGGTGAACTAGTGACCAACTCGTAACTTGTCCAAGAAATTATATGTATGTAAATCTCCTGTTGCTGTGGAATTTCACTACTCTGTAAAATTTTCTTTTTATTCAATAATAAAAACGTTTAAAAAAAAAAAAAAAAAAAAAAAGGACTAGTGACCAACAGGGGTACAGTATTTTGTTTCACAGTGATTTTTGATTGAGTGTCTGTGTAAGTTCATCCGAAGGTGCAGTTTTAAATATATATATATACATACACAAACATATACCCATATAAACATACATAGGCACACACTCACATACATATAGAAACGCACACATACACCACATACATACACATAAACACATACATACACACACTCATAAACACATACATACATATACATACTCATAAATACATATATATATACAGTTATACATACATATTCACACACTCTCATAAATACATACACAAACACTCTTACATACACACACAAATACATACACACATAAACACATACAGGGAGTGCAGAATTATTAGGCAAATGAGTATTTTGACCACATCATCCTCTTTATGCATGTTGTCTTACTCCAAGCTGTATAGGCTCGAAAGCCTACTACCAATTAAGCATATTAGGTGAGGTGCATATCTGTAATGAGAAGGGGTGTGGTCTAATGACATCAACACCCTATATCAGGTGTGCATAATTATTAGGCAACTTCCTTTCCTTTGGCAAAATGGGTCAAAAGAAGGACTTGACAGGCTCAGAAAAGTCAAAAATAGTGAGATATCTTGCAGAGGGATGCAGCACTCTTAAAATTGCAAAGCTTCTGAAGCGTGATCATTGAACAATCAAGCGTTTCATTCAAAATAGTCAACAGGGTCGCAAGAAGCGTGTGGAAAAACCAAGGCGCAAAATAACTGCCCATGAACTGAGAAAAGTCAAGCCTGCAGCTGCCAAGATGCCACTTGCCACCAGTTTGGCCATATTTCAGAGCTGCAACATCACTGGAGTGCCCAAAAGCACAAGGTGTGCAATACTCAGAGACATGGCCAAGGTAAGAAAGGCTGAAAGACGACCACCACTGAACAAGACACACAAGCTGAAACGTCAAGACTGGGCCAAGAAATATCTCAAGACTGATATTTCTAAGGTTTTATGGACTGATGAAATGAGAGTGAGTCTTGATGGGCCAGATGGATGGGCCCGTGGCTGGATTGGTAAAGGGCAGAGAGCTCCAGTCCGACTCAGACGCCAGCAAGGTGGAGGTGGAGTACTGGTTTGGGCTGGTATCATCAAAGATGAGCTTGTGGGGCCTTTTCGGGTTGAGGATGGAGTCAAGCTCAACTCCCAGTCCTACTGCCAGTTTCTGGAAGACACCTTCTTCAAGCAGTGGTACAGGAAGAAGTCTGCATCCTTCAAGAAAAACATGATTTTCATGCAGGACAATGCTCCATCACACGCGTCCAAGTACTCCACAGCGTGGCTGGCAAGAAAGAGTATAAAAGAAGAAAATCTAATGACATGGCCTCCTTGTTCACCTGATCTGAACCCCATTGAGAACCTGTGGTCCATCATGAAATGTGAGATTTACAAGGAGGGAAAACAGTACACCTCTCTGAACAGTGTCTGGGAGGCTGTGGTTGCTGCTGCACGCAATGTTGATGGTGAACAGATCAAAACACTGACAGAATCCATGGATGGCAGGCTTTTGAGTGTCCTTGCAAAGAAAGGTGGCTATATTGGTCACTGATTTGTTTTTGTTTTGTTTTTGAATGTCAGAAATGTATATTTGTGAATGTTGAGATGTTATATTGGTTTCACTGGTAAAAATAAATAATTGAAATGGGTATATATTTGTTTTTTGTTAAGTTGCCTAATAATTATGCACAGTAATAGTCACCTGCACACACAGATATCCCCCTAAAATAGCTATAACTAAAAACAAACTAAAAACTACTTCCAAAACTATTCAGCTTTGATATTAATGAGTTTTTTGGGTTCATTGAGAACATGGTTGTTGTTCAATAATAAAATTAATCCTCAAAAATATAACTTGCCTAATAATTCTGCACTCCCTGTACATACCCACTCATGCATACATACATACATACACACAATACACACTCAAACATACATACATACTCATACACACACTCTTTCATACACATACAGTTTTATGCAAAAGTTTACTTTGCTGTGCTGTGCATGAAGCAAGAGTTTGAGTGTGCGTGTGTAGGTATAAGCGTGTGTATATATGTACTGTACATATATACACACTCTTATACATACACACGCACACTCAAACTCTTGCTTCATGCACAGCACAGCAAAGTAATTATATGCATAGTTCACAAACTCACACTTATTTTCTCACTCTCACACTTTTCACACTCACGCATAAACACGCACTCACACTCTCTTACACACACCATTCTTAATAAGTGCGAGATTACAAGTTGAGCGGCAAAAATGTTCACTAGAGAAAACACCACTAGTGAAATGCTTTTTGCGCTTCTCGGGATCCGCTCATATTACAAGTTGAAAAAAATATGTTTTTTCGCTAGCGATAGCCCGAGAAGCGCAAACATCGCTAGCGGAGTTTTTATATAGGGGTACCCTTGCTTTCCTATTGGCTGAATTCATTCTTCAAATTCAAATCAGCCAATAGGATGAAATGAAAAAGTTTTCTTCCAATTGGCAGATTTGAATTTGAAGATTCAAATCAGCCAATAGAAATGCAACGGTACCCCTATATAAAAGGGGTATCTTGCATTCAATCTTCAGTGTGCGACTGGAGACTGCATGAAGAGTACCTCCGTGTCGATGATCTGAAGAGGAGGAACAACGTCGCCACCACGATCACCGCTGACCTCGCTGCCGATACTGGGATGAAGATAGAAGATGGACCGCAGATTGAAGAAGATAAAGATGGAGCACCATCGTTATGAAGATGGAGCGCCGCCCATCATCATTGGTGAGTACCAATTTTGGGGTTAGACTAAAAATATTTTTTACTTTTTGGGGGTGTTTTTTTTTAAGATTAGGGATTTTTTTTTTATTTGGGCAGAAAAAAAAACAAATGCCCTTTTCAGGGCAATGGGTAATTTTAGTTTTCTTTTTTTGTTATGATTTTTTAATTTTTTGGGGTGGGAGGTTGTAATGTTAGGGCTTAATTTATTTTTTTATGCAAAAGAGCTATTGTAATACCCTACAAAAGGCACTTTTAAGGGCTAGTGGTAGTTTATTTATAGAATAGGGTTTTTTATTTTGTGTTTTTTTGGGGGGCAGTAGAATACAAATATTTTTTTATTTTTTTTTGGTCATTTAATTTGTTACTTTTTGTAAGGGTAGGTTTTTTTTTGTAATGTAGATTTTTTATTTTTGATAATGTACATTTTTTTTTAAGTATTCTTAGTTTTTGTTTAGGGTAAGCTTAGTTTTTAATTTAATTTTACAGGTAAGTATTTATTTATTTTAAGGTAGTTAGTATAGTTTTTTTATATCATTTTTATTTTATTGGAAGAAAAAGCTGATACATAGCAAAAACATTACAATCTCAAAGCATCAATTACATTATGGTAGTCCTTCTATCATAACAATGAGTTTGATATACAATACATTATTAGAAGGAAATGTCCACAACTTAGTCCATCTTGATGCCTGAAAATATTCATTCAGCATTATAGTAGTTGTATTATACTATGTATTAAAATAGTTTGGGAGAGGTGCCAACAGAGGTAAAGTAAATCTTACACTTTTACAACAAAATAAAACGTTGAACAAAAATAAAAATAGACATCTCCAATAAATTATTCAGTATTTCATTGAGTTTTAAATTTATATCCTAGTATTAAATAAGAACTAAGCCAATATTGGATGGACAGAAGAGCATAAGGCAGGGGGGAAGGGTGGTCGTACATCTTCGTCACTTTATGGGCGAGATTACATATGCGGTGCAGGCTTCAGCGTAACTGCTGAAACTCGCATCGCCTGTAATTTCACCTTGCACATCGGGCAATCCAATAAACCCTGCCAGCAGTTCATAAAGTGCCGTAAGTCGGATAAATTAGCGATGTCCAGAAAGGTGCGTAAATAAACATTTCCTGGAGTCGCCAGTGGTTTGTGGTACTTTAGAAACTGCCGGCGCCTATGGAAAAAAAAAAAAGATAAATCTCCCGTAAAAGTCTAACCTGCCTCCCAAAAATAAACCTGACACGTAAAAACCCCTATATCCGCAATCCCCCCACATCGCAACTAATAATAAAATATTTAACCCCTAAACCGACAACACCCCACAACGCAATATTCCTAATTAAACTATTAACCCCTAATCTGACATTCACCCACAATCCAAACTACCTAATAAATGTATTAACCCCTAAACCACCAAACCCCCACATTGCAAAGTACCTAATTAACTTATTAACCCCATAAACCGCTAAACCCCCACATCGCAAAGTAACTAATTAACTTATTAACCCCTAAACCGCCAAATCCCCCATCACAATAAACCTATAACTCCTAAACCACTAACCCCCACAACACAAATAGCTCATTTAATTAGTAAGCCCCCTAACCTAACACCCCCTAAATTAACCCCAAATTACATAAAATACTAAATAACAATTACAATAAAAAAATCCTAACAGTACTTTAAAAAAAACTAAGATTAAATTAATCTAAAATTACAAAAAATAAAAAAAAGTCTAACATTACAGAAAATAATAAAATAAATTATCAAAAATAAAAAAAGAATCCTAATCTCTATGAAAATAAAAAGCCCCCCCAAAGTAAAAACACCCCCTTATCTAATAATAAGTTACCAATAGCCCTGTAAGTTACTGTAATAGACAGTTTTTTATTTCCCCATAATTTTAATGAATTTTGGTTTAACCTTGAAAGTAGCTTTACCAATGCAGCAACCAGAAATCTATCTCCTACTGATGAGTTCCAAAAAGAACTAAACAGGCTGTCTAGTGAGTGATTTCTGGATTGCTGCAATAATCCTGTTAAAAGGATCGCTGTGTAAAAATAGTATTTGAAGAAAAAAAACTGAGAATTTGCATATCTAATTTGCATATCTTACCCAGAATTCTCTTGTGCATTGGTAACATTGTATGTGGAGTATTTCAGGGAAAATGCAAGCGGGGAATCTTGCCTAGATGTGCTAATTTCCTATGCAAATATATATATATATATATATATATATATATATATATATATATATATATATATATATATATATATATATATAATGTATACAGATTAATGGAAAGCTATATATTTTTTTATACAGAGATTGCCCTTTTTAATTATTTTTTTGGTGTACTTGTGTACTTGCATAGTTTCAATATGAGAAACCATTCTTCTTTTGCCCTGAAAAATCCTGTTTTTCTTTTGGTATCTTCACCAATTTTTTTTTTATTCTTGTTACATTTTTGTTCAAAATTTACAGAAGGACAGGGCAGAGAATGTTGACTTTTGTTCTTTGAAATTAATAAATTATTAAGTTCAGCACTCGTTTTATTTTCTTTAGTGTGCAGAGTTTATTCTTGTTGTTTAAAGTTCTATCATAAACTTTTAATGTATCATATGCAATATGATACTTACACATAATACCAAAGAGTGGAGGACATTTGAAGAATGCAAAATATACACACATTTAATTATACCCCTTTATTGGGGCCTGAGAAAAGTTGACCTTGGGCAAAATTAAATTAATGCTATTTAGCTTGTAAGAAACTATTGCCATTTAGGGTAATTATTTTATTACTGCTGAAGAAATGTAATTTGTTATTTAATGGTTAATCAATACTAATATCTGTAAACAGAATAATTAAATACACAGTACATATGTGAAGGGAGACATTTCCCATGGCACATTACATAAACGTATTGAGAATAAATAGATCAGTGAGAACATATTGACTTTTTTGCTGTATGATACCAAAACATGCTTTTTAAAGACATTTCAAAAGTAAGGTAGAATATATTTTCTCTACATAATAAGTGCAATATGAAATACAACAACATTTCTTTTAAGTTCAATTAAAACTTCATAAAAGGTCTTCAACATATTCTAAAGATTGCTAAAATAATGGTAATGTATGATGTGTAACTGGTAAAGTATAGATGACTTACATTTTAGGGCTTTAAGGATCACGTTGATGTATATAAACATCTAGAGCAGTGGTTTCAAAGTACCAGCCCCGGGGCCATATTCGGCCCTCAAGATAGTTTAAGCTGGCCCTTCCTTCTTTATTAGGTCAATTATTTAATTGGCCCCATCATTTTTTCTAAGAGGTGTAACAAGTTGAAACTAAATATAAAGACAGACACGCATTGTCCACTGTAGACTTCCATTATGCACTGCTTGGATAAATGTCACTTTTTATTCAGTTCCAGAATGATCTCTTCACTTGGCACTCACTATATAAATATACACTTTGTATGTCTAGCTCTTACCATGCACTTCATGGGTAAATGTCACTTCCAGTTTCTAGTATATCCTGTTCCAGAGCACTCACTCTGTTCAAGTGGCCCCCATGGGAGAAGAACACTTGACCAGTGGCTGCTGGATACAATGAGCTTGTTACCCCTATATAGAGAGTCTAATGATTTTTACTCTTCTAAGTCCACTGATCTTTAGAAGATACAGACTGGGTCATAGACTGGTTTATAGTACATGTACAGCGAACCAAAAATCTCTATGTCATATTGTGTATCTTTACCATAGCCAACCTGAACCAGTAAGAGAGGCTATAATATAACATTACATTATTGTTGAAAAATAAACTTTGGTCTTTGACATGGAAACTACCCCAGCCCTTAAAGGGTTAAACTGAGGTTACCTATTTTAACACGGAACAACATTTCTTGCCATGGAACAGCACTGCATAAAAGAAATATGCACATTACATAAAATTATTTAGAAATCAAAATTTTAGGAGACAGGGCTCATACCTCTATACAGCTGTACAAAAGATGATGGGCAGCAATATATTGCACGCATTTATCATGCCACTCTGCCACCCTAGTCAAAGAGTGAGAATTGCCTGTTTAGAGTTGACGCATTAGGTTAATAATTTGATAATTGAAAAGTACATTTTTTTCTATGTGAAGAACAAAGGATTGTAAAATATGCATAACGTGTATCAGGGTTTTAGACCTATCGCTATTAGTTCTAAATTGCAAACCCTGATGTGCGTTACACATATTTTACATTCCTATGTTCTTTACATAGAAAATAATATACTTTTTATTATTAAATATATGCAATATACAACACACAAATCAAGCTATCGATACCGACCAAATTGTATGTATATATCCAAAGTGAAAAGAGTCATTAATGAAAACAATCTTACAAATACAAAAAAGTTCAGAAGGTGTTCCTGAAAAGGAAATGAAGAAAACACATCATAGCATAATACTGTGTGAATCTGCACCACCCAAATGGAAGGCAGAGCCAGAATACTCACATAAATTAGAGCTTCAACAGCTCAAGATATTTAGCCCTATTGTGCAGACCCAAGGCAAACTGGATACAGAGGTTTGCAAATGATTATAGCAAATGTACAATTTATTCTAAGCACTATTATGCACTATGAATTCCAGTAGGTAGCCATCTTATGGCATCCACCACACCAACATCCTTCCATAAGACTTCCAGAGACCAGTGGTAGTACTATGATGCCTGTCTATAACTACGCGGCCTTTGAAAACCATTTCAAAGTTCTTGCACTTATGTCACTTCCAGAGGCAATTTAGAATTTGGTAGTGGGTGATTCAAAAGATGATCGGATTTAACACTGTGAGTTTGCAAGTCTACCACTTTGTGGCTGGGCTGTTGTTGTTCCTAGATGCTTAAACTTCACATTATTAACACATAAATTTGATTGAGTAGATCTAAATAAGAACAACAACTATAAAAAAGAAGGACTTTCACTGAAATTGAACAGATTTAATGTTTAGAATTTTCACTGAAGGGCTTAATTTAGTGTCTAAAAAAGTTAATTTAATTTAATAAAGAGGACTTGGTACTTACTCTTGTGCTAATCTGTCATTAATGGTTCTAGGGCTGGAGAAAAGGACAGGTTAGATAATAGCAAAGTAAATAGAATGTTAGACAATTATGTCAGGCATGATGGAGATAGTAGTTTAACACTGTGATCTTGTGGATGAGGAGTCAAATAGATGTTCAGTACAATTACAAAACAATTTACAAAAACCATATGTAAAGGATCCACTTGTAACAAAACCTACACATGCAGCCAACCGCAACATTTTCCAATTCAATTTCAGTATCATTCAATATTCAATGCTTTCCACAAAAAGCAAAATATAGTGAAGCATAGTTCTATGTAACAACCCTGTTGATGACTTCCAACCAGGTGTGTACTCAAAGTCTTCAGAGATTAAGAATACTATGTTATGTATGCAGTGCCTGCTAAGTTGCCAGGCCACAGGTCTCCAAGTTTAACTCCCAGGACATATTCCTCAAAGTGAAACACAAGGCTGATATAGGGAAGCCCAATTTACATAACTAAGGATCAGATAAATTCAAGCCAAATATAGACTCACATTTCCCAGAGCTTTAAAGGGACAGTCAACATTGGAATTTTTGTTGTTTTAAAAGATAAATAATCCCTTAATTACCCATTCCTTAGTTTTGCATAACCAACACAGTTATAATAATACACATTTTACCTCTGTAATTACCTTGTATCTAAGCCTCTGCAGACCGCTCCTTATTTCAGGTCTTTTGACAGACTTGCATTTTAGCCAATCACTGCTCACTCTTCGGTAAATTCACTTGCATGAGCTCAATGTTGTCTGAAACACATGAACTAATGATCTCTAGTGGTGTAAAACTGTCAAATGCAGAGGCGGCCTTCAAGGTCTAAGAAATTAGCATATGAACCTCCTAGGTTTAGCTTTCAACTAAGAATAGAGGATAAAAGTAAATTGGAAAGTTGTTTAAAATTACATGCCCTATTTGAATCATGAGAGTTTTTTATTATGGAGAGTATGAAGTGGACCACACAGTCTAGCTAGTTGACGGTAGATGTGACTGCAATCTACTCGTCAATCAAGCATGATTTGGGACTTGCACTCAAATATTTTTTGTGTCATCATTCAGACTTTACCATTAATTTTCAGAAATATGTTCTTAAAGTGGCATCCTTTAGCTTAAACAAAAAAATTTTTATTTTGAAGACCATATATATCTGCAGACATGTGGGACAGCGATGGGGCAAAATTTGCCCCATCCTACGCCAATTTATTTATGGGCTGGTGGGAGCTGTCCCACATTTTTGCAGATTGTGATCCATACAGGCACTATATTTCAGTTTATAAAATATATATAGACGACCTGTTGTTTATATGGTGAGGCAGTCAGGAACAGGCTTGTCTTTTTGTTGATTGGTTAAACAGTAATAACCTGAGTTTCAAGTTTACTTTTGAGTATGACAAGGTATCCATCAACTTCTTAGATCTAATATAAACCGGCCTACATAATGGTAATATTAGGTTGGAGGTCTAGAGGAAGCTGATTGCGGGTAACACGTTGTTAAGGGCTAATAGTTGCCACCCAAGGCACGTGCCACATGCTGTGGCCAAAGGCCAATTCACCCGCATAAAAAGAAATTGATGGAAAATTACCAGTTTAAGACAGAAGCTCAGAACTTGAGTAAGCGTTTAAACAAGGTTACATCAGATAAGTCATATCAAGAGCTAAAAAACAGGTGGCCAGTATAGATAGACATCAGCTGTTACAGGACAAAGAGACTTCAGAGAGATGTAGATTTGAAGGAGTAACTTTTGTTATGAATTATAGCTCTTAGTATGACCAAATTTGCAAGATTGTCTAAAAGCATTTTGGCATTCTTGCAGATGATGACCTTCTAGTATCTACAGTTGATTATGGCATCAGATGTGCCTATAGAAGAGCCAAAACTATAGCAAACTTTGTATAACCTTCACAGCTTCCTAAAAAAAAAGAGTGAGTCCTCTTGGTTACAATATAGAGGTATGTATAAATGTGGTCGCTCTCGCTGTTAACCCTGTGAACATACCAGATAGCTTTAAATCTTCATTTACAGGGGAAGAGTTTCCCATTAAGAACTGTTTGAATTGCACTAGTAAATATGTGGTATATTTGATTACTTACACGGAATTTGCCCTTCAATATGTGGGTCTTACAACATGGGATGTTAATTCCTGTATAAGAGAGCACCTTTCAACAATTAATGTAGGTAAGGCAAAGACTCCACTAGTGCAACATTTCGTGCAGGTACATCAAAAAAACAGTGATAGCTTGGCATGGTGTGCTGTTGAGCACATATCTCCTGAACTCGGAGTATGATTTTATTAATTTCAGGCAGTGACTTCTCCTGCCTCTCACATTCAGGTCCACGCCCGCATATATATATATATATATATATATATATATATATATATATATATATATATATATATATATATTCTGAGCTGTCTCACATCATTTTGAAGGGAGCTTTATGTTACGTATTTATCACCCTTTATTCATTTTTATGCCGTTCTATTTACTTATTAGTATACCTCTCACTTATATAATATTGATTTGTTTTGACCCTAATTGATTAATTTCCCTGTATAATATATGTGTGTGTTTATATATATATATATATATATATATATATATATATATATATATATATATACATATATACATATATTTAACAGTTTGAAATATTAATTGTACTTCTTTTTGTACCATCATATTAATTTTATTCTCTTTAAAGGGACATAATACTCATATGCTAAATCACTTGAAACTGATGCCGTATAACTGTAAAAAGCCGACAGGAAAATATCACCTGAGCATCTCTATGTAAAAAAAAAAGATATTTTACCTCACAACATCCTCAGCTCAGCAGAGTAAGTTCTGTGTAAAAAGTTATACTGCCCAGCTGCAGGTAAAAAAAAAGCAAAAACGAAGAAATGAACAGCAGCCAAACAGCATCAACAGTGCTGAGGTCACATGAACTCTTTTAATGTGAGCTCATGAGATTTGACTTAACGCTCATGAGATTTCATACTAAACTTAATAGGGAAATAAGATGAGTGTTCACTAAGCTCATTCCCTTAGCTGTCCCGGGACAGACATACTGATTTGCTGCTTAGAAGTCCTTTACAATGGGATGTGGCTACTGTGGAACTTTTGAGGTAAAATATCTTTCTTTTTTACATAGAGATGTTCAAGTGATATTTTCTAGTTTTTTACAGCTATGCTGCATCACTTTTAAGTGTTTCAACATTTGGGTATCATGGCCCTTTAAGTGTTCTACTATGAGGCAATTATTGTGCTGCAAATATAATGATACACATTTGTATTATTTTTTCATAATTATGGGAGTGTTGTTATTTTGATTTTAGCCAATCAAATGGCACTATTATCATTTAAATAGGTACTGTGTGCCAAAAATCAGGCTATGATTACGGCTTCCACCGAAACACGTCAGCCGGTCTGACACACAGCACCCCGTTGCTGCTCCATGCTAGCTGTTGCAAATCTTTTCGCTTTTCAGATTTGAAATAAAGTTTAATTTATTTTTGGAAGACACCTGTTGAACCTTTGTTTATCCTCCCTGTGACACTATATATAACAGAGAAGTTGATCACCATCTTTTAAAAACAAACAAAACAAAAACAAAGATTTAATGAATTTAAACAGAAAATCACCATTAACGAGATATGAAACCCAACAAATTTCTTTTGTGATTCTAACTTACCTCTGCAGCAGGTTCATTATCCGCATATAGATACTCATTATCACTATGCAACACAGTGTGATAGTCATCATAAATAAACACAACAGTGTTCTCACTATCATTTTATATATACTCAGCATCATTATAAAAAAGCAGTGTCCTTACCTGTGCACTACAATACATAATGCTGATTGGAATAAATATACAGCACAACATCAGCATATCTATGATGTTTGAGTTTGAAGGCAGAATTTGGGAGAATGTTTACTACCTCACCAACACAAAAAAATTCAAAGTACTTATTAACCAATGAGCAGTAACAGTAAGTAACTATCAGCGAATAAGCAGTAATTAGAAGTGTCTGTCAGCCAATGGGCATTGGTAGAAGGTACAGGACTAATACTGCTGTATTAATTTCAATTAATATTCTAAAAACTTTTCACATTTTTTTCCATGCTTATTTATTTATTTACTTCCATATGTATAGCAGAATAATTTTGAGTACAGTTCTTTTGCTGCAAAAATTAATCTTTAATATTCAGCAAACATTCAACATTCATTTAAAATACAGGAATGCAACCAACATTTGTTATTCTTAAAGTGATTGTAAAGTTAAAGGAATTAGTGCCCAGTATCTAAAAATAATCTTAAAAACAGGGGCACTTTAAGTCATTAAATTTTACAAAGAAGCTTGTTTTTAAAAAATACTTATCATTGCGTTATGGTAAACATACCACCATTCCTCCACCCGCATCTGGAGCCAGGACGGATCGGTGATACCTGGATGGTGAAGACAAGGTAGGAAGATCTTCAGGGGATTAGTGTTAGGTTTATTTAAGGGGGTTTGGGTTAGATTAGGGGTATGTGGGTGGTGGGTTGTAATGTTGGGGGGGGGGTATTGTATGTTTTTTTTTACAGGCAAAAGAGCTGAAATTCTTGGGGCATGCCCCGCAAAGGGCCCTGTTCAGGGCTGGTAAGGTAAAAGAGCTTGTAATTTTTGTATTTTAGAATAGGGTAGGGAATTTTTTATTTTGGGGGTCTTTGTTATTTTATTTGGCGGGCTTAGAGTAGGTGTAATTAGTTTAAAATTGTTGTAATATTTTGCTTATGTTTGTAAATATTTTTTTATTTTCTGTAACTTAGTTCTTTTTTATTTTTTGTACTTTAGATAGTTTATTTAATTGTATTTATTTGTAGCAATTGTGTTTAATTAATTTATTGATAGTGTAGTGTTAGGTTAATTGTAGGTAATTGTAGGTAGTTTATTTAATTATTTTATTGATAGGGTAGTGTTAGGTTTAATTATATCTTAGGTTAGGATTTATTTTACAGGTAAATTTGTAATTATTTTAACTAGGTAACTATTAAATAGTTCTTAACTATTTAATAGCTATTGTACCTGGTTAAAATAAATACAAAGTTACCTGTAAAATAAATATTAATCCTAAAATAGCTATAATATAAATGTAATTTATATTGTAGCTATATTCGGATTTATTTTACAGGTAAGTATTTAGCTTTAAATAGGAATCATTTATTTAATAAGAGTTAATTTATTTGGTTAGATAAAAATTATATTTAACTTAGGGGGGTGTTAGTGTTAGGGTTAGACTTAGCTTTAGGGGTTAATACATTTATTAGAATAGCGGTGAGCTCCGCTCGGCAGATTAGGGGTTAATAAGTGTAGGTAGGTGTCGGCGACGTTGTGGGGGGCAGATTAGGGGTTAATAAATATAACATAGGGGTCGGCGATGTTAGGGCAGCAGATTAGGGGTACATAGGGATAACGTAGGTGGCGGCGGTTTACGGAGCGGCAGATTAGGGGTTAAAAGTGTAATGCAGGGGTCAGCGATAGCGGGGACGGCAGATTAGGGGTTAATAAGTGTAAGGTTAGGGGTGTTTAGACTCGGGGTACATGTTAGAGTGTTAGGTGCAGACGTAGGAAGTGTTTCCCCATAGGAAACAATGGGGCTGCGTTAGGAGCTGAACGCTGCTTTTTTGCAGGTGTTAGGTTTTTTTTCAGCTCAAACAGCCCCATTGTTTCCTATGGGAGAATCGTGCACGAGCGCGTTTTTGAGGCCGGCCGCGTCCGTAAGCAACTCTGGTATCGAGAGTTGCATTTGCGCTAAATATGCTCTACGCTCCTTTTTTGGAGCCTAACGCAGCATTTGTTTGAACTCTCGATAGCAGAGTTAAATTTATGGTGCGGCCAGAAAAAAATCCGCGGAGCGTTAACAGCCCTTTTACCGCCAAACTCCAAATCTAGCCGTTATTGTGCAGATTTTGTATTGTTAATAAAATGCACAAAACAGACTCATATTTTTTTACTTCAATTCAAACACTTGAGGACAGAAAGGGTCAAAATGTATTTCAAAACATTGATGACTCAAAAAAGGGTGTTGATTTTTGTTTATTTTTTAAAATAAACAGTGTGTATTATACCTTAGCAAAAATACTAATAATAATTAAGAATATAAACTTTAGAGTGCTTGCAGTCATATATTATATTCCCATAAAGGCATCTAAAACATTTTAATCACCTTAGGATTAGATTTCCCTAACTTCCAAGATTGAATATAATTACATCTGGGAGCACATTAATATTTAATCCTGGATTTTATGTTTTGCCAAAGGGTGTTTTTAACCTTTATGTGCTCAAGTCTTCTTACTGCCTCCTTCTATTTTAGAAGTTGTCTAATTATAACTTATATTGCTAAAATGTAAATGTGTGCATTATTTTTATTGCATGCCTCCACCAGGAATAAAACGGAGAGCACTTAAGATCCAGGTACAGTATTAATTTTTTTCTTAATGTATCATGTGGGATCTGAGAATAGTTGAACCGAAGCACTTTGCAGGATGCAGATTTCCATTAACGCACACAGAGTTGCAATCGAACTTTTTACAGACTTTATGACTTTTACAATTATAAGGTTAACATTTTTTAGAATAAATGACTGCATTTGATAAACATGTTAATACTAAGTTATTCTATGTTATTTCTGGAAAAAATAAATATTATAGACTTAAAGATAATAATGTTAAATCATAAACCATTAATTTGTCATGATTATAATGTATTCTATTCACTATATAATTCTTGTTTAATAGAGTCACAAAATGTAACCTTTATAAATAGATGTATTTAGGTCTTTACAAATACATCAAAGTCATTTTAAAGTATAGTAAAACAGTATTATAAATCAGCAGCTAAGCACTAGATTGCAATAATACTGCATACAAAACATATGTTTTAAAACCACTTAAAAAAACTGTTTTGGCCCCATTTACATAACATTTTAATTGATGCAAAACTGAAATATACATGGATGCATTTAAACTTTAATTAGAAGCATTTTGTGCACTCTATGCCCATTAGCAAAAAAAACTTCTAGTGAAATGTACTACTGTTTAAGCAGCGTATGCACATATGCTACGTGTGACTAGAGAACATGCCTGCTCAGATTGCTGATAGTGGTGTGTATTGTATCAGTAAATACTTTGGGTCAGATTACGAGTGGAGCGAAAATTAACACTCCTGCTTGAGCGTTAATTGCGCTAGAAGTAAGATTTTAGCATTCGTCGGGTTGTGCTCGTATTATGAGTTGAAAGTAAAATGTTTCCGCGCTGTAACCCGATGAGCGCAAAAATCAGAAGTTTGAATATCACATGCTCGTTCACGTATTCTCCTATAGAAGTCAATGGAAAAAAAAAGTGGGGGAAAAAAATTAACACCCTAATCTCGCGCAAACACAGTCTCATTTTCTCTAACCCAACATGAAAATATGAATATTTCACATTCCAATGTTCTTCACAATATGTTCAATTTATTCATAAATTAATATTTCATTCTAAATATATCTGATGTTTTTTGGTATAATATATATCTATAACTATATATATATATATATATATATATATATATATGGGCAAAAAAAATCTTGCATTTTTTTTGGAAAAAAAACTGCGATTGCGATTTAATCGCGATTTTCTTATAAATGACTATAACACCTTAATTTTGCATTCTAAAGTTTATTTAACACTACAGAATCTTAATGTACATGTTTCTCAATGTCCAATACACTCTTGGAGCATAAAAATACAAACCACAAAATAGTAAATAGTAGCCACTAGCCAGTTATTAGGTCTTATGATACATAACATTGGGCTCCATGTACTAAGCTGTCTGCGAGCTCTTCGTCACTATTTTCGTCTAAATTTCTGCGTGCGGATCAATAACCGTATGTACTATCCCACGAGTTAAGCTATACAAAAATCTAGCATTAATCTGCATTGATTTAACTTAATCAAAATTGACGCACAAAAAAATTGATTGGACAAAATATCTTTACAAGATACATATTTGTATAAACCAACTCTAATGGATAATTACAATATGATCAACATTCAATTTAAATTATAGAAATTCGATAAATGTTTTACCTCTTAGGTCGCTATCACAATCATCTGTGATCCCGACGATTACTTCTGGGCCTAGACGCTGCACCTGTCTCTGCTCGTAATCATTAAGATCAGCGACATAAGCTGTTCCACCTCCGGTAGCACGAGTTGAATTTTTTTCTTTTGCCAATTTGGCTTTTGCAAATCGTTTGATGTCGTTGTACCTTTTTTTTATTTGGTCAACGTCCTTTTTCCCAGGTCCCTGAGCACTGACAGCATCACTTATCCGGGTCCATATACTTTTTTTACGGATACTAGACGTTTGCTTCGAACGACAACCAAATAAATAGTCATACGAGTCTAGCACCATATCGACAAGAACCAGGTTCTGCTGATGTGAGAAGTGGGGATTCTTCGATTTGGACTGTGAATCAGATCGAGAAGTAGCCATACTTAATTTATCGATAACAATAAAAGTCAGTAAAGCTTCAAGTTCTTGAAATATGCAGTCTGAAAAACTTTATTAAATAGAGTTTATATAGTGCTGCAATATGTTCCCGCGACAAAGCTGACGTTTCTGACACCTTGCAGTCACGTGGGACAAACATGACTGACAGGTTGTAAGCAATTAATAGTACATTCGCAAATAGCGAGGCGTCATATGTATGAATCATTCGCCAGTGCTCGATGCGGATTAGACGCGCCTTTTTTTTTAATAGTTTTTAGTACATATGGCGGGCGGGCAACATCTCGCTAGCTGCGAGTTAGAGCGAGTCGAGCAAACACGTTGTCGGCGAAAAAATTGATGCTTTAGTACATGGAGCTCATTGTCATGTTTTCTTGGACAGTCATTTTAACAGTGGAATACACACACACACATATATAATATACAATCACATACACAGTTGCACACAGATATATATATATATATATATATATATATATATATATATATATATATATAAATTAAAAAACATTGTAGATGCAGTTATGTTAACCCAGTAGCAGAGGGGACTGCAGTTTTAGCCTTTTTGGGAGCCGTGGGGTTAACTGCATCTGCTATGTATTTGAGCCGTTTCTCAGAGGAGCAGGAGATTGTGTGAGAGGTTCCATAATGTTTACATACCCTAAGTTTCAGACTACAGATCTCCCTAGGGGGAAATATAAGTATGCGGCTTTCTCTCCTGTTCATTCCTGCATGTGCTCTGCTTTTAGACTTCTAGATCGACTGCTTATGAGAACAGAAAGTGAAAGTAAAAACAGCCATTTTACAAATGTGTGCTAATGGCAACCACTAGATGGAGCTGGTTTGCAAGAAATCCCAAACAAATCAATATTACAGCCACTTCTGAGGATTTTTTTATTTAGCAAAAAATCGCAAACTCTTGTGGTTTTAAAATCGCGGTGATTAATCACGGTTTTAAATCGCACATGCGATTAATCGTGCAGCCCTAATATATATATATATATATATATATATATATATATATATACAAATGATTATATAAATATATAGATATTTACATACACACACACACATATATATATATATATATATATATATATATATATATACATATCTATTTGCGGTAATCATTCTAATGTAAATCACAATTGCGCTCATGCGATCATGTTTACTTTCAACTCGTAATACAAGCAGTAAGCCCGATGAGCGCAAACCCACGCAATAAACCCATTATCTCTCAGGGGCAAACATTTAAGCTTCACTCACAATCTAGCCCTTTAAGGGAAGGCCAGATACTTTGTTTTGTGATTCAGACATAACATACAATGTTAAAAAAAATATATATTTTCAATGTACTTCTGTTTTGCTTTGTTTCATTAGTATTCTTTGTTGAAGAGATACCTAGGTAGGTGACTGGAGCACTACATGGCAGGACATAGTGCTGACATCTAGTGCTCTTGCAAATGGATAACGCTCTTGCAAAATTGCTGCCAAATACTGTTCCAGAAACATTCATAGTCCTTAGCTTAGTTTCATGCTTTTCAACAAAAGATACCAAGAAAACAAGGAAACTTTGATAATAGAAGTAAATTCGAAAGTTGTTTTAAATTGCATTCTTTATCTGAATCATCAAAAGGGATTTCATGTCCATTTAATTTGTTTCATACAAGCCACTTTGAGAAGGTCTGATGTTTGAATGTTAGTAAATGAGACACCCACCGTATACAGTATTTTTACTAATGGAAGTAAATTGCAAACATGTTTCTATTTGCACCTATGTACATTTCAGTTTTGACCTTTCTATCTCTTTTAAGTCAAAGAGGCCTATTTATCATAGGTCTTGTGGACCTGATCCGACAGTGCGGATCAGGTCCGCAAGACCTCGTTGAATGGGGAGAGCAATACGCTCTCCATATTCAGCATTGCACCAGCAGCCCCCTGCAGATTCGCGGCCAGCAGGGAGGTGTCAATCAACCGATCATACTCGATCGGGTTGAATTCCGGTGATTCCTGTCCGCCCCATCAGAGCAGGCGGACAGGGTTATGGAGCAGCGGTCTTTCTGGCGAGCCTGCAGGGGGACATCACGGGACGTCAAGCTCCATTCGGAGCTTGATAAATAGGCCCCATTGGATTTTCCAAGAAGTTTTTCACACACATTTTCAATTTGAAGACTTTCATGGAAGTAAACTATAGACAGTAAAAGCAGAGGTTCATCCTGCAAGAAAACGAAACCTATATTGATTTTCACTTATCCAATGGTATTAATTTATGAGTTGTGCAATAAATAGTTTATCATTTTGAATAATTCTAAAAAAGAACATATTTAAACCTTCTAACCTTTCAATGTAATCATTATTTGACATACAGGGCTAGATTACAAGCTGAGCGCAAAATATCACTTACACAAAAGCGATATTTGCACTTAACTTAGTAATACCAGAGCACGCAAATGTGCGCTGGTATTACAAGTGAGGTGCAATGTGACATTTTTTTCTAACACCCCACTGCTGACAACTTTAGCCCCTTACAACTGCTTTGTGCAGTTACTTTATTAAAAAATAAAAATGCTACTATTTTTATCTTTTAATTAAGATTACTACACTGAAATATAGGGCCAATTGGTGCACATTTAGAAAATTAACCAGAGATCTAATCTCTGGTTAATTTTCTGAGTGCTAATTGCTACCAATTGCTGAGTGCTAATTGCTACCAATTGCTGAGTGATAATTGCTACCACAAGCTCATGGTAGCAATAATCATCATGGTAGCATGGTAGCAATAACCAGCCACTTGAAATGTAACCTGTAACTGTGTGTGTGATAAATTAGCGCTCCTTTTGTAATCTTGCCCCTAGTTAATTGTATATATATATATATATATATAGTTAAAACCATTTTAACTGAGCAGGCATAGTTGCATAATACATAAAAAATATCCATGCAAAGAGACAAAAATACCTCTCAGGGCTCCATGTACGAAGCAGCGAAAGCTCCTCTGGAGCCCTTGCGGGGCAGGTTTGCATATGCGAGCCTACTTCCTGCAATGTTAGAAGCAACGGTCATTTAGACTGCTGCTACTCACACCCTATGCCAACTCTGAGGTGGCGAGGGAAAATCACTGAGACCTCGCTCGCTCTCGGTGATTGACAGCCCCTTCAATCGTGTGAATGAAGTGGAATACCAGTGCAGAATAGTCCCAATAAAAGGTGAAGAATGGGCTTTTGTGCATTGAATTCCCTTGTAAAGCAGTAGATATATTGGTTCTCATGGGGTTTTCTAATATTTTTTTTTTTTTTTTTTAATAAAGGTTTTTTATTGAGGTTTGCAAACATACAGAAATCAACAGGACTATAACAATCTAGGAGACCATATTTTTTTTTTAAACAATGAAAGAAGTTGTGACTCCTTTTTGACATAAAAATTGACAGTATAGGTATCCTATTGGTGCACTAGAAAGAGAAAAATCACATATACATACATCACATCATCCTGGTTGGCCAACCTGACATGTTGTACACTATAAGTGAGTTTCAACAGAGATACCTTAAGAGAGAAAAAAAAAATTATGTTACTAGTATAATGTTAAGTCCAATTAAAAATGACCTCAGTTTTTTATGATGTAAGTTATATTGTGGTAGCTAAAGCTCAGGTATGTAATAGTCTAAGGAATAGATAGTGAGCTTAGTTAGTGATCTGGGTAAAAGGTAAAGGGGTACAGTGGGCAAGAGCCGCTCGAAGAGGGACGAGGGGGTATTTTGGCGCTGAGTATTAAGGCTAAGCAACGCCGTAATCTGAATTTTGAAGTACTAGAGTAGGGGAAAAGGTCATACGTGGGGTTTGTGAGTGGAACCTGATAAAAAAAGTGCAATTTAGTGGGAACCTTACCACTCTAAAGTAGGAGAGATAAAGCTAAGTGTATGATTCCGTTAATAGACCTGTTAAGGAGATATGTACCTTAGATTCTTATTAATAAGCTAACTCCTGCAAAACAACATAATAAGTGCTGAGTTGTAGATTGGGGCAGCCTCAGCACAGGTCTCGAGTAGGAAAGAGAATAACTTAGGTTATGCAACATTCTAAACCAAAACAAAATTCAACCATAAACACATGTACAAATTCCATGAATCAGTACATTCCAACATGTTTTCTCTAGTTACTGGGTCCTATTCAAACTCTAGAACCCATAATAAATAGGGGAAGGATTTAGCTTAGAAAGGCTTTCCCTGATAGTGTATAACCAATCTAACTTGGTATGAACTAGCTTAGGGGTACAGCAACCCATGCGTGCAGAATTATCTTGTGGAAGCAGCACAGAGAAGCGGGTGCAGAGTATGAAAGCTAAATTTGTAGAGGCTAAGCCAAAGGTCATATGAGTGATAGACACTAAAATCTGAGTTTTAAAGTGCTAGGGTAGGGGCATAGGTCAGGTGTAGGGTTAAGGTGTGAGACCCCAAAATAAGGTGCCATTCATTGGTGATGCTACAAATCTTAAGTAGGAGCCACATGACTTAGTATAGGATCCAGATAATAAACCTGTTAAGTATGTACCTTAGAAAAAATATCTAGGAATTCTTGTTAGGGAGCAAACACCTGCAAAAACAATATAATAAATTCTGACATGAGGATTAGAGTAGCATCAGCGTAGGAAACAGTTGTAAAAAGGAGTAATAAAGGTTATGTGACTTTTAGATCAAAGCAAATTTCTATCATAAGAAGATATACAGGTTTCATAAGTACATTCCAATATAAGATTTCTACAAAAGTTAGCTTCTCAGTCAAATTCTATATGCAATGTGTGTTATGTGCTGGCAGTGCGAGTCTATGACACCAGACCTTTAGAATATATGTTAATTAGAAAATGCAAAATGAAAAATAAGGACCATTGTTCCAGTGAGAGACCTCTTTTTAGATACTAGAGAGATGGCTGGGGATCTTAACCCTCACAAGAGATATAAATAACTACTAGGCCTAAAACCTAAAAGATATCCCAAATTAGGTCACTGAGTAGGAAGATAATGGCTCATACATCGCCCCCCCCATCTTTGATATATAAGAGAGAGAGAGAAAAAAAATTGTAGGTGTAGAGGATTTAATAAAACTATGATCAGAGCTAAATGTAATATACTGCTCAGTCCCAAAGTTCAGACTGTAAAGTTGTCAAAAATGTCTGTGCAGCATTGTAGTAACCATGTAAAACAAAATGGAGAAAGTCACCCATCCTGAATCTGAACTGAAGAACCCAGAACGCTCCATGGAATAGAACTACTCATCCAATACCAATTCTTCTGTAGAGGTGAGGATAAGGATGTGAATGCTTGTAAAGTTCCCCGCTCAAGGCCTCAGAGTACCGGTAGGGAAAGAAAGTAGGTGGGGAGGGCAAGTGTGAAGATGTTAACAGCGCACTCCCTAGGCAACAAGCTCCAGATCGTTGCAAATACTGGTCTAGCCGTGGCTTCCTAACAGGCCAAATCACTAGAGGGTCCGGTATCGGCTCGGCAGTATCAGGTAAGTTACCATCGTAGGGGCGAGTTCCAGTCTCACAATCAATTGAAACCGGGATCTTTTCAAGGACTCTAGCTGGCCCATCAACGCAGTCATCTCCATCTGGACTAGATAGGTAACGTCTGTAAACGGCCTCCGCAGACTGTTCTATCAATGTAGTTAGAGCCCGATCTGAGCCTGAGATCATGCGCTCCTCTCCGACATCCGCCCTCTCCATACTCAGCTCCATTCTGAGAGTGGCAAAATGGTCGTCCATCTTGAGGCTAAGTAAATGCAGAAGGGCTTCAATAATGTCCTCCATAGTTAGAGAGTGTAGGCGATCTGGCAATTCATTTTTTTTTTGGGGGGGGGGTTAAGTTGGGGCAAATTAGAAATCAGAATGTGAGCCCTCTACCCAAACAGTCCATGAACCGGTGGGGAGAAGATAATGAAAGAGTTGTATAGGCCGCAGCAAGCCGTCTCAGCGATCTAGGATCTCCTTTTAAGGGATAATACCTGGAAGTATCATCATTGTAGCACTGACCCCTTCTTAGGGAAAAGAAGAGGGGTTTTATAATATTTTAAATATTGATTCAAATTCTGAAACCCATGAAAAGCCATACTATGCATTTCACAGGGGGATTCTGCTTAATTTTAATAGAGTACCAAAATTTACATTGTTTTGCAGTCCTTAAAAAGAACCTTGATTATTTTTTATCTTATTTCATTTACTGTGGCCAGTCAGGGAAAAATATAGATCAGCTCCTTCATGTATTGCGTTTTCACTGTACATAATGTTATGGTGTTAGGTTTTAGAATCCTACAGGATGCACTACATTATCTCTAGGGTTGTGAAAAAAAAGAATTTACACATTTTAACTACAGTAAAAGCAAGTAAAATATATAGGACTAGATTAAAAGTGGAGCGCTAATTTTTCATGTGCCATTACAAGTGGCTGGTTATTGCTACCTCGAGCACGCGGTAGCAATTAACACTCAGAAAATTAACCAGAGATGAGATCTAATAAAAAACAATTGCACAAATCAGTTTTTAGGAATTAAAAGTGGCGGGTGTGGGGTGTTAGAAAAAACAACACTGAAAAGTCGCTTTACATTGCTGTCTATGGGGACTGTGTAACTATATACAGTATATGTATATGCTTATATACATATATAATTATGTGTTAATATGTGTATACAGTAGAAAAGAAAATCCAAATTTTATTAATGCATTAAAAAGCGGTACTGGGAGAACAAAGTGTCAGAGCAGGCGCAGCACTAGGCTTACGCATTTCGGCTTAGGAAGCCGTAATCATAGCCTGGTGTGCTAAGCCATCTCTTGCTATTTAAAAGAATACAAAGTGGTTTGCTATTGGCTGTGTGTGATAGCTCATTAAAACAATTAAGCGACTGCTGTGAACATTTAACCCTCTCATTGTGAAAGGAACAACTTATAAAGATCATACAATTTTATAAAAATTTTATATTCTGAAACAATAAACTGTTATTATGTGAACCTTGTATAGATAAACCAATAAACAAAAAAACATTATTTCAGCATTTGCTATGGAGTGTATCAAAATTAGCTTATTACATTAAAAATTGTTATCAGCAAAAATAATAATACAGATAGATCCCTGCATTAGATTAAATGGAATTTTAAACCACTAAATGTGAAACGTCCTAGGAGCAATAAATAACACACATAATCGTGCTATATACATGTATATACACTGTAGTTTATGAAAACAGAACTACCAAAAATAGTAAGAAAACTTGTCAGTGATGCATACATGTGAACACTTAGTAATATGTACTTTAAAACCTTTATTACATTCATTTATGTATGTTGGTGAATAACCATCATAAAGAAAGCCCTTAGTTATTTTTTTTTTTTTTTATATTTATTTTGTTTTTCCATTTTACAAAAAGAAATAAAGAGTCAATTTTGACTTTACATACTAATCAAGAATATAACAATTCAAACAAATAAACTTTTAACCTAATACAGTGCTCTGTAAGTTATTCATGTTAAATTAAGCTGTCATTACTCCAAAACATTTCCAAATAATCTCACCTAGTTCAATCGAATTCCTTGTCGACATGCCTCCTCAGATCCCTCCCGGCCGCCAGACCTGTTGTTCAACTGCTGCCCTTATGTGTGGTTAGTAGAGCCTTAGCTTCCTTGTGTCTATTATTCTACCTCAGGGAGTGTTGTAAATCTCTTCCCACAAAAATTTGGCGTCTAGGAAAAAGGGTAACTTGTTCCTTTTGAGGAAGCCATACTCCTCCAAACTAATAAGCTCTGCTGTTCTCGCCACCCAAGATTCTAATGTCGGGGTTGTAGGTGTTTTCCATGCTCTAGCTATCACTGATCGTGCCCCATTAAGCCCTATCTGTACCAAAAGGGATCTGAGTTTACATGTAATATGTGTCTTATCATTCAAGAGAGCCACTTTAGGATTAAGTCTGAGGGTCCCTCCCCCTATTTTCTGTAAATAAGATTCCACCTCTCTCCAAAAACATTGTATTCGGGGACAATCCCACCAGATATGCATCAAACTGCCTTGCTCGCCACACCCCCTCCAACATAATCGGGATGAGTCTTGATATATTGTGTTTAGTCTGGTCGGTGTTAAGTACCAGCGGGAAAGGTGTTTATAGTTCTGTTCTAATATCTGTGGAGAGGTAGAGGATTTTTTTGTCCTTCAAAAGATGGTGTCCCATGTGTTGACGTCAGTGTCTATGTGCATATCTAATGCCCATCTAGATGCGAAATTCGGTAGGTTTTTAGTCTGGGGTTCCGTCAACAGCTTGCGAGAAGTCGCTAGGGAGCCTTGGACGGCCATCTCCCTCTCACATAGTCTCTCAAACTGTGTCATTGGTCGGAGGAAGTCCTCCCTGTGAGGAGATGTCTGTAGGAAGTGCTTGAGTTGTGCATATTTAAGCCAATGTGTAAATCTGCCGTAGCCCTTAGTTATTTTAAATGCTTTTACATTGTTTTTTGGGAGTAAAACCTAAAGGCACTAGATAACTATGTGTTATAAATGCCATAGATACAGAATCCAATATACAGAAATAGTGTATATGTTTACTATTTTCTATTTATATACTAGGAGAGTGGGACCCATATACAATAATTATATATATATATATATATATATATATATATATATAATTATATTGTAGGCCCTGTCCCCACAAATTGATTGACTCATTAGTTTACTCCCAGTAGTTTATCATGTCATATCGGGAATTTAACCTTTGGGTAATCGGGTCTCTAGTTGGAAGATCCAAAAGATCTCTCTTTTTGCCAAGATGTGATCCAAATTCCATCCCCTTGGAGGCAACACTACTTTTTCTATAATACACCATTGAAATGCGTTAAAATTACCTCCATGTTTAATGGAAACGTGTTGCACCAAGGGGGTAGAGTATTTGCCCACCTTGATGGTGGACAGGTGTTCCTTTATCCTTGATTTCATGTCTATGGAGGTTAGACCAACCTATTGTAGCTGACACTGGGTGCAAGTGATTAAATAAATCACATAACTTGATTTGCAATTGAGACATGATTGTATCTCATAGTCTCTTCCATTGATAGTGGAGACAAAGTCATATGGTCTGCAACGGCTACTGCCACACTTATACATCCCTACATGTCTCAACCATGAGCTGGTGGGGTCAGAAGCCTTTCATAATTGTGTGGGTGCCAGTATGTTACCAAGAGTCGTACTTGAGGTTGAGGTTCACATTTAAAACTAATCTGGTAAAGATCAATTTTTTGGATCTCACACTAAAAGGAGGAAATGGTGAATTAGTTGAGATGAGTATGTACTGCAAGCCCATCTCTGGAAACACGTTGTTACATGGAAGAAGTAGTTATCCCAAACAAATCAGGTTTGTCATTGCAAAGGGACAGTTCTCAAGGATGAGAAGAAATTGCTCAAATGAAAGAAAGTAAAAGACTCAAGGAAAGAAAATATCCAGACCATGACATCAAAAGAGCTAGGAGTACAGTTGAATCTATACCCAGATAATTACTTCTGGAAGGAAAAGGGAAAATAACCAACAGAGAGTTTGAGGGAACGTATTTTGTCACTTAGTATAGTGCCCAATATCAATCAGTTTGTAACATCATAAAAATGCACTTTCCATTTTTAAAAGTGGATGACAAACTGGTAAAAGTAGTGGAAAAGGGCATTAGGTGTTCATATAAGAAGAGTACGACTCTTGGTAACATATTGACACCCACACAATTACGAAAGGCCCCTGACACCACCAGCTCATGGCTGAGACATGTAGGAATGTATAAGTGTGGCAGTAGCCATTGCAGACGATGTGAGTTTGCACACGTTACTAAGAGCTTTGTCTCCGCTGTCAATGGAAGATACTATGAGATACAATCATGTCTCAATTGCAAATCAAGCTATGTGATTTATTTAATCACTTTCATCCAGTGTCAACTACAATAAGTTGGTCTAACCTCCAGAGACATGAGATCAAGGATAAGGGAACACCTGTCCACCATCAAGGTGGGCAAATCCTCTACACCCTTGGTGCAACACTTTTCCATCAAACATGGAGGCAATTTAAACACCTTTCAATGGTGTATTATAGAAAAAGTAGTGTTGACTCCAAGGGGAGGGAATTTGGATCACATCTTGGCAAAAAGAGAGATCTTTTGGATCTTCCAACTAGAGACCCGATTACCCAAAGGTTTAAATTCCCGATATGACATGATAAATTACTGGGAGTAAACTAATGAGTCACTCAATTGATGGGGACAGGGCTTACAATATAATTATATATATATATATATATATATATATATATATATATATATAATTATTGTATATGGGTCCCACTCTCCTAGAATATAAATAGAAAATAGTAAACATTATACACTCATTCTGTATGTTGGATTTTGTATCTATGGCATTTATAATACATAGTTATCTAGTGCCTTCAGGTTTTACTCCTAAAAAACAATGTAAAACAATTAAAACAATTTGGTAGTTCTGTTTTCATAAATGTGGAGACAGGAAAGAGAGAGATCCTAATAGCGCAATATCGTACTGGCAAATCAGGAGCAAAAAATGGCAGTGACATTAGAAAGGTACTCACAAAAGAGTTGGCACTCACAAGTAGTGCATACAAGCAGGCTGACCTTTGACAGCAGTCAGTACGCTGGGGGATCTATCCTGTGAATGATCCACCTAGGATGAGTATCCAACTATTCATGAATGCTGAAGTGAAGAGGATTCCTCTGCACACAGGGTGTGTGCGTTGTTTGTACGTCTGCGGTCCAAATTGATCAGCTTGGTAGGTGAAAGGAATCTTTCAACACACAGCATGTGTGAGTCAGTTCGGTGTTTGCAACAAACAGTCCGTGTGGCTTGAAAATACCACTGATATTAAACAGAAGGCTGATAATATTGGGAAGGACGTAGTGCTTAAAAACACTGACAGCAGAATCAAATGTATTGGAATTTAAAAGTAAAACATTTATTAAGAGCAATAAAACGCGTTTCTCAGCCGTTAAGCTCTCTGGCCATTTCCTCAGGTAGTTTCCTATAGCACAATTGTTATTAGTGCACCTATACAGTACCATTTGTACTTCCTGATTCTATCTTTTTTTGTATATTTTTCGTCATTTATTTACGATCAAGCACTACATTTATTCCTTTAATTATTTCACATACACTTTCTCAGCACCTAAATATTAACTAGATTAGTTTGTCTCTCACATATTTGTTTTCTTTTTTTTTATAATAATTTTTATTGAGGTTAACTTCACAATACAGTACAACTGTGATACATCTAAATATGCATGAATACAACACAATATGCACATATGAAACACGTAAAATCTTTTCTGTTTCATCACAGAGTAATCCAATCAAATAAGAAATAAACTTAACCTCTCTTTTTCAATTTTAGAACAGAATAAAATGTAAAAGTACTGACATATGAAAATGGACAAATCTACAGTCTAAATTGTTGAAAATAATGCAAATATTATTATCCATCATCAAACTGAATAATCTATACTTCCTTTTCTTTTCCTTTTTTGAACTGTACACACATTGGGTGGCCAGTGAGTCACCTGTGGACTCACTAGGCCAAAAGCATTTGAAATATACACCTATATAGTTGAACGTATCCAGAAAGACCAACCGCAGAGTAACTAGAGAAGGGAGAGAGGAAGAGAGAAAAAAAAAAAAAAAAAAAGGGGGGGAGGGTGATGAGGATTTAGGTGGGCAGGGGAGGGGGGGGAGGAGGAGGAGTTAGTTGGTGCATGGAGCCTACAGCTACTGCTCCCATTAACTGCCCTGCAACAGGATCAATTCAGGTGCTTCCATATTTCCCAAATTTCCGAATGCAAAAAGACTTTATTACGTTGGGTAAAGATCGGACCCTCCATTATCTCCAGATAGGACATGGTTTTGACTACTTCTCCCCATGTAGGTGGTGTTTGCTGTCTCCATAGTCTCGCTATAGCTAGTTTGGCTGAGATGAGTATATAAACGGAGAGTAAGGCCTCTGGGGCTGTGGTTGTGTCTAAGTTTAAGTGTAATAGAGCTGTTTGCGGGGAGTTTTGTAAGTAGGGAATTAGGTTTCTACATTTGTGTGAGACAACTTGCCAGAAGGTAGCCAATTTCGGACATTCCCACCAAATATGGGCCGGCGAACCCACCATCCCACACTGCCTCCAACATAATGGAGAGTTAATCTGAGAGATTTTGTATAATCTAAGTGGGGTGAGATGCCACTGTGTACAGATTTTAAGATATAACTCTAGTAGTGTAACACAGTGAAGTGCTTGTTTGGTTAGGGCCACCGCTTGGGCCCATTCGTCCTGTTCCGTTCGGAAGTGAAAAGCCTTTTCCCAGGCCAATGTGTAAGCTGACCTGTAGAAAAGGGGGGAATTAATCAAGTCTTTGTAGGAAACCGATAGCGACCTAGGTATCCTCACGTTGCTGCTCCATCTTTTTTCCCACATAGTGGGTACTCTGGGAGGTTGGTTTAAGAATCCCCAGGACTTTAATAGGCTTCTAAGCCTCCAGAACTCAAATAGAAGAAGTTGGGGCGGGTTGTAATTATTGGTAAATTGTGTGGTCGTGATGAATTGGCCGTTGAAAAACAAATCTGCCATACAGTGGATTCCGTGCTCCTGCCACAGATGGGGGTGGGAGTCTCTAAGGGCCGCTAGCAGTCCCGTTAGAGAGTGAACGGGGGAAGGATGTGGGGCTATCTGGGGGAGCGAGCGCAATCTATCCCATAGCCGGAGGGCGTGAGAGATTATTGTATTCTGGATTTTGTAAAGCGACCTGACATGCTTGGGTAACCAAATGAGGTTGTGTAGGGTAAGAGGACTAGGGAGCATTGCTTGCTCTAGTATTTGCCATTTGTTTTTACCATCTGTGATCTTCCATGCTAGGACATGAGAGAGCCTTGAAGCTTCATGATAATATGTTATGTTAGGGGCGCCCGCGCCCCCACACAAGAGTGGTTGCTGGAGTATTCTAGTAGCGACCCTAGGGTGCTTATTTTTCCATATATACTTATTGCAAATTTGCTGAAATTTGCCGATTAAAAATTTAGGAACAGGGATAGGGAGTGAACGGAACAGGTATGTGAGCTTGGGGAGCAGGAGCATCTTGAATGCAGCAATACGCCCCAACCAGGAGATACATGGAACACTCCACCTATCAGTACTAGATTGGAACTGCTGGAGGAGAGGGTAGAAATTAGACTCTATTATAGTGGGGATGTTCCACAAGAGATAAACTCCAAGATGTTTGATCCTCTGCTGGGACCAATTAAATGGATACCGTTGCTGAAGTTCTGTAAGATCAGTACCTGACACGTTAATGGTATACGCCTCCGTCTTGCTGATGTTGAGCTTGTAGTAACTGATCTGTCCAAACCTATCCAGCAACTTAAAAAGGGCAGGGAGGGAATGGAGAGGATCGCTTAGGAATATGGTTAGGTCATCCGCGAATAAGGCGTTTTTTTGTAGGGTACCCTCTAGTTCCACTCCCCGGACATCAGGACTACTTCTGATCGCCTCAGCCAGCGGCTCCATGACTAGGGCGAAGAGCAGCGGAGAGAGGGGACAGCCTTGGAGCGTCCCATTGGTGATCGGAAAGGTCGGGGAGCGGAATCCCAGACCTCTAACCGAGGCCGAGGGGGCCGAGTACAGAGCTCTAACACAAGAGCAAAATCCCGGAGGGAAGCCAAACTTATCAAGGACCTCAAATAAGTATGTCCAGTTGACCCTATCAAAAGCCTTTTCGGCATCTAAAGCTAGGGTCGTGCAGGAAAGATTACGCTGCTTGGCTTCGAAGTATATATTGAGGATCCGGCGAGTATTATCTGGTCCTTCCCGGCCTGGGGTGAAGCCTACCTGGTCGCCATCCAACAGTGACGAGAGAACTTTATTTAATCTAAAGGACAGGAGTTTCGCCAACAGCTTCACATCAACATTGATCAGTGAAATGGGGCGGAAGTGTTCACATACGTTAAGGGTTTTACCCGGTTTCGGGATGGTCACTATGGTCGCCTCTAAAAGCTCAGTTGGTAGGGAGCCGGATTGTCTGGCCAGGGAGCAGACTCTATTAAGAAGTGGTGATAGCTGGAGTCTGAACGTTTTGTAGAACAGAGCTCCAAAACCGTCAGGACCTGGGGCTTTGTGGGATTTTAGGGATTTAATGGCATGTAGGACTTCTTTGATACTAAATGGAGCATCAAGCAGATCTCTCTGGTCTGCCGTCAAGGTCGGCAAAGAGATGGTGTCTAGGAAGTCCTGAATGTACTGTGTGGTCGGGACGCATTGGGTAGGGGAGCTCGCCAGGTTATATAATGCAGAGTAATAAGAAGCAAAGGCTTTCCCTATGTCTGCTGTCAGCCGGACAGTTCCCTGGGGTGTTTTGATATATGGGATACGGGCTTCTGCAGTCTTTTGCTTAAGTTTGTTGGCCAATAGCCTGTCTGCTTTGTTTCCTTTGGCATAAAATGTTTGTTTGAACTTCTGAACCTGAGTTTGTTGCCTTTTTAATTCTAGGGCTGCAATTTTTGTCTTAATGGTTTCAATTTGGGTGAGGATTTGCGGGTCTAACGATGCTACATGTAATATGTTCAGGTTCCTCAGGGAGACATGGAGTTGGGCGAGCGAACTACCCAACCTTTTCTTATGCTCCGCGTTCAATTTAATGAATACCCCCCTAAGAAAGGCCTTGAGGGTGCTCCACAGACAGAAGTCGTTAACTGCACCATTATCGTTTATACTTAGAAATTCGGAAATCTCTTTCCGGATCAGTGCAACCTGGTCTGGACTAGAAAGGAGGTGTTCCGGAAGCGTCCAGGAGGATCTAAAGGGTGTGCTGTTAGGGTTTTTTAGGGTAAGCTGGACCGAGGAGTGGTCAGACCATGTGCACTCAGGCATAAGCACCGATTGGACGGAGTCTAGAAGTCTTGGTTCACAAAAAAAGTAATCGATCCTGGTGTAGGTATTGTGTACATTGGAATAATAGGAGTAGTCCCTCGAGGAGGGATGGTGGGAATGCCAGATGTCGAACAAATTATGTTGGGCCAAGAGGTTATTGAAATGTTTTGCAGTCCTAGTGGCTTGTTTGTCACAGGGTTTAAGCTTAGGAGAGCGTCTATCTAGTGTTGTATCTAGTAGCATATTGAAATCCCCTGCCAGTAGCAGATTTTGGGTTTTATGAGAGGCCAGCAGTCTTAAAAACTTCCTAAAGGCTCTTATTTGTCCAGAGTTTGGGCCATAGTAATTAGCAAGAGTATATGAAGTGTCATCTATCCTGCAGGTCAGTATCAGGAATCTACCCTTTGGGTCCTTAAAGGTTTCTACTTTCTCAAAGAGAACGGATTTATGTATCAGAATAGCTACACCTCTCGATTTCCCCGGGTATGAGGCTGTCTCCACTACCGGGTATTGTTTACATCGAAAGGGTATAGGGGTTCCATCTGCCCAGTGGGTCTCCTGGAGAAAGGCTATTTTAGTTTTGGTGCGAGTTAAATAACTAACTAATCTACTTCTCTTGTTAGGAGTATTAAGCCCTCTAGTATTAAGTGAGGTGCAGATAAGGGACATGTTGAGGTGATGCTAAGGAGAGGTGGGGGAGTGAGAAAGCAGAAGAAGAGGGAAAAAAAAAAAAAAAAGGCAGGGGAAAAGGAAGGTAGCGCTAAGAGACTAAGAGGGGAAAGGAATGAAAGAGAAGTGCAAGAGCGAAAAGACAAAGGAGGTTGGTTGTTCTTAAACTTCTAATAGAGTACAAAAAGATGTAACATTCAGTCAAATTTATGGCAGTACAGATAAATTGGAAAATAGGTATTGCGGTATGGTCAAGAGAAACTGCGTTAATCGTCTTCCCTAATAGGGGAAGCACATTTAAGTGGGGGGATTAAGGGGGCTTGGGTTTGTGGGGGGGGGGGGAGGTTGTTAAGAACTTTTAAATGATGTACTGTTAACAGCGGGCCAAGTAATGGGGGGTGGCGGCCGCTCTAAAGTTTATCAGTGGATTGTTAGAGAGTGATGGGTGGGCAAAAGATAGAATAACGGCCTTATAGCCTGTCCAATGAAGAGGTGGCATGACAATTGGAGTTATGCGACAATGACAATAAAGAACATTCAATGTACATACAAGAAAACAGTAATTCAATACATAAAACAGCAACCAGAACAACAAACAACTTGTAACTACAATATTATAACTAGCAGTCGGGTATGCATCTCGGTGTAGACCACACAGAATAAATTAAGGAGTCGAGACTGTGGTGTCCTGATGTAGACAGTAAACTCAACTGATGATCTATTCAAGGTACGTGGCCTACTGGTCTTGCTACTGTGAGTTTGTAATGGGCAGCTGAAACTTTAGAACTGTGGTAGAGTACTCTGATATATGAGGTGAAGTGTTCTGTTAACAACTAAGTGTTCGGAACTCTATATGAGCAGGTTTGCTGTAGGGGTTCTTCAAGTGTTGTATGCGTAGGGATTATTTTTCTAATGTGTCTGCCACAGTCATGGTGGATATGTGTACAGGGAGTGTGCTGCAGCCGGGCCCTCGCTGAGCACATGGTACCTATAGGTTAGTGTAACCCTGGTTGGAGGCAGTAAGTGTTGTGTATTAGGTCTATGGATGCTTGACTGTAATTTGTGGCAGAGATGAAACATAAATATCCCAGAAACATAGCAATGATAACTATTTAGCAAACAGTAAAGTCTCTGCTCAGATGTGCAAACAATGGTCACAATGATATGAGTACTGTATATTGCAGAGGAACAGAACAAAAGAAAAGATACTTATCGTCCAAAGTTCATCAAGATCAGCATGCCAGTTGCAAGAGTCCAAATGGTGCGGGACCACCTGTTTTCAACATATACTAAAAGAGAAAAAAAAAAGTAACTTCACATAACCAGTGTCCAGGAAGAGCATACTACAGCTTAGGGTCTGAGATGCGCCTCCTAGGAAACTGGCGATCCAGATCTATGTCTCTGCGTGAGGATCGGCCACTCCTGACCTTCACGGTGCTTCTGGAGGCCAAACCTTCGTGTTGAAGGGGTAGTCCAGTCTCCAGCCCTGGAGACATCTGTTTTGCTCCGTTGATCCTCAGGGGCGGAGGAGGCCCCCCATTCTGCTGCTGTGGCTCTCAATTGGGTTTGGCTGGTTTGTGGTTTTTCCTTTTGAGAAGGGTATAGATTCCACAACTTAAGTAGTTCGTACCCTCTGTTAGGGGTCTGTATAGCAAACATCTGATTGTTCCGAAAGATGAGTAGCTTTATGGGATAGCCCCACCTGTACCTGATCTCATTTTTCCTTAGAATGGATGTAACTTCTGTGAAAGTTTTTCTCTTTTGTAATGTCCTTGCAGAAAGGTCAGGAAAAATTTGTAGCTTTTTAAATTTGTCTGGGAGGGAAGGTTTCTGAAAATGGGCCCTTTGGATTCTCTCTTTGTAAGTGAAGTAGTGTAGCCGGACTATTGTGTCTCTGGGTTGGTCATCTGGGAGACCTTTGGGCTTAAGAGAGCGGTGTGCACGGTCCATCAGGGCTTCAGCCTCCGTGGCGGGGGGCGCTAGCACAAGAAACAGTTCTTTTAGATATGGTTGTAATTCGCCAGCAGAGACAGACTCGGGGATACCTCGGATCCTTAGGTTATTCCTCCGAGATCTATCTTCCAAGTCCGCTATCTTATCATCAACAACGTCTAGGTAGTCTGCGAGGCGTTGTGTGTAAGATTGTAGGTTAGAATGCTCCACAGCGGCATCCTCCTGCTTTCTTTCCAAAGTGTCAATTCTTTCATTTGTTGATGAGATCTCTTTTTTGAGCTCAGCGGTAGAGGCCGCCATTTGGGCAGTGAATGAAGCATGATGCTTGTCCAGTAGGGACTTGAGGGAATCCATGATGAATGAGGGAGTAACTGCCTCGGATGAGGCTTGTTGGATGTTCTGGATAGCCGCCAATGTGAGATCCGAGGTGTCAGACCCAGGGGAGTCTGGGGGTTCTATATCACTCTGTGATAGCCCTCCTGGGGGTCCAAAGTGATCCATCACAGTTTTTTTGGGTAAGAATGGTTGTTTATTTTTTTTCCCCCTGGCTGATTGTGACATATTGGGAGGGAAATAAGCTGGGTCCGTTGCAGAAGGGGTCCTTGAGAGACTAGAGGTCAGGTATGGCAGGGCGGCCCCACTCAGAGATAAGGAAGGGTCACTGTGTGGTAGACAGGCTTAAGTGGCCTAGACGTGCTTATGCCATGTTAAGCAAATGTATATTCTAGAAAAAATGAAAATGTCACTGGCATTGAAGAGTCTTGTTGTATTTGGAGTAGATTTAGGGCACTCTCCCTAGGAAAATTGCCACCTCTGGGCCAGGCCGGAAAAGGGGTGAGGGGTATGACCTACTGCATCAGCATGCAGCAGGAAAGGGGACGGGAGAGTGCGCTCCAGCTGTGACACAAGGGCAAGATGTATTGCAGCTTTTGAACTTCTGCAAATGGTGCAGCACAGTCCTACTTTGTAACAGAACAGGTACCTTGCTGTAGTTGTTAGGGTTACAGAGTGTTTCCACCTAGGGCCTAATGGTGTAGTTACAGTGCAGGTCTAGGGGCCCATAAATTGTTGGGGGTTAACTGCTTATCTCCCTATAAAGTCACTGCCCTCTCTAAGGTAGCTGTTGGTAGTAAAGAAGCAGAAAGTAACTGCTGCACAGTAAATTTGCAGGCCCCTGTATAGAGTTTAAGTTCCACGTGGCAAGCTACTAATGGATAAGTGACTGGCAAGCTGATTGCAGTTGTTCCTGTCTTAGTAGATAAGAGCCCACACTTAAATATAGCCCTTTATATTGCCTGTGCTGTAATTTCTGCTGGCACACTGTGTATTACTGTGGAGGAGGCCGTACTGACAGGCAGCTATGCTGAGTTGGATAAAAGTTAAAGATGGCGTTTTCGCGCCACTATGTGGGGAAAGAGTATCGTTGTTAAATGGCACCCAGCCAGTAAATTGAAGCCGGTTAGGTATATCCCAGTCGGTCCCAGAGTTCCCCTAAGCTGGAGTGTTTGCGAATAAATTTAATTTTAACCAGGCAGTGTTATCCCTTGCAGACCAGGCTGCAATTACTTACGGGGAGATGATCAGCTGAATTCCACGTGGAGGCTGCTCGGTTATGGAGCCGTGAGTTGCGCCGCGTCTCAGGCGGCTTCCTAAGGTGTTGAGGGGAAGCAGGCTCCGGAGCGGGTAATAGTCTCCCCGGATTTAGCGCACCAGTCCGGTTCCACTGCCGTGAGGTGTAAATTGGTGCAGGGAGTCCCACTGTAACACAGCTCCTCTTAGGTCAGATGTGGAGGGCCCTTCAAACCTCCGGTGCCGCTGGGCTTGATGCCCCTGCTGTTGTGGTTATGCTGCGCAGTGAGCCGTTAGCTGTTATGCTGTTGGGGATACAGGCGCAGGTCTTAGAATAGGCGGCCAGGGGTAGGGTGAATCTTCAGACGGCAGATGCGGTGCTAGTGACTCTGTGCCTCCCTCCGGTGCCGTGCAAAGCTCTCCGATCGTTGTTTCTATGTCCCAGCAGTAGATATGGGATCACAAATAGGGAAAAGTAGCTTGGTTCCAAGGGAATTTGTCTAGTAAATTTTGTTTTCTGGCTAACTAAAACTCGGAGCTCTAGCTAGATGCGACCGGCCAAGATGGTAGTTGGCTCCGCCCCCCCACATATTTGTTTTCAATCATCATTTTTTATTAGTTGATTATAACAATTCTAGCGCACCCTATTGTATGCTTCTTGCATACTTTTTTAACACTGTTTTCATAAACTACAGTGTATATACATGTATATAGCACGATTATGTGTGTTATGTATTGCTCCTAGGACGTTTCACATTTAGTGGTTTAAAATTCCATTTAATCTAAAGCAGGGATCCATCTGTATTATTATTTTTGCTGTTAACAATTTTTAATGTAATAAGTTAATTTTGATACATTCCATAGAAAATGCTGAAAGAGTGCCTTTTGTTTACTGGTTTATATATACAAGGTGCACATAATAACAGTTCATTGTTTCAGAATATAACATTTTTATAAAATTGTATGATCTTTATATGTTGTTGCTTTCACAATAAGAGGGTTAAATGTTCACAGCAGTTGCTTAATTGTTTTAATGAGCTATCACACACAGCCAATAGCAAACCACTTTGTATTCTTTGAAATAGCAAGAGATGGCTTAGCACACCTGTAACATATCTCAGCCTAATATCACTGTCCCTTTAAGACTGCCTTCCCTGCTTCTGACAATCATGCTGGTTTGGGCAGTATTTGCATTCAGCTTGCCTGCCTGATTAATCATTCATGCACCTGATTTCCTCAGCCTCTTTTTAAGTCTTCTCAGGCCTAATGTTCTTTGCATTAACTTTGAAGTTGTGATCCTGAACAGAGGTCTGTGACTGTTTTGTGCATGAATTCAACCAAGTTATTCAAGCTACAGCCTTTCCTATGTCCTATGCTTAAAATCAACAAATCGCAAGTATCCAAATAATTCCATTTTTGTTACCTGGACACTGCTACTTAAACTCTGAACTTTATTATAAATCAAGTATACTTTTGGTTATCATCACTCTCTAATTATAACAACAGCACCTTACTCAGAACTTTATAACTATTCTCTGCAACAAGTTGTCATAGCTGAAATATCCTTCTACAAATATGTTAACATATTCAGAACTCTGCATCTATGTGTTCAGTTAAAAGCTATCATGTGATTTTCCAATATATGCCCAAACAGTAATTGATGCCTTAAACTTTCAACTTGACTAAACCTGTGCTGCTCTGCTTATTACTGACATACAGCTATATATAATATTATGTACTGTGAACCTGCAACAAACCTTAGTTTGCATATATATGCACAAACAGTAATTAATGCATAAAAGTTGCAACTTGTCTATCACCTGTGCTGCTCTGCTTAATTCTGTCATACAGCTCTATATAATATTATGTACTGTGAACATGCAACAAACCTTAGTTTGCATCTAAGTGTCAATCATCTACCAGTTTACTCTAAAGCCTGAACATTCCACTTTGCTATATTTTTCTCTCATTAAATCCTGCAGCTACTCCTATTAAGTAACTATAAGTCCCAGTGAAGTCAGAATATATTGTATACAAATGTTGCACTCTCCATTTATTCTACAATAACTTCTAGCAACTATGAATCACAGAATATCATCTATCCACGTCTATCCACGGGTCAGGGGTCGGTGTCTTCAAATCCCTACTGTGTTTGTATCCTGAGCGCATGTACACCGGATCATGACAACACCAGGCTATGATAATGGCTTCCTAAGCTGAAACGCGTAAGCCTAGTGCTGCGCCTGCTCTGACACTTTGTTCTGCCAGGTGCTTCCCAGTACCGCTTTTTAATGCATTAATAAAATTTGGATTTTTTATTTTACAACATTTGAGGAGTGGATCATTTTCATTTCTACTGTTTGTGTATCCCAGCTGATCCTTACAACTCCTTTGAAGCAGTGCACCGGTGATTTGCCAATACTATCCGCCCCATTACAGGCTTCAGGCACTGCACAGTGACGTCATTTGAGTGCCTGGAAGGTTGGCAGATGTTATCATACACAGAGACATGAAAACACGCTGGGAGTGATAGTGAAGGAGTTGGGAGCAAGTCTCTCTACAGAGCGCAAGAGCAGCAGAGGTCCTTCCACTACATGTAAAGCGTGAGTCTAGCAAAGGGGACACTGTGTTATAAGCTTTGCTTTGAGTCTTGCATATTCCTGAGGGGAAAGTTGGATAGGAATTTCTGTTATGAGTGGCTGTATACTTATGTTTGGGACAAACACTCGACAGCCAATTGTCTTAATATGTGTATATACACATATAAACACATAAATATATATGCATATAAGCATATACATATACATATTTAACATTTGCTGCCCTTCACTGTATGACTTACCCCCTTCGCTTGAGCCTATGGAAGTACGCTCTCCCAAGGTCGCATTCGCATTGCGTCTAACTTATAATTCCAGGACACATTTGCATGCAGTGGTATTACTAAGTTGAGGTCAAATATCTATTTCGTGAAAGCGATATTTTGTGCTCCACTTGTAATTTAAAATGTTTTTGTTATGCATTTATAAAGGATCAACATCAGAATAAAGAAATCATTTTAACCAGTATTCCAGCCAGAAAATGTAGGTTTTACAATTTGTAACTCCTCTTCTTGCAATGTACTCTCAGTGTCAGCTGTAATCTAACAATCTGCCAAATCAATTTACCAATACTGCTGTAGTGCATTTTTTCCACTTCATCAAATAAGTCTGTGCAAACCACATATTTACTAAGGGCTAGATTACAAATGGTGCGCTAATTGTTGCGCACAATCAATATTGTAGTTTTTTTGGTGGCGTTTTGTGCTCAATCTAAATAGTGTGCATATTACAAGTTGAAAGTAAATTTGTTTGCTTGAGCACAATCACAATTTACGCTCGTCAGGTTGGCATGACTTGAGAGCTTGCCTTGCATAAAGGGTAGGGGCAGATAAAAAATTTACAAATTAAACACAACATAAATACACTTAAAAGTACAGTTACACTCATATAAACACTATCTGATAACAATTATTTAAAAATAATAATAAAAAGGGCTCAAAGATCTATGGTGTTTGAAATAAAGGGTTGCATAGGGCTTAACATATATATGCATATATAGAAATGTCTAAATATGTGTATTTATGCAAATATATATGTATAGATATGTGTACATATGTATTTAAATATTCATATGTTTTACTGTATATATACTGTAAATATCTTGTATTCTAATGTTCTTCACTTACAGGATAATGTGCTTTTTATTGTAAATACATATTTCTATATATATCTATACCTGTATATCTATTGCTATAGATATATAAGTATATATATATCTATTTTACATTAACATTATCAAATATATATAAAATATATATTTTTAATGATAAAAAACATAATTTATGTAAGAACTTACCTGATAAATTCATTTGTTTCATATTGGCAAGAGTCCATGAGCTAGTGCAGTGGCGGCTCGTGGGTTATTCAAATAGGGGTTCACGGACCAGTTATGCAAATATATATATATATATTACACACACTGTATATTAAAAAAAAATATTTATATATATATATATATATATATCATATAAATATATATTACACACACACTGTATATTAAAAAATAATATATATACGTGTATATATATATATATATATATATATATATGTGTGGCTGTGTTAGGGACTCAGGCAGTGGAAATGACCTTGACGTGGTGCCTTAGCTTTTCCCATTTGTCCAGATGCGGTAACTAACCTTTCGAGTTGTGATTTTATCTTAGCTGTGAGCTAGCTGGTGAGTGCTGGGTGTCTCTATGTGTTGTATTACTTTTTGTTTGTAACCCCCCTTGTTTCTTGTACCCATTCCAGACTGGGGTTAACTGCCTGTGGCTCTGGTGACATCACAGCTTTTTTGGAGTGCTATTTAGCACCCAGGGCTGGGATGTTGCTGAGTCACTGGATGTGTACCTGGTCCGGTCTTGGAGTGCAGTTCCCTTCCATGTTTTGTATTTCTCTGGGTGATTACATCCACCTGTGCACCCCTTCTTTGTTCTCAGTTTGTTTGGCTTTGTAAGCTTGCATGGTGTGACTGTGTTAGGGACTCAGGCAGTGGAAAGGACCTTGACGTGGTGCCTGAGCTTTTCCCATTTGGCCAGATGCGGTAACTAACCTTTCCAGTTGTGATTTTATCTTAGCTGTGAGCTAGCTGGTGAGTGCTGGGTGTCTCTATGTGTTGTATTACTTTTTGTTTGTAATCCCCCTTGTTTCTTGCACCCATTCTGGACTGGGGTTAACTGCCTGTGGCTCTGGTGACATCACAGCTTTTTTGGAGTGCTATTTAGCACCCAGGGCTGGGATGTTGCTGAGTCACTGGATGTGTACCTGGTTCGGTCTTGGAGTGCAGCTCCCTTCCGTGTTTTATATATATGTGTGTGTATATATATATATATATATATATATATATATATATATATATATATATATATTTTACAAAATGTATGACACCGAAAATTTATGAAATACCTATGTGGTAAAATATCAGCATAGTTTTTTTTCACAATTCACACACACACACACACACATATATATATATATATATATATATATATATATATATATATATATATATATATATATATATATATATATATATATATATATATATATATATATATATATATAGTGCTTGCTATATTACTTGCAGCCAGCAGGTGGCAGTGGTGCATAACATTTAAGAATTACAGCAGTGAAGATTTCTAAGATGGAAAACGTTTTTACTACATTTGTTATGTATATTGGTAAAGAATATACATAACAAATGTAGTAAAAACGTTTTCCATCTTAGAAATCTTCACTGCTGTAATTCTCCCTGATCGGCTACACTGAACTGTTCTACTTGCTGCTGTTGCAGTGTACACTTCTATCTGTATGCTGTAATAAGAACTGTAGTGAGTTTTTGCCTAAGTAGATATGATAATAAAGTAGGATAGTACTACTTTATCAACATATCTACTTAGGCAAAAACTCACTCCAGATCTTATTACAGCATAAAGATAGAGAGTGTAGGCTGCAACAGCAGCAAGTAGAGCAGTTCAGTGTAGCCGATCAGGGAGAATAACGAAGACTGAAATAGGTTGTAAGTCAGACATACCTTGATTAGCAGTGCCAGTGTTTGTTCCACATGTGTGCAAGTCTGCAGCTCCTCCTTCCCTGATCAGCAGACCGCTCTCTCAGTCTCTCATTGGCTAAGTAATGACTATGCATTATGGTACTTGTAGTTAGTTACTAGCCTTGGGAGCTCCCCCTGCTGCCCACCCATAGAAATGACCCAACTCACACACTGAACATTGTGCGATTAGCAAAGGTATAGGCTCTGTTATGGGCGGAGTAGCAGGCACATAGAAAAAATGCGCAAAGGGCTATAGCAGGCTATAGGTATAGAGGTATATAAAAGGATTTTAATTTATTTTTTAAATTAAACTGGACAGTAGACTGGAACCTTTTTTGGCAGAATAAATATAATTTTTACAATAGGGGGGCTATTGGAGAAATTATATTTATTCAGCCAAAAAATGTATTTTCTTTCTTTTTTTCTTTTTTTTTCCCAGGGGGCTCACGTGCAGTTGTGATCATATGGAGGAGCCTCCACTGAGCTGGTGGGATATACAATCCTACCAGGAGGGGCAAGGTTTCCCAAACCTCAAAATGCCTATAAATACACCCCTCACCACACCCACAATTCAGTTTAACGAATAGCCAAGTAGTGGGGTGATAGATAAAGGAGTAAAAAGCATCAAAAAAGGAACTGGAAATATAATTGTGCTTTATACAAAAAACATAACCACCATAAAAAGGGTGGGTCTCATGGACTCTTGCCAATATGAAAGAAAATGCTTACATACATTATGTTTTCTTTCATGTAATTGGCAAGAGTCCATGAGCTAGTCAAAAGTAATACCCAAGATGTGGTACTCCACAGAAGAATCACTAGAGAGGGAGGAATAAAAATAAAAACAGCCATTTTCCGCTGAAAAAATGAAATCCACATCCAACATTTTTTTTTCTTATAATTGAAAAGAAAAACCTTAAAACATAAGCAGAGGAATCAAACTGAAACAGCTGCCTGAAGACCTTTTCTACCAAAAACTGCTTCCAAAGAGGCAAAACATAACAATGGTAGAATTTAGTAAATGTATGCAAAGAAGACCAAGCTGCTGCATTGCAAATCTGACCAAATGAAGCTTCATTCTTAAAAGCCCATGAAGTGGAAACTGATCTATTAGAATGAGCTGTGCTTCTCTGAGGCGGAGCCTGACCCAACTCCAAATAGGCCTGATGAATCAAAATCTTTAACCAAGGTGCCAAGGAAATGGCAGAAGCTTTCTGACCTTTCCTAGAACCAGAAAAGACAACAAATAGACTAGAAGTCTTCCTGAAATCTTTAGTAGCTTAAACATAATATTTCAAAGCTCTTACAACATCCAGATAATGTAAGGATCTCTCCAAAGAATTCTTAGGATTAGGACGCAAAGAGAGAACATCAATTTCCCTATTAATGTTGTTAGAATTCACAACTTTAGGTAAAAATGGAAATGAAGTCTGCAAAACTGCTTTATCCTGATGGAAAATCAGAAAAGGAGACTCACAAGAAAGAGCAGATAATTCGGAAACTCTTCTAGCAGAAAAGATAGCCAAAAGGAACTACACTTTCCAAGAAAGTAGTTTAATATCCAAAGAATGAATAGGCTCAAAAGGGGGAGCCTGTAAAACCTTCAAAACCAAATTAAGACTCCAAGGAGGAGAGATTGATTTAATTACAGGCTTGATATGGACCAAAGCCTGTACAAAACAGTGAATATCAGGAAGCTTAGCAATCTTTCTGTGAAATAAAACAGAAAGAGCAGAGATTTGTCCCTTCAAGGAACTTGCAGACAAACCTTTATCAAAACCATCCTGAAGAAACTCTAAAATTCTCGGAATTCTAAAAGAATGCCAAGAGAATTTATGAGAACCACATGAAATATAAGTCTTCCAAACTCGATAATAAATCTTCCTAGAAACAGATTTACGAGCCTGTAACATAGTATCAATCACTGAGTCAGAGAAACCTCAATGACTAAGCATTAAGCATTCAATTTCCATACCTTCAAATTTAACGATTTGAGATCCTGATGGAGAAACGGTCCTTGAGACAGAAGGTCTGATCTTAAAGGAAGTACCAAAGGTTGGCAACTGGACATCCGGACAAGATCTACATACCAGAACCTGTGAGGCCATGCTGGTGCAACCAGAAACACAAATGATTGTTCCATGATGATCTTGGAGATCACTCTTGGAAGAAGAACTAGAGGCGGGAAGATATAAGCAGGTTGGTAAAAACAAGGAACTGCAAACGCATCCACCGACTCCGCCTGAGGATCCCTGGACAAGTACCTGGGAAGTTTCTTGTTGATATGAGAAGCCATTAGATCTATTTCTGGAAGACCCCACATCTGAACAATCTGAAAAAACACATCTGAATGGAGAGACCACTCCCCCGGATGTAAAGTCTGATGGCTGAGATAATCCGCTTCACAATTGTCTACACCTGAGATATGTACCGCAGAAATTAAACAAGAGCTGGATTCCACCCAAGAAAGTATCTGAGATACTTCTTTCATAGCTAGGAGACTGTGAGTCCCACCCTGATGATTGACATATGCCACAATTGTGATATTATCTGTCTGAAAACAAATTAATGGTTCTCTCTTCAACAGAGGCCAAACCTGAAGAGCCCTGAAAAAAAGCATGGAGTTCTAAAATATTGATTGGTAACCTCACCTCTTGAGATTTCCAAACCCCTTGTGCTGGCAGAAATCCCCAGGCAGCTCCCCAACCTGAAAGATTTGCATCTGTTGTGATTACAGTTCAGGTTGGACGAATAAAAGAAGCCCCTTGAACTATACAATGGTTATCTAACCACCAAGTCAGAGAGAGTCGAACATTGGGATTTAAGGATATTAATTGTGATATCCTTGCATAATCCCTGCACCATTAATTAAGCATACAAAGCTGAAGAGGTCTCATATGAAAACAGCAAAAGGGGATCATGTCCAATGCTGCAGTCATGAGACCTAAAACTTCCATGCACATAGCCACTGAAGGGAATGATTGAGACTGAAGTTTTCAACAGGCTGAAACCAATTTAATTTGTCTCTTGTCTGTTAGAGACAGAGTCAGGGACACTGAATCTATCTGGAAACCTAAAAAGGTGAACCTTGTCTGAGGAATCAAGGAACTTTTTGGTAAATTGATCCTCCAACCATGTCTTTGAAAAAACAACACTAATTGATTTTTGTGAGATTCGGCAGAATGTAAAGACTGAGCTAGTACCAAGATATCATCCAAATAAGGAAACACAGCAATACCCTGTTCTCTGATTACAGAAAGTAGGGCACCGAGAACCTTCAAAAAGATTCTTGGAGCTGTCGCTAGGCCAAATGGAAGAGCGACAAATTGGTAATGCTTGTCTAGAAAAGAGAATCTCAGAAACTGATAGTGGTCTGGATGAATCGGAATATGAAGATATGCATCCTGTAAGTCTATCGTGGACATATAATGCCTTTGCTGAACAAAAGGCAGAATAGTCCTTATAGTCACCATTTTGAATGTTGGCACTCTTACAAAACGATTCAAAATTTTCAGATCCAGAACTGGCCTGAATGAATTTACTTTCTTTGGGACAATGAATATATTTGAATAAAACCCCAGACCCTGTTCCTGAAAAGGAACTGGTATGATTACCCCTGAAAGCACTAGATCTGAAACACACTTCAGAAAAGCCTGAGCCTTCCCTGGATTTGCTGGAACGTGTAAGAGAAAAAAACTTCTCACGGGAGGTCTTTTTCTGAATCCTATTCGATACCATTGAGAGACAATACTCTGAATGCACTGATTTTGGACAGAATCTGCCAAAATGTCTTGGAAATGTTTTAATCTGCCCCCCAACAGCTGAGCTGGAATGAGGGCTGCACCTTCATGCAGACTTGGGGGCTGGCTTTGGTTTCTTAAGAGGCTTGCAACTTGAAGAAGGTTTCCAATTGGAACCAGATTCTTTGGGGGAAGGATTGGCTTTCTGTTCCTTATTCTGTCAAAAAGAACAAAAACAATTAGAAGCTTTAGATTTACCCTTAGATATTTTATCCTGAGGCAAAAAAACTCCCTTCCCCCCAGTGACAGTTGAAATAATTGAATCCAACTGAGAACCAAATAAATTGTTACCTTGGAAAGAAAGAGATAGTAATCTAGACTGACCATGTCAGAATTCCAATATTTGAGCCACAAAGCTCTTCTAGCTAAAATATCTAAATACATAGATTTAACATCAATTTTGATGATATCAAAAATAGCATCACAGATAAAATAATTAGCATGTTGAAGAAAGCGAACAATGCTAGATAAATCAGGATCTGTTTTCTGTTGCTCTAAGGTTTCCAACAAAAACGTTGATGCAGCTGCAACATCAGCCATAGATATAGCAGGCCTAAGAATATAGCCAGAAAATAAATAAGCTTTCCTTAGATAAGATTCAAGTTTCCTATCTAAAGGATCCTTAAAAGAAGTACTATCCTCCATAGCAATAGTAGTACGTTTGGCAAGAGTAGAAATAGCCCCATCAACTTTAGGGATTTTTTCCCAAAACTCCAATCTAGCTGCTGGCAAATGATACAACTTTTTAAACCTAGAAGAAGGAATAAAAGAAGTACCAGGCCTATCCCATTCCTTTGAAATCATATCAGAAATAGCATCAGGAACTGGAAAAACCTCTGGAGTAACCACAGGAGGTTTATAAATAGAATTTAAATGTTTACTAGTTTTAGTATCAAGAGAACTAGATTCCTCAATATCCAAAGTAATCAACACCTCTTTATATATACTCCATTTTAAAAAGATAAGTAGATTTGTCAGTGTCAATATCTGAGGTAGGATCTTCTGAATCAGATAGATCCTCATCAGAGGAGGATAATTCAGTATGTTGTCAGTCATTTGAAAATTCATACATTGTATGAGAAGTTTTAAAAGACCTTTTACGTTTATTAGAAGGTGGAATAACAGACAAAGCCTTCTGAATCGCATCAGCAATAAAATATTTTATAGTCACAGGGATATAATGTACATTAGATGTTGAAGGAATAACAGGCATTGTACTAGTACTGATGGATACATTCTCTGCATGTAAAAGCTTATCATGACAACTGTTACATACTACAGCCAGAGATATTATCTCTGCTAATTTACAACAGATACACTTAGCTTTGGTAGAACTGTTATCAGGCAACAGAATTCCAACAGTTGTTTCTGAGACAGGATAAGATTGAGACATCTTGCAAATGTAACAGAAAAAAAACAACATATAAAGCAAAATTTCAGGAATGGGAAAAATTGCAAACAACATAGCCCTCTGAGCATAGAAAAAGGCAAGAGGCATATAGGAAGTGGGGTTTAAATAATTAAATTATTTGGCACCAAGAATGACGCACAACGCAAAATAAAAATTTTTGGCACTAAGAACATCCGGAAATGACACAACATGTGTCAGAGCAGACGCAACCTTGTGCAAGGAAACCTTGCGTTAACTAAGATGAATTTGCGTCACCGAACGTACCTTCACGCCAAAAAAATTCTCGTGCCAAAAATGACGCAATACATTTTTGGCACGTGAAATGTAATGAAAAAAAAAAAACTCAATTTGAAGAAAAGTCTATATCCCAGGTAAGAACTTCCTAAATATGTTTCCCAATTTTGAAACTGATAGTCTGCAAAAGGAAATATACATATACCTGACTCATGGCAAATATAAGTACAATACATATATTTAAAACTTTATGGCCTAGATTTAGAGTTGGGCTACCGCCGGTATTTGGAGTCAGTCAGGAAAGGGTCTAACGCTCACTTTCCAGCCGCGACTTTTCCATAATGCAGATCCCCTTACGTCATTTGCGTATCCTATCTTTTCAATGGGATCTTTCTAATGCCGGTATTTAGAGTCGTGGCTGAAGTGAGCGTTAGAAATCTGACGACAAAACTCCAGCTGCAGAAAAAAGTCAGTAGTTAAGAGCTTTCTGGGCTAACGCCGGTTTATAAAGCTCTTAACTACTGTGCTCTAAAGTACACTAATAAACTACCTATGCACCCCTAAACCGAGGTCCCCCCACATCGCCGCCACTCGATTAATTTTTTTTAACCCCTAATCTGCCGACCGCCACCTACGTTATACTTATGTACCCCTAATCTGCTGCCCCTAACACCGCCGACCCCTATATTATATTTATTAACCCCTAACCTGCCCACCACAACGTCGCCGCCAGCTACCTACAATAATTAACCCCTAATCTGCCGACTGCAAAGCGCCGCCACCTACGTTATCCTTATGTACCCCTAATCTGCTGCCCCTAACACCGCCGACCCCTATATTATATTTATTAACCCCTAATCTGCCCCCCTCAACGTCGCCTCCACCTGCCTACACTTATTAACCCCTAATCTGCCGAGGGGACCGCACCGCTACTATAATGTTATTAACCCCTAATCCGCCTCACTCCCGCCTCAATAACCCTATAAGAAATAGTATTAACCCCTAATCTGCCCTCCCTAACATCGCCGACACCTAACTTCAATTATTAACCCCTAATCTGCCGACCGAATCTCGCCGCTACTGTAATAAATGGATTAACCCCTAAAGCTAAGTCTAACCCTAACACCCCCCTAAGTTAAATATAATTTAAATCTAACGAAATAAATTAACTCTTATTAAATAAATTATTCCTATTTAAAGCTAAATACTTACCTGTAAAATAAACCCTAATATAGCTACAATATAAATTATAATTATATTATAGCTATTTTAGGATTTATATTTATTTTACAGGTAACTTTGTATTTATTTTAACCAGGTACAATAGCTATTAAATAGTTAAGAACTATTTAATAGCTAAAATAGTTAAAATAATTACAAAATTACCTGTAAAATAAATCCTAACCTAAGTTACAATTAAACCTAACACTACACTATCAATAAATAAATTAAATAAACTACCTACAATTATCTACAATTAAACCTAACACTACACTATCAATAAATAAATTAAATACAATTCCTACAAATAAATACAATTAAATAAACTAACTAAAGTACAAAAAATAAAAAAGAACTAAGTTACAAAAAATAAAAAAAATATTTACAAACATTAGAAAAAAATTACAACAATTTTAAACTAATTACACCTACTCTAAGCCCCCTAATAAAATAACAAAGACCCCCAAAATAAAAAAAATGCCCTACCCTATTCTAAATTACAAACGTTCAAAGCTCTTTTACCTTACCAGCCCTTAAAAGGACATTTTGTGGGGCATGCCCCAAAGAATTCAGCTCTTTTGCCTGTAAAAAAAAAACATACAATACACCACCCACATACCCCTAATCTAACCCAAACCCCCCTTAAATAAACCTAACACTAAGCCCTGAAGATCTTCCTACCTTGTCTTCACCATGCCAGGTATCACCGATCGTTCCATGCTCCGAAATCTTCATCCAAGCCCAAGCGGGGGCTAGACATCCATCATCCGGCGGCTGAAGAGGTCCAGAAGAGGCTCCAAAGTCTTCATCCTATCCGGGAAGAAGAGGCGATCCGGACCAGCAACCATCTTGATCCAAGCGGCATCTTCTATCTTCATCCGATGACGACCGGCTCCATCTTGAAGACCTCCACCGCGGACCCATCTTCTTCTTCCGACGACTTCCCGACGAATGACGGTTCCTTTAAGGGACGTCATCCAAGTTCAATCCGATTGGCTGATCCGATCAGCCAATCAGATTGAGCTTGCATTCTATTGGCTGATCGGAACAGCCAATAGAATGCAAGCTCAATCTGATTGGCTGATTGGATCAGCCAATCAGATTGAACTTGATTCTGATTGGCTGATTCCATCAGCCAATTAGAATATTCCTACCTTAATTCCGATTGGCTGATAGAATCCTATCAGCCAATCGGAATTCGAGGGACGCCATCTTGGATGACGTCATTTAAAGGAACCGTCATTCAGCGAGTAGGCGTCGGTTGAAGAGGTTGGATCCGCGTCGGTTGGAAAGAAGATGGCTCCGCTCCGCTCCAGAAGAAAGAAGATTGAAGATGCGGCTTGATAGAAGACTTCATCCCGATGATGGACTTCCGACTTCAGCCCGATGATGGATTTCTTCAGCCGCCGCTTGGATCCAGACTTCAGCCCGAAGATGGACGTCACTCTTCAGCCCCCCGCTTGGGCTTGGATCAAGACATCAGAGGCTCTTCTGGACAGATCGGGACCCGGTGAGGTGAAGACAAGGTAGGGAGATCTTCAGGGGCTTAGTGTTAGGTTTATTTAAGGGGGGTTTGGGTTAGATTAGGGGTATGTGGGTGGTGGGTTGTAATGTTGGGGGGGGTATTGTTTTTTTTTTTTTACAGGCAAAAGAGCTGAATTCTTTGGGGCATGCCCCGCAAAGGGCCCTGTTCAGGGCTGGTAAGGTAAAAGAGCTTTGAACTTTTTTAATATGGAATAGGGTAGGGCATTTTTTTTATTTTGGGGGTCTTTGTTATTTTATTAGGGGGCTTAGAGTAGGTGTAATTAGTTTAAAATTGTTGTAATATATTTCTAATGTTTGTAAATATTTTTTTATTTTTTTGTAACTTAGTTCTTTTTTATTTTTCGTACTTTAGTTAGTTTATTTCATTGTATTTATTTGTAGATATTGTCTTTAATTAATTTATTGATAGTGTAGTTTTAGATTTAATTGTAGATAATTGTAGGCATTGTATTTAATTAATTTATTGATAGTGTAGTGTTAGGTTTAATTGTAACTTAGGTTAGGATTTATTTTACAGGTAATTTTGTAATTATTTTAACTATTTTAGCTATTAAATAGTTCTTAACTATTTAATAGCTATTGTACCTGGTTAAAATAAATACAAAGTTGTCTGTAAAATAAATATTAATCCTAAAATAGCTATAATATAATTATAATTTATATTGTAGCTATATTAGGGTTTATTTTACAGGTAAGTATTTAGATTTAAATAGGAATAATTTATTTAATAAGAGTTAATTTATTTTGTTAGAATAAAATTATATTTAACTTAGGGGGGTGTTAGGGTTAGGGTTAAAATTAGCTTTAGGGGTTAAAAAATTTATTAGAGTAGCGGTGAGCTCCGATCGGCAGATTAGGGGTTAATACTTGAAGTTAGGTGTCGGCGATGTTAGGGAGGGCAGATTAGGGGTTAATCCTATTTCTTATAGGGTTATTGAGGTGGGAGTGAGGCGGATTAGGGGTTAATAACTTTATTATAGTAGCGGTGTGGTCCGCTCGGCAGATTAGGGGTAAATAAGTGTAGGCAGGTGGAGGCGATGTTGAGGGGGGCAGATTAGGGGTTAATAAATATAATATAGGGGTCGGCGGTGTTAGGGGCAGCAGATTAGGGGTACATAGCTATAATGTAGGTAGCGGCGGTTTACGGAGCGGCAGATTAGGGGTTAAAAATAATATGCAGGTGTCAGCGATAGCGGGGGCGGCAGAATAGGGGTTAATAAGTGTAAGGTTAGGGGTGTTTAGACTCGGGGTACATGTTAGAGTGTTAGGTGCAGACGTAGGAAGTGTTTCCCCATAGAAAACAATGGGGCTGCGTTAGGAGCTGAACGCGGCTTTTTTGCAGGTGTTAGGTTTTTTTTCAGCTCAAATGGCCCCATTGTTTTCTATGGGGGAATCGTGCACGAGCACGTTTTTGAAGCTGGCCACGTCCGTAAGCACCGCTAGTATCTAGAGTTGCAGTGGCGTTAAATTATGCTCTACGCTCCCTTTTCGGAGCCTAACGCACTGAAAACCCAGCCATTCTGTGAACTCTAAATACCAGCGGTATTTAAAAGGTGCAGGGGAAAAAAAGCACGCGTAGCTAACGCACCCCTTTGGCCGCAGAACTCTAAATCTAGGTGTATATTAATACATAAAGTGCCAAACCATAGCTGAGAGTGTGTTAAGTAATGAAAACATACTTACCAAAAGACACCCATCCGCATATAGCAGATAGCCGAATCAGTAGAGGTAATGGAATATGAGAGTATAGAGTATATCGTCTATCTGAAAAGGGAGGTAGGAAATGAATCTCTACGACCGATAACAGAGATCCTATGAAAAGATTTCCCATGAGGAGAACCATAGAATCAATAGGTGATACTCCCTTCACATCCCTCTGACAAACACTGTACTCTGAGAGGAATCGGGCTTCAAAATGCTGAGAAGTGCTTATCACAGAAGATCAAGCACAAACTTACTTTACCACCTCCATAGGGAGGCAAAGTTTGAAAAAAACGAATTGTGGGTGTGGTGAGGGCTGTATTTATAGGCATTTTGAGGTTTGTGAAACTTTGCCCCTCCTAGTAGGATTGTATATCCCATACGTCAATAGCTCATGGACTCTTGCCAATTACATGAAAGAAAGTGCATTATTTTCTATGTGAAGAAAAAATATTATACACACTGTAAAAAATTCTTAATAATCCATATCATATAAATATATATTTTTTACAATATGTATAATTGTTATTAATATTTAATAGTTCAAGAACACACATCAAAGTTAGCAATACTTCATGTGCGCTAAAAAAAACCCTTTAAGCTCAACGAGCTGCTTCCATAGATATTGTCACTGTTATAGCCATGTTCTTCGATCACGATCATGAGCAGACGGGTTTTCCACGTTCTTTTGTTGGAAACCTTGTCTGATTTGATAAATGTGGGCCTTTAAATTAATATAAATTGCACATTTAGATTGTTTGGGGTCCCTGCATAATCTAAAATGATGCATTAAAATAATGTACTCAGAAAGTAATATTTACTGAGGCTTTATATACAAATCATACTATTTAAAATCCATTAAAATCCATAGCTGTTTATATTTATATAAAATAGGACAGTTATGGTCACTGTACCTGCTTGAGTTGTTCAAATATCTTCTATTCAGATAAAAATGTTTCACTATCATTAAAAAGAAACATTATCCTGTGATTTCTGATAATGTCAGTACTTGAACAACATCTTGTCTTCTGCTTAAAATAAAACTTGTTGAAACAAATCACTAGGAGATAATTTTGTTAAATTGTTAGACATCTATGTTTCATGCTGTTTCCAAATTAGCTGTTCTTCTCTCTTCCTGCTCTGATTAGCCAACATTAACCGGAAAGTATGTGTTTTCTACACTAGCGTAAAAACAAAGATTCACAATTTGTTTTTTGATTGATTTTAGTTATGTTTGACTCAATTGAAAGTTTTATTTTTTTATTATAACAAATACATTTTGTTTTATAAATGGTGAAATTTAATGTTATTTTGCATTACAGAATGACCTCAATTGGACAGGGAAAATGTAAGTATTTTTTTTCCTTTGTCCACAATTTAAATTTAAATATAAAAAAATAAAAAAAATCAGATTATTAATGTATACAACTAGGCATAGATTAAGGCAGAAAATATGTATTAATTAAACAATTTTGAGTCAAAAATACAATATTAAAACAGCTGTAAGCTACAAAAAAAAATAATAAATCAATGGATTATATATATATATATATATATATATATATATATATATATATATATATATATATATATATACACACACACTCTTCAGACATCCTTTATTGAAGAAATTGCAATGCACACAAATTATCCAATCACATGGCACCTCTATGTGCAGCCACCAATCAGCAGCTAATGAGCCTATTTATATATGCTTTTCAACAAAGTATATCAGTAGAGTGAAGCAAAATAGATAATAGAAGTCAAAAGATTTTAAAATGGCATGCTCTTTAAAAACCATGAAAAAAAAAACGTTTCATGTCCCTTTAAATGAAGATCAGTATTTATAATATTTTATTATAATTAGCAGAAAATCTATGTGATCTTGATTAAAAATGTGTGTGTGTATATATATATATATATATATATATATATATATATATATATATATATAATGTTAGAAAAAGAGATTTGGGAAGAACAGTGCTTGTGCGAAGAAAGGAACTGAACTGGAGGCGCAAAAAAGTGTTGGTTTAGAATATACAGGGAGGAGATGCTGGAGTAAACTGTGAATAGGTGTGTAGAGATTACCCTCTAATGTCTGCACACTGGGTGAAAATGGAAAAGAAAGTGTAAGTGAACTACACAGCGCTAATCCCTGACCGTTTATAATGTAAAATGTGTTATATATAAAATATATGAAGTGTAGTTGATTTCGTTTACAACCCACTCCAATCAAGGACTGATTACTCGTATAAATGGGATATATATGAAGAATCTATATTAATTCATATATTCTTTATACACTAGTACTAGTCACACTATACCAGCATTACATATAAGCTTGTACCTTATGACAAGGGGAATGTAATATGCAGCCCCGACAGATAATAGGAATACTAATAATAATAAACTTTCAGTCGTGATATTCAATTAGTAAATACATGCATACATTTAACCCCTGAAAAGATATATGTATATAAACAAATTCCGAGAAGGATATATTAGGGTAAATACAGAGATAAACTGTCCATTAAGAATTTTCGACAAATGCAGAATATTCAATCTTCAGATTCAAGGATATTCCAACGTAAGTACAAAAAGACCCTCCAAACTTTTTATCCTTTTTATCCTCAATCGGTCTCACAGTTAACTTACTTCTGTACCCCCAATCATATGAGGTAAGTGGAGAGTACTGGAAGAAGCCCGGTCTGGAAGCGATTTCCTCAGGTCGGATGGAACCCTCCTTCTATCATAAACAATGATTTGCGTTTCTCTGTTTGATCTTGATCACACTGTCGGTTCACCTTTTCTCACTCTCTCCCGTGGACACGGTTAGGGATACAAAAGGAGACCAGACATAGTGTGATACCGTCAAAGAAGAAGATCAATTTATTAAAATAAAACAGGTACTCACAAGTCAACCCTCAATTCTATATGAGGTATCAGTGCGGCAGTTAAAAATGTTACAATGCAACAGGCTACCTGGGTGTTGAATTCGGCTGTTCCCCAATATTTTACAATACACGGCGTTCTTGCGGTGTCCCGCAGGCACTTGGCTTCTGTTGCATTGTAACATTTTTAACTGCCGCACTGATACCTCATATAGAATTGAGGGTTGACTTGTGAGTACCTGTTTTATTTTAATAAATTGATCTTCTGCTTTTACGGTATCACACTATGTCTGGTCTCCTTTTGTATCCCTAACCGTGTCCACGGGAGAGAGTGAGAAAAGGTGAACCGACAGTGTGATCAAGATCAAACAGAGAAACGCAAATCATTGTTTATGATAGAAGGAGGGTTCCATCCGACCTGAGGAAATCGCTTCCAGACCAGGCTTCTTCCAGTACTCTCCACTTACCTCATATGATTGGGGGTACAGAAGTAAGTTAACTGTGAGACCGATTGAGGATAAAAAGGATAAAAAGTTTGGAGGGTCTTTTTGTACTTAAGTTGGAATATCCTTGAATCTGAAGATTGAATATTCTGTATTTGACGAAAATTCTTAATGGACAGTTTATCTCTGTATTTACCCTAATATATCCTTCTCGGAATTTGTTTATATACATATATCTTTTCAGGGGTTAAATGTATGCATGTATTTACTAATTGAATATCACGACTGAAGGTTTATTATTTTTAGTATTCCTATTATCTGTCGGGGCTGCATATTACATTCCCCTTGTCATAAGGTACAAGCTTATATGTAATGCTGGTATAGTGTGACTAGTACTAGTGTATAAAGAATATATGAATTAATATAGATTCTTCATATATATCCCATTTATACGAGTAATCAGTCCTTGATTGGAGTGGGTTGTAAACGAAATCAACTACACTTCATATATTTTATATATGACACATTTTACATTATAAACGGTCAGGGATTATCGCTGTGTAGTTCACTTACACTTTCTTTTCCATATATATATATATAAATATATATATGTGTGTGTGTGTGTTTATAGATACATTTAATTAATGTATATGATATATATATATATACATACATTTATAAAGCTGTAAACTGTTGGTTTAATGTCCATTTCACATCAAAGGGCTGGGTTACGAGTGGAGCATTATTTTGCGCTCCCTCTTGCAAGTTAACTTCACTGGATGGAGGCTTTTTGTGCTCATTGGCTTGAGCTCGTATTACCAGTTGAAAGTAAAAGGTTTGCTCATAAGCGGAACACAAATTGCGCAAAAGTCTCCATCTAGCAAAGTCTTGAGAATGTTAACCTACTCCCCAAAGACTTAAATAGAGCGAGAAAACCAGAAAAAAGCTAACATCCAGAATCATGCTCTAACCCGCATCACAATAAGCCCCCTACTCTAATAACCCCTAAACTGCCACAACCCCCATTGCAAATTACCCCACTACACTATTTACCCTCCTAATCCCCACATTGCCCATCACAAAACAGCCCGCTACACTAATAACCCCCTAACCACCACATAACCGATGGCAAAACAGCCCGCTACACTATTAACACTTTAACCACCACATAAACACTACAAAACATTCCACTACACTATTAACTACACTATTAACCCCTAACTACCAAATAGCCCACTGCAAAACACCCTGCTACACTATTAAACCCCTAACCATTACACCCCCAATCACAAAGTACCCCCTAACCTATTAACCCCCTAACTGCCACAACCCCATTGCAAAGCACACCCTTATTTATTAACCCTCAAATTTACAAGCTAATTCTAAGGTATACGGAAAATGTGCTCTGCATTGAAGAAAATGGAGAACTGTATGAATTGTATAATGATTTTATTTAGATTTTTACCATTTTATTTCATTTGTTATATTTAGCCTTTGAAACCCCTGCATCTGCCACATTCCCCCTCTTTCTCTTCTCTTTGGCTCTAACACTGCTTCCTGTACAAAATCTTATCCATGCATTGCACAATTTCCCAGTTCACTCAGAGCCTAAAGTCACCTAGAATATAATAATAATAATAATAATAATAATAATAATAATAATATAATACAGCCTGCAAACAAATTAGACTTTTCCTCCCTAAATGTCAAGTTCCATGACAATTATCCTTTAGATTGTAAGCTTAAGAGCCTCTCTACTGCAGGCCAATATTTGTAATAACAGTGTATCTACTACTGATTGTGCTTATGGGCAGGGGCCTCCTCTCCTATTGTTTAACTTTATAAATGTATTATAATGTTTTTAATGCACCTTCACAAATGCACCTCTTTTACATTTTAGTGCCTGAATTGTAATTTACCCCAACGTATTGACCTTTTTTTAGAGAGCAACATGATTTATTTTGGTGACATTTTATAAATAAATACATAATAGTTTTAATAATAATAATAATAATAATAATAATGCTAATAATAGTAATAATAATAATGATAATATGAGTATCTTGAAACTTCTGGTTCCATCTCTGCTACACCCATTCTAGAGGTGAGCTTTTAGTTAAGTACCATATGTGTAATGAAAATCAATATTTCATAAACAATAAGGTCAAGATTACAAGTGGACCATTATTTAATGCTTCCGCTCAAAAGTGTGCTCAAGCAATCTCGTTTAATTTGAACATGTAATACGAGCGCTAAACCTGATGCATGCAAACACCGGGGATAAACCCCTTTTCACTTGCATGCAGGGGCGGAACTACAGGGGGTGCAGAGGTCGAAACTGCGACCGGGCCCCCGAGGGGGTGGGACAGCTTAAAAAAATATTGTTTTTCAAATAAAAAATGTTGACCTGCCACTACCTGCACTGATATCATGTGAGAGTGATGTGATGCTTCACTAGTGTCTCTGTCTCTGACTACAGGGGTTAGTGTTTCTTTTTTACCCATTGGTGTTTATGTGTATGTATATATGTGACTGTGTGTGTATTTATGCATGTATGTGTTTGTGTGTATGTTTGTGGAACCAGCAAATTACAAACCTTGTTACTACAGCATGGGGAGTGGGGGGGGGGTAAACAGTGTCACTATACAGTACCACTATATACAGTACGGGGGGGTCTAGATCATGTCACAGACTACTGTGGTCACTTTATAAAGTACTGGGGCGGGTAGGGTCAGGCCAGCCATCTCACCGGCTGATTACAGACTGTGTCACTATCTCACTATATACAGTACTGGTGGGTTAAACAGTGTCACTATATACAGTAATAGAGGGTCAGACCATCTCACACACTGTGGGCACAGGGTACAACCTTTTGCAGACGTAATCTGATTCACATTTTTTTTTCTGTATTAAATGTTAAAAAAAAAAAAATATGTATCAAATTCACCTTTTTTTTTGGGGGGGGGGGGGGGCCCTTCTTAGATTCTTGCACCTGGGACCTGTGGTTTCTAGTTACGCCTCTGCTTGCGTGTAACTGTATTCTGACCCTTAATTGTTGAAGCATTAAATTGAATACAAATGGATTAAGTAAAAAAAATATGCAACATATTTTCAAGCATGTTCGTTTTAATCTGCATTGTATTTTTATGTATATTCAAAAATAACTGGGGAGAAAATGTGAATATTTCTACAAATGGCAGCACGTTTTTAAGCAGTGCTTGAAAAAAAAAAAACAGGCAGAGATATTTAGTTTTTATTATTTATTTTTTTTTTTTCTTTAACATTTTTTTTTTAATTTGAAGCTTTTTTTTATTTTTCAGTATTTTTTCAGTACTGAAAAATGGAAACAAATACCTCAAACAATAAAAAACTTGTTGAAGAAAAAGTCTACAAAATAAAACAAATAAAAAAACTAGGCACTAGGGGCATAAACAAGATTAAGGGGTTATTAATGGAACACGCAGTTCACAACCACATCCCCTCCGTCTTCATTTCTATGGACGCGGAGAAAGCCTTTGATAGGCTGAACTGGCAATTTCTGAAAGAGACACTTACACAATTCGGCTTCGACCCAAACTTCACTGGAAAAATATTCTCCCTTTATAACAACCCCCAAGCCAAAATAAAACTGAACGATACCTTGTCCCAACCATTTTCAATCACAAACGGAACAAGACAGGGATGCCCCCTTTCCCCTATATTATTTATCCTTGCAATGGAAGTCCTAGCATCATATATTCGACACAATACAGACATACAGGGATTCACAATTGCTCATCAGGAATATAAAGCTACCTTATACGCTGATGACCTCTTTCTCACATTGACACGACCCCATAACTCATTCCCCCCCTCATTCAAACACTACACCTATACGGCAAATTTTCAAACTTCAAAATAAATATTACCAAATCAGAACTGCTCCCACTTGGACTGCAGGCGGGGGAAATCACTACAATACAAGCACTCGCACACTTTCGCATACAACCGCGCGCTATAAAATACCTCGGTGTATATATTTCCCACCATACACAAGTTACACTGGACACCAATTATAAAGCCATAACCGACTCAATCCAAAATACACTACGCTCCTGGAACAATAAACCAATCTCCTGGTTGGGCAGAATTAATTCGGTCAAAATGATTCTTCTACCCAAATTACTATACCTCTTCCAAACACTACCGATCCCAATCCCCAAATCTGTGATACACAACCTTCAAAAATCCTTAATCTCCTATATATGGCAACACAAAAGACCTCGGATAGCTACTGCCACTCTCTATCGCTCCAAAGAGTTGGGCGGCCTCGGGATCCCAAATCTTACCCAATATAGACTAGCTAGCTTCTACACCAGAATAATACACTGGTGCAGACATTCAGTTCACAAAGAATGGGTTCTTCTAGAACACTCGTTGTCACATACTTCACATCTGGGCAGCAAATGCTGGCTACATCCCTCTAAAAGAAACTTACCTACTTATCTACCAACAATCACTAGAGAAACATTAAAATTATGGGACACGTCCATAAAACAATATAACCATATCTCAACTATACCCTCCCCACTAACACCCCTTTGTGAAAACCCAGATTCTCCAATACCGTTCCCCACCCACACAACTCAAACACCTCACATTATAAACTCCTCTCCCTGCCTTACAGTCACTCAAAACGGGAAAATCAAACCCTTAACCGAACTCGCCCCCATCCTGGACAAAATACATATAGAATGGCTTAAATACCATCAACTAACATACTTCCTTACCAAACATCCGCATAAGCAACTACTTTTTCGCTCTCATACGGGTTTCGAAAGCAGCTGCATTTATGATACCCTACACAGGGGCTTTCTATCTTTTACATACCGATTACTTATGCAGCCGAACAGCACGTCCCTCCCCTCGTACACACAAAAATGGGAAACAGAGATTGGCATTACACAAACCCCTAAGGAATGGCAAAAAATCTTCTCCTGCATGACAAAATCTTCCTCATCCATATATGTAATGGAAATGAATGTTAAGTTACTATATAGATGGTACTACACACCCCACCGGCTTCACACCATTTTCCCTACACACTCGCCGGAGTGTTGGAGAGGTTGCCAAAACATTGGCACCCCCACACACATCTGGTGGACGTGCCCAACAGCCCAAACATATTGGGAAGCTATCAGAGTCGAATTCGAAAAAGTTCTATCTCTAAGTCTCAAACTTGACATCTGGTTTTTCATCTTTAATAAATTTACCAAAATAACTTGTAAACTTCGACTAGCTTTACTGACTATCATGACAAACTCAGCAAAACGACTAATTCCCAAAAACTGGAAAAGTAATACACTTCCATCTATCCAGGTCTGGAGAGAAACAACCACTCAGTCTCTCCAACTAGAAAAATATCGCTTCACTCGTAACAAACGAATAGCCGACTATCACTCGATATACTTTTTGTGGGAGGAATACCTTAATCAGACACCCCCCACACTCAAAACCACCACCCGAACATCCACTTCTTAAACTCATATTCACTGACCACCCTTAGCTGACAGACCGGACGTCTTCTTCTATTACCTTAACTTGAACAGAAGGTCAATTTCAGAGCCCGATAATCACTGACACAACAATTTACGCTTCTGCAGGAACCATGTATGTATGAATATATATTTTATACATCCATTTGAATTGTTCATTATATTTTCTCATTCACTTAATTGCATCAATATCTTTCTTATCTAGTTTAAATAACTTACCTATGCAATCTAAATTTGTTTATTGAACGATAAATATACCCACAACTCATAAATGTCGAAAAAATGTATCATGTATATGGAATCACTGTTACCACACTGTTGCATATGTAACTGTTTTAATTCTACTTTGTATGCAAGGATTTTATGTTCAATAAAGCTTTTGGAAAAAAAAACAAAAAAACAAGATTAAGGGGTAGATTTATCATAGTGTGAGCGGACATGATAAGATGTAGTGTATCATGTCTGCTGCATATCGATAAATGCTGACAGCATTCACTGTCAGCATTTATCATTGCACCAGCAGTTCTTGTGAACTGCTTGTGCAATGCAGCCCCCTGCAGATTTGCTGCCAATGCCGCTGGCAGGGGGTGTCAATCAAACCGATCGTATTCAATCAAGTTGATTTCTGTCCGCAGCCTCAGAGAAGACGGACAAGTTATGGAGCGGCGGCCTTTAGTAGAGGAAACAGGGGCATCAAGCTCCATACAGAACTTGATAAATCGGCCCCTATATCTTTAAACAGACCAAAAATGAAAATACTCATTATGCATTTACAAGTACTGGTTTTCCTGCACTGCTGTTCATTCGGTTCTCTGTCCTTCATGGCTTACAGTGGTGTTACCAGTATGTAGGTAGCGAAGATTTGCAGTGAAAATACTAGTTAGTTTGTTTTTTTCAATTGCTTTTTGAATGGCATTTCAATGTGAGATGGCTGCCCGAAGTGCGTTTATTTTCCTGCAACATTTTATCAAGGCTGACCTTTTGATTTTGAATAGAGGCTTGAATTTTTTAATTTGATTTTGCTGTGAGTTGACAATCTCTTTTCATTTTCAATTTTTTTTCTTTGAACCCTTATAACTTTTTTGTGCATTTTTTTTCGAATAATTCATATTAGATGGTGTTATTATGAAGGTAACTGTACATTGTAGTGTATTTTTTATATGTTTTATGACACGTGTTTGTTTTGTGAAACAGTTAACCAGAGCTCTGATCTTTAAGCTTATTTTGGTTATTTATTCAATAAGCAAGCAGCCAAATATATTATTGGCTGAAATGGACGAAGAAAGAATTATTGCTTGACCAAATTTACTTGTTATTTAATTTGTAACATTTGGCATCAAAAAAAGGTTGGGAAGAGGCAGAAAATGGGTGAATTAGTTATATCATATAGGGAATTAGCTCCTTTATTTGTAATGATGCAAAGATGATCTAACCATTCATGTGTCCAACTTTCCATGACTAATCCTGCCATAGTATTACTAATGTAATGATTAATGTTAGGGGCAGCCAGTCAGTAAATGTTGATTTCAGCCGTACAGGCTTGTCCAATAAAGCCTTGACCTAGCATAGGAAGTTGAAAGACTAGGCAAAGCTCAGCCAATTTCATTCACTTTAACTATTGCTATTGGAATGTGTAGTTGTGTGAATTCTGTACCTTTGTGAGCTAGTCATTGGCTCAAATTCAATCAGTGAGTTATATGTTCTCTTTACATTGAAATATAGGTCCTTTAAATTTCATAATGTAAGATTTTGTTAAAATGAGTTGTATTAATTTGCTGTTCCCACTGGAAATAAACGGCTAGATTACGAGTCTTGCGTTAGCCTTAAAAAGCAGCATTGAGGGGTCCCAACACTGCTTTTTAACGCCTGCTGGTATTATGAGTCTGGCAGGAGAGGGTCTACCGCTCACTTTTTTTCCGCGATTTTAGCTTACCGCAAATCCCCTTACGTCAATTGCGTATCCTATCTTTTTAATGGGATTTTCCTTTCCAGTATTATGATCGCTGGAGAAAGTGAGCGGTATAGCCTCTCCTGGCAAGACTCCTACCGCATTTAAAAGTCAGTAGTTAAGAGTTTTATGGGCTAACGCCGGAACATAAAGCTCTTAACTAAAGTGCTAAAATGTACAATAACACCCATAAACTACCTATTAACCGCTAAACCGAGGTCCCCCTCCCACATCGGAAACACTTAACTAAAATGTTTAACCCCTAATCTACCGACCGTACATCGCCGCCACTTTAATAAATATGCTAACCCCTAAACGCTGTCGCATTCCCGCCTCGCAAACATTAGTTAAATTTGATTAACCCCTAATCTGCCTTCCCTAACATCGCCGACACCTACCTACATTTATTAACCCCCAACGTCGCTGCAACTATATTAAATGTATTAACCTCTAAACCTAAGTCTAACCCTAACCCTAACACCCCCTAACTTAAATATAACTTAAAATAATCTAAATAAAATAACTTTAATTAACTAAATTATTCCTATTTAAAACTAAATACTTACCTATAAAATAAACCCTAAGCTAGCTACAATATAACTAATAGTTACATTGAATCTAGCTTAGGGTTCATTTTTATTTTACAGGCAACTTTGTATTTATTTTAACTAGGTACAATAGTTATTGTAAATTTACAGGTAAATTTGTCTAGCTAAAATAAAGACAAATTTACCTGTAAAATAAAAATAATCCTAAATTACAATTACACCTAACACTACACTATAATTAAATTAATTCCCTAAATTAAATACAATTAAATACAATTAAATACAATGATCTAAATTACGAAAAAACAAACACTAAATTACAGAAAATAATAAAATAATTACATTTTTTTAAACTAATTACACCTAATCTAATCCCCCTAATAAAATAAAAAGTCCCCCAAAATAATAAAAATCCCTACCCTATACTAAATTACAAATAGCCCTTAAGAGGGCTTTTTGCGGGCATTGCCCCAAAGTAATACAATAACCCCCGAACATTAAAACCCACCACCCACACACCCAGCCCTTCTCTAAAACCCACCCAATCCCCCCTTAATAAAACACTAACCCCTTGAAGATCACCCTACCTTGAGACGTCTTCATCCAACCGGGCACAAGTGGTAATCCAGACTGACAGAAGTCTTCATCCTATCCGGGCACAAGAGGTCCTCCAGATGGCCAGAAGTCTTCATCCAGACGGCATCTTCTATCTTCATCCATCCGGAGCGGGTCCATTTTCAAGACATCTGATGCGGAGCATCCTCTTCCTTCCGATGACTAACACTAAATGACGGTACCTTTAACCCCTTAACGACCAAGGACGTATGCCACACGTCCTCAAAAAAAATACAGTTAATGACCGAGGACGTGTGGCGTACGTCCTTGGTCTGGAAAGCAGCTGGAAGCGATCCTGCTCACTTCCAGTTGCTTTCCGGTTAATGCAGTGATGCCTCGATATCGAGGCATCCTGCAATAACCTTTTTTAGCAATCCGGTGCAGAGAGAGCCACTCTGTGGCCCTCTCTGCACCGGACATCACCGGCTAAATCCGTTGGTGGGTGGGAGCCGGTTCGGGAGGCGGGTGGCAGCCATCGATGGTCCTGATGATGTGGAGGGGGGCGGGATCGTGGGCGGGGGTGATCGGGGAGGGAGCGGGTGGGAACCGCTCCACTACAGAAAAATGAAGTATTAAAAGTTTAAAAAAAGTAGTCAATATTTATATAAAACTACATTAGTCAGGGGGAGGGGGATTGGTCTGTGTGGTGGGGAAGCTACACTACAGAAAAAGAACTTAAAAAAACAAAAAAAAAAAACAATTTCTCTTGCAAACTGGGTACTGGCAGACAGCTGCCAGTACCCAAGATGGCAGAGGAGGAGGGTTAGAGAGCTGTTTTGGGGGGGGGGGATCAGGGAGGTTGGGGGCTAAGGGGGGATCCTACAATGTAGCATATGTAAATATACTAAAAAAAAACTTTTATTTTAGTACTGGCAGACTTTCTGCCAGTACTTAAGATGGCGAGGACAATTGTGGGGTGGGGGAGGGAAGGGAGCTGTTTGGGAGGGATCAGGGGGTCTGATGTGTCAGGTGGGAGGCTGATTTCTACACTAAAGCTAAAATTAACCCTGCAAGCTCCCTACAAACTACCTAATTAACCCCTTCACTGCTAGCCATAATACACGTGTGATGCGCAGCAGCACTTAGCGGCCTTCTAATTACCAAAAAGCAACGCCAAAGTCATATATGTCTGCTATTTCTGAACAAAGGGGATCCCAGAGAAGCATTTACAACCATTTGTGCCATAATTACACAAGCTGTTTGTAAATAATTTCAGTGAGAAACCTAAAATTGTGAAAAATTTAGCGTTTTTTTTAATTTGATTGCATTTGTGAAATGGTGGCATGAAATATACCAAAATGGGCCTAGATCAATACTTGGGGTTGTCTACTACACTACACTGAAGCTAAAATTAACCCTAGAAGCTCCCTACATGCTCCCTAATTAACCCCTTCACTGCTGGGCATAATACACGTGTGGTGCGCAGTCGCATTTAGCAGCCTTCTAATTAGTAAAAAGCAAAGCCATATATGTCTGCTATTTATGAACAAAGGGGATCCCAGAGAAGCATTTACAACCATTTATGCTATAATTGCATAAGTTGTTTGTAAATAATTTCAGTGAGAAACCTAAAGTTTGTGAAAAAAATTGTGAAAAAGTGAATTCTATCAGCCAATCGGAATTAAGGTAGAAAAAATCCTATTGGCTGATGCAATCAGCCAATAGGATTGAGCTGGCATTCTATTGGCTGATTGGAACAGCCAATAGAATGCGAGCTCAATCCTATTGGCTAATTGGATCAGTCAATAGGATTGAACTTCAATCCTATTGGCTGATTGCATCAGCCAATAGGATTTTTTCTACCTCAATTCCATTTGGCTGATAGAATTCTATCAGCCATTCGGAATTGAAGGGACGACATCTTGGATGACGTCACTTAAAGGTACCATTATTTAGTGTTAGTCGTCGGAAGGAAGATGATGCTCTGCATTGGATGTCTTGAAGATGGACCTGCTCCACTACGGATGGATGAAGATAGAAGATGCCGTCTGGATGAAGACTTCTGGCCATCTGGAGGACCTCTTCTGCCCGGATAGGATGAAGACTTCTGGCCGTCTGGAGGACCACTTTTGCCAGGTTGGGTGAAGACATCTCAAGGTAGGGTGATCTTCAAAGGTTAGTGTTGGGTTTTATTAAGGGGGATTGGGTGGGTTTTAGAGTAGGGTTGAGTGTGTGGGTGGTGGGTTTTAATGTTGGGGGTGTATTGTATTTTTTTTACAGGTAAAAGAGCTGATTACTTTGGGCAATGCCCTGCAAAAGGCCCTTTTAAGGGCTATTTGTAATTTAGTATAGGGTAGGGATTTTTATTATTTTGGTGGTCTTTTTTATTTTATTAGGGGGATTAGATTAGGTGTAATTAGTTTAAAAAAATTGTCATTATTTTATTATTTTCTGCAATTTAGTGGGTTTTTTTTCCCGTAATTTAGATAATTATATTTAATTGTATTTAATTGTAGTTAGTTTAGGGAATTAATTTAATTATAGTGTAGTGTGAGGTGTAATTGTAACAGGTTTATTTTTATTTTACAGGTAAATTTGTCTTTATTTTAGCTAGGTAATTATTAAATAGTTAATAACTATTTAATAACTATTGTACCTAGTTAAAATAAATACAAAGTTGCCTGAAAAATAAAAATAAACCCTAAGTTAGCTACAATGTAACTATTAGTTATATTGTAGCTAGCTTAGGGTTTATTTTATAGGTACGTATTTAGTTTTAAAGAGGAATAATTTAGGTTATTATAGTTATTTTATTTAGATTATTTTAAATTATATTTCAGTTAGGGGGTGTTAGGGTTAGACTTAGGTTTAGGGGTTAATATATTTATTATAGTGGCGGCGACGTTGGCGGCGGCAAATTATGTGTTAATAAGTGTAGTTAGGTGGCGGCGATGTTAGGGACGGCAGATTAGGGGTTAATAAAATTTCACTAGTGTTTGCGATGTGGGAGTATGGCGGTTTAGGGGTTAATAACTTTATTTTAGTGGCAGCGACGTGTTGGGCGGCAGAATAGGAGTTAAGAAGTGTAGGTAGGTTGCAGCGACATTGGGGGCAGCAGATTTGGGGTTAATAATTATAATGCAGGTGTCGGCGATGTTGGGGGCGGCAGATTAGGGGTTCATAAGTATAATGTAGGTGGCGGCCGTGTCCGGAGCAGCAGATTAGGGGTTAATAAGTATAAGATTAGGGGTGTTTAGACTCGGGGTTCATGTTAGGGTGTTAGGTGTAGACATACATTTTATTTCCCCATAGAAATCAATGGGGCTGCGTTAAGAGCTGAACGCTGCTTTTTTGCAGGTTTTTTTTTTCAGCCGGCTCTGCCCCATTGATTCCTATGGGGAGGGAAAACTGCTCGTTAGCCACGCACAGCTTTACCAACAAAACTCATAATCTAGGTGTAATATTTTAATTGGAAAATCAATATATATAGTCACACTATGGCATCTACTTATCAAGCCGTCAACCGCAAATAAGCTGGAATTCCGCAGCGTAATTGTGGCGAGCTTGATTTGCCTTAGTTATCAAAGCCTACATTCCGGCAAAAGTAGAATTTTGTGACGTAACATATGATCTGCTGGTTTCAGATCAATGCTTACGTCACTACAGATGTTAAATTAACCCCTAATCTGCCTTCCCTAACATCGCCGACACCTACCTACATTTATTAACCCCTAATCTGCCGCCCCCAACGTTGCTGCAACTATATTAAATATATTAACCCCTAAACCTAACCCTAACCCTAACACCCCCTAACTTAAATATAACTTAAAATAATCTAAATAAAATAACTTTAATTAACTAAATTATTCCAATTTAAAACTAAATACTTACCTATAAAATAAACCCTAAGATAGCTACAATATAACTAATAGTTACATTGAATCTAGCTTAGGGTTCATTTTTATTTTACAGGCAACTTTGTATTTATTTTAACTAGGTACAATAGTTATTGTAAATTTACAGGTAAATTTGTCTAGCTAAAATAAAGACAAATTTACCTGTAAAATAAAAATAATCCTAAATTACAATTACACCTAACACTACACTATAATTAAATTAATTCCCTAAATTAAATACAATTAAATACAATTAAATACAATGATCTAAATTACGAAAAAACAAACACTAAATTACAGAAAATAATAAAATAATTACATTTTTTTAAACTAATTACACCTAATCTAATCCCCCTAATAAAATAAAAAGCCCCCCAAAATAATAAAAATCCCTACCCTATACTAAATTACAAATAGCCCTTAAGAGGGCTTTTTGCAGGCATTGCCCCAAAGTAATACAATACCCCCCCAACATTAAAACCCACCACCCACACACCCAACCCTACTCTAAAACCCACCCAATCCCCCCTTAATAAAACACTAACCCCTTGAAGATCACCCAACCTTGAGATGTCTTCACCCAACCGGGCAGAAGTGGTCATCCAAACTGACAGAAGTCTTCATCCTATCCGGGCAGAAGAGGTCCTCCAGATGGCCAGAAGTCTTCATCCAGACGGCATCTTCTATCTTCATCCATCCGGAGTGGGTCCATCTTCAAGACATCCGATGCGGAGCATCCTCTTCCTTCCGACGACTGACACTAAATGACGGTACCTTTAAGTGACGTCATCCAAGATGGCATCCCTTCAATTCCAATTGGCTGATAGAATTCTATCAGCCAATCGGAATTAAGGTAGAAAAAATCCTATTGGCTGATACAATCAGCCAATAGGATTGAGCTGGCATTCTATTGGCTGATTGGAACAGCCAATAGAATGCAAGCTCAATCCTATTGGCTAATTGGATCAGTCAATAGGATTGAACTTCAATCCTATTGGCTGATTGCATCAGCCAATAGGATTTTTTCTACCTTAATTCCGTTTGGCTGATAGAATTCTATCAGCCATTCAGAATTGAAGGGACGCAATCTTGGATGACGTCACTTAAAGGTACCATCATTTAGTGTTAGTCGTCGGAAGGAAGAGGATGCTCTGCATCGGATGTCTTGAAGATGGACCTGCTCCACTCCGGATGGATGAAGATAGAAGATGCCATCTGGATGAAGACTTCTGGCCATCTGGATTACCTCTTCTGCCTGGATAGGATAAAGACTTCTGGCCGTCTGGAGGACCACTTTTGCCCGGTTGGGTGAAGACATCTCAAGGTAGGGTGATCTTCAAAGGTTAGTGTTGGGTTTTATTAAGGGGGGATTGGGTGGGTTTTAGAGTAGGGTTGGGTGTGTGGGTGGTGGGTTTTAATGTTTTGGGGTATTGTATTTTTTTTACAGGTAAAAGAGCTGATTACTTTGGGGCAATGCCCTGCAAAAGGCCCTTTTAAGGGCTATTTGTAATTTAGTATAGGGTAGGAATTTTTATTATTTTGGGGGGCTTTTTTATTTTATTAGGGGGATTAGATTATTAGTGGGGTTTTTTTCCCGTAATTTAGATAATTATATTTAATTGTATTTAATTGTAGTTAGTTTAGGGAATTAATTTAATTATAGTGTAGTGTTAGGTGTAATTGCAACTTAGGTTTATTTTTATTTTACAGGTGAATTTGTCTTTATTTTAGCTAGGTAGCTATTAAATAGTTAATAACTATTTAATAACTATTGTACCTAGTTAAAATAAATACAAAGTTGCCTGAAAAATAAAAATAAACCCTAAGTTAGCTACAATGTAACTATTAGTTATATTGTAGCTAGCTTAGGGTTTATTTTATAGGTACGTATTTAGTTTTAAAGAGGAATAATTTAGATAATTATAGTTATTTTATTTAGATTATTTTAAATTATATTTCAGTTAGGGGGTGTTAGGGTTAGACTTAGGTTTAGGGGTTAATATATTTATTATAGTGGCAGCGACATTGGCGGCGGCAGATTAGGGGTTAATAAGTGTAGTTAGGTGGCTGCGATGTTAGGGACGGCAGATTAGGGGTAAATAAAATTTCACTAGTGTTTGCGATGCGGGAGTACGGCGGTTTAGGGGTTAATAACTTTATTTTAGTGGCAGCGACGTTGTGGGCGGCAGATTAGGAGTTAAGAAGTGTAGGTAGGTTGCAGCGACATTGGGGGCAGCAGATTTGGGGTTAATAATTATAATGCAGGTGTCGGCGATGATGGGGGCGGCAGATTAGGGGTTCATAAGTATAATGTAGGTGGCGGCGGTGTCCGGAGCAGCAGATTAGGGGTTAATAAGTGTAAGATTAGGGGTGTTTAGACTCGGGGTTCATGTTAGGGTGTTAGGTGTAGACATACATTTTATTTCCCCATAGAAATCAATGGGGCTGCGTTAAGAGCTGAACGCTGCTTTTTTGCAGGTGTTAGGTTTTTTTTCAGCCGGCTCTGCCCCATTGATTCCTATAGGGAGGGAAAACTACTCGTTAGCCACGCACAGCTTTACCAACAAAACTCGTAATCTAGGTGTAATATTTTAATTGGAAAATCAATATATATAGTCACACTATGGCATCTACTTATCAAGCCGTCAACCGCAAATACGCTGGAATTCCGCAGCGTAATTGTGGCGAGCTTGATTCGCATTAGTTATCAAAGCCTACATTCCGGCAAAAGTAGAATTTTGTGACGTAACATATGATCCGCCGGTTTCAGATCGATGCTTACATCACTACAGATGTTCCAAATGCAAATTCGGCACTATCTGACTACTTTTGCTAGTTAGCAAATGTATACCAGGTACGTTCGGCACTATTCCGGCCCAGCGTACAAGGTTTTCAATCCGCCGCCCCAGAGGCGGCGGATGCCATAGGAATCAATGGGAGTCTGAAAGCAGCGAAAGCTTATGTTCACTGCTGCCCGATATCCCATCGATTCCTATGGGAGAATAAAAGTTATGTTTACACCCTAACATAGCCCGTGAGTCTAAACACCCCTAATCTGCCTCCCCCTACATCGCCGCCGCCTACATTATATTATTAACCCCTAATCTGTCGCCCCTACACCGCCGCCACCTACATTATACTTATTAACCCCTAATCTGCCACCCTTTACACCGCCGCCACCTACATTATACTTAGTAACCCCTAATCTGCCGCCCCCTACACCACCACCACCTACATGATACTTAATAACTCCTAATCTGCCACCCTGCCACCGCCGTCACCTACATAAAAGTATTAACCACTAAACAACCAACCCCCCCAGATCGCCATGAACTAAATTAACCTATTAATCCCTAAACCAAACAACCCGCTAACTGTACATTAAATATTAACTCATCCCTATCTTATAATAAATTTAAACTTACCTTTAGATTTAAATTAAACTATATTAAACTAATAATTAACCTATCCTAACTATTATAATAAAATTACATTAAACTATATTCAATTAATAATTAATCTAACCTAACTTTTATACTAAAATTACATTAAACTACAAATTAAATTAAATATATTATTTATTTAAGCACCCTACTCAAATCATTTAATTCTACACTTAAAAATTATAAAGTTACAAAAAACTAAGTAAGTTACACAAAAAATAAACACTAAGTTACAAAAAAGAAAAAAGAAATTATTAAAGCTTTAAACTAATTACACCTAATCTAAGGGCCCTATGAAAATAAAAAGCCCCCCCAAAATAAAAAAAACCCTAGCTTTTTGCAGGGCATTGCCCCAAAGTAATCAGATCTTTTACCTGTAAAAAAATATACAAACAATTCCTCAACAGTAAAACCCACCACCCACACAACCAACCCCCCAAATAAAACCCTAATGTAAAAAACCTAAGCTCCCCATTGCCCTGAAAAGGGCATTTGGATGGGCATTGCCCTTAAAAGGCCCAAGTCCTAATTTAAACTAAAACCCACCCAATAAACCCTTAAAAAAATCCTAGCACTAACCCCAGGAGATTTACTTACAGTTTTGAAGATCTGACATCCATCCTCCAAGAAGCTGGGAGAAGTTCTCAATGAAGCGGCCAAAGTCTTCATCCAAGCCCGCAGAAGTTTTCACCCAAACAGCATCTTCTATCTTCATCCATCCGGAGCGGCTCCATCTTCAAGACATCCGACGCAGAGCATCCTCTTCCCTCCGACAACTACCGACAAATGAAGGTTCCTTTAAATGACGTCATCCAAGATGGCATCCCTTAGATTCCGATTGGCTGATAGAATTTTATCAGCCAATTGGAATTAAGGTTGAAAAAATCCTATTGGTTGTTTCAATCAGCCAATAGGATTGAGCTTTCATCCTATTGGCTGATCCAATCAGCCAATAGAATGCAAGCTCAATCCTATTGGCTGATTGCAACAGCCAATAGGATGAAAGCTCAATCCTATTGGCTGATTGCAACAGCCAATAGTATGAAAGATCAATCCTATTGGCTGATTGCAACAGCCAATAGGATTTTTTCAACCTTAATTCCAATTGGCTGATAGAATTCTATCAGCCAATTGGAATCTAAGGGACGCCATCTTGGATGACGTCACTTAAAGGAACCTTCATTCGTCCGTAGTCATTATAAGGAAGAGGATGCTCTGCGTCGGATGTCTTGAAGATGAAGCCACTCCACGTCGGATGGATGAAGATAGAAGATGCCTTCTGGATGAAGACTTCTGCCTGTCTGGAGGACCACTTTGCCTGGCTTGGATGAAGACTTCTCCCTGTTTCATTGAGGACTTCGGCCCGGTTGGATGAAGACTTCTGCCGCTTCCTTGAGGATGGATGTCCGGTCTTCAGAACAGTAAGTCAATCTTCAGGGTTAGTGCTAGGGTTTTTTTAAGGGTGTTTTGGGTGGGTTTTATTTTTAGGTTAGGGCTTTGTGCCACAAAAGAACTAACTGCCCTTTTAAGGGCAATGCCCATCCAAATGCCCTTTTCAGTGCAATGGGGAGCTTAGTTTTTTTTAGTTAGTATTTTATTTGGGGGGGGGGTTGATTGTGTGGGTGGTGGGTTTTACTGTTGGGGGGGTTGTTTGTATTTTTTTTACAGGTAAAAGAGCTGATTACTTTGGGGCAATGCCCTGCAAAAGGCTCTTTTAAGGGGTATTGGTAGTTTAGTTTAGGCTAGGGTTTTTTATTATTTTGGGTTGGGCTTTTTTTATTTTCATAGGGCTATTAGATTAGGTTAATTAGTTTAAATATCTTGTAATTTGTTTATTTTTTTCTGTAATTTTTTTTGTACTTTAGATAATTGTATATAATTTATTTAATTCTATTTAATTTAGGTAATTTAGTTAATTATAGTGTAGTTTTAGGTGTTATTGTAACTTAGGTTAGGTTTTATTTTATTTTACAGGTAATTTTGTATTTATTTTAGCTAGGTAGTTATTAAATAGTTAATAATTATTTAATAACTATTCTACCTAGTTAAAATAAATGCAAACTTGCCTGTGAATAAAAATAAACCCTAAGATAGCTATAATGTAACTATTAGTTATATTGTAGCTATCTTAGGGTTTATTTTATAGGTAAGTAGTTTTAAATAGAAATTATTTAGTTATTATTAATAGTAGGTTATATTTAGATTTATTTTAATTATATTTAAGTTAGGGGTGTTAGGGTTAGGGTTAGACTTAGGTTTAGGGGTTAATAAATTTAATATAATGGCGGCGATGTTGGGGACGGTAGATTAGGGGTTAATAAGTATAATTTCGGTGGCGTCGGTGTAGTGTGCGGCATATTAGGGGTTAATAACATAATGTAGGTGTCGATGGGCTCCGGGAGTGGCAGGATAGAGGTTAATACGTTTTATTAGAGTAACGGTGGGCTCCGGGAGCGGCAGGATAGGAGTTAATATGTTTATCAGAGTGGCAGTGGGCTCCAGGAGCGGTGGTTTAGGGGTTAATAACTTTATTTAGTTGCGGTGGGGTCCGTGAGCAGCGGGATAGGGGTAAAACAGTGTAGTATAGTGTGGGTGTTTGGTGACTGTGTACCAATAAAGCTGGGAAAAAGCCGAAGATCAGCGAGATCGATGACTGTCAGTTAACAACAGTCCGCTGCTCATCGCCCCGTATTTGGTCCACGGCAGCAAAGTTAGGCAATCTTAGGTGAGCGTATTGGTGCCGTTGAATGCAAGTAAGTTGACGGCTTGATAAGTAGATGCCAATGGGTTATAAATGTATGCTTGAATATATATCCATAACAACAACAGGATTGTGTGCTTAGACCAAAGAGTTATAGTACAAACATATCCCAGGGGAGTATACGTAGACTTCTTACCCGGTCTGGAGCCTCAATCGCTTTCACAGGTGAGTAATGAAATCCAAGTCCGGATCCCTTAGTGTGGAGGCGACAACACACTGCAAATCTTACTGTGTATTTTCTGCCCTCCTACACTCCCGGAACCTTATTCTCCCCCAATACTCTGCACACGATTTACCTCACAGCTTGCTCCACTTGTGACCGTTGATGATGTCACAATTGTGAACTCCAATACCATTAGGATATGATATGCAGGTGAACTGGGTATAAGTGGACTCTGTTGCTTTGCTGAAAGTTAGAATAGTTAATCAAATAAGGTAAACACAAGAGTCCCAATGATTGAATAAAACTTGACTTTTAATCTCCATTTTAAAATCACAAGGAGGCACACATCATAGAGGAAAGTAGGAAGGTGGTGTGGTAGTCACGGCTTACGTGTTTCAGCTGATAGCCATAGTCATAGCCTTGTGGTATACCACACCTGGTGAGTCTTATATAGTGGATTCTGTCACCTTATTGGGTAAAACATTTAAATGAAACATACACCTCCTCCTTAAAGGTATATTACAATTAGAGCACGGACAGAAGTGCTGCAGAATAGGACATTTTCAGCATGATTATTAGTTAACACCGTATATACAAAAAACATATTTGCTAAGACTTTTTTACTAATATTCATACAATCTGTGAGTAAAGCAAATGTTGTGTTTTTATAAATACGTTTCATATTGGGCACAAATTAAGCCGATACATTTCATGAATAAGTAAACCTTTTGAAAATATTGCTAACATATATGTCTCAGTTCTATTCAGGATATAGACTGCTGTGCTGAATATCAACCAATACGAGCTGTTTTGTCAAACACATATATAAGAAATTACATACACAATATGTTATGGTATATAATGTAATATAAGGGGTTTTAAAGTGAAAGTCAACCATAGCATTTTTACCTTTTCACTTTAAATATTTAATAAGACAATATCATATTTTCTTGAAAACCATCATTAAGAAAAAAAACACATTTGTCAAAAAGCGAAAAAGCTTATTTTACTTATGATGTTGAATTTTTGCTTTTTAACAAATGTGTTTTTTTCTTAATGATGAATTTTAAGAAAATCTGATATTGTCTTATTAAATGTTTTAAGTACTGTTTGTATATGAGATTAAACATTTTAGTGCTGTATCACTTTTTATTTTGTTAATTGCTATGTTACGATACGTGTTCTTATTATATTGTGTTGTTTACAAGCCCATCCTTTCATCAACTCGGTTTACCAATACCAGTTGTTTACATCCTATAAATTATGACTCTCTCTAAGGAGGTATTACACACTCTTAAGAAAGCCAGGGCGCTCTACCTGCAAAATGCGTTGAGTCTTTTTGTCCTGAATGAGGATCCGTAGGAGAGGTTTTGGTGACGTCAGCTGGATTTCTGGTGCCGCTAGCCAGGAACTTTAAACGGAACTACCGAGTTGCTATTTGGCAGAGACGCTGAATGCTTTGTTACCTTTTGTTCCTTCTGGATCTACTTTTTTGGGGCTTGTTGATTTTAAACGTCTAATGAGTATATTACTTACTAATAGCATGTTGTGCATATCATTTGAATAAACACTACCTTGAATCGAGGATTCCGCTGTCTCCCTTTGTGTCTTACACTATTTAGCCAATAACCGTGCAGTAAATTCAGTTTTGCACCTATGAGAGCCGGCTTTACCGCACGGCTATTTGCTAAGAGGTGAAAACGTCACCTCTTAGCAAAATATTTTTTTGCCATGGGCTGCTGTAGCAGCTAAGAGCGGCGATTGATTGAAATGAATAAAGGCACTTTCTGCATGAAGTATCTTATACTTCATGAATAAAAGTGCCCTTTATTTGTTTCAATAGTCAACCCTAGCGTTTCAAAAACGCTATGGTTGACTTTCACTTTAACGTTAATACAAAACTGTATTTTAGCATAAAGATTATTCCCAAAAATTAATCAAATCATAATACGAGTTTAGGCCATTCAGTTTTCAAGTCTTTAATTTATTTTAAAGATCCAGAACATCTCTCTTGTTCAGCATTTTCTGTCTGTTTCCACCTATCTTTGGAGTGTAGACTTGCTCAATAGCACACCACCTCAAAGAATCAAACTTTTTGTTGTGGTGGACAGCAAAATACTGAACAAGAAGTGTGGATGATTTCCCTGCACCTATGTTGGATAAATGTTTTCTAATTCTGGAGTTATATCACATGACGTAAGTCCTTTGTATTGAATGTCACAGGCATTACACCATAATAAATAGATGACAGAGGTAGAGTTGCAATTAAGGCAACTATCAATTTGAAACGTTGTTTGGTAACTAATGAAGAGAAAGTGTTGGTAAAATGGCATGTTTGCAGGGTTTACATTTAGACCTCCCACACATTTAAATTACCATGTGATATAACCATGAGTTGGATGGTACAGAAGATTTTAGTTGTGAGGGTGAGATAAGGTTCCCTATAGTCTTCCCCCATCTATATGAGCACCTTAGTCCATCTTTTACCACATCCACTAATTTATCATCTGCCACAAGTAGTCCAAAGTGTTTCTTTATAATTTTGCACACATCAGTATAGTTTGTGCTATGATCTGTAATTAAATTTACACCTTTGAACTGGTTTCACAGTTTGTCCTCTTGTTTTTCACTCAAAAGGGTACCTCTGTCCATATAGTCCACAGCTCTCCTAGCCTTTTTTATGACATTATTTAATAACCTCTTTCTCTCGGTCTACCTTCTAAAAGGTCAGCCTCTTTTATGTATACATTTCCAGAGCAATCTCGACGTGTTTGGATAAATTGTCCTTTTGCTATTGTGTGTGGGACATGTTGTGGATGCTAACTTTAGGCGTGGAATAGCATATTGCCAGAAATTGGCTTACGAAAAATCTTAGATGCAATATTGCCATTGGAATTCCCTGTCAAATTAACATCTAAAAAATCCACTGATTTGTTATGATAGTGAAAATGTAATTTTAAGCCCATTTCATTATAATTTATATATTCAATAAATTCTGTTGTCTCTTGGAGATTTCCAGACCAAATTAGTAGCAGATCATCAATGAATCTACCAAAAAACTGTGTGCTTTTTTTTGTATTTATCCTCTGCTCCAAAAATGTACTGTATTTTATTTTCCAGATACTAAAAAATTTTTTTTGCAATGGAGGGCGCAAATTTTGCGCCCATGGCAGTACCTCTCCTTTGCAAATAAAAGGTCTGTTTAAATTCAAAATAATTGTAGGTTAGCAAGAAGGCTGTGACCCTAAGGACATACTCCCTGAATTGTAGTGAAAAATTTGTCTCATCATATAGTGTCTGTTTTATAGCTTCCAAACCACAATGCTACAGTGTCAATAGTCAACCAGCCAAAGTTTTCACTCTAATGTTTTCTAATAATTGTAGGACATGTTTAGTTTCTCTTAAAGGGACACTGAACCCAAATGTTTTCTTTCGTTATTCAGATAGAGCATGCAATTTTCAGCAACTTTCTAATTTACTCCTATTATCAATGTTTCTTCATTAACCTAGATTTGGAGTTTGGCGTTAGCCGTGAAAACCAGCGTTAGAGGCTCCTAACGCTGGTTTTAGGCTACCGCCGGTATTTGGAGTCACTCAAAATAGGGTCTAATGCTCACTTTTCAGCCGCAACATTTCCATACCGCAGATCCCCTTACGTAAATTGCGTATCCTATCTTTTCAATGGGATCTTTCTAACTCCGGTATTTAGAGTCGTTTCTGAAGTGAGCGTTAGACATCTAACGACAAAACTCCAGCCGCAGGAAAAAAGTCAGTAGTTAAGAGCTTTCTGGGCTAACGCCGGTTTATAAAGCTCTTAACTACTGTACTCTAAAGTACACTAACACCCATAAACTACCTATGTACCCCTAAACCGAGACCCCCCCACATCGCCGACGCTCGAATACATTTTTTTAACCCCTAATCTGCCGACCGCCACCTACGTTATCCTTATGTACCCCTAATCTGCTGCCCCTAACACCGCCGACCCCTGTATTATATTTATTAACCCCTAATCTGCCCCCTCAACATCGCCTCCACCTGCCTACACTTATTAACCCCTAATCTGCTGACCGCAAAGTGCCGCCACCTACGTTATCCTTATGTACCCCTAATCTGCTGCCCCTAACACCGCCGACCCCTGTATTATATTTATTAACCCCTAATCTGCCCCCCTCAACGTCGGCTCCACCTGCCTACACTTATTAACCCCTAATCTGCCAAGCGGATCTGAGCGCTACTATAATAAAGTTATTAACCCCTAATCCGCCTCACTAACCCTATAATAAATAGTATTAACCCCTAATCTGCCCTCCCTAACATCGCCGACACCTAACTTCAATTATTAACCCCTAATCTGCCGACCGGAGCTCACCGCTATTCTAATAAATGTATTAACCCCTAAAGCTAAGTCTAACCCTAACACTAACACCCCCCTAAGTTAAATATAATTTAAATCTAACGAAATTAATTATCTCTTATTAAATAAATTATTCCTATTTAAAGCTAAATACTTACCTGTAAAATAAATCCTAATATAGCTACAATATAAATTATAATTATATTATAGCTATTTTAGGATTAATATTTATTTTACAGGTAACTTTGTATTTATTTTAACCAGGTACAATAGCTATTAAATAGTTAAGAACTATTTAATAGCTAAAATAGTTAAAATAATTACAAATTTACCTGTAAAAGAAATCCTAACCTAAGTTACAATTAAACCTAACACTATACTATCAATAAATTAATTAAATACAATTCCTACAAATAAATACAATTAAATAAACTTGCTAAAGTACAAAAAATAAAAAAGAACTAAGTTACAAAAAATAAAAAAATATTTACAAACATAAGAAAAATATTACAACAATTTTAAACTAATTACACCTACTCTAAGCCCCCAAATAAAATAACAAAGCTCCCCAAAATAAAAAAATGCCCTACCCTATTCTAAATAACTAAAGTTCAAAGCTCTTTTACCTTACCAGCCCTGAACAGGGCCCTTTGCGGGGCATGCCCCAAGAAGTTCAGCTCTTTTGCCTGTAAAAGAAAAAATACAATACCCAAGCCCCCCAACATTACAACCCACCACCCACATACCCCTAATCTAACCCAAACCCCCCTTAAATAAACCTAACACTAAGCCCCTGAAGATCTTCCTACCTTATCTTCACCTCACCGGGTTCAACGATCTGTCCAGAAGAGCTCCTCCGATGTCCTGATCCAAGCCCAAGCGGGGGGCTGAAGAGGTCCATGATCCGGATGAAGTCTTCATCCAAGCGGGAGCTGAAGAGGTCCATGATCCGGATGAAGTCTTCTATCAACGGCATCTTCAATCTTCTTTCTTCCGGATCCATCTTGCAGACCTCCGACGCGGAACATCCTGCTGGCCCGACGGACTAACGACGAATGACGGTTCCTTTAAGGGACGTCATCCAAGATGGCGTCCCTCGAATTCCGATTGGCTGATAGGATTCTATCAGCCAATCGGAATTAAGGTAGGAATATTCTGATTGGCTGATGGAATCAGCCAATCAGAATCAAGTTCAATCCGATTGGCTGATCCAATCAGATTGAGCTTGCATTCTATTGGCTGATCGGAACAGCCAATAGATTGCGAGCTCAATCTGATTGGCTGATTGAATCAGCCAATCGGATTGAACTTGAATCTGATTGGCCGATTCCATCAGCCAATCAGAATATTCCTACCTTAATTCCGATTGGCTGATAGAATCCTATCAGCCAATCGGAATTCGAGGGACGCCATCTTGGATGACGTCCCTTAAAGGAACCGTCATTCGTCGTTAGTCCGTCGGGCCAGCAGGATGTTCCGCGTCGGAGGTCTGCAAGATGGATCCGGAAGAAAGAAGATTGAAGATGCCGTTGATAGAAGACTTCATCCGGAGCATGGACCTCTTCAGCTCCCGCTTGGATGAAGACTTCATCCGGATCATGGACCTCTTCAGCCCCCCGCTTGGGCTTGGATCAGGACATCGGAGGAGCTCTTCTGGACAGATCGTTGAACCTGGTGAGGTGAAGATAAGGTAGGAAGATCTTCAGGGGCTTAGTGTTAGGTTTATTTAAGGGGGGTTTGGGTTAGATTAGGGGTATGTGGGTGGTGGGTTGTAATGTTGGGGGGCTTGGGTATTGTATTTTTTCTTTTACAGGCAAAAGAGCTGAACTTCTTGGGGCATGCCCCGCAAAGGGCCCTGTTCAGGGCTGGTAAGGTAAAAGAGCTTTGAACTTTAGTTATTTAGAATAGGGTAGGACATTTTTTTATTTTGGGGGGCTTTGTTATTTTATTAGGGGGCTTAGAGTAGGTGTAATTAGTTTAAAATTGTTGTAATATTTTTCTTATGTTTGTAAATATTTTTTTATTTTTTGTAACTTAGTTCTTTTTTATTTTTTGTACTTTAGCAAGTTTATTTAATTGTATTTATTTGTAGGAATTGTATTTAATGAATTTATTGATAGTGTAGTGTTAGGTTAATTGTAGGTAATTGTATGTAGTTTATTTAATTAATTTATTTATAGCATAGTGTTAGGTTTAATTGTAACTTAGGTTAGGATTTCTTTTACAGGTAAATTTGTAATTATTTTAGCTATTAAATAGTTCTTAACTATTTAATAGCTATTGTACCTGGTTAAAATAAATACAAAGTTACCTGTAAAATAAATATTAATCCTAAAATAGCTATAATATAATTATAATTTATATTGTAGCTATATTAGGATTTATTTTACAGGTAAGTATTTAGCTTTAAATAGGAATAATTTATTTAATAAGAGATAATTAATTTCTTTAGATTTAAATTATATTTAATTTAGGGGGGGTGTTAGTGTTAGGGTTAGACTTAGCTTTAGGGATTAATACATTTATTAGAATAGCGGTGAGATTGGGTCGGCAGATTAGGGGTTAATAATTGAAGTTAGGTGTCGGCAATGTTAGGGAGGGCAGATTAGGGGTTAATACTATTTATTATAGGGTTAGTGAGGCAGATTAGGGGTTAATAACTTTATTATAGTAGCGGTGCGGTCCGGTCGGCAGATTAGGGGTTAATAAGTGTAGGCAGGTGGAGGCGACGTTGTGGGGGGCAGATTAGGGGTTAATAAATATAATATAGGGGTTGGCGATGTTAGGGCAGCAGATTAGGGGTACATAGGGATAATGTAAGTAGCGGCGGTTTACGGAGCGGCAGATTAGGGGTTAATAATAATATGCAGGGGTCAGCGATAGCTGGGGCGGCAGATTAGGGGTTAATAAGTGTAAGGCTAGGGGTGTTTAGACTCGGGGTACATGTTAGGGTGTTAGGTGCAGACGTAGAAGTGTTTCCCCATAGCAAACAATGGGGCTGCGTTAAGAGCTGAACGCGGCTTTTTTGCAGGTGTTAGGTTTTTTTCAGCTCAAACAGCCCCATTGTTTCCTATGGGGGAATCGTGCATGAGCACGTTTTTGAGGCTGGCCGCTTGCGTAAGCAACTCTGGTATCGAGAGTTGAAGCTGCGTTAAAAATGCTCTACGCTCCTTTTTTGGAGCCTAACGCAGCCTTTTTGTGGACTCTCAATACCAGAGTTATTTTTATGGTGCGGCCAGAAAAAAGCTGGCGTTAGTTTTTCGGGTCGTTACCGACAAAACTCCAAATCTAGCCGATTCTCTTTCTATCTTTATTTGAAAAAGAAGGCATCTAAGCTTTTTTCTTGGTTCAGGACTCTGGACAGCAGTTTTTGATTGGTGGATGAATTTATCCACCAATCAACAAGGACAACCTAGGTTGTTCACCAAAAATGGTCCGGCATCTAAACTTACATTCTTGTATTTCAAATAAAGATACCGAGAGAATAAAGAAAAATTGATAATAGGAGTAAATTTCAAAGTTGCTTAAAATGTCATGCTCTAACTGAATCATAAAAGAAAAAAATTGGGTTCAGTGTCCCTTTAAATAGCTTGGCTGTTTGACAACGGCTGCAGCAGTGCATCCAGCCATTGTGACAGTGGTTCCAAAAGGGATCCAATCCCACTTTTCATTGGGGCGGCCTTGTACATTTTCTATGGATTTGTGAACTTTGGGGAGGTGGTAGAAAATGGGTATTCATGGGTAATCCACCATCAAAAAAGAAAAAGTGTCTAGGTTTATAAACCCATTTTCTACCCCATCATCAAAAAGATCACGTAATTCAATTTTAAATTTCTCTGTCCAAAATTTGGTAATCATCAACATTGGATAATTGGCGTATGGCTTCTTTAACATAGTCATTTCTATTTAGAACGACAATTGTGCCCCCCTTATCGTCTGTTCTTGTAGTTAGATCATTGTTGTTTTTAATTGGACTAATGCTAGTTGTTCATCTCTAGTTAGATTGAAGTTTGTTGTTATTTCACTCTCTTTTAGTTTTTGCAGATCAGACTCAACTCTTTTAAATAAAATTTTCAAATACTGCCCCCTACTATGAATTCTGGGTAGAATTTGGATTTCTTTTTAAAGGTTTTACTTTTCCCATTGGATATATCAGCTACATTACCCTCTCCAAACAGGTTTTCCATGGTGGCTATATCAGCCAGTTCAGAAAAAGGATAATGCATTCCTGTCTGATGTCAAGATAGACTCATTAGTACTGGGAGACAAATGGTCCCCCATTGGTATCACTACCTTGGAAATGTTATGTTTCTAATGAGTCTGTTAATATCGAGCATTGTCTGGAACAAATTGAAGCTGCTGGTGGGGGAAAAGTTTAAACCATAGCTCAAAACTCTGTACTGTGTGTCATTTAAAGGAGTATCAGATAAATGTAATACCCCATTTATTACTTGTATTTTGTTTGTGGTCGATTCCCTCTCAGTGGGTATCTCTCCTGTACTGGCTTTGTATTCCCACCCCTTGCTTCTATTGGTGCGGGTGGTGGAAAAACCTGATTCAAGTCTACCTATTCTCCAATAGGTCTTGATTGATTTGGATACTCTTTAGGTCTAACTACTTTATCCTGATTAGAGGTTGTCACTGTTTCTTTAAAAATGCTATTGGTTTCTCTGATAGTGTTTTCCTTACCACTAGTGCAGGCGGTGTCGTCTGACGACATATCTGTATCACTAAAAGTGACCTTTTTGTTGTTTTGCCTTTTATGTCTACGTTTATTTTTATTTTTTGGATGTAAAGGTGGCTGGTTCGTGTTTTGTATTTTTCTATATCTGTTTCTATTTTGTTTGTTCCAAATATATACGGTATTATTCGTGTAATCTGATCTATCTCTCAGGTATTTGGAATGTTTAATTTCCATGATGTTATTTTTATTCTGTGTCAAACTTATTTTCAGTATAGCATCAAATTTAACAAAATCCTGATTCTGGCAGCGTGCATTCATTTCTAATTGCAATTTATCAATTTCATTGCATATTCCAGATAAAAGATATTTTTTATAATCTAACAACATAATCATCAAGCGTGAAGAGCACTAACCGACAGTGCGGATCAGGTCAGCCAGACTTCGCTGAATACGGCGAGCAATACGCTCGCCGTATTGCTCGCCGTATTGCTGCCCCCTGCAGACTCGCGGCCAATAGGCCGCCAGCAGGGGGTGTCAATCAACCCGATCATACTCGATCGGGTTGATTTCTAGCGATGTGTGTCCGCTAGTGATGTCGCGAACCTAAATATTTCGGTTTGCGAATGGCGGACTCGAACTTCCGCGACTGTTCGCAAACGGGTGAACCGGGTGAACCGCCATTGACTTCAATAGGCAGGCGAACTTTAAAACCAACAGGGACTCTTTCTGGCCACAATAGTGATGGAAAAGTTGTTTCAAGGGGACTAACACCTGGACTGTGGCATGCCGGAGGGGGATCCATGGCAAAACTCCCATGGAAAATTACATAGTTGATGAGTCTGGTTTTAAGCCATAAAGGGTATAAATCACCTAACATTCCTAAATAGTTTGGAATAACATGCTTTAAAACATCAGGTATGATGTTGTATCGATCAGGTAGTGTAAGGGTTACACCCGCTTCACAGTGACAGACCAAACTCCCCGTTTAAAGGGACAGTCTACACCAGAATTTTTATTGTTTTAAAAGATAGATAATCCCTTTATTACCCATTTCCCAGTTTTGCATAACAAACCCATTTATAATAATATACTTTTAACCTCTGTGATTATCTTGTATCTAAGCCTCTGCAAACTGCCCCTTTTTTCAGTTCTTTTGACAGACTTGCAGTCTAGCCAATCAGTGCCTGCTCCCAGATAACTTCTCATGCACGAGCACAGTGTTACTATATGAAATACGTGAACTAACATCCTCTAGTGGTGAAAAACTGTTAAAATGAAATCTGAAAGAGGTGGGCTTCAAGGTCTAAGAAATTAGCATATGAACCTCCTAGGTAAAGCTTTTAACTAAGAATACCAAGAGAACAAAGCAAAATTGGTGATAAAAGAAAATTGGAAAATTGTTTAAAATTACATGCTCTATCTGAATCATGAAAGTTTATTTTGGCCTAGACTGTCCCTTTAACGCAGCGCAAACAACTGCAAACAGTCCAATTGCACAACCGCAAACTCCCCATTTGCACAAGGTTGGATACTAAGCTAGCCATGTCCCGTTCCTTGTCCTCACCGATGTCATTGAAGGTCTCTTCCTCCACCCAGCCACGTACAACACCAAGGGTCCCCGAAAGGTGACAACAAGCCCCCTGGGACGCCTGCTGTGTTTAGTCTTCCACCTCCTCAAAGCCACCTTCCTCCTCTGACTCCTCTTCTTCAGACTCCTCTCTCTGTGTTGCCTCTCTCTGCATTATTATAAGGTGTGTTAAGAAGTACTATTACTATCAGTTTAATCCCTGTTACGTCCCCTATCAGGGGACGTGTATATGGCATGGATTTTAGGAACCGGGAGATGGAAAAAGATGCTTGGTCGGTCCGGCCACGAGATAGATAGATTAGATACATAGATTAGATAGATAGATCAATAGATACATTTGATAGATTCAATAGATAGATAGATAGATAGATATATTTGATAGATAAATAGATAGATTTGATAGATATATAATTTCCCAGACAGAGAATTACAAGACGTGTGGTCTGGGACCCATGGTAAGGTTCCCAGAGGCAGTTGCGGCACCAGGGGACGTGTATATGGCATGGATTTTAGGAACCGGGAGATGGAAAAAGATGCTTGGTTGGTCCTCCTACTTCAAATTTGGGGCACTGCGCGTGCAATCTACTGTGCCACCAGATATGAGTGGTGTGTTAAGTAGTACTATTCTTATCAGTTTAATACCTGTTATGTCCCCTATCAGGGTACGTGTATATGGCATGGATTTTAGGAACCGGGAGATGGAAAAAGATGCTTGGTTGGTCCGGCCACGAGATAGATAGATTAGATACATAGATTAGATAGATAGATCAATAGATACATTTGATAGATTCGATAGATAGATAGATAGATTTGATAGATAAATAGATAGATTTGATAGATATATAATTTCCCAGACAGTGAATTACAAGACGTGCGTTCTGGGACCCATGGTAAGGTTCCAGGGGCAGTTGCCGCGCCAGGGGATGTGTATATGGCATGGATTTTAGGAACCAGGAGATGGAAAAAGATGCTTGGTCAGTCCGGCCATGAGATAGATAGATTTGATAGATAGATAGATACATAGATTAGATAGATAGATCAATAGATACATTTGATAGATTCGATAGATTTGATAGCTAAATAGATAGATTTGATAGATAGATAGATAATTTCCCAGACAGAGAATTACAAGACGTGCGGTCTGTGACCCATGGTAAGGTTCCCAGAGGCAGTTGCAGCACCAGGGGACGTGTATATGGCATGGATTTTAGGAACCGGGAGATAGAAAAAGATGCTTGGTCAGTCCTCCTACTTCAAATTTGGGGCACTGCACATGCAATCTACTGTGCCACCAGATATGAGTGGTGTGTTAAGTAGTACTATTCTTATCAGTTTAATACCTGTTACGTCCCCTATCAGGGTACGTGTAGATGGCATGGATTTTAAGAACCGGGAGATGGAAAAAGATGCTTGGTTGGTCCGGCCACGAGATAGATAGATTAGATACATAGATTAGATAGATAGATCAATAGATACATTTGATAGATTCGATAGATAGATAGATAGATAGATAGATTTGATAGATAAATAGATAGATTTGATAGATATATAATTTCCCAGACAGAGAATTACAAGACGTGCAGTCTGGGACCCATGGTAAGGTTCCCAGAGGCAGTTGCAGCACCAGGGGACGTGTATATGGCATGGATTTTAGGAACCGGGAGATAGAAAAAGATGCTTGGTCAGTCCTCCTACTTCAAATTTGGGGCACTGCGCATGCAATCTACTGTGCCACCAGATATGAGTGGTGTGTTAAGTAGTACTATTCTTATCAGTTTAATACCTGTTACGTCCCCTATCAGGGTACGTGTAGATGGCATGGATTTTAAGAACCGAGAGATGGAAAAAGATGCTTGGCCGGTCTGGCCATGAGATAGATTTGATAGATAGATATATAGATTAGATAGATAGATCAATAGATACATTTGATAGATTTTCGATAGATTGATAGATAGATTTGATAGATAGATAATTTCCCAGACAGAGAATTATAAGACCTGCGCCTGGGACCCATGGTAAGGTTCCCAGAGGCAGTTGCGGAGCCAGGGGACATGTAAATGGCATGGATTTTAGGAACCAGGAGATGGAAAAAGATGCTTGGTCCGTCCTCCTACTTCAAATTTGGGGCACTGCGCGTGCAATCTACTGTACCACCAGATATGAGTTGTGTGTTAAGTAGTACTATTCTTATCAGTTTAATACTTGTTACGTCCCCTATCAGGGTACGTGTATATCGCATGCATTTTAGGAACCGGGAGATGGAAAAAGATGCTTGGTCGGTCCGGCCACGAGATAGATAGATTTGATAGATAGATAGATAGATACATAGATTAGATAGATAGATCAATAGATGCAATAGATACATTTGATAGATACGATAGATAGATTTTATAGATAAATAGATAGATTTGATAGATAGATAATTTCCCAGACAGAGAATTAAAAGACGTGAGGTCTGGGACCCATGGTAAGGTTACTTCCTTTTGCACAATCGAGTACAGGTTGGGGATTGCCTTTTGTGCAAAGAAATTTTGGCCAGGTACCTTCCACTGCGGTGTGTCCCCTATCAGGGGACGTGTATATGGTATGGATTTTAGGAACCTGGAGATGGAAAAAGATGCTTGGTCGGTCCTCCTACTTCAAATTTGGGGCACTGCGCGTGCAATCTAATGTGCGACCAGATAGAAGTAGTGTGTTAAGTAGTACTATTCCTATCAGTTTAATCCCTGTTAAGTGCCTTTTTTTTTGGTTTGGTTTTTGAAGCCACAGTGCAGCACCAGAGGCCAGAAAAATTTGGCATGTACACATGCCTGAAAAATTAGGTATTGTTGTAGAAAAATTGATGTTTGTTTCCCAGGCAGAAAGTGCCCTAAAACATTGCGGCTTGAACCCTAGTTGGTGGCGGATAAGTCACTCAAGTCATCCGGCATTCGAAGATAAAATACAGCAGCGTGTGGACCATTTTTAGCCCAAGGCAGATCATCTCATCAGGCCTTTTTTACTCAAATGTATCACCCAATGTCAGTCCCTACGGGATCCATCCCTCATTCATCTTAATAAAGGTGAGGTAATCTAGACTTTTTTGACCTAGGCGACTTCTCTTCTCAGTGACAATACCTCCTGCTGCACTGAATGTCCTTTCTGACAGGACACTTGAAGCGGGGCAGGCCAGAAGTTCTAGTGCAAATTGGGATAGCTCAGGCCACAGTTCAAGCCTGCACACCCAGTAGTCAAGGGGTTCATCGCTCCTCAGAGTGTCGAGATCTGCAGTTAAGGCGAGGTAGTCTGCTACCTGTCGGTCAAGTCATTCTCTGAGGGTGGACCCTGAAGGGCTGTGGCGAGGCATAGGAGTTAAAAAGCTCCACATGTCCTCCATCAACAACACGTCTGTAAAGCATCCTGTCCTTGCTGGCATGGTCGTGGGAGTCGGAGTATTACTTTCAGCTCTTCCCCTGTTAGATTCCCGTTGTGCTGTGACATCACCCTTATACGCTGTGTAAAGCATACTTTTTAATTTATTTTGGAACTGCTGCATACTTTCCGACTTGTGGTAATTCGGTAACATTTCAGGCACTTTATGCTTATACCAGGGGTCTAGTAGCGTGGACACCCAGTACAGGTCATTCTCCTTCAGCTTTTTTAATACGAGGGTCACTCAACAGGCACGACAGCATGAAAGACCCCATTTGCACAAGGTTGGATGCCTAGCTACTCATGTCCCATTCCTCGTCCACAGTGATCTCACTGAAGGTATCTTCTTCCCCCCAGCCACGTACAACACCACGGGTACCAGATAGGTGACAACAACGAGCACCCTGGGATGCCTGTTGTGGTTGGTCCTCCTCCTCCTCAAAGCCACATTCCTCCTCTGACAATCCTCTTCCAGCGTTGCCGCTGGTCCAGCAAGCGATGCTGATAAGGCTGTTTCTGGTTGTGATGGTGACCACAACTCTTTGTCTTCCTCTTCACGCTCATCTACGGCCTGATCCAGCACTCTTTGCAGGGCACGCTCCAGGAAGAAAACAAATGGCATGATGATGCTGATGGTGCCTTCGGTGTGACTGACTAGGTTTGTCACCTCCTCAAAAGGACGCATGAGCCTACAGGCATTGCGCATGAGCGCCAAGTAACGTGGCAAAAAATCCGCAGATGCTGTCCTAGCACCCCGTTCATACAAATACTCGTTAACAGTTTTTCTTGTTGGAGCAGGTGGTCGAACATTAGGAGTGTTGAATTCCAATGTGTCGGGCTGTCGCAAATCAAGCGCCTCACTGGCATGTTGTTTCACTGCTGGATATCGGAAAAGTGCACCATGGCCATGTAGGAATGCCTCAAATGGCCACACACCTTCCTGGCCTGCTTCAGGATGTCCTGTAAGCCTGGGTACTTATGCACAAAGCGTTGTACGATCAGATTACACACATGTGCCATGCACTGCACATGTGTCAACTTGCCCAATTTCAATGCCGCCAACAAATTACTTCCATTGTCAGAAACCACTTTGCCGATCTCCAGTTGGTGCGGAGTAAGCCACTGATCCACCTGTGCGTTCAGGGTGGACAGGAGTGCTGGTCCGGTGTGACTCTCTGCTTTTAGGCAAGTCAACCCCAAGACGGCGTGACACTGCCGTATCCGGGATGTGGAATAGTACCTGCGGAGATGGGTTGGTGCCTTTGATGTGGAGCAAGATGCAGCAGCAGAAGAGGACTCAGTCAAGGAGGTTATGGAAGAGGATGGAGTAGGAGGAGTAGAGGAGGTGGCAGCAGGCCTGCCTGCAAGTCATGGCGGTGTCACCAACTCATCCTCTGCAGAGCCTTGCATTCCATGCTTGGCAGCCGTCAGCAGGTTTATCCAATGCGCAGTGTAGGTGATACACCTGCCCTGACCATGCTTTGCAGACCAGCTATCAGTGGTCATATGGACCCTTGCCCCAACACTGTGTGCCAGACATGCCATTACTTCCTTTCGCACAATCGAGTACAGGTTGGGGATTGCCTTTTGTGCAAAGAAATTTCGTCCGGGTACCTTCCACTGCGGTGTCCCAATAGCTACAAATTTTGTTGGTAAAAGCTGGCAGGCTGACAGTTCAGACAAGCCAGCTGTCAAACGCCGGCAAGGGGGTGACTTTGTGACATTGGCTTCTTACGCTCAAACATGTCCTTGACAGACACCTGACTGTGGGCAGATGATGAGCAGGAGCTGTTTCGGAAGAGAGACAGAGTGGCAGATGGTTGAGAGGGGGCAAGGAGGACAGCAGGGGTTGACGTGGCTGAAGATGCTGGACCAGGAGGAGGATGGCGGCTTTGAGTTTGCGTGCTGCTTCTACTCATGTGTTCATCCCATAGGCATTTGTGATGTGTGATCATGTGCCTTCGCAAAGCAGTTGTACCTAGGTGGGTGTTGGACTTCCCACGACTCAGTTTCTTTTGGCACAGGTTGCAAATGGCATCGCTGTTGTCAGAGGCAGACACACAAAAAAAATGCCACACTGCTGAGCTCTGCGATGATGGCATTCTGGTGGTGGCAACAGCATGCTTTGATTGGCGTGCTGTCTGGCTGACCCCGGGTGCGATGCATGCTGTCTGACTGTGCCACTAGCTCCTTGCAACGACCTCCCCCTGCTTCCAACTCGTCTCCTCCTCCTCCTCTCTGTCTCCCCATCTGAACTTTCCCCCTGTTCTTCTCTTCTAGCGGGCACCCACGTGACATCCACGGACGCATCGTCATCATCAACATCTTCACTTGTATCTGACAAGTCAACAAAGGAAGCAGCAGCGGGTACAACATCATCATCATCACACCGTACGTCCATGTCTGTAATGCGGCCTGACTGAGACATATCACTGTTATCTACATCCTCTGTCAATGATGGTTGTGCATCACTCATTTCTTCCAACTGACTTGTAAAAAACTCCTCTGACACATCAAGTGAAGCGGCTGTGGTGCTAGTGTTGGTGGTGGCGGCAGGCGGGCGAGTGGTAACTTGAGATGTCCCCGAAGATAAGCTGGAGGAGGATGGTGCATCAAATCTGAGCGGAAGCTATAGAAGATTGGGTGTCCTGTGTTATAAAATCAACTATTTCCTCAGAACTTTTCGAGTTCATGGGACGTGGCCTCTGAACACTGGGCATTATTCTAGTGCCAAAGGGAATCACAGCACCACAACGGCACCTGTGGGGTGGCCTGCCTCTGCCTGTCATTTGTTTTTAAATGTACACTTACACTACTATTAAACAAGATATGAGTGGTGGCACTGGGCAAGTGGGCACAGTATACACTGTGAGCCTGACACAAAAAAGCAGACTGATGTTTCACAGTCCAAAAAGTTTTTTTATTTTTTTAAATGTACACTTACACTACTATTAAACAAGATATGAGTGGTGGCACTGGGCAAGTGGGCACAGTATACGCTGTGAGCCTGACAGAAAAAAGCAGACTGATGTTTCACAGTCCAAAAAGTTTTTATTTTTTTACATGTACACTTACACTACTATTAAACAAGATATGAGTGGTGGCACTGGGCAAGTGGGCCCAGTATAAGCTGTGAGCCTGACACAAAAAAGCAGACTGATGTTTCAGAGTCCAAAAAGTTTTTTGTTTTTAAATTTACAATACTGTTACACCAGATATGAGTGGTGTGGCACTGGGCAAGTGGGTCTGGCACACACTCTGGCAGGCAGGCAACTGCAATTAGATTACACAAGCAGACTGATGTTTCGCAGTCAGATTTTTTTTTTTTTTTTTAATTTACACTACTGTTACACCAGATATGAGTGGGGGAACTGGGCAAGTGGGCACAGTATACGCTGTGAGCCTAGCACACACGCTGGCAGGCAGGCAGGCAACTGCAATTAGATTACACTAGCAGACTGATGTTTCACAGTCAAATTTTTTTTTTTTTTAAATTTACACTACTGTTACACCAGATATGAGTGGTGGCACTGGGCAAGTGGGCCTGGCACACACGCTGGCAGGCAGGCAACAGCAATTAGATTACACAAGCAGACTGATGTTTCATAGTCAAAGTTTTTTCTTTAAATTTACACTACTGTTACAACAGATATGAGTGGCGGCACTAGTTGGCAAGTGGGCCTGGCACACACGCTTGCAGGCAGGCAACTACAATTAGAATACGCTAGCAGACTGATGTTTCACAGTCAAAAAAGTTTTTTTTTTTTAAATTTACACTACTGTTACAACAGATATGAGTGGTGGCACTAGTTGGCAAGTAGGCCTGGCACATACGCTGGCAGGCAGGCAACTGCAATTAGATTACACTAGCAAACTGATGTTTCACAGTCAAATTTTTTTTTTTTTTTTAAATGTACACTTCTGTTACAACAGATATGAGTGGTGGCACTTAGCAAGTGGGCCTGGCACACACGCTGGCAGGCAGGCAACTGCAATTAGATTACACTAGCAGACTGATGTCTCACAGTCAAAAAGTTTTTTTTTAAATTTACACTACTGTTAAAACAGATATGAGTGGTGGCACTAGTTGGCAAGTGGGCCTGGCACACACGGTGGCAGGCAGGCAACTGCAATTAGATTACACTAGCAGACTGATGTTTCACAGTCAAAAAAGTTTTTTTTTTTAATATACACTACTGTTACAACAGATATGAGTGGTGGCACTGCAGGCAGGCAACTGCAATTAAATTACACTAGCAGACTGATGTTTCACAGTCAAAATTACACATGCAAAAAAAAAAAAGACTGATGTTCTGGGCTTTTTGGGGTGCTGTCCTTACAGCAGAGATCAGATGAGTCCTTCAGGACTGTAGTGGACACTGAATACACTAGCCTAGCTATCAATTTCCCTATGAAATCAGCAGCAGCTACACTGTCCCTCCTCTCACTAACAATGCAGCTTCCGAATTAATCTAAAATGGCTGCTGTCCAGGAGCTGGGAGGGTCTGGGAGGGATTGTCTGCTGCTGATTGGCTAAAATGTGTCTGCAGATTGTGAGATACAGGGTCAAAGTTTACTCAATGATGACGAATAGGGGGCGGATCGAACATTGCATATGTTCGCCTGCCGCTGCGAACGCGAACAAGCTATGTTCGCCGGGAACTATTCACCGGCGAACAATTCGCAACATCACTAGTGTCCGCCTGCTCAGAGCAGGCAGACAGTTTATGAAGCAGCGGTCTTTGTGACCGCTGCTTCATAACTGCTGTTTCTGGCGAGCCTGCAGCCTCGCCAGAAACACGGGCATCAAGCTCCATCAAGCTCCATTCGGAGCTTGATACATATGCCCCAAAGTCTTTATCTGCAATTTCAAAAGTTGGGAATTTGTATATACGTAGTCCACTTGGTATCATACTCAGTTTCATATAACTATCAAAAGTCCAGATATCGCACTGAATCTTTGTTTCTTTTATTAACAATGTTTCCATGTTATCAAAAAGTTCACTGAGAGTCATATCCGATACATTTTCAGAAAATATGCGTTCTGGTTCTGCAATACATTCTCTGGCTGTGACTGGCATAAGTAAAAAATATGTAGGTGTGCTCTCCATTGTTAGCAAATACCCTTATGTATAAGTAAATATAACCTGCAAAGGTCCTTGCAGCAGTGGTATTTCAGCATATACCAATGTATAAATAACAACAACAGGATTGTGTGCTTAGACCAAAGCTTTATAGTACAAATGGATTTTATGTATATTAGTAAAAAAAGTTTTAGCAAATATGTTTTTTGTACATACGGTGCTAACTAATAATCATGCTGAAAATGTCCTATTCTGCAGCACTTCTGTCCGTGCTCTGAATGTAATATACCTTTAAGGAGGAGGTGTATGTTTCATTTAAATGTTTTACCCAATAAGATGAAAGAATCCACTATATAAGACTCACCAGGTGTGGTATACTACAGGGCTATGACTACGGCTATTAGCCGAAACACGTAAGCCTTGACTACCACACCAGCTTCCTACTTTCCTCTATGATGTGTGCCTCCTTGTGATTTTAAAATGGAGATTAAAAGTCGTTTTATTCAATCATTGGGACTCTTGCGTTTACCTTATTTGATGAACTATCCTGAATATATATCCAAGCATATATTTATAGAGCAGCCATTTTAAAATAGCGAATAGAAAACAAAAATGGCTATCTCCCTTCAAAACAAAGGGGGATAAGAAACCGCGCTGATAAAATTAAGATAAAGGAAAAAAAACTCCCAGCTCCTTCAATAAATTATAGATGTTTTAATAAGTCCTAAGAACCCTATCATCACTAAAATACACTCCTTATGTACACTTAAAGGGAAATTCCGCTTGAAAATGTTTATTGTTTAAAAAGATAGACACCCCTTTATTATCCAGTCCCCAGTTTTGCATAATCAACACAGTTGTATTAACATACTTTTTACCACTGTGATTGACTTGTATCTAAACCTTTGCAGACTGCCCGCTTATCTTAGTGCTATTTACAAACTTACATGTTAGCCAATCAATTCTGGCTCATGCATAACTCCAATGTAATCTATATGGCACACATGAACTTGCACTTTCTTGATACGAAAAGCTAAGAAAGTGTACTTAGATAAAGGCAATCTACAGGGGCTTAGAAACAGGCCGAGATTTTGCTTTAGACGTTATAAAATATATTACTATTTTTGCAAGAGACGCATTTTGTTAACTCAAATATCCCCAATTTTTGGTCACACCACTTTCCGTCCCATTTTCACGCCACGACAGACACCAAAAAACGGGGGGTTTCAATTTTAATACATAGATCACTGGATTTCGAGTTAGATAGGGTAATTAGAGATAACGAGGGACGGCATATAGTCGTCCAGGGAGCAATACAGGGTACGAAGGTGACGCTCTGCAATGTGTACGCACCGAATGAGTCACAAAATTTGTTCTTCTCGAGACTATCTGCAACACTTACACAATGGTCACAGACCAAATTAATAATGGCGGGAGACTTCAATGTTAACATGACCTCTTTTGGGGGACCGGAGGGAACAAAGATATCAAGCAAACAGCACAGACATAATAGTGTGATCAAATCCATCCAGGGCTCATTGGGGGAACATGGGCTGGTAGATTCTTGGGAAGCATTAGGTAACTCAACACACGACTATACTTACTATTCGCCAGCTCACAAGACTTACACAACACTCGACTATATATTTGTTAGTCAGATCCTGGTGCCGAACTTAGTTACTTCACAAACTCAAACTTGTGTATGGTCTGACCACTCCATGGTACTTCTGGAGTTGGCGGGGCTAGTGCACTTCTCTAGGCAAAGATCGTGGACATACAACCCAACCCTATTAAAAGACCCAGAGGTATTTGGTAGGATACAAAAAGCACTGTCAGAATACTGGGAATTAAATGAGAATTCAGTCGATAATCCGTTAATTACATGGGCAGCTCATAAAGCGGTCATGAGAGGATTGTTGATTAAGGAAAAAGCAGTGCAGACCAAAAAAATGACTGCACTGGCAGCTGCATTACTGAGGGAGGTAGAGCAACTAGAGAAGGAACATCAACGTAATTTATCTGAGAGAGTATATAGGAATCTGTGCTTAAAAAGAAGGGAACTAGCTACGTTATTAAATGAGACCTCAGTGAGAGCTGCTATGCGGCTAAAAGCGAATTACTTCGTGTTTGCGAACAAACCGGACCGATATTTAGCACACAAACTAAGAGAGAGAAATAGGCTCTTCTCAATTCCCAAGATAGAGAACGCACAGGGGGTGACGACCACTAATCCACAAGAGATTGCAGATAACTTTGCTCAGTTTTATGAGAAATTATATGACGGGAACAAAGTTAAGGGAGATAATACTGACACTAAGATAAGCGAGTTTTTAGATAAAGCCAACTTAAAAACTATAAAGGAAGAGGATCTAGAGAGCCTTAATGCTAATATCACTATGGGAGAATTAGTGGGGGTAATCAAAGATTTAAAAGTTGGCAAAGCGGCAGGCCCTGACGGACTGATAGGCGAATACTATAAAGTATTTAAAAAAGAATTGACACCCCATTTGACTAACTTATGTAACGGGATCTTGGCGGGTAAGACAATGCCTGGGGAGATGCTCCAAGCAAAGATAATAGTAATACCCAAGAGTGGGAAGAACGCAAGGCTATGCCAAAATTATAGACCGATCTCCCTGATCAATCATGACATCAAAATTTTCGCTAAGATAATGGCCAACAGACTGAAAAAGATCTTACCTACACTGATTCACCAAGATCAAGTAGGGTTTGTCTAGGATAGGGAAGCACCAGACAATGTTCGAAGAACGCTTACCTTGTTAGATTACTTAAAGACATCAGAGACTCCAGCTCTACTCCTGTCGTTAGATGCAGAGAAAGCGTTCGACAGGGTAGACTGGAAGTTCATGTTTCGGGTTCTTACGGCCATGGGATTTAGGGGGGCATTCATACAAGCTTTAGGAAGCATTTATTCCAATCCGACAGCGGTGGTGGGGGCGGCGGGATACCTCTCAAGACATATAGATATCAAGAATGGGACACGACAGGGCTGCCCGCTGTCGCCACTGATATTTGCAATCTGTATAGAACCGCTAGCAGCTAATATTAGGAACATGAAGGAAATTGAGGGAGCGAAAATAGGAGCTTCGGAATATAAAACCATGCTATTCGCTGATGATGTCCTATTGACAATCACCAGACCCATGAGCTCGTTGCCGTATTTGTACAGACTATTAGATGCATACTCGGGAATCTCGGGTTACAAAATAAATTCTGGTAAATGTGAGGCACTTGCGATTAATTTACCCCCCCACACCAAAAAATTAATCGAACTAAATTTTGCAATTAATTGGGCGAAAAACTATATCACATATTTGGGGGTCAAGATAGGCGATAAAGTGGCAGATCTATACAAATTAAATTTCATTCCTGTGTATAAAGCGATCAGAAATGATCTGAGGAGATGGAGAAAATGTAATTTCTCATGGTATGGGAAAATGGTATCCATAAAAATGAATGTACTCCCAAGATTAATGTACTTATTCAGGGCTATACCGATTAATATACCATTGTCAGAACTACAGGCGTTACAGACTGAGGTACTGAAATTTATAAGGGGAGATGGGAGACCGAGAATAGCTGCCAAGTTGCTAACGCTGCACAGACAAGTAGGAGGAGTGGGAGTCCCAAACCTGGTGGAGTACTACCAGGCTGCTAGGTTGGCGCAGACAGTTACATTGGGGAAAGAAGGAAACGAGCTGATATGGCCGCAGGTGGAGGCGGAAATAATGGGTAGTACTAGAGCGGCGGATATTCTGTGGGATCTTGAAGGACGCTTGAAGTCAAAGGAGTATAGGTCACCAATAACGGTTGATGCAATAGGTTTGTGGGAGGGAATCACGAAAAAGATGCATTTGATTAGGAATGATTCAGGGCTGAGACCGATTAAGTTTCTTATACCAAAAGAGTTAAGAAGGACAGTGGACAAATGGGCAAATAAGGGGTTGTATAGAGTGGCAGACTTCTATACGGGCACTAAATTACTTTCATTTAACTCAATTAGAGACCGAATAAACCCAGAGCAGCTACACTGGTTTATGTATTTGCAAATTAGTTCAACCTTAGCAACATATAGGAAGGACACACAAACCCAACAGCTCACTGAGTTTGAGAAATTGATGGTGAGCCCCAATAGGGGGAAAAAACTGATTTCCAGGATATATGTCCTACTCCAGAAAGCTAAACGAGATATCGAACTAACAATGACAAAAAAATGGGAAAGAGATACATTGGAGACGTGGGAGGTTGAGGAATGGAACGAACTGATAGCGAACTCCTATAGAGGCCTGATTAGTGCAGATATGAGGGAGAATTGTATAAAGGTGATGTTTAGATGGTACTTGACACCGGAGAGAACAGCTCATTTCTCCATAGGATTTAACGGATGCTGCTATAGAGGCTGTCAAGAGAGAGGTACATATAAACATATGTGGTGGGAGTGTCAGGACGTTCAGGCGCTATGGAGGAAGCTGTCCGAATTAGTTAGCAACTTATTAGATGAGAGAGTGAATCTTACCATGTCGCAGGCTTTACTCCATGAAAGGGTGAAACCTTTCAACACAACAATTAATAGATTTATAAAAATAGTTTGCACGTGCTTAAGAATATGTATAGCCAGACATTGGAAGGAGGGAGTGCCCTCATGGCATGAAGTGATAGGAAAAATCAATGAGACCTACACATTGTCAGAACTGACTGCATGGGCACAAGGACAGACTGAACAATTTCAAAAGATTTGGTTTTATTGGGTACTAAGGTTCAGGGAATAACCAAGAAGGAAAGACTAGGGGACAACTAGGTACTGGACTTCATGGGGTAGCCTATTTTAGAGATAGAGAGTCTCCCTCCACGAGAGAGAATAGCGGAGTTAGCGGGATGTCACCACCTCGAGAAGACTGGTAGGTTTGTTAAGAGGTAAAATGGCACCTCCTGACAGGGAGAGGGTGGGTAAGGGGGGGGGGAGGGATGGTTAGTTAGGATGTGCAAAATATGAAGTCAGTAAAAAGTACATAAGGATGGGGAAACTACGCAGGGTATCAAACATAGGCAGATATGTGGCCATGAGAGTTATGTAACCTGTAATCCCAATGAGTTTTGATGTGTAATAACCTTTATTTAAATCCTATTGTACTAATGGGGTAATGCGAAAAGTTCTGTATTGTTTTAAGATGTTGTAACCAAATAATAATAATAAAAATCATTTCAACATAAAATATATTACTATAACAATGTTGGAGAATGGATAGTAAAGGTGTTATCTGTCTTTTTAAACAATAAAAAAATCTGAATCACTCAAAACACTGTAAAGGACAAAAGTAAGATTGTCACATCAATAAGTAAACATGTGTATTCTGATTAGAATGAAAACAAACAAAAAAATAATATTAATCATTTTGTTATTTTCTTTGCATTTAGTTAAAAAAAACAAAACTAGCACGTGACATGACATGAAATGTAGTTGATTTGTTTATTTGTTTAAAACTGTTATACTAAAGCTGGGAAATACTTTACTGTAGGTGGAAAATGCTTCAAACAACGAAGCAATGTCCTTGTCAATAGATTAATTCCTATGTGAAGCAATAAATATGTATGTTTCACATTTGTTCTTGATAATAATAACTCCATTAAAAAAAAGAAAAACTTTTTTGTACTGCTGCTGGCTTGTAGTAGTAGCATTAACTACTGCTCTCCAGTTCCTCCTGGGTAGCCTTGGAAACATTCTGCATAGGAAAAAGAAGAATGGATTTTCATTAGCAATTCATTTTGAATAATTGTTAGAAGTGTAAAAACTGAAAATATTTTTTTTTTGAGGAGTGATTCATCCAAAATTATTTTTAAGTATGTGCACATTTATTAACAAGTATCTTAAACTTCAGTAAAATAATAAACATTATGATCTATATTATAAATTGAGTGCAAAATATCGCTTTCGCGCTCAAATTAGTAATACCAGCGCACACTAATGTGCGCTGGTATTAGAAGTTATATTTATTCTAAAAATAAAAAACTAAAACATACTTTAATTTTGGGGCAATTAGGGCACTTTTAGAAAATTAACCAGAGATCTTATCTCCACTTGTAATATGGCCCTATAAAAGTGTTTCTATAATTTTTTTCAAATTAAAATATTTGCTCAGGTTAACAGCTATTTTTCTTTGAATTTCAGCTATTTGTTGTTCTTTATTGCAATTTAAGCTATCAACCCTGACTTAAATAGATACTTAAACATGAAAAGCACTACTGCACCATTAAAAATAACAAAAGAACTCAAAATCATATATTACTAGCGAATGTGACTTTCTTAAGTCTTTATAGGGAGTGGGGACATTTCTTTTCTCTGTGTGATATAGGTATTCTGTGTCACGGTTAATTGTTATTCAGGAGTGTCACTCCACTATCAGATACTTGACTTACAATTTCAAGAATAAAGAGGGTGTAAAGGCTGTATTTAATCTACAATGCTTAATATATTGGTTCCATTAGAAAAAAGTCAAAGGGCATCTTAGAGAAGAATCGGTGTATTCATTTTCTTACATTAACAGAATAATGGATAATAAATTGAAGCAAGACAATTAACTCATATCTGTCTTTTAATCAGACCTTGTGTTTTTAGTCATTATACTATAACTTAAAAAAAAAAATGTAATTTTCTCATATTTGTCTATATAAGAAAACCTCATATACATTCATTTTTTTCTTTATCGATAGCATATTAAATCAATTAATTATAGAAACTAAACTAAACTATATTAATTACATCACTGAATTATTGCATTATAAAAAATATACTGTATATTAATTATATTCCATAAATCTCAGAAATTGCAAATGTCACCAGATACAGGGAAAATAAGGGGTTATCATAGCTAAATTATACAGCAATAATGTACTAACAACACCATGGAAAAATGATTTCATAATAGTAATTCAGTAACTATGTAACACTCTCTGATGCAAAGTTACCTTTAGGAGTCCACAAAATAACTCACATTATCAGACTGAAAAATTAAATCCAAAAAATGAAAGATTGAAGCATTAAGATGGATACGAAGGGATTGAGTCAAAAACACACGCAACATATTTTCAAGCATGTTCGCTTTAATCTGCATTGTATTTTCATGTATATTCAAAAGAAAAGGAGGAAAATGTGCAGATTGATGTTTCTACAAATTGCAGCAAGTTTAGTTTCAAGCAGTGCTTGAAAAATTACAGGCAGAGAAATTATTTTTTATTATTATTTTGCAGAATTTTTTGTTTGAAGTTTTTTTTTTCAATTTTCAGTATTTTTTTCTGTAACTTATTTTAAGGGATTCTATGTGTCCCCGGATACATGAAAAAGATTAACTCTTTTAAAAGACTCTGCAGACTGCCCCCTTATTTCAGTTCATTTGACAGGCTTGCATTTTAGACAATCAGTGCTCACATGTGCGTGAGCTCAATGATATCTATATGAAACACATGAACTAAAGCCCTCTAGTGGCAAAAAACTGTCAAAATGCATTTAGATTAGAGGCGGCCTTCAAGGTCTAAGAAATTAGCATATGAATCTCCTAGGTTTAGCTTTCAACTAAGAATCCCAAGAAAACAAATACAAATTGGTGATAAAAGTAAATTGTAAAGTTGTTTAAAATTACATGCCCTATTTGAATCATGAAAGTTTTTTTTTTTTTTATTCGACTGTCTTTTTAATGTCCCTTTAATTTTTGACTTCCATGTAATTTTAATGGGATGCAAATGTATGGCAATCAACGCACATTTCAAACTCCTGTAAAATCCTATGAATCCCTTTAACGTGATCCAGCAATAGGTACAGTATATACTGCACTTTTATTTAAACAACTTCAGACAAGAAACATTTCCTTTCTGTCCTTCTGTAGAGTTTAGTTTTAAATTACAATAATACGATAAACAGTATAAATGAAATCTAACTGCATTTTCCAAATTTCGTGTTCAAGGTCTGAAAAGATTCAAAAGACTTTTCTGGAGCGTACCCATAGAATTTGTGGTCATTTTATTAGCTTTTATGCAGCATAAAGAAAATAAAGGGAGCTACATGGGCTACAATTGCTTCTATTCTTGCCATGCAAGGTAATTTATCACAACATGAAAAAGTTTACATTTCAATAGACCTTCTACAACAAAATTAGAGTGCTTTGAAAAACATGTTCCTCTTCAAATAAAAATGTTTTGCTTTCCACTGGTACAATGAAACATTTTAAAGTTCAGAAAAGTTTACCATAACAAATGTTTTTGAATATATCAGTTAATAATAATAAAACTATTAGTATTTGAATATACTTTTCTACACAAATATGTTGAACCCTTTTTACTTGCCAATACACGTTCTTAATAATTATTTTCTATATACATTGTATCTACATTTTAAAATAGCAAAATTACTCATATGTGCTTTCTAAACTAAGATTACAAGTGGAGCGCTAATTTATCGCACGTCTGTAAACGGGCAAATTTTCCATTTATGGACGCACGATAAATAATCAGCCATTACAAGTAGATGGTGATTGTGAAAGCAAGTAGCATTTAATTAAAAAAAAACTCCATGAAACAGTTGTAAGGGGTTAAAGTTAGGGGATGTGAAGTGCCTTTACATAGCGGTCTTTGGGGACTGTGTGTTCCCTGTAAATATATATGTATATATTCTTATATACATATATATTTATGTTAATATGTGTAAGAGACTTGTAATATTGTAGAAAAATGTTTATGAATACCAAAAAACTTTTTGTTTCAATGTGCAATTAAGTAATCAATGATCAATTCACCTGTGGGAGACACGGTAAATAGGTCTGACTCTATGCAATAGCTATCGATTGTGCCTGAGGAAATCCCAAGTGACGTAGGGTGAAACACGTGTAGCAGAGTCTGTATCGGCTGTTGCCGACTTCCACGCTGGCTGGAATTACAGCGTTTTTACTCAATTCTGCACCCAGGAACCCTTTGTAAGTCTCCTTATGTGAGCCATGGACGGTTCTATTATATACCTATGAACGGTAAGCGGAGCTTTTTGGCCTAGGGGTGAACACGGTTATTTCATCAGAACAGGTAACACAAAGGAGAAGCTGAAAGGAAAAGCACTGTGTGATCTTTCACCTGTTATTTCATTACCGGAATCATCTGTGTATCTGTCCCTTTTGGCATTTGTCAACTTACTTTATGGTAATAAGTAAGGGTATGGGATGAAGTATTGGATGAAATGTGAACTATCATATATGCCCCCAATAATGGTTGTTTGCTAGCCCGCTTGTACATATTCTGTCAGGCCACATAGGGAGGGCAGGAGTTATTTTGGGAATATCCAGTTGCTGTATATTTGCATGCAGTTGCCGTGTATTTGCAAGTGGCAGTCCAGTTACAAGGACGGTTCATGAGGAAGTTTGCTTTAGTAACTTTTCATATGTAGATACTCATATGTCAACTTGCCTGGCTTAATATATTATATCTATATTGTTCTGGGTACCCCTGTTCTCTGGTTAATGAATGAATTGCATATGCTTATATTTTGGACCAATTAATGTGTGTTTTTTCTTTTTGTACACTTTTTTTGCACATGATTAAGAATACCGATAAATAACATATTATTTACCAGACATCCTTGGTAGTGTCTATTTGGGAGGGAGACGGTTCCTATATTTATTTGATTAATAGTCTTTATATGGGGTTGCTGGATAAGGTTTACTTGCTGATCTTTTTGTAATTTTATATTATTCTCTAAACCTCCGTGCACCTTGGAGTCCACATTCATATTAAAATATTGTGGGCCCTTGTCCATAGCCATAATATCCAGGGACAGCTGGTACAAAGATTGTAAAAAACATTTTTCCTGGGCTTTAATTCCCTTTCTAATACCTTGCTGCTGTTTGTTATTAATTGTAGGAACCGTCAGTTTCCATATATATTCACTAAATCAGTGACTTGACTATGGCATCAATTGATGAGACTGAATGGGAATACGATTTAGCTGAAACTTTTGCTTTAGAAGGTCCTAAGGACATTGCTACTGTGGTAGGGAAAAACATTTTTCAGGATTACAAAACACACAAAAATAATCTCATTAAACAAATTAAAATTAAATGGGAGATTAGTAGTCTGAAAAGATATATAGATAATAATATGATCCCAAGAGGACTTAGACTAAGAAAGAAACCAGGTATTAACCTTAATCAACTGACTATTACAAATTTTAAGGAGGAATGGGAAAAATGCCTCACTGAATGCGCATTAAAACTTATGCGTTTAATTATTAAGGAAACTGAAAACAAACAGGACATTATAAATAAGGAAATAGAAGAATCTAAGGAGAACTTTGATAAGTGGCAGACCAATGAACAATATAATAAATTAAGTGAAGAGATTAGATTAGAACTAAGGAAATTACAGGATGAAATCAAATCAAGAAAGAGAAGGACATTTTTGAGGCATTTGTTGGATTATAAGGAAGGGGTAGTAAATGATTATGCTGGTCAAAAACCAGGTACATCGGATTCAGAGAGATCTGGCTCAGAGACAGACACAAGCAGATCGCCTAGGAGAAATAGAGGTAGAAGAAGGGGGAATTTTTTAGGCAACAGGAGGATACAAGACAAAAAAAGAGAAGAAGGGGAGGGAGAAAACATAGGAAAAACTGGTCAAAAACAAACAAGTTATGAGAAGTCAGCAGAGCAACAAAACACTCAAATAGATAAAGGCAAAAAACAAGACTTGGAGGTGGTGAATTTGTCCAAAAAGGAACTAAATAAACTACACATTGAAGTGTTAAGTAAAGGATTGACTTTCTGTCCGAATAACAATTAGGACAAATTCACTGCTTCCAAAGATCTCCATTTCTTTGCTAGAAAGTTAGTTCTGAGAAAATTAGATATGAGTAAAATTGCTGATGCTAAGTTGGATATGCATGATAGAATTGCTTTAGAAAATTTGGAAATTTTATCTGAGGAAAAATCAGAAATTGAGAATACAGGTACAATTGGCTTCAGCGATCTTAAACCTAAATCTTCATATATGTCATCATTATCGATGGTACCAAGTGTTATGACATTTGTTAAACTTGTTGAAAAATATCTGAAAGGATAATCCACAAAGAAAAATAAAAAGGATAATTTAACTAAAGACCAACGAATGGCATTAAATGATTTAATTAGACATGTGCATGGCGAAAAAATTCGGTTCGGTTCAGATTGATTCAGATTTTTTCGAATTTCGGTTCAGATCGATTCGAATTCGGAAAAATTTGAATCAATTTGGTTCAGATTCGTTTTGGATTCATTCGGATTCGAATAAATTTGGCTGGATTCGGTTCGAATTTTCGGTATGTGTTAGGTGGGATGTGCTGTGTATTAGACTAGTATTATGTACTGTATATTAGGTGTAACCCATAGCAGAGTGATATAACCTAATATACTGTACAATACTAGTGTAATCCATGGCCATCCGAATCTACTGAATAAATCCGAACTAATTCGGATTTATTCGGTAGATTCGGCACTATTTCAATTCGGAAATTCGTATCGATACGAATCTCCGAATTTAATGAATTCGGCCGAATTTCCGAATCAATCCGAAATGAATCGCACATTTCTAGATTTAATCAATGAACAAACCATTGTGGTGAAACCCTCGGACAAGGGCGGGAATGTTGTGATCCTTGATGTTCAGGACTATAAAACTGAGTGTCTTAGACAACTCAACAATACAATCCAATATGAGAAATTAAAATTCAATCCAACTCTACAATACAAGGAGGAGTTGGATTGTATTTTGAATAGAGCTCTGTCTGATGGTCTGATAAATACAAAATAATTCTCCTTTATGCAGGTTAAATATCCAGTTACGGGGGGGCGGAGCCGGCAGCCAAACTGGTAGGAAGTGTGGAGACAGAGCTCTGGCCACAAAAGTGTTATTTTAGCTCATATAACCTGCTAAATACAGCGAAATTGCCCAAAATATATCTAGGGCAGCTACTACAACCACCCGGCACTGTTTCTTGCTCGTTTTTTGCAAAAATTTACAATCGCAAATAACACCCGCTTGGGAGCTCCAGACCATTTTCAGGAAAGGCCGTGGTCGCGGCCTACACCGGCACACGCAGTTAAGCCTTCAATGGCGGAATTACACCTGATTACTGCAGGACCATCTCATTGAACTACCGGACTACCAAGCACACTGGGAGAGGTGAATATACTGGTTAACAACCAGTTTTTTATGGTACTAGAAACTCAACACTCCTAACGGCATCCCACGTGGCAGTTTGTAAGTAACCAACAACTTGCTTTTTTTTTCTTTCTTTCACTAAGAGACATTCAATCCCGGTTCCTTAGATTTGGCTTTATAGCCATCATTCTACCTTCTGTTGAAGCATTGTATACAACTGCTACCTCACTGCGATTTTATTTGAATAAGCCTTACAACTCTGTGGGTGGCAAATGGAAACCATTACTTTAAATCTTTACACACTCTACTGCCGCTCTTTATAATGTGAAATCCTCTAATTACCAGTGTGTAGACTGCAATATACCTCATTTATTTTGCCTTCATATTTGGACACTTTGCTCTATACTGATCCTCCACACGCCTAAATCAGATAACATTAGCCTCTGTGCAGCAAAAGCTCTCTTACTAACATTAAGAACTGTGGCCTTTTTTTTTTACAAGTTACTGTACAGCTGTGTATTTTTTCTTTTTGGATAAGACCCTCAGTGCCAAAATTGATGGTGAACATTATTCTAAAGTACTGCTGTAATACCAGACTTCATTGATTCCCAGGGCCAGATGTGACACCCTCCTCCCTTTCCCGCTATCCTGAGTGGTGACGGGTCATACCCCATCTCCTTTTTCCTGCTTCGCCCAAAAGGGGGCACTCCCTCAGGAGGGTGCCATACATGATACCTGACCCTGAGTGACAACTACCCCAGCGGAGGTCGGGAAATCCTATATTACACCAACAGCAACATAGGTGAAACACAAGAATCGCCTTAAGAGAATCAACAGCACTCCTCTACCCTAAAATGTGCTGCTAATTGTATTGCCTAAGGGGAGGGGAAGACCCTCAGGCTCCGGATCCTACTACATATACACATTACTCTGGCTTACTCTGCAACATCAGTTTATAAAATTTTGATCTTCTAGCTGTGTCCTGTGCTCTTAATTGTCAGGTGTGCCATTTGAAGTCCTGAAGATGGCACAATCCAACAAACGGAAACCAAAGCCGGTAGGTGGCCCTAAAAGGACTGTGGTGGACCATTTCAATCCTATGATATTATCTACAAATGAAGATTCACAAGATAGCACTAATACCTCAACACATGGATCAGATTTAGTATCCAATACCCTCCAAGCCCTCCAAGATGCTGCCCCAACAACGGTGACACCTTCGTTTATTTTATCATCACTGCAAACTTTGCTTGAGGCACATCACTCCTCTTTTCAGTCCCAAATAACTGCCTCGCTGGCTGAGATGCGGTGAGATTTGACATCTACTTCTGAAAGAGTGGACACAATTGAGAGGAAGCAGGAAGACATGATAGTTGAACAGGGTAATGTCCTTGCATATGCCCAGAGTTTGGCGGAACAGCTTATTATGCTAGAAAACAAAGTGGCGGATGCTGAAGACCGATCCCGCCGGAATAATCTACGCCTCAGGGGGATCCCTGAAAGCATATCCTCTAGTGACTTGGTCACCCACCTCTCTGAATTTTTCAATCATCTGGCACCACCGGCAAATCCAAATGAGGGACTCATTGATAGGGCGCACAGGGCTCTACGCCCTAGAAGCCTAGCAACTGATAAACCAAGAGATGTCATTGTTCGGCTACACTTCTACACATACAAAGAGAGGTTAGTAAGAGCCTCTATGTCCAAACCCACCTTGCCTGAACAATTTCAGGACATTAACATCTTTGCCGATCTCTCTCACCACACCCTCCAGCAGCGAAAGTCTTTTGGAAGTTTCACCAAGTTTCTTAGGACAAACAACATAAAGTACAGATGGGGTCATCCGACCAGACTTTTTGTTCTCAAGGACAACCAGCAGTATATTGTGACCACTCTCGAACAAAGTCACAACCTTCTGCAAAAATGGAGTGCCACATCTTCATCTTCACCTGACTCTCCACTACAAAGCTCTTTGAACCCTATGGTCCCACAATGGGGTCCTCTACCCCAAAGACCATCCAGTGACTTAGCTACAACTACTCAGGCACGAGCAGATGACGATGACTGCACATGAGGTATAGGGGTGGTGGAGCATCTCCACCTCCCCACTGCTCACTAACCATCTGTCAATATAATTTACAAGTGACTTTCCATTGCTCAATGTTTTCTCTTTTTTTCCCTCCTCCTTAGGTTTGATATATGCAAAGTATTTTATTTTAAAGTGTATATGTGTCTACTCTCTATTCTACTTACTATCTTTTTGTTCTTTCTTTCCTTCTTTCTTCCATTTTTTTTTTTTTTCTCTTCTTCTCTCTCTTTTTCCCCTCTTTTTTCCTTCTCTTTTTCTTCTCTCTTCTCTCCAAGTCTCACCTCCTACTGGGGATAACCTTTTCTAGTTGCTATGGGGACCCGGGAAACACCTGAGATTTTAAGAGCATATTTTACTCTCTTATTATTAGTATGCTTTGTTTATCTAGAGCGTGAGATGGCCGCATAATGGAGATGCATCACTGAATGCACCATTTTGTGGTGACCTCGCTCTCATATGCATTGTTCTCTCAGATTTGTCATTTACTGTCTAATCCACCTAAATTACAGATAATGTATGCTGTGTTGTACATGCCACTTGTGCTTCACGGTACCTCTTTCGGTGACATCCCCTCCCATCTATCTTACAATGGGTTCGGGCATTGTCTGCCGCCCGCAACACCGGGAAGTATCGTGCTTTCCAACTGGCATAATAGTTCTCTAGTATTTAATTGATAGTGCTTGAAGATGCCGTGAACTTACTGCAATGTACAGATTATATGTTGTTTTTATCATAGCGGTTATTTTATTGTTGGGTACTACAAAAGTTTACTCGGTTGGCGGGGCGGACACATTCCGCCAACTGATGGCCTAATATATCAATACTGTTGATGTTTTCTTACATTGTACTACCCTTTATATGGTGTATGGTTATGTGGAGCCACATCTTGGATGATATATTTTGCAATACCTGGGCCATCCTGTGATGCATGCTTCCTCCACCATTAGCATACTATCAGTCCCATCTTCTATTAGATGGGTTGACGAACTACCTGCGATTTTCGGGATGTGGAGGTGGGGTGCTGAACAGGGGGCTGGTTTACCCTTTTGCTTTAGATTCTCACTGTTATGTTGATGTTTAACATTCACTATTATTGCATTAATAGATTTGGTCCGAAATTGATGCTATTTCCCCCCAATCTCCCCCTCTTCTCTTCCCCCCTTTTTTTTTTTTTTTTCTCTTCTTCTCTTCTCCCTCTTCCTTTTATCCCATCTTGACCCTCTCTTTTCTTTTCTACCCACTCTGTCAATCTTTCCCCCCTGGATCCGGGGCCTGTGTGTGTACTTACCCCTCCCTCTTCTCTTCCATTCACACTTTACTCTTTCTTTCCCTTGTCAAGCTCTCCCAATGATGCAGATTTAATAACTAAATTGCCAGCTAACACTGGCTACCACTCCCCCCACTTAAAGTACTCTGGAAAAGTATTCTAGAGACTGCATACGCGGTTTATCTTGATTATATACCGCACCTTGTACTCTTATTTGACTGTTTGTACGTTTTAACTTGAATATTGTTTATACCAGTATTATTTTCTTTTATTTATAAGACTGTGTTGAATTGTATTTATCCTAAACAATCCTTCTTTTTTTTTTTTTTTTTTTTTTCTCCCTTTTCTTCCCCTCTTCCTTTCGTGTCCTCCGCCCTTTTTGTCCCTTACCCAACTACCCACCACTGTCCTGACAATCCGCCCGACCCCAGTCTATAGCGAGAGGACGCACATTTGTAACTATGCCATACTGTTGTGTCACTCACAATGTGAGAGGACTCAACTCTCCGACTAAGCGCAGTCTCTGCCTTAGATCTTTAGCCAAGGCTCGGGCCCACCTGGTTTTCCTTCAAGAGACCCACTGGGTAAAAGGTACAAAGACACCCATCCAGTCTAAATTGTATCCGATAGTTGAAACTGCCAGTTTCTCTCAGAAATCAAGAGGAACGGCTATCCTCATACATAAAGATGTCTCTTATGAGAAAATTTTTGTCGACTCTGACCCTCAGGGACGATACCTGATTCTAGTCTGTAAACTGGACGGTGCGCTGTATACGCTAGCCTCTTATTATGGACCTAATAAACAACACATTCGGTCTATACGCAAGTTTCTCCAGAAACTGGAGACTCTGCGTCAGGGCCTTTTGCTCCTCGCCGGGGATTTCAATCTTATATGGGACCCCAATCTGGATAGACGATCGGACACCCCCCGCAAATTCCCTAAGCCAATGGCTGAATTATCGCACCAATTCCGACACTTAATCTACCGCTTCAATCTATTTGACATCTGGCGTGCCCTTAACTCGACTGCTCGGGATTATACTTATTTCTCTCCAGTACATCGCTCATATTCGCGGATAGATTTTTTCTTCTGTGACCCGGGTCTTCTGGATGGTGTGACTCGTACTTGGATTCCTCAATGCCCATGGTCCGACCATGATCCTGTATATATTAATTTACGATCCTCCATAGAACTTCAACGAGCGGCAACATGGCGCTTGCATCCTCACTTATTTTCCAATCCTGGAACGGAGGCTTCCATTGCTGAAGACATTACCGAGTTTCTAGCTTCTAATGACAACGGTGAAGTTGACGACTTCACTTTATGGGCTGCACTGAAAGCATATATCCGAGGGTCGTTTATAAAAATAGCAGCAGCCGAGAAAAAACGCAAAGGAGAAACCCTTGCACAACTCACTACGAGCCTCCGAAAGATTTCCGGGGAACATAAAATGAACCCCACAGATACACTGTCCAAACAACTAGTGGATCTTAAGGCCCGTATAGTACAGTTGGAGTCCGAGAGGACAGCCGTGAGACTCCTACGGCTTAAAGAATTATACTACCATAAGGGTAATAAAGCTGATAGATTATTGGCCAATAGATTACGCCAGAAAACGGCGGCAGCGCGCATCCCCATGCTGAAGATAGATGGACGGTGTGTTATAAAACCCACAGATATTGGCAATGCTTTTGCAGATTACTATGCCGCCCTCTATAATCTACAACAGGACGGCTCAATTAGCCCTCCAACATCTGAGAATATTGAGACATTTTTAGCCTCGCTGAACCTCCCTTCGGCCCCACAAGACTGCATTGACTCTTTGCAGAACCCCATTTCACTAATAGAAATTAAAAAAGCTATTAAATCTCTTAAGGCCTTTAAATCACCAGGACCAGACGGCTTCTCTGACCTATTTTATAAAAAGTTTCAAACCCAACTACTTCCCGTTCTAGGACGTTTCTTTACGCTAGCAAGCAAACGGGGCACCTTTGCGGCCGAATTTTTACAGGCCACTATCATTACTCTCCCGAAGCAGGGAAAGGACTTGACCCTTTGTGGCAGCTATAGGCCGATTTCACTGTTGAACCTAGACGTTAAGCTGTACGCTAAGATTTTAGCCTCGCGCCTCAATTCTTTACTACCAGCACTGGTCAGACCAGATCAAGTGGGCTTTGTCCTACATCGGCAAGGCCCAGACAATACAAGACGTCTCCTGAATGTCTATCTTGAAGCTCATGGTTCCCACTTGCCCTGTGTCACCCTGTCGTTGGACGCTGAGAAGGCCTTCGACAGGGTGAACTGGAAATATATGTTTGCGGTGCTGCGGCGCTTTAGTCTTCCGGAGCCCTTCATCACAGCAATCGCGGCTCTTTACTCTACCCCATCGGCAGTAGTCAGGGGTCTGGGGTTTTGCTCCAGAACTTTCTCAATAACGAACGGCACGAGACAAGGATGTCCAATGTCCCCACTTATTTTTGCCCTCATGATGGAACCCTTAGCCGAGGCCATCCGGTCATGCCCCTTAATCCGAGGGGTATGTGTCCATCACACGGAGCAGAAGACTGCTTTGTTTGCAGACGATCTAACGGTGCTTGTGTCGGATCCTATTACTTCTCTTCCCCATCTATTTTCCCTACTGAATAAATTCTCCTTAGTCAGTTACTACAAGCTAAATGTCCTCAAGACTGAGGCGTATGCTATTAACATTTCAGACGGGACTCTTAATGAACTGAAACGCACTTATAAGTTCGCATGGTCTACGACTCATATCAAACATCTCGGGGTTTATCTCTCACATAGTATTCCGAAGATGATAGAATTGAATTTCAATCCCTTACTGTCAACTATTGAAAAATCGACCGACACTTGGAATGTCCCATCACTGTCATGGCTGGGTCGAATCGCGGCCTTCAAAATGAGCCTCCTACCAAAGCTTACCTACCTATTCCGCTCCCTACCCATCCCGATTCCTAGATCTACAATTTACAAATTCCAACAACTATGTAACAAATTCATTTGGCGCAATAAGGCTCCGAGACTTGCTACTAATATTCTACAACAACCTCTTCTGGCTGGTGGGGCGGCTGCCCCCAATATCCTAAAATACCATGAGGCTGCCAGACTCTCTCATGTAACCCAATGGAAGCTGCCGTTGGAGAGCCGATGGGCAGAGATTGAACAAGCATCCCTTCCGGCTGGATTCACCCTACAAGATCTAGTGTGGATCCCTAGACACTCTAGGACGCCAGCCCTTTTGACTAATCCTATTGTCAAATCAAATTTGCAGTTTTGGGATAAGGTTCGCAACCTTTCGACCGTAGCGCCGCATCCCTCGCCATCGCATTCCCTTAGGGGGCTGCTATTGTCATTGCCAGACTCCCATCCCAACTTATGGCTCGCTTTGGGGCTGACTAGAATAGCAGATTTCTATGCAGGGGATAAGCTACTAAACTACCAGGACTTTCTTCGGAAGTTTAATCCGCCTCCTCGATTGCACTTTGAATTCTGGAGACTACGTAGCCTTCTCCTCTCGTGGGGCTTTGGTGCGAGCCCACTAAGGTCTAAAACCGCTTGGGAAGTTCGCTGGGACTCTATGACATCCCCCGGTAAACTTCTGTCCATCTCGTATCTCACGCTCATGAAGCCTCCAGTTTTCTATAAATCCCCTCCAGTAAGGCGATGGGAATCTTCCCTGATGGTTTCAAACGAACCACAACAATGGCGGATGGCTGTCCAATTAACCAAGAAAGCTATATACTGCATAACCCTGTACGTGTTATTTCTCAAGGTTATGCTACAATGGCATATGACTCCCATCCGCTTGTTTAAAATCTCGGCAGTCAATTCACCCAAATGTTGGAGGGGCTGCGAGGAGTTGGGAATGCCCCAACATATTTGGTGGTCTTGCAGTCAGATTCAGCCGCTTTGGCAAAAATCAATCCGATACTGCTCTTCAGGGAATATCCACTTACCTCTGTCCCCTAGTTCATGCCTGTTCCACATCTTGCCTAGGAAATTGACTCTACCTCAGAAACTATTCTGCATTTACCTATTTCTAGCTGTTAAATTAGCTGTAGCGCGTATGTGGCTGCAACGCACTGTCCCTTCGTGGGAACAAGTGATGGACATACTGGATTTTGTTAAAAGAATGGAGTCCTATGTCTCCCATGTCCACGGGTCCACAGACCTTCAGTCCCAAATTTGGGCACTTCGCCCAAAGTAATTCCCCCTACAAACACTTTGGGGACTTTAGGTTCCTCAGGTTAGCTGTAACCGGTGCTACTAATGTCCTCCTGCCCATTCCCCCTTTCTTCCCCTTATCTGAACCCTCCCAATCTCCCCCGCTCCTATCCCTTGTCGATGTATACCCCCCTCCCTTATTATTTTTTTTTTTTTTTTTTTTTTTCTATGTATAATCTGGTTAACATTTCTGATTGTCATATTCTATGTTTAAGCTATAATTTTGGTATGAACATTTATGATGAAGAAACCTCTATACACTAAGGAGTTTGCTGACTTATATGGGTTATTAATAATATGGGTCTTTTTCCACAACAAATGGACTTTTGCACCCTCCCATGGAGAGGTGGGAATAAGATTATTGACCAACAGACACCAAACATGGACTTAAGCATCCAGCATTCTCTCTCTTGTGCTCCTCATTTTATGTGATTGTTTTATATAATACTACCTCTGGTTAATCTTGTTATTCCTGTTGTATGTACTATTGATATGTATGTACATGCTTTTGATGCCCTTATGTTCATTTATCTTTTAAAACAATAAAAACTATTTTAAAAAAAAAAAAAAATATCCAGTTACCCCAACTTTCTACACAACACCTAAGATACACAAACATAAAATCCCACCACCACTTGCCAGCTTAATATATTATATCTATATTGTTCTGGGTACCCCTGTTCTCTGGGTAATGAATGAACCAATTAATGTGTGGTTTTTCTTTTTGTACACTTTTTTGCACATAATAATAATCAAATAATAACATATTATTTACCAGACATCCTTGGTAGTGTCTATTTGGGAGGGAGACGGTTCCTATATTTATTTGATTAATAGGCTTTATATGGGGTTGCTGGATAAGGTTTACTTGCTGATATTTTTGTATATATATATGTGATGATAGCAGGATGTGATGTCACTAGCTGGTGGGCGGGGCTTAGGTCCGGTGTCTGTGTCGCAGTTAGTTTAAGACAATCAACCTGTCTGGATGTGTATTGCTATGCTCTGTAATAAAATAGAGTTGTACCATCATTGCTGTGTCCTGCATATGTCCTGCATCTCATGACATGGTGTCAGAAGTTCTGGACTACGCTTCTGTTTCTGATGATAACGATGTCAAAGTTTACCCCACCTGAGCCTTTTGACTTTTCTCAGCCTGCAGCTTGGCCCACATGGCGTCAGCGGTTTCAGCGCTTCAGGATTGCATCCAAACTGAACAAGGAGAGTGGTGAAGTACAAGTTAATTCTCTTTTATACTCCATGGGGAAAGATGAAGAGCCAGTGTTCAATGCTTTTACTTTTCAAGAAGGGGAAGAAGTTAACTTTGATATAGTTATGGATAAACTCAGTGCCCACTTTGTGCCCAAAAGAAATGTGATTCATGAGAGAGCCTGTTTTCACAAACGTAATCAGCGTGTGGGAGAATCTGTGGAGTCATTTGTGCGCAGCCTGTATGAATTAGCTGAATTCTGTGAGTTTGGTGTTGCTAAAGAAGAGCAAATCAGAGACAGAATAGTTATTGGAATTGCAGATGCTGAAGTCTCCCTGAAGCTGCAGTTAGAGCCTGATTTAACGTTAGAAGGGGCTATTAGGATGGCCCGCCAGAGTGAACTGGTGAAAAAGCAAAGTGCTGATCTGAGGTCTGAGAGTATTGTGGATGAAGTGCAACAGTCTAGAAAAATTACTAGTGAAAGGCACAGTGTGAGCGGTAGATCAAAAGTATTGGAAAGGCCTAGAAGTGGATGGGCGCAACATGGCCGATGCACACGGTGCTACCGGGCTCATGATCAGAGTGCTATATGCCCGGCCAGAGATAAAAGATGCAGAAAATGTAACAGAATAGGCCATTTTGAAGTGGTGTGTAAAACTGAATACATTAAGGAGATGCAGGTGGACAGTGACCAGGAGGGTCAGGAAGTGTCTTTTGTGGGGTCTGTTGTGGAACGGACAAGCTCAGAGGAAGATTGGAAAGTTACTTTTACTGTAATGGGAGCCAAAGTTGATTTTAAGATTGACACAGGAGCAGATATCACTGTAATGTCTTTTGCTGAATTTATAAAACTGCCTAGACAGCCCCAGCTGGCGAAGGTTACTACAAATGTTCATAGTCCTGGTGGCCGCATTGATTGTGTGGGGAAATTTCTTGCCAGCTGTGAGTACAAACAAAAAAAGTTCACCATGTGGGTGCATGTGATCCGAGGTCAGTGTGTTAACAGTTTATTGAGCAGAAAAGCAGCCTGTGACTTGGGCCTCGTGGCCAGAGTGAATGAGATCTCTGAAGATATGTTTGGCGAGTTGGGCCTACTGAGCTGCAAACCTGTCCGTATAGCACTTAAAAGTGACGCAGTCCCGTACAGTATTTCTACTCCTCGTAGAATTCCGTTCCCGCTCATGCCTCAAGTGGAGAAAGAGCTCATGCGCATGAAGTCTATGGGGGTTATTGAAGAGGTTGTTGAAGCAACTGATTGGTGTGCCCCCATTGTTCCAGTTGCAAAGAAAAACGGAAAGGTGCGCATCTGTGTGGACCTGAAAAGGTTGAATGAGGCAGTGAAGAGGGAAAGATTTGTGCTGCCGACACTGGAAGATATAGCCCCGAAGTTGGCTGGGGCGAAGTTCTTTTCCACATTAGACGCTTCTAGCGGCTTTTGGCAGATCCCCCTGGATCCAAAGTGCCGCAAACTGACTACCTTTATCACTCCGGTAGGTCGGTTCTGTTTCTGCAGACTTCCCTTTGGGATATCCTCCGCTCCTGAGATCTTTCAGAGGGAAATGAGTTCTCTCCTGAGTGGCCACGTGGGCACAGCAGTCGTCATGGACGACATTCTAGTGTATGGGTCTACAGTGGAGGAGCATGATCAGCGTTTGAGTTGTGTGCTGCAGGCTATCAAAGAGTCTGGGCTGAAGCTGAATAAAGAAAAATGTCATTTTAGGAAAACTGAATTATGCTACTTTGGGCATATCATCAACGGGGATGGCATCAAGCCGGACCCCGAGAAAATTCGGGCTATCGAACAGATGAAAAGCCCTTCGGATGTACATGAGCTGAGACAGATATTGGGCCTTGTAAATTACGTGGGCAAGTTTCTTCCAGATTTATCTACAGTTTTGCACCCTATCACAGAGTTGCTTAAGAAAGATGTTGCCTGGGTCTGGGGACCCTCACAAGAAAAAGCGTTCCTGCATGCTAAGTCCCTGCTGGGGTCTGCCCCAGTGCTGGGGTTCTACGACCCTTCAAAAAAGACTGTGGTTAGTGCTGATGCAAGCAGTTATGGGTTGGGGGCTGCACTCCTGCAACTGAACGACAACAAACTACAGCCCATCGCCTACTGTTCCCGCACACTGACGGCTGCGGAGTCAAAATACGCTCAAATTGAGAAAGAGTGCCTGGCTGCAGTTTGGGCCTGTGAACGCTTTCAGCGTTATCTAGTGGGTTTGGAGAAATTTAGTCTGGAAACTGACCACAAACCGCTAGTCCCTCTTATCAATTCTTATGACATCGACAAAACACCCTTGAGATGCCAGAGACTTTTAATGAGACTGCTCAGGTTCAATGTTCAGGCAGTGCATGTGCCGGGGAAGCAGCTGGTTGTGGCAGATACACTGTCCAGGCTCCCGCTGGCTGCTGCTGAAGAATCCTCCACAGAGTCGGATGTAAAAGTGTATGTTGATTCGGTTCTGGCCTCTAAGTCCATTTCTTCAAGGAAACTGGAAGAGATAAAGAAAGAGACATATTTGGACACAGATCTGCAAGAAGTTATAAGGTACATAAGAGATGGCTGGCCCGAGAGCCGGGCAGCCTGGATGTCTTTAAATGCTTACCAGCCAGAGAGGTCGCAGCTCACGGAGCTGGAGGGGTTGGTGCTGTTCCAAGACCGTATTGTAATTCCTGTCAGCATGAGGAAGGAGATGTTGAACAGGATACACGATGGGCACTTAGGCATCACAAAGTGCAGAGAAAGAGCAGCTACAGCTGTGTGGTGGCCTGGGATCAGCTCTGACATTGCAAATCATGTGTCTAAATGTGCCTTTTGCCGGGAACGCCGGCCTACTCAGAGAAGGGAGCCCTTAATGTCTACTCCGCTGCCTGCGGGGCCGTGGCAGAAAATAGCTGCTGATTTGTGCGAACTGCACGGGAAAAAGTTTCTTGTTGTTATCGACTACTATTCCAGGTATTTGGAAATAGCACCCCTGAATGATATCACAAGTCAGGCCGTTATCATTCGCCTGAAGAGCTTGTTCGCCCGCTGGGGCATTCCAATGGAGCTGGTGAGTGATAATGGCATGCAGTTCGCTTCTACAGAGTTCAGTGCTTTCAGCAGGGAATATGATTTTGTACATTCCACGTCAAGTCCACATTATCCGCAGGCCAACGGAATGGCTGAAAGGGCAGTTCAAACAACAAAATTCATTCTAAAGCAATCTGAACCGTACCTAGCCCTCTTGTCATACAGGGCGACGCCCATTCAAGCCACCGGGTTTAGCCCGGCACAGCTGATGCTAGGACGCCAGATTCGCACCACTTTACCCTCAGTGGGTGTCTTCAAGCCGCCTGGCCCTGTTCCTCGGGACGAAGTCCTTAGGAGGGATGAAGAGGCCAAAAAGGGTTATCGTTTCTTCTACGACAGGAGACATTCTGTCAGGCCTTTACAGGAACTGAAAGCGGGCCAAAGTGTCAGAATTAAACTGGATGATGAGAAGAAATGGAAGACGCCTGCTACGGTAGTGGGCCGCTCTCCAGAACCAAGGTCTTACACAGTCCTTACAGAGGGAGGGACGGTTACACGCCGTAACCGAAGACATCTTCAGCCTGTACCTGAGAGTCTGGAACCGGATACCTCAGTACCACCGCCGGTGGGATCTCCTGTTCTAAGAGAGGTGCCTTCCCCTCAGCAAGATCATAGCGGGGATATATCTTTGCCTCCAGCAGACTCTTGTTCACCATCTTCTGTATCAGAGGACAGTTCATGCAAAGTTACATCAAGCGGAAGAGTGGTGAGGCTTCCGGCCCGATACAGGGACTGACTTTAGCTAGAACAGTGACCGGAAGTATGGGCAGAATAATCCCATGGTCACTGTGGACTAGGGTAGTCTACCCCGATGTCCAAGTCAGGATGTAATTTATTTGTTCATGTTTTCTAATCTATCTGTTCTTATAATGTTCTAAAACAAAATGTTGTTGTATACCCTGTTGGTGTACCTTGTTATTTAATATATGCGAATGTATGCTTTGCCTTTGAAAAAGGGGAAGATGTGATGATAGCAGGATGTGATGTCACTAGCTGGTGGGCGGGGCTTAGGTCCGGTGTCTGTGTCGCAGTTAGTTTAAGACAATCAACCTGTCTGGATGTGTATTGCTATGCTCTGTAATAAAATAGAGTTGTACCATCATTGCTGTGTCCTGCATATGTCCTGCATCTCATGACAATATATATATATATATATATATATACTGTATATATATATTCCGTATATATATATATATATATATATATATACAGTATGTATAATACTTTTTAATAGTTATTATTAATATTTTATATTTAATAAATCAAGAATGTGTTTAAAGATTGCTGATTCTTCATGTGTGCCAACCTGACACTGCTTTAGACCTAAAGCACGAAAAACAAAGCACATTACTCATATTTTATATTCCTATGTTCTTCACATGGCTTTTTTTAAATTTTCGCTAAATATATATTTCTATATATATATATATATATATATATATATATGATAATGTTAATGTAAAATAAATATTTATGTATATATATATCTAAAAGTCCGTTAGAGACCCAGCACTCACTCAACTAAACATCCTCCGGGGTGCGCTTTAAAACATACTCACAATAATCACCAAGGAAAAGAGACTCTCCGGTTTTGGATAACACAATACATTAAAGTATTGCATTATTCAAAACCGGAGAGTGCCTTGTATGTATGTATTTATGTATGTATATATATATATATATATATATATATATATATATATATATATATATATATATGCGCAAAAGTCTTAGGCCACCATTAGATTTGTTGTTTTAGCAATGGTATAATGACCATATATAATTATTTCTCAGTCTCTTTATTAGAAAACAACTAGAAAATAAAGTTTGTATGCTGTATTAAAAAAGTGAAGAAAAAAAAACAGGTTCTATAGGCTAAAGTGGATAGTATTTAGTGTGACACCCCCCCTACACTTGAGCAACAGCAGGAACCTGGCTCTCATAAACCTAAATGGAATGGAACCATAATTAATGTCATGCTAACACCTGTATTTGTCATACTATTTCATGTCAAAATGACTGTTGTGAAAAAGCTCTATTACACCAGATTTGTGCAAGAAGTGCTTGAGCATTACATACACATGTGGTATGATTTTAATTAATTTGAAGCTTGGTAATAAGACCAGCTTCAATCACATCATTCCATTCAAAATGCTAAAGATCACAGAATTTGAAAGGGAAGTCAGCAAACAAACTGCATTCTCAAGATGTGGTATTCAAGCTGTTATAAAGAAATTTGAAGAATCAGGAGATGTCAAGGAGAAAAAAATGGACTGGAAGGCCAAGAAAACTTTCAAAATCTGATGAGAAGTTTCTCAGGGTTTCTTCTTTGAGAGACCAGAAGAAGTCAGTTCAGCATCTGGCAGCTTCATCGGGATGACAAGTGGATCCTTCTACAGTCTGAAGAAGCTTGATCAGGAATGGTCTTTGTGGAAAGGTAGCAGCCAAGAAACCACTTTTTTGGAATGAGAACAGGGTGAAAAGGTTAAAGCTCACAAAGATTGGAATGAAGATCAGTGGAAAAGAGTATTACGTAGTGACAAATCCAAGTTTTAAATTTTTGGGTCCAAAAGTTGACAACATGTGAAAAGAAGAGTTGGAGAGCGATAGAAGATTGAGTGCTTGCGACCTTCAGTGAAACATGATGAGGGTCTGTCCTGGTTTGTGGCTGCATTTCTGCCAGTGGTGTTGGCGATATTGTCCGAATTGATTGGATCATGGATGCTGAAATGTACAGACAGGTTTTAATTCATCATGCCATTTCTTCTGGAAAGCGTCTGATTGGTAATGGTTTTATTTTTCGGCACGATAACAATCCCAAGCACACTGCTAATGCAGTGAAATCACATTTGGACAGAAAAAAGCTGATGGAACACTGACAGTCGTGGACTGGCCTCAACAGAGGCCATACCTGACTATTATAGAGGCAGTATGGGATCACCTGGACAGAGAAATAAATAAAAGACAATATAAATCTAAAGAAGAACTAAAAGTTCTAAAAGTAATATATATTTACAAAAAAAATCTGTATGTGAAGAACATTGGAATGTGAAATAATCATGAATCCTGTTGGGTTATTGCATGATTGTTAATTGGTAGTGTTTTTTCTTTGCTCTCTATTGAAGTCTATAGGAGAAAATAAGTAAATGCAATGTGTGTGTGTCTGGTTTTGCTCATTCACAAACTTTTTACTTTCAATTTGTAAATTTTTTGCCACCCGGATGCATGCAAAAAGCTTACATCTAGCAAAGTGTATGCTTGAGTGAAAGAGCTAAATAGCATGCTACTTGTGTATTACTGTTGGGGGATGTTGTGGTTAGGATTAATTATGCTGGGGGGATTTGGTCAGCCATTATTGGGTATTGCAGTGGGGAATGCAGCAGCTAGAGCTATAGGGTTAGATGCACTGAGAGGATTGGGTTAATAATTTTACTATTGTGTTTGGATCATTTGCTATAGGGGGATTATGCCATTATGGGGTATTGCAGTGGAAGAAGATGTCATTATGATTAATTTTAATAGGGGATCATCACATCAGCCATTATTGTTAATACATGTGGAAGGATTCTTTGGTTATTTTCATACACAAGTCACAGTAAGGGTTATTAACAACAGGGATTTTAGGAAATAAGAGTTATTGATAACATTGAGAGGGAGATATAGTATTAGGGCTATTTGCAGCGTTGGAAGCTGCAGCTAGGTCAATGTGCAATGTTGAGTGCTAGATGAGTGTTTTTTAAGGGATAAACTGTATCAGTGGTAAACATAATAAGGATGATTTATTTTTTACATCTGTATTTTTACACCAAAGGGCTAGATTACAAGTGGTCCCACTAGTGCTTTAACTGTGCTCGAATTTGAATTTTTGCATGCATCGCGTAGGGCGCATATTACAAACTGAAAGTAAAAAGTTTTTTCTCACACTCTAACCCTGCGTGGACAAAAAGCCGAACTTGGAATATCGCTACCACCTTAACGTAATAGAGAGCGATAGGTAGGAAAAAAACTAACACCCAAAAAGTCGCACAAACCCAACCGCATTTAACCAAATGCACTAACCCAACACCATTTCAATATTCTTCATATAGCAGAATATGTTCTATTTATTCATAAATACATATTTCTATAAACAGCTAAACACTTTTTTTTCTGTATTAAAGAGCAACTCAATGCAGTAGAAATACAGAATTAACAAGTACATAATACAAAGAAAATGCTATAGAACTTACTCTAAATTTCATATAAACAGTAGATTTTGTTTTCTGACAATTTAATTTTTTCTCCTATTTTCCTGCCCCCTGTATCATGTGACAGACATCAGCCAATCACAGACTAGTATACATATACCCTGTGAGCTTGTGCACATGCTCAGTAGGATCTTATTCCACAGAAAGGGTGAATATAAAAAGACTGAGCAAAATGTTACTGTCCCTTTAAATATGAATATTGCATAATTATGATTTAATATGTTTTCAGCTACTTGACTGCAAATGCACACATATATATATATATATATATATATATATATATATATATGTCTATATGTGTATACTTATGTGTTTATATGTGTATTTATGTCTGTAATAATAAATGCACATATAAATACATATGTACACACACATATATATATATATATATATATATCCTATATAATAAATGGCCAAGTATGTTTGTCAGATGCAGTCATGCGCAGTAGAGACTGCACGTGACAAACATACCTGGCCGTTTGGATCCTGACACTCAGCACTCAGCACAGAGCAAGGCTGAAGTGGAGGGGGCATGGCTGACGGGAGCGTCATGATGGGGACGTGACCGGGTTCGACGAGGGCGTGGCTGGGTGTGACAAGGGCGTGACCGGGCGGGTGCCGCCGGGATGTGGGCGGGGTGCCATGATGGAGGCGTGGCCAGAGAGGCAAAGGGTTTGAAAGACAGAGCCAGAGAGGGAGCAAGAGAGGGGTGGAGAAGGGCCAAAGAGGGGGGGAGAGAGCCAAATAGAGGGGGGGAGAGAGCCAAATAGAGGGGGGAGAGAGCCAAAGGGGGGGAGAGAGAGCCAAAGAGGGGGAAGAGAGAGAGCAAAAGAGGAAAGAGAGCCAAAGAGGAGAGAGCAAAAGAGGGGAGAGAGCCAAAGAGGGGAGAGAGCAAAAGAGAAAAGAGAGCCAAAGAGGAGAGAGAGCAAAAGAGGGGAGAGAGCCAAAGAGGAGGGAGAGAGAGCCAAAGAGGGGGGAGATAGAGCCAAAGAGGGGGGGAGAGAGCCAAAGAGGGGGGAGAGAACAAAAGAGGGGGCAGAGAGAGAAAAATAGAGGGGGGGGAGAGAGCCAAATAGAGGGGGGAGAGAGCCAAAGGGGGGGAGAGAGAGCCAAAGAGGGGGAAGAGAGAGAGCAAAAGAGGAAAGAGAGCCAAAGATGAGAGCGCAAAAGAGGGTAGAGAGCCAAAGAGGGGGGAGAGAGAGCCAAAGAGGGGAGAGATCCAAAGAGGGGGGAGAGAGAGCCAAATAGGGGAGAGCAAAAGAGGAAAGAGACCCAAAGAGGAGAGCAAAAGAGGGGAGAGAGCCAAAGAGGGGGGAGATAGAGCCAAAGAGGGGGGAGAGAGAGCCAAAGAGGGGGGAGAGAGCCAAAGGGGGGGGGAGAGAGCCAAAGAGGGGGAAAAGAGAGAGAAAAAGATGAAAGAGAGCCAAAGAGGAGAGCGCAAAAGAGGGGGGAGAGAGAGCCAAAGAGGGGAGAGATCAAAAGAGGGGGGAGAGAGAGCCAAAGAGGGGAGAGCAAAAGAGGAAAGAGAGCCAAAGAGGAGAGAGCAAAAGAGGAAAGAGAGCCAAAGAGGAGAGCAAAAGAGGGGAGAGAGCCAAAGAGGGGGGGGATAGAGCCAAAGAGGGGGGAGATAGAGCCAAAGAGGGGGGAGAGAGAGACAAAGAGGGGGGAGAGAGAGCTAAAGAGGGGGGAGAGAGAGCCAAAGAGGGGGGAGAGAACAAAAGAGGGGGCAGAGAGAGCAAAAGAAAGGGGGGAGAGAGCCAAAGGGGGCAGAGAGAAAGCAAAAGAGGTGAGAGAAAGCGCAAAGGAGAGGGGGAGAGAGCGCAAAAGAGAGGGGGAGAGAGCGCAAAAGTTAGGGGGAGAGAGAGCAAAAGAGAGGGGGGAGAGAGAGCAAAAGAGAGGGGGGAGAGAGCAAGGGGTGGGACCGCTGTACTGCAAAAAATGGCCCGTGTACACGGGCTTTAGTACTAGTATATATATATATAAGAAAAACAAACTTGCACTCTCTGGTCTTTTCAACAAATAGTTTACTGTGAACAGTGACGTTACGTGGACAAAGTATCCCCTTCCTCAGACACAGTGTATACAAAGTGCAACACATATATCGCAGTTAACCAGCACTGATCTACATGCATTCGTAAGGAAGTTGTGTTACCATGATCACAATGATGCTTGTGTCTGATTGGTTCTCTAGACACACGTGACCGTGGCGTGTACAAGGAGTACGTTTCTGATACTTCCAGGTACACAGTGCAGCGGTGTCTGAGCCAGTTTGCAGACTATTGCTAACAGATCCATCTGTGGCTATTAAAAAGTGAGTTTACGCTAACAATATATGGCTAAAATGCCAATTTGTCCCATGGTTTTTACTATGGTTAAGATGATGTTTTATATATATATATATATATATATATATATATATATATATATATATACTGTTATGACATATTTTACATTTTGTTTTGTGTGTTAACCGTATCTTATCTGTGTGTCTAATTCCTCCAGATATATGAATGTCACTGTATACTGTATAATATTGTATCACTGATTGTAAGCAATGCTCAGACAGTCTTTTAAAAATCACATTGTTTGTGCTTATTATGGCCTAGATTTAGAGTTTTGCGGCCAAAGGGGTGCGTTAGCTACGCGTGCTTTTTTTTCTCCTGCACCTTTTAAATACCGCTGGTATTTAGAGTTCACAGAAGGGCTGCGTTAGGCTCCAAAAAGGGAGCGTATAGCATATTTACCGCCACTGCAACTCTCAATACCAGCAGTGCTTACGGACGCGGCCAGCTTCAAAAACGTGCTCGTGCACGATTCCCCCATAGAAAACAATCGGGCTGTTTGAGCTGAAAAAAAACCTAACACCTGCAAAAAAGCAGCGTTCAGCTCCTAACGCGGCCCCATTGTTTCCTATGGGGAAACACTTCCTACGTCTGCACCTAACACCCTAACATGTACCCCGAGTCTAAACACCCCTAACCTTACACTTATTAACCCCTAAGCTGCCGACCCCGCTATCGCTGACCCCTGCATATTTTTTTTAACCCCTAATCTGCCGCTCCGTACACCGCCGCAACCTACGTTATCCCTATGAACCCCTAATCTGCTGCCCCTAACACCGCCGACCCCTATATTATATTTATTAACCCCTAATCTGCCTCCCACAACGTCGCCTCCACCTACCTACAATTATTAACCCCTAATCTGCCGACCGCACCTCACCGCTACTATAATAAATGTATTAACCCCTAATCCGCCTCACTCCCGCCTCAATAACACTATAAGAAATAGTATTAACCCCTAATCTGTCCTCCCTAACATCGCCGACACCTAACTTCAATTATTAACCCCTAATCTGCCGACCGGACCTCACCGCTACTATAATAAATGTATTAACCCCTAAAGCTAAGTCTAACCCTAACACTAACACCCCCCTAAGTTAAATATAATTTAAATCTAACAAAATAAATTAACTATTATTAAATAAATTATTCCTATTTAAAACTAAATACTTACCTGTAAAATAAACCCTAATATAGCTACAATATAACGAATAATTATATTGTAGCTATTTTAGGATTTATATTTATTTTACAGGCAACTTTGTATTTATTTTAACCAGGTACAATAGCTATTAAATAGTTAATAACTATTTAATAGCTACCTAGTTAAAATAATTACAAAATTACCTGTAAAATAAATCCTATTTACACTATCAATAAATTACTTAAATAAAATACCTACAATTATCTACAATTAAACCTAACACTACACTATCAATACATTAATTAAATACAATACCTACAAATAAATACAATTAAATAAACTAACTAAAGTACAAAAAATAAAAAAGAACTAAGTTACAAAAAATAAAAAAATATTTACAAACATTAGAAAAATATTACAACAATTTTAAACTAATTACACCTACTCTAAGCCCCCTAATAAAATAACAAAGCCCCCCAAAATAAAAAAATGCCCTACCCTATTCTAAATTAAAAAAGTTCAAAGCTCTTTTACCTTACCAGCCCTGAAAAGGGCCATTTGCGGGCATGCCCCAAAGAATTCAGCTCTTTATTGATAGTGTAAATAGGATTTATTTTACAGGTAATTTTGTAATTATTTTAACTAGGTAGCTATTAAATAGTTATTAACTATTTAATAGCTATTGTACCTGGTTAAAATAAATACAAAGTTGCCTGTAAAATAAATATAAATCCTAAAATAGCTACAATATAATTATTCGTTATATTGTAGCTATATTAGGGTTTATTTTACAGGTAAGTATTTATCTTTAAATAGGAATAATTTATTTAATAAGAGTTCATTTTTTTCGTTAGATTTAAATTATATTTAACTTAGGGGGGTGTTAGTGTTAGGGTTAGACTTAGCTTTAGGGGTTAATACATTTATTAGAGTAGCGGTGAGGTCCGGTCGGCAGATTAGGGGTTAATAATTGAAGTTAGGTGTCGGCGATGTTAGGGAGGGCAGATTAGGGGTTAATAATATTTATTATAGGGTTATTGAGGCGGGAGTGAGGTGGATTAGGGGTTAATACATTTATTAAAGTAGCGGTGAGGTGCGGTCGGCAGATTAGGGGTTAATTATTGTAGGTAGCTGGCGGCGACGTTGTGGGGGGCAGATTAGGGTTTAATAAATATAATATAGGGGTCGGCGGTGTTAGGGGCAGCAGATTAGGGGTACATAAGGATAACGTAGGTGGCGGCGCTGTGCGGTCGGCAGATTAGTGGTTAATAATTGTAGGTAGGTGGTGGCAACGTTGGGGACGGCAGATTAGGGGTTAATAAATATAATATAGGGTATCAGCGGTGTTAGGGGCAGCAGATTAGGGGTACATAAGTATAACGTAGGTGGCGGCGGTGTGCGGTCGGCAGATTAGGGGTTAAAAAAAATTATTATAGTGGTGGCGATGTGGGGGGACCTCGGTTTAGGGGTACATAGGCAGTTTATGGGTGTTAGTGTACTGTAGAGCACAGTAGTTAAGAGCTTTATGAACCGGCGTTAGCCCAAAAAGCTCTTAACTCCTGTTTTTTTTCTGCGGCTGGAGTTTTGTCGTTAGATTTCTAACGCTCACTTCAGCCAAGACTCTAAATACCGGCGTTAGAAAGATCCCATTGAAAAGATAGGATACGCAAATGGCGTAGGGGGATCTGCGGTATGGAAAAGTTGCGGCTGGAAAGTGAGCGTTAGACCCTTTCCCGACTGACTCCAAATACCAGCGGGCGGCCAAAACCAGCGTTAGGAGCCTCTAACGCTGGTTTTGACGGCTAACGCCAAACTCCAAATCTAGGCGTAAGTGACTAAGTGGTTACTATGGTTAACGTTTGGCTTTTTTTGGGCTTTTTTGGGGGGTTGGGTCTGTTTGTTAGCTGCTATATATTTGTTGCACTTTGTATACACTGTGTCTGAGGAAGGGGATACTTTGCCCAACGATTTGTTGAAAAGACCAGAGAGTGCAAGTTTGTTTTTCTCATCTATTGATTTCACTAACACCCTGGCAGCTGTTAGATGGAGTGAGAGTGCACATCTTAGCTCTATATATATATATATATATATATATATATATATATATATATATATATATATATATATATATATATATAAATATATATATATATATAAATATATATATATATATATATATATATATATATATAAATTGCTCTCCTAAAGCAAAAAGACTCTAGAATAATGTACTGTATGTACTCAAATTAGCCAAAGATGCTTGATTATATAGTGTATGTTATCAATCTTTTTTCTATTTATGTTTTTATTGAATAACGTTTAATTACATTTTTTTAAAAATACTTTAAAGCACCTAATTGTTTTAAAAAAAAAAGAATTAAAATTTACTTTTAAGCATTAATTTATATATTGAGTTTTTTGTTTTTTTTAACCCAAATATTACATTTCATGTACAAATGTTACAATCCATATAATGTAATTTAATTTTGAATTACAAAAAAAATCGGCCTTATATTCTATATATTCATAACTTTATTTATTATAATGAAGATCCATCACATACATAAACAAGATGAAGATGATAAGGTACATATCGTTAGTTTTTGTTTTTTTACATAAGACTGAATTCAGTATATATTATTAAAGATGTAGCTCAGTGAGGTGGAAATAAATCCATATGTCTGTCATGTAGAGACAAGGATCCATTTTTCCATTTTTCATCAAACCAACAATATGTATAAGCTAAAAAACAAAAGTAAGACAAAACGGAATATTTATCTAACATTTTTCACTTACCCGGAGCTCCTCCAGATCGCCCTCCACAGACTAGTATCTACAAGGTGAGGGGGGAGAAAGTGGAGTCTGACCCATAGTGTGGTTGTCTTTGATTTAAAGTATATTTAGGTTTAACGGTTAGATAAACACCAATTACCTTTGAGGTTCTCATTTAGGATGCAGAGACTGTTCCTGAAAGGGTAGCTAATTCTGTCTCTAACAGGTACTGGTAGGTGTTTTAGATAAGCCTCCCATTTATGAAAAAAATGTTTGACTCTCTTTTCCGGATCCCCTTTCGTATCTGCCTGTTTAACTAATATTTGAGTGTGTACATTCCTGATTAATTTTTGAAAGGGGGGTATTTTATTTTCTGCCCATCTCCCCAAGATTAATTGTTTTGTCAGCATAAGGATTGTGGATATGAAAGTGTTGTATTTAAACACCCTGTCTTTTGGAAGTAAGAGTATCACATGTTAGGCCAAGAGGCTTACCTCCTCTTTTGTTATTTTTGTTAGCCAGTAAGAGATTTTATGCCAAAAAAAATTCAATTTAGGACAGCCCCACCATAAGTGAACCCAGTCCCGTGAGGCCTGGTTGCATTTAGTACAAATGTTGTTGGCCCTCGGTACCCATTTTGAACGTAGACCAGGAGTGATATAGGCTTGTTGCAGAATTTTCATGTGGGATTCTCTTAAATTTGCTAAGATTGTAGCAGTATGTGCCTTTCTGAAACTAGCGATGATGGATTTTTCATCTACAGTGATGTCACTGCAGTTTAGCCATTTTCCCAATCTTTTTTGCATAGCAGGGTTTTCAAAATGTTAAAGTATAAGATCATATGTATTTGTGATTTTATAGGAACCTTGCCTTACTAGCGTGCATAATTTATCTACATTAGTGGATTCTTTAACCAGTAAGCCATCTGCTATAAATTTATTGATATAGTGTCTGCACTGAAAATATGCAAATCTGTGTGTTTGTTGAAGACCATATTGATTTTTGTAACTCCTGAAAAGAGGTGATCTCGAGAGTTACAGGGTTCTAAGAGTTGATTGAGTTTAGTGAGTTGTCTCTGTTGCCATGTCCTAAATACTTCTGTCATGTAGCCAGGTAGAAATTGTACATTACCTTGGATTGGTAGATGTTTGCTCATCGTGTTTCTTACTCAGCATAACTTACAAACCTTGGCCCAGGCCCTCAAGGGGTCTTTGTATAATATATGGTTTTGTATATATAATGGAAGAGAGGTGATGTTTGCGTGAGGGAGAAATGCTAAATGTCTGGCTTCCAGGACAGGGACAGTGAAACGGCCATTTCCAACAATCCAATCCAGTATCAGTTTTGTCAGTGTGGCCAAACTGTACCATGATATAATGGGGAGCAGTTGAATGACCACCCCTGCACAGTGGCATTACTAAATATGTTTTCCATATTCTGTGCTTTCTCCCCTCCATATGAACTTCCAAAGAGAAGTTTGTAATGATTTGGTGTCTTGTTGGGCGAGAAAAAGTGGAAGCATCTGTAGTGGATAAAGAAGCTTAGGGAGGGCGACTATTTTAAAAAGATGGATTCTGCCTGTAAGTGAAATGGGTAATTTCACCCAGCCCTCGAGAAGATGTTTTATATTTGCAACAGTACTACCAAGTTTGATATGGTATAATTTATTGGGATTTACGTGTATATGTATACCCAAATATTTAAACAAGCCGTAAGTGATTTTAAGTCTAGTATCTGTCAGTGCAGTGTTTTGCAAATTCTGTAACCAAGTTACTTCAGATTTGTCGATGTTGATTTTGTAGCCTGAGAAGGTGCCGAAACTACCAATGATATCTAATAGTTTCTGTAGATTGATATTAGGGTTACCCACATATAGTAATAAGTTGTCTGCATAAAACGAAATATGTTGTTTGTGACCTAATAAATCTAATCCCTCACAGTGTTGTCTGATGTAGCATTCCAATGGTTCTATGGCCAGGTCAAATAATAAAGGTGAAAGGGGGCACCCCTGTCTGGTACCTCTTTGCAGTTCAAATGAAGGTGAGAGTCCCCCATTGATTATCATGGATGCTTTAGGAGCAGAATATAATATTTGAAGAAAAGTCGAAAAATTGCCACTAATATCGAATAACTCTAATGATGTATATAGGTGATTCCACTCTACCCTATCAAATGTTTTTTCTGCATCCAATGCCAAGAGGCACCCATCTTGTAATTTAGCTGGTTTTTGTGAGTGAGTGTTTTACCAGTAATGTGAGGTGATTGCTAGTGATTTCCTGATATTAAGTACCGATGATTGGCCCTTAACAAATCCAGTTTGGTTGGTGTGCACGAAGGTAGGCAAAGCCTGTGCTAATCTATCAGCTACATTTTGGTTAGTAATTTATAATCGCCGTTTAGTAGCGAAATTGTGTGGTATGAGGACGTGAAAGTGGGGTCCATATCTGGTTTAAGTAAGAGACAAATATTTGCTTCATTGAATCTTTTGTCTAATTGTGCAATGCCCTCTAGGTAATCTGTGTATAGAGTTAACAAAGTGGGGGCTATGTCATCCCCAAAAATCTTATAATATTCAAGAGGCAGTCCATCCGGGCCTGCAGCCTTCCCCAGTTTAGTATTCCGAATAGCCTTAATTACTTCTCTTGCGTGTATGCATGTGTTTAGTAGTGATTTTTGCTCTCCTGTTAAAGTGGGAAGTTATATTGAGTTCCAGAAGCTCTGTTTCGCTTTAAAATTAATCTTTTGGCTAATGTATAGAGATATGTAGAATTTCACAAATTCTGCCATAGTGTCTTTTCTATTTGATGTTAAATGGGTTTGGGTGTTAATGTAGGATTTGGGACTGTAGAGCTTGATCAGTTTTGCTAATAGTTTTCCTGATTTGTTACCGTGTCTGTAATAATGACCCTGTTTGTATATGTTACATTTATTGTCTTGTTGTGCTAGGAAGGTGTCTCTGATTTGCTTAAGGTCATAGTAGTTCTGCTTGGATGCAGGTGTAAGGTTAGAAAGATATTTATTATATGCTTCTGTGATTTTTGAAAGGAATTCATTGTCTACTTTTTTTATATTTTTATTGTAATATGCTATAAAAGATGTAATATGTCCCCTCATAACTGCCTTTGAGGCATGCCAGAACAAGTCAGGGTTATCCTTGTGTTGGTCATTATCCAGAGTGTATTGTTTCCAAGAGGATTTAAGGTGTTGGCGGAAATTTGTGTTTTTTCTGGGCAGTGGTTGAAGCATGAAGCAAATTTGGAGCATGATCCAATATCGTTATTTGAACTATTTTTGTGAAGTGTATCTAAGATATTTATGAGGAGGAGGTTAGAAAATAGTCAATTCTTGACATTGTGTTATGTGTTTTGGACATACATGAATAGTCCCTCCCATCTGGGTTTTTTGCTCTCCATAAGTCTATAACATCTAAAGTTTCCTTAAAGTTTTTGATAAAAGTCACTTGGCTTTTATATCTGGCTATGTGTTTTTTGGAAGTTTTTATTATGGAAGGATCCTTGAACCTGTCCAATGGTAAGGCTTGAGCCATGTTGAAGTCCCCCCCATAATTATAGGAGCGTTATATGTAACCAATTTAGCTATTAGTGTTGTCCAAAAGGCGAGACAGTGTTCATTAGGACCATAAACATTACAAATAGTGTAAGTGAAAGTGTTGATCTGCAGGATGATGTATCGGCCTTTTCGATCTACTTCAACCTGCGAAAAAGATATTAAGAGGCCCTTCCTTGCAAGAATGGATACTCATTTTTTTCTACCTTCAGTTGGAGAATAAATAATCTGACCTACCCACTGAACTTTTAATTTTTCGTTTTCTTCAGCTGTTAGTTTTGTTTCCTGGAGTAACGCTAAATTTGTATGTAGTGTTTTTAGAGGTTGTAAGATCATGCTTCTTTTTGCTGGTGAAATAATGCCCCCTACATTCCACAATACTACGTTAAGCCATGAAGGGTTTTTAACAGTATAGTGAGCGGATGTGCTACGCCAACAATGTAGTGCACAGAGGGATGATTAATATGGAGTCTGAGAGGGTGAAATACTTCTTTCTGTTGTACCTATTGGAGACTGAGCATTAACATAGAGTTCATTTAAAGGTTCTGTTTAAGAAGGGGGCGTGAGAGCTATGTTAGGCGACAATTGTTGTTGTGTAGAGCGTATGAGGAAACTCGATGTTTGGTGATACGAGAGGATGCCTTTCCCGGCAAGGTGGTCTGTGGAAGGTGAAACTGAGTCTGGTGCAAGCTTGGTAGTGTCTAGAAAAAAGGACAATAACTTTAGAAGAAAATAGTGACATCATCCACAACAGAGTAACAGAATCATGACAAGGCAACATCGCTTGTGCATCACAAAACCAATGTCCCAATGATTGCAAGTCACAGGATTGCCATGGGAGAGTAATCATAATGTGTTACTGTTGAGAATAAACACCAACTGTGTGTGACTAGTGATTTCTGTAAGGATAAGAGATTGGCTTATGGGAGATACCCTGAGAAGGGGAGATGGCAGTGGAATAAATAATATAAGATACCAGGCCTTCACTAAGAGGGGACAATGACACTATAAACCTATGCGCATTGTCAAGATTGTCATAGAAGTTGACAACTAAGCTTAGGAGGGTTGGCTTACGTTGGAAGCCTATCAATTCTAGCACATGAGGTATCTTCTTATATTCTATATATTAAGTCAAAACAACATGTGAGCACATTCGATTAGTTAATATTTGTTCATGAGTGTGAGTAAAACTTAATATTCTAGAGTTTCTAAAGACCGCTGCTCCATAACCTGTCCGCCTGCTCTGAGGCGGCGTACAGAAATCAACCCGATCAGATACAATCGGGTTGATTAACACTCCTTGCTAGCAAGAACTGCTGGTGCAATGATAAATGCCGACAGCATATGATGTCAGCATTTATCGATGTGCAGCGGACATGATACGCTACATCGTATCATGTCCGCTCGCACATTAGTAAATTAGGGTTTTTTTGGGGCTTAGTTTTAGTATAGTGTAATTTTTTTGGTTTAGCTTTAGCTTAGGGGTTTTTAGGAGGGATTTTTTTATATGGAGGTATTTTAGTTTTAGGATAGCTTTTTAAAAAAAATTTTTAAAGTTTTATTTCGTCTGAACTGAAATTTTGAACCCTTTCGGGTCATCTGACTTTTGTTAGGCATTCCATTCATTTTGGTCAAATTTTGTTAACCAATTCAATGGCAAAAATAAAAAAATCTACCAACACTATTTAACACCTACACTATTTAACCCCAAAACCACCACAACACCCATCACAATAAACCTGATGCACTAAACTGCCACAACCCCATCTCAAAAACCTGCTACACTATTAACCCCTAAACTTCTACAACCCCCATCCAAAAAAGCCCTACACTACCTAACCCCAAAACTACCACAATTCCCATTGCAAACTCCCTACACTATTAAACCCTAAACCACCATAACATCCATCATAATAACCCCCTACACTACCTAAACCGCCATAACCCTCACTGAAATAACACCCCATACACTATTAACCCCTAAACCACAATATCCCCCATCGCAATAAACCCCCTAACTCCTTAACCTCTAAAATGCCACAATTCCATCTGAATTAACCCCCAAAACTTCTTAACCCCTAAACTACCAACCAACCCCCATAGCAATAAAAACATACACTATTAACCCCTAAATGATCCCAACCCCCATCACAATAAACCCCCTACTCAATTAACTCCCTAACACATAACTCCCCTAGGCCCCTAACCTAAGACCCCTATGCTAAAAAAAACTGTAAAAAAGCATCTAAAAATATAAAAAAATAAAATAAAAAGCTATCCTAAAACTAAAATACCCCATATAAAAAAGCCCCTCCTAAAAAAAAAACCTACCCTAAATCTAAACTAAAAACTAACCCTATACTAAAACTAACCCCCAAAAAACCTTAGACTAGAATCTCAAGTTTTACTCATATTCACGAACGAATGAATGAATATTAACAAATTGAATGTGTTCATTAATTATTCTTTTAATTCGTACAGGCGGCAGTACTTTCATTAGGTTTGTCCGAATACAAATGCACATCTACTTGTTATCTCATTAAAATAAATGTAATAAGACATAATGAAATCTAAATTCTAATGTAACACAAAAATAAGAAAGTCATAGCAAAATGAAGCATGTATTTTTACAGTGTTCTAAAAATAATGCAAAATAAAAAACAGTAATATGACTTTCATTGTGTGACAATGAAATTAAATAAGAACAATCTAAGAGGAAAACACTATAAGAAAGTTAAATAAATTGTGTTGAAAACATGAAAGGCATTATGAAGGTAATACCCTTGTGCCTTACATAAAAGCAAAATCAAATTCAAAGGTATAGAAGACAGTAAATTTTCTTCTTATCTCAAAAGAAAAGCTGCAAGATTGCTTAAATATATATGCCTCTTTGTTCATTGATAACGCTTTATTTAAACAAAGGATTTGATAAATATTCTGGATTCTCCATAGACAAAAAAGATAGAACGTAAATCCTAGATTTAGGATAAAGTTGAAGCCGATTCAATTTACAGATGAAGTTCTTAAAGTGTTCTAAGACTTTCAAGGTCATTAACAATATATGAAGATTGTAGAACAAAACAAAAGTATGAAGAGGATATATTTTGGCATGGCTTCATGTGAATGTAAAATACATGTATACATTTCAATTGGAAAGCATAACTGTTGTACAAAGTGGCAATTATAGTTTCTGGTAACTGGGTTATTATGTTGCAGAAGTTAAGTTTATCATTTTATAATAGGAGAACCTTGTATGATATCTACTGTATATGCAGCTAACATAATTATTGAAAGGGATAGTAAAGCCAAAGTGAACCTTTTATGAGTCACACAGGGAATACAGTGTATACGAGTCTGTGATTGGCTGATGGTTGTCAGATGATCCCGGGGTGTCAGGCAAGTTAAAGAAAACATTTTAAATCTGTTAGAAAAAAAAATCAATTTATATCTCCATTACAAGTGGCTGGTTATTGCTACCGTGACCTCGCGGTAGCAATTAGCACTCTGAAAATTAGCTAGAGATTCGATCTCTGGTTAATTTATTAAAAGTGCCCCAAATGCCCTCAAAATAGAGGGCATTGTAGTTTTTTATTAGAAAAAAAATGTAGCATTTAACCCCTTAATGACCGAGGACGTACGCCAGTACGCCTACAGTTAATACAGTTAACACCTGAGGACGTATGGCGTACGTCCTCGGTTTGGAAAGCAGCTGGAAGCGATCGCTTCCAGCTGCTTTCCGGTTATTGCAGGATGCCTCGATATCGAGGCATCCTGCAATAACAATTTGTACCCCTCCGGTGCAGAGAGAGCCACTCTGTGGCCCTCTCTACACCGGACATCGATGGCCGCATTCGTTGGTGAGTGGGAGCTGCAGTGGGAGGCGGGTGGGCGGCCATCGATGGGTTCTAAGACACAGAGGGGGGCGGGATAGGGGGCCGGACAGTCGGGCACGCGCACGGATGTGCACGCGTGCACGGGGGGCGGCGGGCGGGCGTGTGCACGGGGAGGGAGCGGGTGGGAACCGCTACACTACAGAAAATTATCAAGTATAAGTGGGAGGAAGGGGGGGGAAGAAATGCCCCAAAAAAGTAATCTAAGGGATCTGGGAAAGGGTGGGGGTTGGTCTTGGGCTACACTACAGCTACACTACAGAAAAAAATAAAATAACAAATAAAAAAGAGACTATATATTGTAAACTGGGTACTGGCTGACAGCTGCCAGTACCCAAGATGGATGCCAAGAAGGTAGAGGGGGAGGTTAGAGAGCTGTTGGGGGCGGGGGGGCAGGAACGTTTGGGGGCTAAGGGGGATCCTACACAGCAGCATATTTAAATATGCAAAGGGGGGGAAAAGAAAAAAAAGATGCCTTTTATTTTAGTACTGGCAGACTTTCTGCCAGTACTTAAGATGGTGGGGACAATTGTGGGGTGGGGGAGGTAAGAGAGCTGTTTGGGAGGGATCAGGAGGGGGTGATGTGTCAGATGGGAGGCTGATCTCTACACTAAAGCTAAAATTAACCCTACAAGCTACCTAATTAACCCCTTCGCTGCTAGCCATAATACACGTGTGATGCGCAGCGGCATTTAGCGGCCTTCTAAATACCAAAAAGCAATGCCAAAGCTATATATGTCTGCTATTTCTGAACAAAGGGGATCCCAGAGAAGCGTTTACAACCATTTGTGCCATAATTACACAAGCTGTTTGTAAATTATTTCAGTGTGAAACTTAAAATTTGGAAAAATATTAACTTTTTTTTAATTTTATCGCTATTGGCGGTGAAATGGTGGTATGAAATATACCAAAATGGGCCTAGATCAATACTTTGGGTTGTCTACTACATTACACTAAAGCTAAAATTACCCCAAAAAGCTCCCTACATGCTCCCTAATTAACCCATTCACTGCTGGGCATAATACACGTGTGGTGCGCAATGGCATTTTGCGGCCTTCTAATTACTAAAAAGCAACTCCAAAGCCATATATGTCTGCTATTTCTGAACAAAGGGGATCCCAGAGAAAAATTTACAACCATTTATGCCATAATTGCACAAGCTGTTTGTAAATAATTTCAGTGAGAAACCTAAAGTTTGTAAAAAAAATGTGAAAAAGTGAACTTTTTTTTTTATTTGATCGCATTTGGCGGTGAAATGGTGGCATGAAATATACCAAAATTGGCCTAGATCAATACTTTGGGATGTCTTCTAAAAAAATATATATATACATGTCATGGGATATTCAGGGATTCCTGAAAGATATCAGTGTTCCAATTTAACTAGCGCTAATTTAAAAAAAAAAAAGTGGTTTGGAAATAGCAAAGTGCTACTTGTATTTATGGCCCTATAACTTGCAAAAAAGCAAAGAACATGTAAACATTGGGTATTTCTAAATTCTGGACAAAATTTAGAAACTATTTAGCATGAGTGTTTTTTGGTGGTTGTAGATGTGTAACAGATTTTGGGGGCCAAAGTTAGAAAAAGTGTGTTTTTTTCCCTTTTTTCCTCATATTTTATAAAAATTTTTATAGTAATTTATAAGATATGATAAAAATAATAGTATCTTTATAAAGTCCATTTAATGGCGAGAAAAATGGTATATAATATGTGTGGGTACAGTAAAAGAGTAAGAGGAAAATTACAGCTAAATTCAAACACCGCAAAAATGTAAAAATAGCCTTGGTCCCAAACGGACAGAAAATGGAAAAGTGCTGTGGTCCTTAAGGGGTTAAAAAAAGAAAAAAAAGAAAATGGCACTAGGCAGTTTGGGGGCTTTAAAGTTGGTGGTAGTGGGGTGTTGGAAACAAATGGCACTGAAAAGTGCCTTTACATTGCGGTGTATGGGAACTGTGTGTTCCCATAGACTGCAATGTAAATATATGTATACGATTATATACATATATATTTCTGTGTTAATATGTGTATAAACACATATTAACACATAAATATATATGTATATATTCATATACATGTATATTTAAAAATTATGCCCATTGCTGCGCTACTTACCTTCTTCGCTGCACGAGGTTCTGATGCCTTCTGTGACTTTCGTGAATGCAATGCTTCCTAGTAATACGAATGCACATTCACATTGCGATTAACTTGTAATACCAGCGCACATTATTGTGCACTGGTATTAAAAAGCATGCAAGTGATATTTAGCGCACCACTTGTAAACTGGCCCTTAAATTCTTCTTTCTCTTCTATAAGTTATAGCTTGTGATGTTTTTCCAAGTTTATTGTTTGATCATGAACCATTTCTGTAACATTTTATTTTAGTTTATTTATACCCTAATATTACAACTAGAATTATAAGACAAGACTCAAAACTAACTTGCTATACAAGCATGAGTCACAAGACTTTTTTTTGTTTCTTGTTAGTAAAGCTAATAAGCCTGTATCCTAAATGTATATTTTGCTCTTTTCTAAGTTAAATTATAGATCATATTGACTTATCTAGTCTTTTATTTTTTCCATTTAATCATTTAATTTACCCCTCTTTGAATATTAAAAGATGCACTGATAAATATGTTAAACAAAATAAGCCCTAGTACTGATTCCTGAGGTACACTAATAATAAATCTCAACTTGTTTGAATGCACCACATTATTTAAAATTTTTGGGGGTTGATTCCAATCTTGTTAACCGTGTTTAACTGTTTTTTGGTTCTCGACACACCTTTTTAAATCAAACAATTACAATCTAAACAATAGTACCATTTTTTTGTATTGGATATAAGTAAATTTACAAATTCAACACCCTGTTTATGAGAATTCCAAAGGGATTTGGTATAATTGTATGCCAGGCGTATGCACTACACTCTGAAATAGCATAATTTAGTTGTATAAATTAATATATGGTCTAGATTAATTAAACCTGTTTGATTGATTGATATACATATGCAAGTCACAGTGAGTATATACTTAAAATGGGGTTCTGTAAATGCATACAATCGTTAAATAGTTATATATCTGGTTTGTCATTTTAAAGTAGTGTCACTAGAACAGAATTTGCCTCAGCAATCAAGCAGAATTGAACAATGGCTGATCTTTTGCGGTCCGGGGGGGGGGGGGGGGGGTGCTAAGGAGCATTATTAAAGTGTGGTTGGATTTTTGTTTACCTAAACAGCAACTCATCATGCAGGATTTAGAAAAATGTGATTGCTTGTGTGGAGTATAATACTTTGGCATTTTTGCTTGGTATGTCAAAGATGGCGAGGTTGTCATGTTTTTCATTTTTATTTTATTTTTTTACTTTTTTTCACATTTTCTTTTGTGCATATGGTAGAGTAGACTTTAGCAATATGTTCGGATTTCCATTTTACATAAATCAACACAGCTTGTGCCTAGGGTGTCAGGATTAAGAGGTGGTAGCAAATTTTGAGGGATAGTTCTATGGCATTATGTTTCCCTGTCCTATGAGTGCCAAATCTTTGATTTATTAAACATTTTGCAAATCAGTTAGTCTTGGTTGTCTAGAGAGAACTCATGATTGCTCCATGAGCCCCTGCTCACTTGTTTTAAGAAATATATAAGGCAAACATTAATTACATTAACTGGGTTTAGGTTGTTTGATGGGGAGGCAGCATTTTTTTCTTGCCTAGGGCAGCACAACAACTAAGAGCTCGATTTACCAAAGCCCTACAGCTGCAAGTTCTCACAAAAACTTGCTCGCCGTAATTTATCAAGCAGCGGTCACCAGTCCGCCGCTTCCTTAACCTTTTCGCAACCTCTAAGGTGGAGAAATTCAATCTCCGCGGTCGAGTACGACCGAGGAGATTGACAGCTCCTGCCCGCGCGTGGTTGGCTGTGCGCGGGCAGGGGGCGGGATTGCACGCAAGCGCAAAATTGCGCTCGTGTGCAATGTAGATTACCTGCGGGTAATTTCGCCCCGCCACAGGCAAGCTGAGGCATACATGGGCGCGTATATGTGCCCCTGTACGCCTCAGCTTTGATAAATCTAGCCCTTAATACATCAGTCAATGTAACACATGAGATGCAGTTTTTTTGAATAAAAAAAGAGAGCTGAAAAGTTGTTTAACAAAGAAAAATGCTTGAGTAACTCTGTAAGTGCAGCCATATAAAAATTATGAGGTCTTAATTGAAACCAAAGTCATACAGCAGAGTTATTTAATGAGTTTGGAACAGTAAAACATGCATAAATGTGGAAAACAAAATTAAAATGAGTTTTAAATAGTATACTTTTCAAGAAGTTACTGTAACTGCTACCTAGCATGATTTCTGTCCAACTAAGTAGAACCTTGTAAGTACGGTAATTAAAATAACTCCATAGCATCTGAAAACATAATGTTTTTCCAGGCAGTAAATTCTCCAGCAAGCTGCATCTTAAGTTTTGGCAGACATTGCGATGATATTGGCAGACATATCCTCAGGTTCGTTTTCTAGGATTTTAAACCTACAGCGAATGTGCTTATTTTATTCGGTTCCACACGTAATAAAATACTTTTAAATCAACATTGGTTTTTTTTCCCCAATTAAATATTGTGTTCTACTTTTACAAGATAAACTATTTTTAAATGTTTTATTTGTCCAAGAAAACAATAAACTTTAATGGTCAAATTAAAAATGATTAGAATTTATTGACCATGAAGATTTTTATTTTCTTTTGGAGAAAATTACCATACCACCAAAGTAGTTAAATCATAATTATTCTGTGAGATGTTAGCGGGAACTTATTTTCTTTTAAATTAAAACAAATTACAAAATACCATCAAATGAATACTATACTTTGAGTTAAAGTGACATTCAAGTATATTTTATATCCATCAAAAATCAGTTACATATTATTTAAAGTTTGCATAGTTTTGTAGCCCATGAACATACCTTTTTAACCACTTAATGAAAAACACTGTACAGGGTACAGCATTCTTTACATGTCTTTAAAGGGACATTGAACACAAAAATTGTTATTGTTTAAAAAGATAGGTAATGCCTTCACTACCCCAGTTCCCCAGTTTTGCACAACCAACATGGTTATATTAATCTACTTTATAACCTTTAAACCTCTAAATTTATTTTTGTTTCTAAGTCTCTAAAGACAGCCCCATGATCACATGCTTTTGTATTTGCTTTTCACAACAGAGGAAGCTAGTTCATGTGAGCCATATAAATAACATTGGGCTGATGCCTGTGGTTTCTAACAACAGCACTAATTGGCTTAAATGCAAGTCAATAGATCAGGGGGCCGTGCAGGGGGCCATCAGAAAATGCTTAGAAACAAGGTAATCACAGAGGTAAAAGGTGTATTACTATAACCATGTTTTCTGTGCAAAACTGGGGAATGGGAAATAAAGGGATTATCTTTTTAAACAATAAAAAAAATTGGGTTGACAGTAGGGATGGGCGAATGTTTCGCAACATTCGAAAAACGGCACGAATTTTAAAACATTCGTTCGTTCGAATCGAATTTTGAATGTTTACATAACATTCTAACATTCGATTTTCGAATGTTCGGTTTCGAATTTTACGATTACATTCGAAAATATTCTTTTTGAAAAATTCGAATTAGATTGTAATAGTATTTCTAATGCTTTTTCTTTAAATGTAATATTCGAATTATGCAATACGTGTATTCAAATTCGAAAAATTCGAATTTAGATTGTAATAGTATTTCTAATGCTTTTTCTTTAAATGTAATATTCGAATTATGCAATATTCGAATTCGAAAAATTCGAATTTAGATTGTAATAGTATTTCTAATACTTTTTCTTTAAATGTAATATTCGAATTATGCAATACGTGTATTCGAATTCGAAAAATTTGAATTTAGATTGTAATAGTATTTCTAATTCTTTTTCTTTAAATGTAATATTCAAATTATGCAATATTCGAAGTAAAAAAATTTGAATTTATATTCGAATTCGAAAAATTCGAATTTATATGTTTGTAATAGTATTTCTACTGCTTTCTTTAAATGTAATATTCAAATTATGCAATATTCTATATGGAAATATTCGAAATGATATATTTATATCTATTATGTATCAATTTACTAGATTCCTGCCCTACCACATGAACTATTGAACTTCTGAATAGTATTTGTTAAATAGAATGTTAAATTCGAAATTTCGAATGTGGACATTCGATATAATTATAAACATTCGAATTTGAAAGTGACATTAGAAAACTGTAAATAACATTCGATTTTCGAATTTTTAAGACTATTCGTTCTTATCGACATTCGGATTTAGAATTCGAATTTCGGTAATAACATTCGTTCTACATTCGAAATTCGAAAATTTACACATTCGCCCATCCCTAGTTGACAGTCCATTTAAGCCTTTAAGGACACAAACTGTACCCTGTGTGGTAGCTGTGTCCTGGGCTATTACAGAACATGTTGCGGTGAGCATACAAGTGAGCCATTGAAGAAATAGGCTGGCGATCGCAGGTGTTGCATGCCTGTAAGTGGAGGTCTCCATTAGATAAGATACACATTACTTTATTTACAATCACTGTGACAGCCAGTCACAGGGATTAAATACTTAGGGCTGGATTACAAGTGAGGCGCAAATGATTTTGCTCTAGAGTAATCATGTTTTTGTAAGTCATTTTCATTTTTCTGATATTGGAAGTGAATCGAAATTGTGATTCAATCCTTTCCGCAATTTCAGATCTGTGGTTAACTGTTTTCTGAAACTAGAAAGTTGCACAAAACACAACAAAAATACATTACAAAGTAAAGTTACACTCATATTAACACTGTCTAATAAAAATTATTTAAAAACATGATTGCACAAAAAAGTTATTAGGGATCAAAGACTGGAAATCTCGGGTGTTAGAAAAAAAATGGCAGGCAAATGGCTTTAACATTGAGACACATACATATATATTGCTAAAGATGTGTTTGTATGTATATACAAACACAGATACAACTAATGCTAATAAAGAAACTAGTACATCTGATAACATATATAAAACCTTTAAGGAGGAAGAAATTGTTAAAAGAACAAAAGTATTCAAGTTTGACTAAATATATTGAGGCCTTAGAATAAGGAAAAAATCTGGTACAAAAATGGAGGTTAGAAAAATTCATGAAGAAATAAAATATAGAAAAAAACAAAAGTTTCAAAGAGATTGGGGGGGACTACCAAGAAGGTAAAGTTTATGATTATACTAACATACAATCTAGTAGCTCTGAATCTCTGAAGCTTCAGGAACTGATTCAAATACATTTAGAAGAAGAGGGAATGTCAGTAGGAGAGGTTTTTTTATACAGGAGAAGAATACGAAGACAAGGAGAGGGGAAAAAAAAAACACAAGAGAGGATTCTGTAGAAAAAACACAGAGATACCCACTAAGGAATCAACAAACACAGAAATAGCAAAAGATGTAATAAACCTCTCAGACAGAAAACTTAATAATAATGAAATTGAATTATTATTAAAAGGACTAAATTATGTGCCCACAAATAGATGTAATATGTTTGAAGAAAGTATATTAAAAATAAAATCTTAAGCAACATGATTAGAAGTTAATAATGTTAGAAGTTAGCAGCAGAAATTACTTCTGTTTCCGAGGTGAAGAAAATTGGACACACTACTCTTAGAAATAGTTCTTCATACATGCCAGTTTTATCACAGTTGGCCTGTGTGAACAACTTTGTGAAATTAATTGAATCAGATAGAGATTCATTGGATATAAATACGGCCTTTAGGGATAACCTACCAAGGGATTTGAGAATAGCTTTAAAGGAATTGACAAATGATAAAACATTTACTATAAAGCCAGCCGATAAGGGCGGAAACGTAGTAATACTTAATACTATGGATTATGTAAAAGAATGCTCAAGGCAACTTTTAGACAGAAAACAATATATAAACCTCAAAAAGAATCCAACAGAGGAATATAAAGATACTTTGGAACAGTTAATCAGAGAGGGTGTACAAGATGGAAGTAAAATTTCCCAGATTGGCAACATTTTATACAATACCCAAAATACACAAAAACAAATCACCACCACCAGGTAGACCTATTATTTCTGGCCAGGGTTCTTTCACAGAAAAAAAGAAAGATACTCAAGATGTGTTGAAAATCATTAATGGAGTGTCTTTTGAGAGCAGCTGGACTCTAGTGGCAATAGACGTAGAGTCTTTATATTTATCAATGCCACATGAGCAAGGTATTGCAGCATGTGAGTATTTTTTGGAACAAAGAGGCCAGCTGTTCTCAAACCATACTAAATATGTAAGCAAACTATTAAGTTTTGTGTTAGAACACAAATTTTTCACATTTGGGGGCACATTCTATCAACAGATAAGGGGCACAGCAATGGGAACTTGCTGTGCCCCTACTTATGCATGCCTTTATTTAGGCAAATGGGATAAAGACGTTATCTGTGGAGGAAGCCAGAGCGATCATATTAAGCTCTGGCTTCACTTCATAGAGGATGTTCTGTTATTCTGGTCAGGAACAGATCAAATGCTATATGCCTTTATGAAGGAATTAAATGTAAATAATTACAATTTAAAGTTCACATATGAAATTACATTTTTTTTACCTAAGAATTCTGGTCCAAGATGGTAAAATCACTACAAACACACATAGGAAAAAGACAGCAGGAAATAACCTTTTGATGGCAGATAGCCAAAATCCCCCCTCCCTGATTAAAAATATACTAAAGGGCCAAATTTAAGGCATCACAGACAGGGCCGCCATCAGGGGGTGACAGGGGTGACTACTGTCAGGGGCCCAATGAGCCAGGGGGGGCCCATGAGGCAAGAAATAAAAAAATAAAAAAAATTTGTCAGCCACCAGTGGGTACTACAGCAGAGTGCTAATTGACCATGGGAAATGTTATTACAAGGAGTAAAGTATTAGCATTTGAGAGGATTTCTTAGTGTGCACTAAACCACTATGCGCAGCGTGAGACAGACTTGGCACTTTGTACAGTGTGTGCCTGAGTCAGACGGCAGATCACTTTCATTTGCAGAGGAGGTAGGACTTACTTAGCAAATGTTTTTTATTTCTTTGTGCGATTTTCGATTGTAACTTCAGTGTGGTAGTAGTTGTTTGGTGGGGCTAGGGGTCCATAAAAACACATTTTTTTTTAGCAGCAGTGTATTTATGATTAATTGACAATGCTGTAGAAATTGTATATTTAAAACCATGCAGAAATGTTTCCTCCTCAATACACAAATGGTAGATGCCCTTTTGGCAGATATGCATTATATATATATATATATATATATATATATATATATATATATATATATATATATATTACATTCCAGTTTACTGCCCCTTTATGCAACGACTTTCCAGATGCAAGGAGACATTTTATCTAAGATTTTTACATCTGCATAAAATGTTATACTCTTAGACTAAGATTGCTCAGTGTTTGAAATGAGACAGGTTAACTTAAAACTGTTCAGTTTACACTACAGATGACTTAATTTTGAAATACATACCAACAAGCCTAAATCCTGCATTTAACCAGATCTAATGATATGAGTACCACAGCTTATGGTCCCACCAAGACCATATAGAGTACAGCATTTTCAAAATCAGCTGGGAAAATTTGTACACTATATTTGAAGTGGTGCTCTTGGTTGGGGAAAATGGGGATAAAACAAACAAACAAACATATGTCAACCTTTTAAAGGTACTTTTCTTCATCTATCCATCTACCCAGCTCATTAATGTACAATTTTGAATTCACAGAATTATTTTTGTTTGCATATTTACAAATATGATTCTTTAAAAAGTGATCTCTTAATTTCTAAAAAATTTTTTTATCATGCATGTCACACACTGTTGATTTAGGTGATGCAAAGTGCATAAATGTTTCCTCCTGTGAGTGTTTCTGTGGGTGTCTGTGTTTATGTCTTTGTGCTTTGGTTTGTGTCTCTATGAGTGTGTATGTATTTTTTATCTGTGGGTCTCTCTGTGGGGGTGGGTCTTTATGCATTTTCTGTGGATGTATGTGAGGGTGTGTGCATATGTCTTTGAGCTTTTTCTGTGGGTGTCTCTGTGAGGGTGTGTGTATGTTTGTCTTTGTGTATTTTCTCAGGATGCCTCTGTGAGGGTGGGTGTGTATGTCTGTGTTTTCTGTGGATGTCTCTGTGAGGGTGTGTGTGGGTATGTATGTATGTCTGTGTTTTCTGTGGATGTCTCTGTGAGAGTGTGTGTTTTATGTGGGTGTCTCTGAGGGTGTGTGTATGTCTTTGTGTGTTTTCTGTGGATGCCTCAGCGAGAGTGTGTGTATGTATGTCTTTCTGTGTTTTTTATGTGGTTGTCTCTCTGTGTGTGTATGTCTTTCTGTGTTTTCTGTGGGTGTCTCTGTGTGTGGGTGTATGTCTTTGTGTGTTTTCTGAGGCTGTCTCTGTTGGTGTTTCCTTGGGTGTATGTGCAAGTTTGAGTTTGTGTGTTTGTCCATTGTCTGTTCCTTTTTAGGACATTTTGACCTTACTACTAATTATTCACATCTTTCTACAGACTTTGAGACTAACGAGACCTTTCCGGAAGTCAACAATCCATCATTTAACCTTTAAATTATTGTTTAGGCAGTTCAGGGCCCTTCCTTTCAGCCACTGCATGCTGTTGTCATAATTTAGTTGTCATCTTCCTTTACAAAAAGATAATCAGAACTCCATATTTTGTTTTCTAAATCTCCTTTTTATTTTACAAAACTATAGTTTACCTCATTACTTGTCAGGTCAATGTAAACAAGTGCTAAGTTTCTGTTTGGGTGTCTGTGTCTGAGTGTGTTTCTTTGTGTGTCTGCTAGAGTGTCTATATGTGAATCCTTATGTGTCTGTGTGTGTGTATGTTACTACCTTTACAACATTTCCAAGTTTAAATAGACAATTAAGAATAAAGTGCATATACATTTTAGTCACTTGGTCAAAAATTGCACATGTCAAAGGAGGGGGGGGGGGGGCCTGATCAATGGATGAGTCAGGGGCCCCGAAATTCCTAGTGGCAGCCCTGATCACAGAAATTGCACAGCATCTAAAACATTTAAACAAGAAGCGGAATCACTAAGGAATAGATTTAAAGTCAGGGGGTATCCACAAAATTGTCTCAAACAATCCTATACAGTTGCAATTAAAAGTGATAGAGATTATTTATTAAATAAGGACAAAGAAATTGATAAAGAAAATAAAATTAGATTTATTTCAGTCTATAATAATAAATGGCAGGATATTAGAGCTATCCTCCAGAAACATTGGTCGGTCCTAACAATTGATAGAGATATTATAAAGTTTGTTGGAGATAGACCCATAATGTCAGCACATAGGGCCCCCAATCTCAAAGATAGACTGGTTCACAGTCATTATACTGAAAAAGATAAAGTTAATTGGTTGCAGAAATATAAGGACATAGAGGGAAACATTAAATGTAAGAGATGCTCAGTTTGTCCAAGCATGCAACAAGGCACTAATTTTGTTGAAAAATTTGAAAATAACTTCAGGATAAAAGGTAAAATTAATTGCAGAAGTGAGGGAGTAATTTATTTAGTTTTCTGTTATTGCCCCATGTATTATGTTGGGAAAACGTACCGGGAATTAAAGAGACGGATAAAAGAACATAAAAGGGATATTTCACATGAAGTAAAAACAGGTAATGTAGCAAGACACTTCAAAATATTTAATGAAAGTAATGAGGAATTATTAAAGTTTCTGGGCTTAGAAAAAGTAGATCTGTCAATAAGAGGTGGACATTTTGATGAATTATTACTGCACAAAGAATGCAGGTGGATTTTTTATCTTAAAGCCCTGAAACCTTTTGGCCTAAATGAGGAGATAAATTATGCTCTGTTCCTTTAAATATATTTCCTTTGAAAAATAAATAATTAGACATTTTCTCCTTTCTGTATAATTAGTCTTCCACAAACAAAGATTATTACAACAATAAAAATAAAAAAATAAAAATGAAATAAAGGTTATGTATATGTAAGGAAACTTACATGAGAAATTATAGTAAGGTTTATATTTATTAGTATCATTAATTATAGTAAGTCATAAATGCCATTATGTTGGGTTAAATGATTATGTATTGATATTACATGGTTGTTTTTACAACTATTGAAATCGTTAAGGAAATTATGCATTTATTTGTAAGTTTCTCTTTCCTTTTGGAGGAACCCCCCTTTTCTGTCAAAACTAATCCCAATAGTCATGGACATTGAAACCAATATATTAATTGGATATATAAATAAGTGCAATATGAAGTAAAGCATCATTTCACCCAGAGGGCGGAACAAATTAACGGCATAAAAGTTAGTAGCAGAACCAATGAAAATTAAGCCGGATGAAGCCCTAACATGCATCACCATTCAGGGTGAAACGCGCGTCAAAAGTACAGTGATTATTGAGAGGGTTGCAGCTGAGCCCTCGATCCACGCTGACCGGATATTTAAACTGTGGAGAAGAGACAGGCACGATCACGGTGGGATCAAGAAAATACTCTGAAATAGAGGTAACACAGGACTGGCAAGTGCAGTATTCCCCATAGGGGTGAGAATGTGAGCCATCATTGAGAAAACTACAATCAAGGTAATTTATTCAACAATTATTATTTAGGAGATACAAATAATTACCTAGGGAGGTAGTGTCTCCTTTTTATTCCAACTATAGTTATCATCCCTCTTTCATTTTGACACCCCATGCAGGAACTACCTGTCCACAAGTATATGACACTTCTAATTCTTTGACTAAGAATTTTAAGTTTCTTAAAATATTCTTGATGCCCAAAATTCACATTACAGGTTCTATGACTTAAAGAGACGCCCAGCACCATCATATGCTATTGGAGATAAAGTCTGGCTGTCCACGAAAAATCTAAAACTACAGACCCCTAGTAAAACCTGATTGCACTCTTTATTGGACCTTTTGAGATCACAAAAGTCATGAATTCCAATGCGGTTGCCCCCCTATTACCATCAAACTACCGCATCCACCCCACGTTCCATGTTTGATTACTTATGCCCTACACATCTACTTGTTCTCAGGCTCAAATTCTTCCTCCAAGTTCTTTCTACCATACAGACGATGAGTATGAAGTGCACAGCATACTTGATTCTAGACCTTACAGGGGTTATCTCCAATACTTGGCGAGGTGGAAAGGCTACATTGCAGAGCGCAACCTGAACCACTCTCTGTCAGATTAAATCACCAATATTGAAGTAGTTTACAACACAGAGCTATTCATACCTCCAGAATCTCTTGACTAACCACTAAATTGCTACGCACCGCTCTGTTCTTTGCTACATACCTTACTTATAGCAGACAGTGCAAGCAAACATTTATAAATATCATCCTTACTGTTACCTGACAGACACATGACTTACTTCCCAGCTTGTAAACTTTCTACATAACAAGAGTTAACCTCAGTTCAAACCTTCCAAATTCATCTGGCAACTTAGTAAAAAATTTAAGTACAGCTCCTCTGTTCCTATTAGAACAGTTGTATATCTTTCCTTTAAACAAATTTGTGACTATTTTCCATGACTGTCAACAGTTCCATAGGTAAACTTTAATCTGCAGTTGTGATCCAAATAACCATTTTACAATCTGACTGCCATAACAATAAGTGTATTATAGCCTTTTGCCATTAAGTAGATAAAAACATAATAAACGTATTTATGCAATATTCATATTTAATAAAGATTTTAACTATGTATTTACTGTAAATATTTCACATTTGCTAATGCGAATATGCTATGTTGTATGTGCAATTGATGTTTGTTTGTATAGGGAATGCGAAAAGGCGATGGAGTTTGCATGATCTCGGGTGTTTTTTCTCTATTGATCTTTTTGGGGGAATACATGCACGCAGGTGAGAAATTAAGTTCATTTTTTTGCGCTATTCGGGTTAACGCTAGAAAAAAAGAATTATATTGTAACATGAACGCAACCACGCAACTGCAAAATGAAAATCCAAGCCTAGTTTTTGCTTACACACACAAAAAAAATACTGTGCCACTTGTAATCCTGCCCTTAAAATGGAGCCTAAATACTGGCGTGCTACAATACATACTGGTATCAGGATCAATGGGTTATCTCTGGATGCTTTAGGAGTAAGTCAGTCTAGTGATTCCTAATTAAGTAAATTCAAAGTTGCAGACATTCCAGCACAATGGTAACCATGTTTAGCATTCTCAGCTATAGGGGCCCATTTATCAAGCTCCGAACGGAGCTTGTGGGCCTGTGTTTCTGGCGAGTCTTCAGACTCGCCAGAAACAGCAGTTATGAAGCAGCAGTCTAAAGACCGCTGCTCCATAACCCTGTCCGCCTGCTCTGATGAGGCGGACAGGAATCACCGGAAATCAACCCAATCGAGTACGATCGGGTTGATTGACACCTCCCTGCTGGCGGCCCATTGGCCGCGAGTCTGCAGGGGGCGGCGTTGTGAGCTGCTGGTGCAATGTTCTGTCAGATCAGGTCCGCAAGACCTTTGATAAATAGGCCCCATAGGCTCACAGCTTAAACCCCCAAAAAGTCTACATCAACAGTACTGCTTCAATGTGGCAATCCTCTTTTATTCCATACAAGCTTTACACTCATGAATCTGTAACACCACACAGCCACTGTAACGCACACACGCATGCACACACCTATTACAGTGCTGCTGATGTGGCCCAATAAAGTACCCCATGGTCACATGATCACTGTGGCAAGATATTGTTTGTCTTTACCCCTTGCCTTCCTTCCCTGTGAGCATGTATGCCAATAAAAGTGTAACATTTACTTTAATAAAGTGTGTATATGTATATATATATATATATATATATATATATGTATGTGTGTGTGTGTGTGTTAATTTAATTTTCAGATAAATTTAATTATTTTAATAAAGAGGCTTCTTTTTTATCCCTGATTTTTTTCTGCCCTTGGCAATACAATAGTTAAATTAAAAATGTCAAAATGCCTTTAGGCGAATACCCTGTGATGTGTAGTTTTGCCAAATATATACTTTTCTATAGAGGCTTTTTGATTGGGTGAACACTATTAAAGGACCAGTAAATACAGAAGATTTGCATAATCAACAAATGCAGGATAAAAATAGAATTCAATTTCACTCAGGGGCCGAGTTATCAAGGGCCAAACGACCCCTGATGCCCCTGTTTCCGTGCGAGCCTTCAGGCTCGCCGGAAACAGCAGTTATGAAGCAGCGGTCTTAACACCACTGCTCCTTAACTGGTCTGCCGCCTCTGAGGCTGCGGACATCAATCCCCCTGATCCTATGCGATCGGGCTAATTGACACCCCCTGTTAGCGGCTGATTGGTCGTGAATTTGCAGGGGCAGCATTTTACAAGCAGTTCACTAGAACTCCTTGTTCAATGTTAAATGCTGACAGCATATGCTGTTGGCATTCATCGATGTCTGGCGAACACGATACGCTGCCTAAGTGTTAACTTCAAATGAGTAGTAGATTTTTTTCTGACAAATTTTAAAAGTGCATCTATTTCCACTCCTATATCATGTTACAGCCATCAGCCAGTCACAAATGCAAATACATATATACCTTTTAATGCCGTTATGCCATTCTATTCCGTCATAATTACACTGGGCTTTAAAGCCGTTATGACGGAATAGAACGTCATAGCCAATGTCTGTCCTGAAGCCTTCTGTGCTTCCAGGATTTGATCGCAGTCTGGAGGGCGTTCCTAGGGTTGTAGGGACGTGATCCTATAATTTAAATCTCGCGATCGTGTGTTCCAATGTAGACAGTTAAACCCTGTCGCAAAAGGGTTAAAGTAAATTGGAAAGTTGTTTACAATTAAATGCTCTATCTGAATCATGAAAGTTTAATTTTCACTTGAGTACCCCTTTAAGCTTACAGTCCATGCATAGCAAATTTTAGATTTAAACCAAGAATTCCATCTATGTAGTATTTGGCCTATATTTGCTATAAATTACTTGGAAACCTAGACATATGGGGTATTCCTAAAATCATGACAACATAATGATTTTATTTGAAGATATTTTTCTTAAGCTACATTCATTTTGTAAATATAGTTATATAAAAAAATGCCTTTTTTCATTTTTATGCATTTTTCAGTATAAAATTAAAATTTATTGTTATTTTATATACCTATAAAGGGAATCACTAGAAATCCATGTTTAATAAAAAAAAAATGTATATAATAGAAATGGTTGCACTTAGCAAAATACCCTAACAGTTATTTGTCTTTTGCTGTGGCCAACATGGGTTTTGCATATATGAACCAATCAATGGGCTAGATTATTATTATTATTATTATAGGTTATTTGTAGAGCGCCGACAGATTCCGCAGAGCTAAGATTCATATGCACTCATTAAGCTGATGAGGAGCCTCAATTTTAAGGTGAGATCATGGGGCCCAGCCCAAAGTGTAAAGGGAAATAGGGAGAGGCTCCCTGCTGAACTGCACGTGTCTCCTGGTAAGAAAAGTGCTTACTAAGGTATGGGGACTTGAGAGGTAAGCAATCTGATTTTTTTTTTTATTTCAATGCAGCTAGATTGATTGGATTGTGGCATTTGCAGTGATCTAGGGATGGTTGCCTTATGACAATGAGCAAGTTCATTTTCATAGAGTAGAATCAGTGAAACACACAACAGGATTTCCCACTAGGGCATAGGAGATATGGTATGAAGGTGCCAAACAGGTCATAGGCAGAGCTGGGCAACATACTCCTCCCTCAATCAGCAGTTTGATGAGTGGTCAGAGAGGTCAGGTAATACACAGCAAGGCATTTATTTACATACTGCGGATGTTATAGAAGTAATGTCAGGTAATACACAGCCAGGCATTTATTTACACACTGAAGATGTTATAGAAGTAACGTCAGGTAATACACAGCCAGGCATTTATTTACACACTGCGGAAGTTATAGAAGTAACGTCAGATAATACACAGCCAGGCATTTATTTACACACTGAAGATGTTATAGAAGTAACGTCAAGTAATACACAGCAAGGCATTTATTTACATACTGCGGATGTTATAGAAGTAATATCAGGTAATACACAGCCAGGCATTTAATTACACACTGAAGATGTTATAGAAGTAACGTCAGGTAATACACAGCCAGGCATTTATTTACACACTGCGGAAGTTATAGAAGTAACGTCAGATAATACACAGCCAGGCATTTATTTACACACTGAAGATGTTATAGAAGTAACGTCAGGAAAAACACAGCAAGGCATTTATTTACATACTGCGGATGTTATAGAAGTAATGTCAGGTAATACACAGCCAGGCATTTATTTACACACTGAAGATGTTATAGAAGTAACGTCAGGTAATACACAGCCAGGCATTTATTTACACACTGCGGAAGTTATAGAAGTAACGTCAGATAATACACAGCCAGGCATTTATTTACACACTGAAGATGTTATAGAAGTAATGTCAGGTAATACACAGCCAGGCATTTATTTACACACTGCGGAAGTTATAGAAGTAACGTCAGGTAATACACAGCCAGGCATTTATTTACACACTGCGGAAGTTATAGAGGTAACGTCAGATAATACACAGCCAGACATTTATTTACATACTGCAGATGTTATAGAAGTAACGTCAGATAATACACAGCCAGGCATTTATTTACACACTGAAGATGTTATAGAAGTAACGTCAGATAATACACAGCCAGACATTTATGTACACACTGCAGATGTTATAGAAGTAACATCAGATAATACACAGCCAGGCATTTATTTACACACTGCGGATGTTATAGAAGTAACGTCAGATAATACACAGCCAGGCATTTATTTACATACTGAAGATGTTATAGAAGTAACGTCAGGTAATGCACAGCCAGGCATTTATTTACACACTGAAGATGTTATAGAAGTAACGTCAGGTAATGCACAGCCAGTCATTTATTTACACACTGAAGATGTTATAGAAGTAACGTCAGGTAATGCACAGCCAGGCATTTATTAACACACTGAAGATGTTATAGAAGTAACGTCAGGTAATACACAGCCAGGCATTTATTTGCACACTGAAGATGTTATAGAAGTAACGTCAGGTAATACACAGCCAGGCATTTATTTACACACTGAAGATGTTATAGAAGTAACGTCAGGTAATACACAGCCAGGCATTTATTTGCACACTGAAGATGTTATAGAAGTAACGTCAGGTAATACACAGCCAGGCATTTATTTACACACTGAAGATGTTATAGAAGTAACGTCGGCTAAATACACAGCCAGGCATTTATTTACACACTGAAAATGTTATAGAAGTAACGTCAGGTAATACACAGCCAGGCATTTATATACACACTGAAGATGTTATAGAAGTAATATCAGGTAATACACAGCCAGGCATTTATTTACACATTAAAGATGTTATAAAAGTTACATCAGATAATACACAGCTAGGCATTTATTGACACACTGAAGATGTTATAGAAGTAATATCAGGTAATACACAGCCAGTCATTTATTTACACACTGAAGATGTTATACAAGTAACATCAGGTAATACACAGCCAGGCATTTATTTACACACTGCGGATGTTATAGAAGTAACGTTAGATAATACACAGCCAGGCATTTATTTACACACTGAAGGTGTTATAGAAGTAACATCAGGTAATACACAGCCAGGCATTTATTCACACACTGAAGTTGTTATAGAAGTAATGTCAGGTAATACACAGCCAGGCATTTATTCACACACTGAAGATGTTATAGAAGTAACGTAAGTTAATACACAGCCAGGCATTTATTCACACACTGCAGATGTTATAGAAGTAACATCAGGTAATACACAGCCAGGAATTTATTTACACACTGCAGATGTTCTAGAAGTAACGTCAGGTAATACACAGCCAAGCATTTATTTACACACTGAAGATGTTATAGAAGTAACGCCAGGTAATACACAGCCAGACATTTATTTACACACTGAAGATATTATACAAGTAATATCAGGTAATACACAGCCAGGCATTTATTTACACACTGAAGATGTTATAGAAGTAACATCAGATAATACACAGCCAGGCATTTGTTTACACACTGAAGATGTTATAGAAGTAACGTCAGGGAATACACAGCCAGGGATTTATTTACACACTGCGGATGTTATAGAAGTAATGTCAGGTAATACACAGCTAGGCATTTATTTACACACTGAAGATGTTATAGAAGTAACGCCAGGTAATACACAGCCAGACATTTATTTACACACTGAAGATGTTATACAAGTAATATCAGGTAATACACAGCCAGGAATTTATTTACACACTGAAGATGTTATAGAAGAAACATCAGATAATACACAGCCAGGCATTTGTTTACACACTGCAGATGTTATAGAAGTAACGTCAGGGAATACACAGCCAGGCATTTATTTACACACTGCGGATGTTATAGAAGTAATGTCAGGTAATACACAGCTAGGCATTTATTTACACACTGAAGATGTTATAGAATTAACGCCAGGTAATACACAGCCAGGCATTTATATACATAGTGAAGATTTTATAGAAATAATGTCAGGTAATACACAGCCAGGCATTTATTTACACACTGCAGATGTTATAGAAGTAACGTCAGGTAATACACAGCCAGGCATTTATATACATAGTGAAGATTTTATAGAAATAATGTCAGGTAATACACAGCCAGGCATTTATTTACACACTAAAGATGTTATAAAAGTATCATCAGATAATACACAGCCAGGCATTTATTGACACACTGAAGATGTTATACAAGTAATATCAGGTAATACACAGCCAGGCATTTATTTACACACTGCGGATGTTATAGAAGTAACGTTAGATAATACACAGCCAGGCATTTATTTACACACTGCAGATGTTATAGAAGTAACATCAGGTAATACACAGCCAGGAATTTAATTACACACTGTGGATGTTCTAGAAGTAACGTCAGGTAATACACAGCCAGGCATTTATTTACACACTGCGGAGGTTATAGAAGTAACGTTAGATAATACACAGCCAGGCATTTATTTACATACTGCAGATGTTATAGAAGTAACGTCAGGTAATACACAGCCAGTTATTTATTTACACACTGAAGATGTTATAGAAGTAACGTCACGTAATACACAGCCAGGCATTTATTTACACACTGCAGATGTTATAGAAGTAACGTCATGTAATACACAGCCAGGCATTTATTTACACACTGCGGATGTTCTAGAAGTAACGTCAGGTAATACACAGCCAGGCATTTATTTACACACTGAAGATGTTATAGAAGTAACTTCAGGTAATACACAGCCAGGCATTTATTTACACACTACGGATGTTATAGAAGTAAAGTCAGGTAATACACAGCCAGGCATTTATTTACGCACTGAATATGCTATAGAAGTAACGTCAGGTAATACACAGCTAGGCATTTATTTACACACTGCGGATGTTATAAAAGTAACATAAGGTAATACACAGCCAGGCATTTATTTACACATTGCAGATGTTATAGAAGTAACGTCAGGTAATACACAGCCAGGCATTTATTTACACACTGAGGATGTTATAGAAGTAACGTCAGGTAATACACAGCCAAGCATTTATTTACACACTGCAGATGTTATAGAATTAACGTCAAGTAATACACAACCAGGCATTTATTTACACACTGCGGATGTTATAGAAGTAACGTCAGGATATACTTAGCCAGGCATTTATTTACACACTGCAGATTTTATAGAAGTAACGTCAGGTAATACACAGCCAGGCATTTATTTACACACTGAAGATGTTATAGAAGTAACGTTAGGTAATACACAGCCAGGCCTTTATTTACACACTGAAGATGTTATAGAATTAACATCAGGTAATACACAGCCAGGCATTTATTTACACACTGAAGATGTTATAAAAGTAACGTCAGGTAATACACTGCCAGGCATTTATTTACACACTGAAGATGTTATAGAAGTAACATAAACAAAATAAGGGCGGTGGGATAGCGCTTATTCAGCTGCAAGTCTTAAAAAATATATAGAGTTGGTATATGTATTTCCAAGATTCTCTATATGATCTTATATAATCTGGGTTTGGTCCCTAATTAGGGATCTCATATTTTTGGAGTCTTATAGTATCTGACTAAGTATTAATTGTGGATTCTGGTTAAAAAGTTTGTTTGTCTAAGTCCTATAATCTTACTTACTGTTTGTGGTAAATAATGATTTGAAAAGATTTATTTATCTTAAAACGTGCCAATAAAAAGTAAACTTACAAAGAGAAAAATAAAAAATGAATTAGAGAACTTATTCTAAAGTTTCTGGTAAAAAATATATAGATTTATTCCTGCACAGAGAATGTACTAGCAATAATTTATATACAATATAGAATATAACAGATTGATGCCGGCATCTAAATATATTTTAAAACATCATTTAAAATTTATACAAATGTGGTACAATTACCAACTATCTGGTGTATTTTTGCTCCACTTGTAATTAAGTAAAAAACGTACAATTGTGACGTTACATTTAAAACAGTTTGTTACTTTGTTTCATAGGGATGTATCACGTGGTCGTGTCTGTGTCTCTCTCGTGATTTGTATTAATATAATGTTGCAAACAGGGTTTTTTGGGTGTATAATTAACTCTATATCTGTTTTATAGTGTGATTGCAGACATATAGTAATTATAAATCTTTAAGATTGGTTACAACTTTGTTTTACAAACATAATTTTCATAGTTTTCACAGTGGTATGTAATCTTATTCACAGATTTTGCTACGATTCCCTTATGACAGTGCTCTGTTTTAAAATGTCTATTATTTAGGGTAACCTTGATACAATGTCCGTGTCCAGAAATCCTCAGTGCAAATGTATGACCGGCCGGTCAGTTGGTTGTGGAATAACTCTGTTTTTTCTCCTGAGCCGTGCTGCTCTAGGTTTTGTATCCGGGTCAAATTGTGATCCTTGAGGTTTTTTCAAAAGCTTGTTATTATACTTTTCCTTCGTATCAATATTACACTTAGCTTGTGATTAAGGCTGGAACGGTTACTGGGTCCTGGGGCAGGAATTATACATATGGAGTCTACTCCTATTTTAGGATACAGCTCGATGTACCTGCCCTAGCCAGCGCGAACACAGAAATGCCTCTCACCAGCTGGGTTATAGTTTCAGTGAATATCGGATATATGTAAGCAATCTCTACGTGTTTCAGCCTGGGGCCTTTATCAAGATGCTTGTGTGCTGTTCAGTCCGATTTTAAATAGCGTGTTCATCCTCCTGATTGGATCCTATTTTTGACCAATAGGTGTGTGTTTTTCCTCATTGAAAATTGTTTCTTTGTTTTCTTATTGTGACATTGTTAAAGGGTAATCTTATATATGTGCATATTATTTGTTATAATATTCCACCCTGGTAGTTGTGATACATTTGTTAAAAAAAAAAGGGAGAAAGTTGTAATACACCAATTATAATTACGGAAAATATATATAGTGTTGTTACGGAACTTATTTACTTTTGCTCCGTATTTAATTTCATATTTTTGTGTTTTACATAAAAAATATGTTTCTTAGTGGTATAATTGTATTGCGTGTATTTTCTTATATTTTAATCATTTAGTGGTGATGTTTTGTTTAATAGATTGTGATTCGAACTTTTGCATGTTTTTCGTGAGTAGCGTGAAGAAATATATCCTAACTATAACTATTGTCCTTAAGGAAAAAATGTGCATCCTATTTCAGTCCTAACAAAGTGTAACTAGATTAATTTTAACATATGTGTGATATTTAATCTCAGTGAATTTTCTATGTGTGTGGGGTTATATATAGACCTCATCTAACTTATAATTATGAATATTTGCTTTTAGGTGATAGTGTGGTACTGTTTTACCTATGTATTTATAGTATGTATATATGTGAATCTTATGTGAAAAACTTTGTATGGTTTATATTAAACAATATAACAGATAGTTGTTAGAATCTCTTTTATATTGATAACATGTGTATGTATTGGTCCAAAAAATATGAGAACCCCCCGTGGGACCTCTTATTTGGTTGAGTTGATTAAAAATAGATTACATTTTCGAGTTTTTGTCTTTGTTCTTTACTCTGACTTTTTTGGAATTGTGTCTCTGTTCCTTACTCTTACTTTTGGATTCAGTCTCTCTTGTACTTTTGCCATATAGTAACCTCTCTGTTTCTTATGTTCTTGTATTTTATATGTGTTGATTTCAATTTTTCTTATATAGTTTATAACCTTTCTCACATCTATTATTTTGAGTTCTATTAGTATAATAGATACATTTGTCAGTTTTTTGGCTGTCCTTAACTCTATTTTGTTCAAATCTAGTCTTTTTTTTATATGGAATCCTTTTTATATAGTGCATATATGTGTATAAATAGCCTGTTTTTGGCATATTGTTAAAAATGTATATACATGTATACATGCACACATATACACCCATACATCTACACATGCATATACATACAATCATACATGTTAACTTAAATATGTGTTGTACTTGTTTATTTTATCTATACATCTATATATATATATGTGAGCCTATATATTTTATCCATGTTTTAATCATCTTATTGTCTGAGTTATAATAGTGTATGATTAACATGTATGATTGTATGTATGTATATGCATGTGTAGATGTATGGGTGTATATGTGTGCATGTATACATGTATATACATTTTTAACAATATGCCAAAAACAGGCTATTTATACACATATATACACTATATAAAAAGGATTCCATATAAAAAAAGACTAGATTTGAACAAAAATAGAGTTGACAGCCAAAAAACTGACAAATGTATCTATTATACTAATAGAACTCAAAATAATAGATGTGAGAAAGGTTATAAACTATATAAGAAAAAAGGAAATCAACACATATAAAATACAAGAACATAAGAAACAGAGAGGTTACTATATGGCAAAAGTACAAGAGAGACTGAATCCAAAAGTTAGAGTAAGGAACAGAGACACAATTCCAAAAAAGTCAGAGTAAAGAACAAAGACAAAATCTTGAAAATGTAATCTATTTTTAATCAACTCAACCAAATAAGAGGTCCCACGGGGGGTTCTCATATTTTTTGGACTAATACATACACATGTTATCAATATAAAAGAGATTCTAAGAACTATCTGTTATATTGTTTAATATAAACCATACAAAGTTTTTCACATAAGATTCACATATATACATACTATAAATACATAGGTAAAACAGTACCACACTATCACCTAAAAGCAAATATTCATAATTATAAGTTAGATGAGGTCTGTATATAACCCCACACAAATAGAAAATTCACTGAGATTAAATATCACACATATGTTAAAATTAATCTAGTTACACTTTGTTAGGACTGAAATAGGAAGCACATTTTTTCCTTAAGGACAATAGTTATAGTTAGGATATATTTCTTCACGCTACTCACGAAAAACATGCAAAAGTTCGAATCACAATCTATTAAACAAAACATCACCAATAAATGATTAAAATATAAGAAAATACACGCAATACAATTATACCACTAAGAAACATATTTTTTATGTAAAACACAAAAATATGAAATTAAATACGGAGCAAAAGTAAATAAGTTCCGTAACAACACTATATATATTTTCCGTAATTATAATTGGTGTATTACAACTTTCTCCCTTTTTTTTTAACAAATGTATCACAACTACCACAGTGGAATATTATAACAAATAATATGCACATATATAAGATTACCCTTTAACAATGTCACAATAAGAAAACAAAGAAACAATTTTCAATGAGGAAAAACACACCCCTATTGGTCAAAAATAGGATCCAATCAGGAGGATGAACACGCTATTTAAAATCGGACTGAACAGCACACAAGCATCTTGATAAAGGCCCCAGGCTGGAACGCGTAGAGATTGCTTACATATATCCGATATTCACTGAAACTATAACCCAGCTGGTGAGAGGCATTTCTGTGTTTGCGCTGGCTAGGGCAGGTACATTGAGCTGTATCCTAAAATAGGAGTAGACTCCATATGTATAATTCCTGCCCCAGGACCCAGTAACCGTTCCAGCCTTAATCACAAGCTAAGGGTAATATCGATACGAAAGAAAAGTATAATAACAAGCTTTTGAAAAAACCTCAAGGATCACAATTTGACCCGGATACAAAACCTAGAGCAGCACGGCTCAGGAGAAAATACATTTGGACTGAGGATTTCTTGACACGGACATTGTATTAAGGTTACCCTAAATAATAGACATTTTAAAACAGAGTACTGTCATAAGGGAATCGTAGCAAAATCTGTGAATAAGATTACATACCACTGTGAAAACTGTGAAAATTATGTTTGTAAAACAAAGTTGTAACCAATCTTAAAGATTTATAATTACTATATGTCTGCAATCACACTATAAAACAGATATAGAGTTAATTATACACCCAAAAAACCCTGTTTGCAACATTATATTAATACAAATCACGAGAGAGACACAGACACGACCACGTGATACATCCCTATGAAACAAAGTAACAAACTGTTTTAAATGTAACGTCACAATTGTAAGTTTTTTACTTAATTACAAGTGGAGCAAAAATACACCAGATAGTTGGTAATTGTACCACATTTGTATAAATTTTAAATGATGTTTTAAAATATATTTAGATGCCGGCATCAATCTGTTATATTCTATATTGTATATAAATTATTGCTAGTACCTTCTCTGTGCAGGAATAAATCTATATATTTTTTACCAGAAACTTTAGAATAAGTTCTCTAATTAATTTTTTATTTTTCTCTTTGTAATTTACTTTTTATTGGCACGTTTTAAGATAAATAAATCTTTTCAAATCACTATTTACCACAAGCATTAAGTAAGATTATAGGACTTAGACAAACAAACTTTTTAACCAGAATCCACAATTAATACATAGGGGGGTAGTTATCAAGCCGTCTACTTTTCTGCCTTCGCAGGCCCAATACGCCCGCCTAAGCTCGCCTACCTTCGCCGCGGACCTTGAATACGTTCGCCTAAGTTATCAAATAAAGCTGTCAAAAAGCCGCGGGGCGATGAGCAGCGGACTGTGAGAGTTATCACTCATCCGATCTCGCTGCTCTTCAGCTTTTTCCCAGCTTTATTGCTAGCCTGTCACTAAGCACTCACACTAAACTACACTGTTCTATCCCTATACCGGTGCCCCCGGAGCCTCCCGCAACTCAATAAAGTTACTAACCCCTAAACCGCTGCTCCTAGACCCTGCCGCAACTCTGATAAATGTATTAACCCCTAAACCGCCGCTCCTGGACACCGCTGCCACCTACATTATACCTAGTAACTCCTATCCTGCCCCCCCTATACCGTCGCCCTCTATAATAAAATTATTAACCCCTATCCTGCTTATCCCGCACCTCGCAGCAACTAAATAAATAGTTTAACCCCTAAACCGCCGCTCCCTGAACCCGCCGCAACCTATATTAAATCTATTAACCCCTATCCTGCCCCCCCTACACCGTCATCACCTATAATAAATTAATTAACCCCTATCCTGCCCCCCACTACACCGCCGCCACTGTAATAAAATTATTAACCCCTAAACCTAAGTCTAAACCTAACCCTAACGCCCCCCTAACTTCAATATTAATTAAATAAATCTAAATAATATTACTCTTATGAACTAAATGAATCCTATTTAAAACTAAATACTTACCTTTAAAATAAACCCTAATATAGCTACAATATAAATAATAATTATATTGTAGCTATCTTAGGATTTATTTTTATTTTACAGGCAATTTTCAATTTATTTTAACTAGGTACAATAGCTATTAAATAGTTATTAACTATTTAATAGCTTACCTAGCTAAAATAAAGAGAAATGTACCTGTAAAATAAAAACTAACCTAAGTTACAATTACACCTAACACTACACTATACTTAAATAAATTATTCCTATTTAAAACTTAATACTTACCTGTAAAATAAACCCTAAGATAGCTACAATATAATTAATAATTACATTGTAGCTATCTTAGGATTTATATTTATTTTACATGTAACTTTGTATTTATTTTAGCTAGTTAGAATAGTTATTAAATAGTTATTAACTATTTAATAACTACCTAGCTAAAAGAAATACAAAATTACCTGTAAAATAAATCCTAACCTAAGTTACAATTAAACCTAATACTACACTATCATTAAATTAATTAAATAAATTAAATACAAATAACTACAATTAAATACAATTACATAAACTAACTAAAGTGCAAAAAATAAAAAAAGCTAAGTTACAAAAATTAAAAAAATAAGTTACAAACATTTTAAAAATATTACAACAATTTTAAGATACTTACACCTAATCTAAGCCCCCTAATAAAATAACAAACCCCCCCAAAATAAAAAAATGCCCTACCCTATTCTAAATTAAATAAAGTTCAAAGCTCTTTTACCTTACCAGCCCTTAAAAGGGCCATTTGTGGGGGCATGTCCCAAAAAGTTCAGCTCTTTTGCCTGTAAAAGAAAAATACAACCCCCCCCAACATTAAAACCCACCACCCACATACCCCTAATCTAAAGCAAACCCCCCTTACAAAAACCTAACACTAATCCCCTGAAGATCATCCTACCTTGAGTCGTCTTCACTCAGCCGAGCAGCGATGGAACCGAAGTGGACATCCGGAGCGGAAGAAGTTAATCTTCCAAGCGACGCTGAAGAAATCTTCCATCCGATGAAGTCATCATCCAGGCGGCGCTGAAGAAGTCTTCGATCCGGGTGATGTCATCTTCCAAGAGGCGCTGAAGAGGTCTTCTATCCGGGTGATGTCATCTTCCAAGCCGGGTCTTAAATCTTCATCCCGCCGACGCGGAACATCCTTCTTCACCAACGGACTACCGACGAATGAAGGCTCCTTTAAGGGACGTCATCAAAGATGGCGTCCCCTCAATTCCGATTGGCTGATAGGATTCCGATCAGCCAATAGAATGCGAGATCAATCTGATTGGCTGATTGGATCAGCCAATCGGATTGAACTTGAATCTGATTGGCTGATTCCATCAGCCAATCAGATTTTTCCTACCTTAATTCCGATTGGCTGATAGAATCCTATCAGCCAATCGGAATTGAGGGGACGCCATCTTGGATGACGTCCCTTAAAGGAGCCTTCATTCGTCGGTAGTCCGTCAGTGAAGAAAGATGTTCCGCGTTGGCGGGATGAAGATTCAAGACCCGGCTTGGAAGATGACATCGCCCGGATAGAAGACCTCTTCAGCGCCTCTTGGAAGATGACATCGCCCGGATCAAAGACTTCTTCAGCGCCGCCTGGATGATGACTTCATCGGATGGAAGATTTCTTCAGCGCCGCTTGGAGGATTAACTTCTTCCGCTCCGGATGTCCACTTCGGTTCCATTGCTGCTCGGCTGAGTGAAGACGACTCAAGGTAGGATGATCTTCAGGGGATTAGTGTTAGGTTTTTGTAAGGGGGGTTTGGGTTAGATTAGGGGTATGTGGGTGGTGGGTTTTAATGTTGGGGGGGGGGTTGTATTTTTCTTTTACAGGCAAAAGAGCTGAACTTTTTGGGGCATGCCCCCACAAATGGTCCTTTTAAGGGCTGGTAAGGTAAAAGAGCTTTGAACTTTATTTAATTTAGAATAGGGTAGGGCATTTTTTTATTTTGGGGGGTTTGTTATTTTATTAGGGGGCTTAGATTAGGTGTAAGTAGCTTAAAATTGTTGTAATATTTTTAAAATGTTTGTAACTTATTTTTTTATTTTTTGTAACTTAGCTTTTTTTATTTTTTGTACTTTAGTTAGTTTATGTAATTGAATTTAATTGTAGTTATTTGTAGGTAATTTATTTAATTAATTTAATGATAGTGTAGTATTAGGTTTAATTGTAACTTAGGTTAGGATTTATTTTACAGGTAGTTTTGTATTTCTTTTAGCTAGGTAGTTATTAAATGGTTAATAACTATTTAATAACTATTCTAACTAGCTAAAATAAATACAAAGTTACCTCTAAAATAAATATAAATCCTAAGATAGCTACAATGTAATTATTAATTATATTGTAGCTATTTTACGGCTAGATTTAGAGTTTTGTCGGTAACGACCCGCGTAGCTAACGCTGGCTTTTTTCTGGCCGCACCTTTAAAATAACTCTGGTATTGAGAGTTCACAGAATGGCTGCGTTAGGCTCCAAAAAAGGAGCGTATAGCATATTTAACGCAACTTCAACTCTCGATACCAGAGATGCTTACGGACGCGGCCAGCCTCAAAAACGTGCTCGTGCACGATTCCCCCATAGGAAACAATGGGGCTGTTTGAGCTGAAAAAAAACCTAACACCTGCAAAAAAGCCGCGTTCAGCTCCTAACGCAGCCCCATTGTTTGCTATCGGGAAACACTTCCTACGTCTGCACCCAACACTCTAACATGTACCCCAAGTCTAAACACCCCTAACCTTACACTTATTAACCCCTATTCTGCCACCCCCGCTATCGCTGACCCCTGCATATTATTATTAACCCCTAATCTGCCGCTCCGTAAACCGTCGCTACTTACATTATCCCTATGTACCCCTAATCTGCTGCCCCTAACACCGCCGACCCCTATATTATATTTATTAACCCCTAATCTGCCCCCCACAACTTCGCCTCCACCTGCCTACACTTATTAACCCCTAATCTGCCGAGCGGACCGCACCGCTATTATTATAAAGTTATTAACCCCTAATCCGCCTCACTAACCCTATAATAAATAGTATTAACCCCTAATCTGACCTCCCTAACATCGCCGACACCTAACTTCAATTATTAACCCCTAATCTGCCGACTGGAGCTCACCGCTATTCTAATAAATGTATTAACCCCTAAAGCTAAGTCTAACCCTAACACTAACACCCCCCTAAATTAAATATAATTTTAATCTAACAAAATTAATTAACTCTTATTAAATAAATTATTCCTATTTAAAGCTAAATACTTACCTGTAAAATAAATCCTAATATAGCTACAATATAAATTATAATTATATTATAGCTATTTTAGGATTAATATTTATTTTACAGGTAACTTTGTAATTATTTTAACCAGGTACAATAGCTATTAAATAGTTAAGAACTATTTAATAGCTAAAATAGTTAAAATAATTACAAAATTACCTGTAAAATAAATCCTAACCTAAATTAGGAATCAGAATATTCCTACCTTAATTCCGATTGGCTGATAGAATCCTATTAGCCAATCAGAATTCGAGGGACTCCATCCTGGATGACGTAATTTAAAGGAACCGTCATTCGTCATTCAGTCGTCGGCCATGATGGATGTTCCGCGTCGGAGGTCTTCAGGATGTTGCCGCTCCGCTCCGGATGGATGACGATAGAAGATGCCTCTTGGATGAAGACTTCAATCGGATGGAAGACCTCTTCTGCCCCGCTTGGATGAAGACTTCTACCGGATGGAGGACCTCTTCTTGCTCCGCTTGGATGAAGAATTTGGCTCGGCTGGGTGAAGATGACTCAAGGTAGGGAGATCTTAAGGGGCTTAGTGTTAGGTTTATTTAAGGGAGGTTTGGGTTAGATTAGGGGTATGTGGGTGGTGGGTTGTAATGTTGGGGGGGTATTGTATGTTTTTTTTTACAGGCAAAAGAGCTGAACTTCTTGGGGCATGCCCCGCAAAGGGCCCTGTTCAGGGCTGGTAAGGTAAAAGAGCTTTGAACTTTAGTAATTTAGAATAGGGTAGGGCATTTTTTATTTTGGGGGGCTTTGTTATTTTATTAGGGGGCTTAGAGTAGGTGTAATTAGTTTAAAATTGTTGTAATATATTTCTAATGTTTGTAAATATTTTTTTATTTTTTGTAACAGTTCTTTTTTATTTTTTGTACTTTAGTTAGTTTATTTCATTGTATTTATTTGTAGGAATTGTATTTAATTTATTTATTGATAGTGTAGTGTTAGGTTTAATTGTAGATAATTATAGGTATTTTATTTAATTAATTTATTAATAGTGTAGTGTTAGGTTTAATTATAACTTAGGTTAGGATTTATTTTACAGGTAAATTGGTAATTATTATAACTATTTTAGCTATTAAATAGTTCTTAACTATTTAATAGCTATTGTACCTGGTTAAAATAAATACAAAGTTACCTGTAAAATAAATATAAATCCTAAAATAGCTATAATATAATTATAATTTATATTGTAGCTATATTAGGATTTATTTTACAGGTAAGTATTTAGCTTTAAATAGGAATAATTTATTTAATAAGAGTTAATTAATTTCGTTAGATTAAAATTATATTTAATTTAGGGGGGTGTTAGTGTTAGGGTTAGACTAACTTTAGGGGTTAATACATTTATTAGAATAGCGGTGAGCTCCAGTCGGCAGATTAGGGGTTAATAATTGAAGTTAGGTGTCGGCGATGTTAGGGAGGGCAGATTAGGGGTTAATACTATTTATTATAGGGTTAGTGATGCGGTTTAGGGGTTAATAACTTTATAATAATAGCGGTGCGGTCCGCTCAGCAGAATAGGGGTTAATAAGTGTAGGCAGGTGGAGGCGACGTTGTGGGGGGCAGATTAGGGGTTAATAAATATAATATAGGGGTCGGCGGTGTTAGGGGCAGCAGATTAGGGGTTCATAGCTATAATGTAGGTGGCGGCTCTTTGCGGTCGGCAGATTAGGGGTTAATTATTGTAGGTAGCTGGCTGCGACGTTGTGGGGGGCAGGTTAGGGGTTAATAAATATAATATAGGGGTCGGCGGTGTTAGGGGCAGCAGATTAGGGGTACATAAGTATAACGTAGGTGGCGGTCGGCAGATTAGGGGTTAAAAAAAATTTAATCGAGTGTCGGCGATGTGGGGGGACCTCGGTTTAGGGGTACATAGGTAGTTTATGGGTGTTAGTGTACTTTAGAGCACAGTAGTTAAGAGTTTTATGAACCGGCGTTAGCCCAGAAAGCTCTTAACTACTGACTTTTTTCTGCGGCTGGAGTTTTGTCATTAGATTTCTAACGCTCACTTCAGACACGACTCTAAATACCGGAATTAGAAAGATCCCATTGAAAAGATAGGATACGCAAATGACGTAAGGGGATCTGCGGTATGGAAAAGTCGCAGCTGAAAAGTGAGCGTTAGACCCTTTTTTGAATGACTCCAAATACCGGCGGTAGCCTAAAACCAGCGTTAGGATCCTCTAACGCTGGTTTTCACGGCTACCGCCAAACTCCAAATCTAGGCCTTAGGGTTTATTTTACAGGTAAGTATTTAGTTTTAAATAGGAATAATTTATTTAAGTATAGTGTAGTGTTAGGTGTAATTGTAACTTAGGTTAGTTTTTATTTTACAGGTACATTTCTCTTTATTTTAGCTAGGTAGCTATTAAATAGTTAATAACTATTTAATAGCTATTGAACCTGGTTAAAATAAATTGAAAGTTGCCTGTAAAATAAAAATAAATCCTAAGATAGCTACAATATAATTATTATTTATATTGAAGCTATATTAGGGTTTATTTTACAGGTAAGTATTTAGTTTTAAATAGGACTAACTTAGTTAATAATAGAAATATTATTTAGATTTATTTAATTAATATTTAAGTTAGGGGGGTGTTAGGGTTAGTGTTAGACTTAGGTTTAGGGGTTAATAATTTTATTACAGTGGCGGCGGTGTAGTGGGGGGCAGGATAGGGGTTAATAAATTTATTATAGGTGGCGACGGTGTAGGGGGGCAGGATAGGGGTTAATAAATTTAATATAGGTTGCGGCGGTTTCAGGGAGCTGCGGTTTAGGGGTTAATACATATATTATAGTTGCAGTGGGCTCCGGGAGCGGCGGTTTAGGGGTTAATATGTATAGAGTAGCTTGCGGTGGGCTCCGGGAGCAGCGGTTTAGGGGGTAATAACTTTATTTAGTTGCGGCGGTGTAGGGGGCACAGATTAGTGGTGTTTAGACTCGGGGTACATGTTAGGGTGTTAGGTGCAGACAACTCCCATACAAATCAATGGGATGTCTGTCAGCAGCGAACTTGTACTTTCGCTATGGTCAGACTCCCATTGATTCCTATGGGATCCGCCGCCTCCAGGGGTGGCGGTTTGAAAACCAGGTACGCTGGGCCGTAAAAGTGCCGAGCGTACCTGCTAGTCATTTGATAACTAGCAAAAGTAGTCAGATTGTGCCGCACTTGTGTGCGGAACATCTGGAGTGATGTAAGAATCGATCTGTGTCGGACTGAGTCCGGCGGATCGAAGTTTACATCACAAAATTCTACTTTTACCGGTCTTGAGCCTTTGAAAACTAAGGCGAATCAGCCTCGCCACAAATACGCTGCGGAATTCCAACGTATTTGAGGTTGACGGCTTGATAACTACCCCCCTTAGTCAGATACTATAAGGCCTCGATGATTGAAAGTTCGTAATTTGCGGCAAGAAATGTGTATTTCTGACTCGCAACTCTCGCAAATTTCGTATAATAATGATCGTATAAAGTGGGCAGTCCATTGTAAACAATACGTTACGCGATAAGCTGTCCATAGTAAACTATAGACTTCGCCTCCTTATATCATTTCACGAACCTCGAAATGGGTTTCCATATATCATTGCGTCGCTTCGTAATTTTAATGATTCACTTTATTTCAGTTTGTGTTTGCATATTTCAAAATGTAAAACTACAGTTATAGTATATTGTCTAAATACGTTATATCGTATTATTTTTCAAATGAAATAAATATTGTAAATAATGTTATTCATGTTATTTTGCCAAAGGATGTCTGGCGAGATATGTATGTGAGTTGAATGTGCGCTTCGTATGGCGTATGTTTTTATATCATAGTAACATATCTGTGAAACTTGCGAGATTTACTCAGGTTACGCCCATGGAACGCCCATCTTACGCCCTCTCCTTCGCAATGAAACTCTCCTTCGCAATGAATTCTGCTTTTACCGTTCTGGTTATATTTTGTTATTCTTTTTTATTGAAATCGTACAATAAATATTTTTACGCTCTTTATTTAGATATTTTCACTCATTTGTATTATTACGAAATTGCGTATATGTTTTAAACAATGTTCAATGTGCAATATTTGTTAACCAATCATATTTATTGTTATATTATTTCTGTTACCATAATACCTTGCAATACATTTATGTACGCATATTTATGAGTACTTCCTTAATATTCTCCAATCACAGCGTATTTTACATTTTACTCTGGTTACATGTATATTTATATAGATATCATATTTTATTCTGTGAGGCAGTTGATGAGATATTTGAAAATGGTTGCTGAGAGGTTTACAGTTGTGGAGAATGAAATCCTTGTATCTGCTCTGGAGCCAAACTATGACATGCTTTTTGGACCACAGAGGCGTGACACTAGTTTAAAGACAAGGGATGCAATCTGGGAAGATATTGCTGAAATGGTTAATTTAAATGCCACACATATAAAGACTGTTGCTCAATGTCGCAAAAGGGTTGCAGACATTAAAAGGAAAGTTCAAAGAAAGAATAAGAGGAGGAGGCGATTTTTAAAATATGAAAGAATATTTATTAAACTTTTAATGTCTGTAAACCCTAATGTGGACATTGAGCAACAGTCGACTTCAGCATCATCTTCCCAGACTTCTCCCTTGTGTGAAGAACATGTAGATGTCTCTGTTGGCCCAGAAAGTGATGTTTCACAGCAAAATAATTCTGAGGATGTGGATGAAGGTAATTTTTTTTTTCTTTTAATTTATTTAGTTAACATATCATGTTCCTTATAAAAAATTACATCAAGTTTATTTTAATTTAGTGCAAGAAGTTACTACATCACCAGCATTACTTGCTGAAAGCACTGAGGCAGCGTGTGGAAGTGACCAATTTGAAATTCCAGCAATTCAAAATATTGAATTCATCATTACCGGTATATATGTGGATATTTTTATTTTATAATCATTTAGCATGTAAATTGAAACATCAATTTAAAGGGACAATGAACCCACATTCTTTAATTTGTGAATAAGATACAGCATGCAATTAAAATCAACTTTCTAGTTTACTCCTATTATCAAATGTTATACATTCTCTTGCTATTTTTATTCGAAAAGCTATAATGTAGGTTTTTGGCAATCAACCTGGGTTGTTCTTCTTGATTGTTGGATAAGTTCACGCACAAATAAACAACTGCTGACCAAAATAATTGCTGGCTCCTTAGCTTACATGCCTTCTTTTTCAAATCAAGATAGCAAGAATATTATTAAAATTTGATAATCGGAGTAAATTAGATATTTTCTTAAAATTGCATGTTCTATGAGTGTGTTCAGTGTCCCTTTAAGCGTTGTATTTTTTTAATATATATTCATTTTTTTATATGACAAAGTTCCCTATAGACCAATATGTAAATCCCCTGATCTATAACATGTTAGGATATCTCCTTACATCTGCTAAGTTTAACCCCAAAAACCTGCTTCAGATTTGTAAATAATGTTAAAAGCACTTGTAATGGATGGTTATTAATTATGCCTCCATAAAAGGGATTTGTTATACATTAATGGATGCACAATATTTTATTTTCACTACTTGTAATATAGAAATTAATATATAAATATGTTTCTAAATAATTTCATTTTCTTTTGTTTTAAGATGATGAAAATGCAATTAGTACCAATGTGGTTGATGCTGCCAATGGAGAAGATTCTCAACCACATGGACAAGGTATGTATTCATTTACACCTTACCATGTTAATTTGTATGTTAATAAAGAATGTCACATATGTGTGTGCATTTTTAATTTAAATGTAAAAATAAAATTGTCACAGTTTTTATTTTTAACACATGAACTATCAATTCCTTTTTTCTTTTTTTCTTTATCATAACAATATTTTAAATATGTGCTTAGTGCAATTCAATTTTAATGTAGTTTAATATGATATTTGTTTTATGTCTAACAGGAAAAATGGAAGAGAATAAATGGGATAAAATGTGTGTTTTGATAGAGAATATAAACAACAATCTCACCATTTTAAAAGACTCTATGCTTCACAATTTTTTAAAAAAAAGACTTCACAATCAAAAAGTAAGAAGACTTTTAACCAGAGTGATTGAAAATCAAAAAGAACAGCGTGCTCTAATGTTCCGAGAAAGAAGGTGGGAGGGAAGGGCATTTTATTCTGGGGTTAAAACACGTGGTGGACCATTTTATCATCCACATTAATATCTTATGGTTTTTTTTTTGTTTGTTATTTAGAAAGTTAATAAAAAGAATGTTTACAATTGGTCTTTTTATTTTTTAGATTTCTACACCATACAACACATTACATATTTTCACACATGTATTAAAGGGACGTGTACATTTGATTTATGATTTCAGTGTGGGGTGTTCACAAGTATGAATATATAATTAATGAACATGGATGTATATATCATTATCAAATCATGTTCTTACTTATATTAGTTTATAATACACGTGTCTGCATATTTGTGTGCACTGTCCCTTTAATATTTTTAAAAAATAAACCTTACAAATATTTTACAAGTTTTTTTATCTTCATTTATTTTAAATTACTATGTTTAACTCAAAGAATAATAATATACACATATTAAATTTATTTTCTTTTTCTATATTTTCTTATTGTTTTTTTACTAGCTTGAAGATTACCATCAGAATTCTGATGTCCTTTTCTTTTTCCATCAGAAATTATAACATCAGAATGTATTCCATCAATATCTGAACTACCTAAATTGGTTGATTCGGTTACAAATGAATTTAAATTTTCAGGATTTTCTGAAGAACTAACATTTAAATTTAAAGGAGTATTAGTACAATCATTTTTTTGACATAATAAAATCATTGACTGAGCTATTGATTTTAAGGACTCACTAATGTGGTCCAAATGTGTATTACTTTTTTCAACAGAATCATTTAAATGTTTAATAGCATGATTTTGTTTAACTATTTCTTCCTTAAATTCAAGCATTGTGTTATTCATAATCTCAAGTCTGTGGCGTAATAAATCATTATGTTGTATTAATTTATTACTAAATTCACCAACATCCTTATAAAATTCATTGTCCTCATTTTCTGATGGTAATGAATTATTTTCATTTTGTAAAAAAATAATTGTATGTTCAGCTTCATTGCTATTGCTGTTTTCCTCCTCCTGTTCTATGTTACTATTTGAAAATGTGGCTTGTGATAAATCCAACACTACATTTATTGGTATTTCATTTTGAGATGATATATTGTTGGGTGGTAGTTCACTTTCAATACTTATTTCTTTATTAGTTATATTACATTCTAAATTATCCAAAATTTCATTTTAATTAATATTAGATTCATTAAGATCCAATGATGGTGTCTCAAGATTTTCTTGTGAGCTTTCATTTTGTTCTTCTGCCACTAAAAAAAAAAAATGTTTTTTGGTTTATTTTATATTTATTATTTCACATACATATTTAAAATTACATTATCCAGAAACAAAATAAAAATTACCTGTTCTTACACCAATATTAGTAAGTCCAGGAACTCCAGAAACCATTGCAGCTGGGATTAATTCTCTAATTATTTTTTCAGAATCAGAGTATGTGATTGGTACATATGTTCCACCACCTGTTTTCATTCTTTCAGTTTTTTCTTTTCCCATTTTTGCTTTAACTTTAATTTTTAAATCAGAGTATCTTTTTTTGCATTTGGTCACTGATCTGGGCCTAACACCTACAGCTGATACAGATTTAGAAATTTTTTCCCATATTGAATTCTTTTCAAAATTAGAAGTTTTTGCAGCCATGGATCCAAACAGTTTATCATAATACATTTGCATTTGCTGTGCTAATACCAGATTTTCATCTTCTGTGAATGCAGGGTTTCTACCAGACTCACTATTTTGTGATGATACTCCAGTTGGTAGAACCTATGAATACATTTTAAATGTCTTTTTATTAAAATAACATTACCATTAAATGTCATATTTCTTTAAATAAATAAAAGTAAATGTAAAATAACATATACAATAAATATATATAATATGGTGGATTATATGTACTTACCATTGTTAATATTTTCGTAATTTAAATACACTTGTTTTTCTATTGGAAATGAAAATCGAATTTTAAGTTTACTCCTGAAAGTAGCATAGAGAATTTCGCGCCATAAAAAGTGGACTTTTATAATGTCAAATTACGTAACGATTGCAGTTACGATTATTCACAAACACATTTACGAAGTTTATATTGAAATAGCGAAGGATGATTGCGTATGTTTTCACTGCAAAACTTTATTACAAAATGTGCAATGATCAAAAATTACGTGATCAAAGAGCGTCGTAATAAGCAATTATGGAGACTATAAATATTTTGACGTAATTTTCAAAAAAGTGCGCGAAATTCTATTTACGAGGGTAAGTTTCCGAAAATTATTTCGAAATATATGATTTTAAATTTAATAAAATATTTAATTTACAATTCTATTTAATATTTATTATTACAGATGGCAGAATATATATATTATACATTATTTCAACATAGAAGATTTCAAAGGAGAAGAAGGAGGTTGATAACACATCATACAAATAGGATAGAAATCTTGAATGAAAATGATGTTGAACAATCTCAAGGATTAATTTCAGAAACAACAACCATGAGGACACACAGGGTATACAGGCCCAGAACATACAGAGAAAGACAATTTTTAAGTGACATGCCTGATGATATTGTATTTCAAAGATTTCGATTTAACAAATCAGTTATAATTACCCTTTATGAATTATTTAAAGATGATTTGGATCCTAGAACAAGGAGAAATAGAGCAATACCAGGAATTGTTAAATTATTGACCACACTTCATTTTTTGGGAACGGGTTCTTTCCAACATACCACCAGTTCTATTACAGGTGTGTCACAAAGTGCTTTTTCCAGGTTTCTTAACCAGGTAATTAATGTTTTCAAGAAAAATATTGACAGATTTATAAAATTTCCAATGACTGAAAATGAAAAAAATATAATTAAGGAAACATATTTTAACAGAAAGGGGTGGCACTCTCTAAACACTCAAGTTGTATGTGACCACAAATACAAAATTATTTCTCTGTTGTCAGCTTTTCCAGGGAGTGCACATGACTCGTATATTCTAAAGCAATCACTCCTTTATGAAGATATGAATGCAGGAATTTGTGGAAATGGTTTGATACTTGGTAAGTTATGTACTAAGATGTTTAATTGCCTAATACATAAAATTAATTATTTGTAATACTAACCATAAATCATACATCCAACAGGAGATGCAGGATACCCATGTTACAAATGGTTAATCACACCTGTCTCCAAACCAGCAAACAGAAAAGAAATGAAGTTCAATGACGCACACTCAAAAGCAAGATCAGCTATTGAACGTACATTTGGACTTCTTAAGAGTAGGTTCCGTTGTATTGATAAAACTGGAGGAGCATTAAAATATCAACCGACAAAGGCTGCAGACATAATAACTTTGTGTTGTATGCTTCATAATTTAGCCATTGAAAATAATCTAGATATTGATGTGGATTATGATGATGAACATGGAATAATTCAAAATGAATTTTCTTCACAGGACCCTGCTGTAAACACCAGTGTGAGGGAACACATGATTAATAATTATTTTTGATTTAAAACTGTATAATTACATTGCATTCCATTGCTTTACTTATAAATGCAATTGTATTAATTTTTTTTTTATTTCAAAATAAACAGAAGTCAGAAATAATACATGAGTTTTGGACATTTAATATTTAGAATATAAAAATCTGATTTTCTAAGTTCAAAGTTGATAATACAATTGATCAATAGACACTTTTGAAAAAAATTACGAATACAGAATTACACATACGAAGTGGGTATTTAACATTACGCAAACCAAAAAAACCATTCGCAGCGTATGTCGAAAGACGAAAAAACGCCCATTTCGAATACATACACGCAATCAATTTCGAACACTTTCATTCATTCCGATATTATATTCGCACTCCAGTGCGAACATCTTTACATCATATCATTTTAAAAACGAGCTTTCAATCATCGAGGCCTAAGACACCAAAAATATGAGAACCCTAATTAGGGACCAAACCCAGATTATATAAGATCATATAGAGAATCTTGGAAATACATATACCAACTCTATATATTTTTTAAGACTCGCAGCTGAATAAGCGCTATCCCACCCCCCTTATTTTGTTTCTGTTTTCCATTAAGGTGATATCTTCTCGAGGTAACATCACCTTTGGGATTAGCCAAGAGTCTGAGTGTAGAATCTCTGTATTACTCTCCCTTTTCACAATGTTATAGAAGTAACGTCAGGTAATACACAGCCAGGCATTTATTTACACACTGAAGATGTTATAGAAGTAACGTCAGGTAATACACAGCCAGGCATTTATTTGCACACTGAAGATGTTATAGAAGTAACGTCAGGTAATACACAGTCAGGCATTTATTTACACACGGCGGATGCTATAGAAGTAATGTCAGGTAATACACAGCCAGGCATTTATTTACACACTGCAGATGTTATAGAAGTAACATCAGATAATACACAGCCAGGCATTTATTTACACACTGAAGATGTTATAGAAGTAATGTCAGGTAATACAAAGCCAGACATTTATTTACACACTGCCGATGTTATAGAAGTAATGTCATGTAATACACAGCCAGGCATTTATTTACACACTGCGGATGTTCTAGAAGTAACGTCAGGTAATACACAGCCAGGCATTTATTTACACACTGAAATTGTTATAGAAGTAAAGTCAGATAATACACAGCCAGGCATTTGTTAATACACTGCAGATGTTATAGAAGTAGCGTCAGGTAATACACAGCCAGGCATTTATTTACACACTGCGGATATTATAGAAGTAACGTCAGGTAATACATAGCCGGGCATTTATTTACACACTGAAGATGTTATAGAAGTAACGTCAGATAATACACAGCCAGGCATTCATTTAAACACTGCGGATGTTATAGAAGTAACATCAGGTAATACACAGTCAGGCATTTATTTACAAACTGCAGATGTTATAAAAGTAACATAAGGTAATTCAAAGCCAGGCATTTATTTACACTCTGTAGATGTTATAGAAGTAACGTCAAGTAATACACAGCCAGGCATTTATTTACACACAGAGGATGTTATAGAAGTAACGTCAGGTAATACACAGCCAAGCATTTATTTACACACTGCAGATGTTATAGAAGTAACGTCAAGTAATACACAACTAGGCATTTATTTACACACTGCAGATGTTATAGAAGTAACGTCAGGATATACTTAGCCAGGCATTTATTTACACACTGCAGATTTTATCGAAGTAACGTCAGGTAATACATAGCCAGGCATTTATTTATACACTGAAGATGTTATAGAAGTAATGTCATGTAATACACAGCCAGGCATTTATTTACACACTGAAGATGTTATAGAAGTAACGTCAGGTAATACACAGCCAGGCATTTATTTACACACTGAAGATGTTATAGAAGTAACGTCAGGATATACTTAGCCAGGCATTTATTTACACACTGAAGATGTTATAGAAGTAACGTCAGGTAATACACAGCCAGGTATTTATTTACACACTGAAGATGTTAGAGAAGTAACATCAGATAATACACAGCCAGGCATTTATTTACACACTGAAGATGTTATAGAAGTAACGTCAGGTAATACACACAGCCAGGCATTTATTTACACACTGCCGATGTTATAGAAGTAACGTCATGTAATACATAGCCAGGCATTTGTTAATACACTGCAGATGTTATAGAAGTAACGTCAGGTAATACACAGCCAGGCATGTATTTACACACTGCGGATGTTATAGAAGTAACGTCAGGTAATACACAACCAGGCATTTATTTACACACTGAAGATGTTATAGAAGTAACGTCAGATAATAGACAGCCAGGCATTCATTTAAACACTGCGGATGTTATAGAAGTAACATTAGGTAATACACAGACAGGCATTTATTTACACACTGCAGATGTTATAGAAGTAACGTCAGGTAATACACAGCCAGGCATTTATTTACACACTGAATATGTTATAGAAGTAACGTCAGGTAATACACAGACAGGCATTTATTTACACACTGAAGATGTTATAGAAGAAATGTCAGGTAATACACAGCCAGGCATTTATTTACACACTGAAGATGTTATAGAAGTAACGTCAGATAATACAGAGCCAGACATTTATTTACACACTGAAGATGTTATAGAAGTAACTTCAGGTAATACACAGCCAGGCATTTATTTACACACTGAAGATTTAATAGAAGTAACGTCAGGTAATACACAGCCCGGCATTTATTTACACACTGAAGATGTTATAGAAGTAACGTCAGTTAATACAAAGCCAGGCATTTATTTACACACTGAAGATGTTATAGAAAAAACGTCAGGTAATACACAGCCAGGCATTTATTTACACACTGCGGATGTTATAGAAGTAACGTCAGGTAATACATAGCCAGGCATTTATTTACACACTGCGGATGTTATAAAAGTAACATCAGGTAATTCACAGCCAGGCATTTATTTACACTCTGTAGATGTTATAGAAGTAACGTCAAGTAATACATAGCCAGGCATTTATTTACACACAGAGGATGTTATAGAAGTAACGTCAGTTAATACACAGCCAATCATTTATTTACACACTGCAGATGTTATAGAAGTAACGTCAAGTAATACACAACCAGGCATTTATTTACACACTGCTGATGTTATAGAAGTAACATCAGGATATACTTAGCCAGGCATTTATTTACACACTGCAGATTTTATCGAAGTAACATCAGGTAATACACAGCCAGGCATTTATTTACACACTGAAGATGTTATAGAAGTAACGTCAGGTAATACACAGCCAGGCATTTATTTACACACTGAAGATGTTATAGAAGTAACGTCAGGTAATACACAGCCAGGCATTTATTTACACACTGAAGATGTTATAGAAGTAACGTCAGGTAATACACTGCCAGGCATTTATTTACACACTGAAGATGTTAGAGAAGTAACGTCAGGTAATACACAGCCAGGCATTTATTTACACACTGAAGATGTTATAGAAGTAACGTCAGGTAATACACAGCCAGGCATTTATTTACACACTGCGGAGGTTATAGAAGTAACGTTAGATAATACACAGCCAGGCATTTATTTACATACTGCAGATGTTATAGAAGTAACGTCAGATAATACACAGCCAGGCATTTATTTACACACTGAAGATGTTATAGAAGTAACGTCAGGTAATACACAGCCAGGCATTTATTTACACACTGCCGATGTTATAGAAGTAACGTCATGTAATACATAGCCAGGCATTTATTTACACACTGCCGATGTTATAGAAGTAACGTCAGGTAATACACAGCCAGGCATTTATTTACACACTGAAGTTGTTATAGAAGTAACGTCAGATAATACACAGCCAGGCATTTGTTAATACACTGCAGATGTTATAGAAGTAACGTCAGGTAATACACAGCCAGGCATTTATTTACACACTGCGGATGTTATAGAAGTAACGTCAGGTAATACACAGCCAGGCATTTATTTACACACTGAAGATGTTATAGAAGTAACGTCAGATAATACACAGCCAGGCATTCATTTAAACACTGCGGATGTTATAGAAGTAACATCAGGTAATACACAGACAGGCATTTATTTACACACTGCAGATGTTATAGAAGTAACGTCAGGTAATACACAGCCAGGCATTTATTTACACACTGCGGATGTTATAAAAGTAACATCAGGTAATACACAGCCATGCATTTATTTCCACACTGAAGATGTTATAGAAGTAACGTCAGATAATACACAGCAAAGCATTTATTTACACACTGCGGATATTATAGAAGTAACGTCAGTTAATACACAGCCAGGCATTTATTTACACACTGAAGATGTTATAGAAGAAACGTCAGGTAATACACAGCCAGGCATTTATTTACACACTGAAGATGTTATAGAAGTAATGTCAGATAATACACAGCCAGACATTTATTTACACACTGAAGATGTTATAGAAGTAACTTCAGGTAATACACAGCCAGGCATTTATTTACACACTGAAGATTTAATAGAAGTAACGTCAGGTAATACACAGCCCGGCATTTATTTACATACTGAAGATGTTATAGAAGTAACGTCAGTTAATACACAGCCAGGCATTTATTTACACACTGAAGATGTTATAGAAAAAACATCAGGTAATACACAGCCAGGCATTTATTTACACACTGCAGATGTTATAGAAGTAACGTCAGGTAATACACAGCCAGGCATTTATTTACACACTGAAGATGTTATAGAAGTAATGTCAGGTAATACACAGCCAGGCATTTATTTACACACTGCAGATGTTATAGAAGTAACCTCAGGTAATACACAGCCAGGCATTTATTTACACACTGCAGATGTTATAGAAGTAACGTCAGGTAATACACAGCCAGGCATTTATTTACACACTGCAGATGTTATAGAAGTAATGTCAGGTAATACACAGCCAGGCATTTATTTACACACTGAATATGTTATAGAAGTAACATCAAGTAATACACAGCCAGGCATTTATTTACACACTGAAGATGTTATAGAAGTTACATCAGGTAATACACAGCCAGGCATTTATTTACACACTGAAGATGTTATAGAAGTAACATCAGGTAATACACAGCCAGGCATTTATTTACATACTGAAGATGTTATAGAAGTTACATCAGGTAATACACAGCCAGGCATTTATTAACACACTGAAGATGTTATAGAAGTTACATCAGGTAATACACAGCCAGGCATTTATTTACCTACTGAAGATGTTATAGAAGTAACATCAGGTAATACACAGCCAGGCATTTATTTACACACTGAAGATGTTATAGAAGTTACATCAGGTAATACACAGCCAGGCATTTATTTACACACTGAAGATGTTATAGAAGTAACATCAGGTAATACACAGCCAGGCATTTATTTACACACTGAAGATGTTATAGAAGTAACATCAGGTAATACACAGCCAGGCATTTATTTACACACTGCGGATGTTATAGAAGTACCGTCAGGTAATACACAGCCAGGCATTTATTTACACACTGAAGATTTAATAGAAGTAACGTCAGGTAATACACAGCCCGGCATTTATTTACATACTGAAGATGTTATAGAAGTAACGTCAGTTAATACACAGCCAGGCATTTATTTACACACTGAAGATGTTATAGAAAAAACATCAGGTATTACACAGCCAGGCATTTATTTACACACTGCAGATGTTATAGAAGTAACGTCAGGTAATACACAGCCAGGCATTTATTTACACACTGAAGATGTTATAGAAGTAATGTCAGGTAATACACAGCCAGGCATTTATTTACACACTGCAGATGTTATAGAAGTAACCTCAGGTAATACACAGCCAGGCATTTATTTACACACTGCAGATGTTATAGAAGTAACGTCAGGTAATACACAGCCAGGCATTTATTTACACACTGCAGATGTTATAGAAGTAATGTCAGGTAATACACAGCCAGGCATTTATTTACACACTGAATATGTTATAGAAGTAACATCAAGTAATACACAGCCAGGCATTTATTTACACACTGAAGATGTTATAGAAGTTACATCAGGTAATACACAGCCAGGCATTTATTTACACACTGAAGATGTTATAGAAGTAACATCAGGTAATACACAGCCAGGCATTTATTTACATACTGAAGATGTTATAGAAGTTACATCAGGTAATACACAGCCAGGCATTTATTTACATACTGAAGATGTTATAGAAGTAACATCAGGTAATACACAGCCAGGCATTTATTTACACACTGAAGATGTTATAGAAGTTACATCAGGTAATACACAGCCAGGCATTTATTTACACACTGAAGATGTTATAGAAGTAACATCAGGTAATACACAGCCAGGCATTTATTTACACACTGAAGATGTTATAGAAGTAACATCAGGTAATACACAGCCAGGCATTTATTTACACACTGAAGATGTTATAGAAGTTACATCAGGTAATACACAGCCAGGCATTTATTTACACACTGAAGATGTTATAGAAGTTACATCAGGTAATACACAGCCAGGCATTTATTTACACACTGAAGATGTTATAGAAGTAACATCAGATAATACACAGCCAGGCATTTATTTACACACTGAAAATGTTATAGAAGTTACATCAGGTAATACACAGCCAGGCATTTATTTACACACTGGAGATGTTATAGAAGTTACAGGACATGAGGGTTACATCTAGGGAACTAGATGCAGGGAGCTATTAAATCAAGCTAAGCATTGCAGGACAGTCAACATAGTACCGCTCTGGCAGCTAGTAAATGATTCATTATCATCTTCCTGCTGTGACCCTTCACTACCCAACTTGTTACTGTACTTTGTAGCCTGCATTGAGTTAAAACAAAGATAATACATCAGTGTTACTCAACAGATCTTCAGTGAGCAGATATACACAAGTTTGTATTAAGAGTTTAACCCCTTCCTTTCCAAACCACTATAATGTAGGGTTTTTCACTTTTTTCTGTATGAATAAAGCTTTTGAGCTGATCTTAAATCTTTTCATTACGTAGTTCCATAAGAGCGTGCAGAGTCTGTTTTATTTAAAAGATTAATGATGGTCCTACATTTTACAGAAATGTTTAATTTATAAAATGTCCCTGTCCTCCCCAACAATTCCCATGTCAATGTCCTGTGTGTGTCTCTGAAAAAAAAAGTATGAATGTAGTGTTTGCTCTGCATGAGACTTGAAATGTATATTACCCTATGTGCATGACGTCTAATACCTGTTATTAGGCACCATTTTACATTTTGTTTTGTAAAACTCCTAAAAGATAATTTATTGTGTACTGTGTTTAAAAAAAAAAGAAAAGATAAAGAAAAATCACAATATATAGATGCTGCTTAAATGTAGCTTTTGCCTATATTTAACTTAGATTGTTATTTTGGTGCGGATCAGAGACAGAGTTTGTTTAGGACATGTAAACCTTTTCTGATTTGTGTGTGTGACTGATCACTGCTAGGACTAGTGTATGTATACTGTCATCACTGTGTATAATATATAGTAACAAGTAGGGATGGCGAATGTTTCGCAAAATTTTAACACATTTGTTCATTCGAATCGAATTTTGAATGTTTACATAACATTCTAACATTCGATGTTTGAATATTCGGTTTCTAATTTTACGAGTACATTCTAAAATATTAGTTTCGAAAAATTCAAATTTATATGCGTTGAGCCAATAAATACATCTTTTTATCATAGTTGGAAGACTGTTGATATTCTTCTCTGCTGTGACAAGCCGGACTCTCCTTTATATGGAGTAAGTTACTATTTTGTTTTTTCTTTATGCACTGGACAACTTTTGGTCAATTTGAGTCTTTATTCGCTTACAGACCTACCTGTCAGCTCAGAATATATCCTGTATATCTTATATTTGCTCTGGGGACTTCCATTGTCTAGAAATACATCACACCGCAGCTGAACTCCTACAATATATGGAAGTGAGTATACTGCACTTATATTCATCGGTTTTTGCATACACCTTAAGCCCTTTATCTCTTCATCATTTAGAGAAATATTATTCCACAGACCAGCGCCATCTACTTTTCCATTGCCATTTGTTCAAGACAGTCACAGAGGAGAGACTGTAAGAAGGCTGCGGTCTTATCTAAAAGGAGAGTATCAGTTCTTGGTTTAATTTAAAGTGTTAATTTTCACCTTACACTGTGTATTATATTCTATTTTTTAAATTTATATTTGTAATATTATTTCTAATGCTTTCTTTAAATGTAATATTCAAATTATGCAATATTCTATATGGAAACATTCAAAATGATATATTTGTATCTATTATGTATCAATTTACTAAATTCCCACCCTACCACATGAACTATTTAACTTCTGAATAGTATTTGTTAAATAGAATGTTAAATTAAAAATTTCAAATGTGGACATTCAATATAATTATAAACATTCGAATTTGAAAGTGACATTCGAAAACTGTAAATAGCATTCAATTATAGAATTTTTAAGATTTTTCGTTCTTTTCAACATTCGGATTTATAATTTGAATTTCGGTAATAACATTCGTTCTAACATTCGAATTCGGAAATTTACACATTCAGCCATCCCTAGTAATAAGGGTGTTACAAACTTGGAATGTTTTTGTCAATCCTGTAAATGGTTAAATAACGAATTGGGAGTGGCGGGGGGAATGGGAAGTGAGCTTCTCTGCCTTAAAATGCCAGGGTATATTTATGATCCTAGTCCAGCCCTGACCATATTGGGCGCAAGGAAAAGTAATCGGGAATTACATTATACTTTTAAAATCTCTTGGTCGAACTTAATTTGAGAAAAGAGATTTGCTATAATTTGTGGATTGACAAAAATGTAGCTTACTCATTACTTGCCAAGTCAGTGTAAACAAGAGCTGAGTATCTGCGTGTGTTTTCTGTGGATGTGTGGGTTGTGTGTTTGCGTGAGTGCGTGTGTTTTTTTTTGTAGGTGTTTGTGTGAGTATGTTTGTGTGTGTGTATATGTGTGTGTGTATCTGTGTGTATGTGTATATGTGTGTGTGTATCTGTGTGTGTGTGTGTGTGTGTGTGTGTGTGTGTATCTGTATACATGTTATAACATTTTCAAGTTTGACTACACTTGAATAAAGTACATACATTTTAGTCATGTGGCCAAAAATAATAAAGGGGGTTTGGGGGCCCGATCAATGGTTTTGTCAGGGGCCCCAAAATTTCTATTGGCTGCCCTGCTTCTAATATAACCCCCACAAAAGAAAATTCTAACTAAAAAAACTTTTTTAAAAGTTCACTGAAAAGGGCCTTTTTAAGGTCTTTATTGTAGTTTATTGTTAGAATAGTTTTTTTTTTTTTTATAGGTAAGGTTATTATATTTTGGGATAACTTAGTAGATGTTAGGTTAGGGAATTTAGAAGTTAGTGGGTTACTTTGTGGTGGGGTGTGTGGCTGTTTAGAGGTTAATAGTGTAGAGGTTTAGTTTGTGATGTGGGGGGTTCAGTTTATGGGGTTAATAGTGTAGAGGTTTAGTTTGAGATGAATTAGGGGTTAATAGTGTAGAAGCTCACTTTGCTGTGGGGTATGTGGCAGTTTAATGGTTAATAGTGTAGAGTGGACCTTGCGGTGGAGTGTGTGGTGGTTTAGGAGTTATTAGAGTAGGGGTCTTATGGTGATTCGGGTTAGCGTGCGAGTATGGATGTAAGTTTTTTTCCAATTTTCTTTCTCTATTGAAGTCAATGGGAGAGTACAGTAACACAAACACAATATTCTAAGTTCTCCTATTTGCACAAGTCAGGTTAGCTCTCAAGCGATAATTAATTACTTTCAAATTGTAATACAGGAGAAATTGAGCGGTGTTAGCATGAGAACGGGAGCATAATGTAGTGGTGGCTCTTCACAACATAGCAGACCAATGGCGACTCTGCGTAGAGAATAAAACATTGGTGACAATATATCAAACACACAAACCTAAAGTCAGGATAATCTATTTTCTTGTTCACCATTGTACATAGACTGATACTACCATGTCTAACAGGAAAATGTATCAAGCTGCAGAAAGACAAGCACCTGCAATTGGCACTTGGCAAAGTTTAAGATTGCAGAAGATCTCTTTTTGTTCAGTCCTGTCCCCTTCTGCTGGGCAACCAAATGCATGAAAGCTGGACCTGCTAATCACTTTGAACAAGCAAGTTTGAGGTGATTTATCTCTGCCACATAGTATAAAAAAATAGATACTGCTTCTTAAATTTGTGGTTGCAGACTTACTCTTGCAAGCCTAAACAATAAGTTCTCAGAAGCTGCAAATCTTGATAAGTTTTTCAAGAAGTATACATTTTTCCATCCCTATGATAGATCACATTAACTTGCCAGTAGAGTGCTGGAAATTTTTCACCAGGGGACCATACAACTCATACTTAGGGGCCAAGTTATCAATGTTGTAGCCTATCATGTCCGACAGACATCGCTGAATGGCGACAACATACGCTGTCGGCATTTAACATTGCACAAGCAGTTCACCAGAGTATAGGTTCGGGGGGATTCAAGTATAGGTTCGGGCGGATTGCAGACCCCAGCCTCAGAGGCAGCGGACCAGTTATGGAGCAGCGGTCTTAAGACCGCTGCTTCATAACTGCTATTTCCGGCGAGCCTGAAGGCTCGCACGGAAGAAGAGTCATCAAGCTCCATTCTAGACTTGATAATTCGGCCCCATATTCTGGACAAGCATCCTTGCATAGCACTGGTTTTCAAACCTGTCCTCAGGTCTCCTCAATGGCCAGATTTTCTGTATTACCTTGGATAAAAGCAGGTAAAATAACCAACCTAGATTACAAGTTGTGCGTTATGGCTCAATTTGTAGTCTTATGGCCCATACCACATCAATTTCCATAACGCAGCAATTACAAGTTTGAAAAAACCTCCATAGCGCAACAAAAATCCCCATTTATGCCCAAATCCATAACGCTATCCAAGACCAGTATTTATTGATATATTGCAACCAAAAACCTTCACTAATCACTTCAAAAATATAATACAAAGTACACTTAGACTTATAGAAACACTATACAGTAAATTCAATTTTAATAAAATATTGCAATAAAAAATCATAGCGGATCAAAGATACGAGATCTCGGGTGTTAGAAAAAAAATGCACACAAAGCCATTTTATATTGACTCACATAGACATACATGAACATACAGTCATTTAGCTTGATCTCCGTACAAATATCATCACATACATACATAATTATCTACATACAAACAATATCGAGCTGATTACGTTCACAAAACATTTTTGTAGTATAAAATAATCACTATATAATGTACTATTTTACAGAATGACATGACGTCACTCACTTTGCGCACAACAGGAGTGTTGGAATGATTTTTTTTTTCTATTTCTCTCCTCCATTGACTTCTATGGGGAATACGTGCTCGTGCATGCGATTGGCCTCTTTCCGTAATGCACGCGATAATTTTCTCTTTTTAAGTAATACGAGCGCGGCCTACAGTTTGCGCTACTTTATAAATTCTTGCGTAGGTCCCGCAATGACAAATAGATCACAAAATATACTATTTGGCACTGTAGTTATGTGTTTTACATGTGTGAACATCAGTAGAAGGTCAAAATCATTTATGAAATTACATTACATCAAGTATAAATCATGACCAATTGTATCATGATATCATTTTCAAGATTTAAAACATATTTAAAGAAACATAAAAACCAATTTTAAAATTTCCTGATTTAGAAAGAGTATGCAATTTTAAACAGTTTTCTAATTTACTTCTATTATATAATTTGCGTTATTCTCTTCATATCCTTTGCTTAAAAGCATATCTAGATAGACTCACTAGATGATGATTGGTGGCTGCACATAGATGCCTTGTGTGATTGGCTCACCCAAGTGCATTGCTATTTCTTCAAGAAAGGATATCTAAAGAATTAAGCTATTTAGATCATAGAAGTAAATTGGAATGTTGTTTAAAATTGTATTCTCTATCTGAATCATGAAAGAAAAATTATGGGTTTAATGTCCCTTCAAGTTCAGGATTTAAACATAATATACCATTAGGAAAATCGTTAAATTAAAATATATCATTAGAAAATTATTCTATTTGTCGCTTTTTTTGAAGGAACAACAATGCTGTACTGCTTTATATAAATGAACATATGTGAGAGATAATCACAATATATATATATATGTACATAACACACATCACACAACAACAAATCACTCATTTATCTTTTTAATCATCATACATTAATAAAGTTGTATAGTATAACAAGAGAATGTAGATTTGGAAAGTAGACAGACATGTAGCTAATATGACAACATAATTTTAAGCTTGAACCATAGGGATTGTATCATTGACTTTAATCAGTTTCTCACTCAATATTACATATACGTAGACGAGAGGTTTGTAATATCTTAATTTTTATTGCGATTTTAATGTTACACATAAAATATTGAAATCTCGCCAATCACTTATATATGTCAGCCGTTACTTTATCGTTTTTCAACAATATTGCAGCATCATTGATCAATTCTATGCCATGTCTATGCACACATATATAGACAAGTATTCACTTTGAATCATGTTAGCCTGGACTTGTGTTTTTTTATATAACATCGCATTTACTAACTATTTGTTACGCATATGAACAAACATTAGGAAGATACACTGTGTATGTTATATTTTACACTTTAACACTTTTACATTATGATTTATTGGTGAAAAACAAAATTTCAACAAATAAACCAAAAAAAAATGCCCACTTTGAAAGCTTTCGCACCGCTCAGATACAATCAAGTGTATACAATCAGCAATCATTACGAACCCGCTACCATTGGACATTTGACACTATAAATCACCCAAACACCATGGACAATAAATTGTACCGACATAGGCGTCTCTACAGGGGGGCAAGGGGGGGAATGCCCCCCCCCAGTTTTTGTTTATCCCCCCGTTAGCCCCCCCAGTATGCATGACAAGGGAAAGACAGGCAGCATCTGTGAGAGCACAGCATCCAGTGCCGAGACAGCACCAGAAACAAGTGGTGTTTTATTTTAACTTTCTGAATACTAGTTTCAGTGCCCCCCACTGGCTCCCCCACCCCAATGCTGAAACATTCCCTCCCTATCACTTTTAGTCAGCCCCAGTCACGTTCTGTAGCTCATAGCACAAGGAACGTGACCAGAGAGTAAGAGAGAGGAGGAGGCGGAGCATGAGCAGAGCAGCAGCTGCAAGAAGAGAGGGATCAGTAGTGTGTCCAGAAGGTTGAAGACAGCCAGGGAACTTGCAGAAGATCTGTGGGGGTAAGTTGAGTAAAATTACTGTATCAATCATCACATCACCCCTGCTTGGAGCCTGATTGTATAAATAAAATTTAGTGCCTTTGCTCAGCAGAGCTTATGGTCCCTAAGTATATAGCAGTTTCAGTTTCAGTATCACACCCTGACCCTAACTTGCCACTCGTGACACCTGGGGGGGAGTGGGTGATACTGAAACTGCTAAATACTAAGGGACTATTGTGCTAACAGAAACCAATATGAGCTACTTGGAATTGGAATCCTATGGTTATTGTTGTGTAGGGCTGAGATGCTGCTGGCAGTGTGTGTGTGTTTCATACACAAACATATATATATATATGAAATACCATATTGTGACTGTGATAAAAAGTTGTGACTTGCTTCTGTTTATGGTACCCCTATTTGACCTCTTAGATCCCACTTTCTCATACCTGCCCAGGGCATACCTCTCTACTAGGGGTTCTGTGTGCAGCAGGGTGTAGAGGTTCTATAAAGGTATCATATATTATGTCTACTAAGCTTTGGCTGTTTGTTATTTAAAAAAAAATTTGTACGAGCTGTGTACCCCTGACCGGTCAGGTTTTGAATAGGAACTCTAGTATGTACATAAGTAACTATTGTTTCCTTATTAACTTCCTACAACGAATGTGATACAGTGTGCTGTATCTTTATCATCTGGGGAGTGGTGTACATACTGTTGGAAGATTTCCCTGTTCACAATTGGATTAAAAATTTACTGTTTAAATACGTACAATGGTCTAATGAGCTTTATTTTTTCAAAAAGAGTGCTGAAATCCCTGTCTTTAAACAACTAGGATCACATTCTTAGCCATTTCTCCCTTCTCTAAACCATAAAAAACATTTTATAAGGGTCTGCACCACCACAATTTTTATGCTGACAAAACTAGGTGTGTTATTGTCAGTTTGTAATTTTACATAAGAGCTCTTGAACAGCAGTTGCGTCCCCTCTGATATATTTTTTCCTGTCTTTTTGTATACCTGGGCCCAGGCCCTAAAACTTTATAAGGTTTCCAGAGTGGAGAACCCCCTTAGCTGTTTTTTGACCTTTTCAATTGTGAATATTTAGGGAGTCTTCTGTGCTGTCTGTGCTAAGCTGCCCGGAGATTAAAGTTACAACATGGCTTTCATGCTGTCTGATGAAAATTGGGAAGCTGAACTTACAGCATCTCTATCTATATCAAACCTGGAAGAGAGTCAGGACAAAAACAACACACCAGTAAATATCTATGGTGCTTTTAAAAACTATAAAAAATTAGTGGTCAAACAAGTAAAACTCAGAGCTGAGACATCTAGTCTTGAGAATTATATAAAAACACAGATTATACCCAGAGGTCTACGCCTTAGGCTAGACCCTGGGACAAATTTGAGAGAAGATGAAGGTGGGGAGGAGTTTATGGAAGATTGGAATACCAGCCTTTCAGACTGTTCCATCATCCTCATGAATAAAATGGTGAAACGAAATAAAGAAAGACTAGAAAAAACCATAAATCAAGCTGAGGAGTCTCTGAAAGTAGTCAATATGTTTGAAACAAATTCAAACTTTGCTAAACTAAATGAGGAAATAAAAGAACAGATAGCAAGACTACAAACTGACATAAAACTGAGAAAAGGAAGAAAATTTTCCAGAGACAACGATGACTATAAAAACAACAAAGTTTATAGTTATCAATCAGCGAAAGGAGCTTACGACTCTGGTACAGACAGCTCCGATGTGGAAGTAGATCATTCCAGAGTTACCCTTGAAAATAAAAATTCTTTTTTAGGGGAAGGAGGAGAGGCGGCAGGAAGAGAAGGAAGAGGGGGGACAAGTTCAAACTCAGAAGAGAGACGGTACCCCTCCAGGCAACGTCGCCAACAGGGCTACGATCAAACCCAGAGGAACTACTCCCAGGGCAGACCCCGACGCTTTCGCAGTCGCAGGGGATTCTAAATCAAACAGAGAATGACTTGCAAATTATAAATCTATCTACTTTTAAACTGGGTTTATCTCATATTGAGGTTCTTAAAAAAGGCCTATCGTTTTGCCCCACAAACACTCTTGATAAATGTAATTTTATCAAAGATCTTCATTTGTTTGCCAGACGGGTAGTCCTGTCTCAAATAATGAAAGGTAAGAGTAGACATCTAGTGGAAGATGTATCTCTTACCACGGAAGACAGTGCTCTAATCACAGATCTACAAGCTTTGCTGGCTGAAAATGAAGGGAGTCAATATGATCCCTCACAAGCCCCAGTGGGTACAAAACGACTAAAACTAACTTTAAAGCTAAATCTAAATATATGCCACAACTATCGATGGTACCTGCTGTAAACATTTTTGTAAAGCAGGTAGAGAGAGAAGTGGCTGGCCTCTCTTTTACTGGACTAGTAAACGACAATCTTTATCAAGTCAGAAAGGAAAGCCCTTGGAGAATTGATGAGTGCAAAAGGTCTGATCATAAAACAGGCTGACAAGGGCGGCAACTTAGTCCTATGGGACGAAAACATGTATGTCCTTGAGGCAAAACGTCAACTTTTGGATAAAAGCCAATACCAAAGTTTAACCTTTAATCCTACCTCCTCTCTGCAGTTTTCCCTCTTTAACATTCTAAAGAAAGCAAAAGATAATAAAACTATTACTGCAACAGAATTCAAGTATTTATACCCAGAACACCCTGTGATGCCGGTCTTTTATTGTATCCCCAAGATACACAAAAACTCTAATAATCCTCCAGGCTGCCCAATAATTGCAGGTATAGGCAGCCTTACAGAAAACTTGGGGAACTATATTGATCATTTTTTAAGACCATTTTGAATACCATGCCATCCTTTATCCTGGACACTGCAGACTTCCTCAGGAAAGTAGACGGATTGTCAGTCCCTCAGGAAGCATGGTTGGTATGTTTAGATGTTGAGGGCTTATACTCATCCATCCCACATGAAGTGGGAATAGAAGCGTGTAAACATTATCTCATGACAAGAGGCACGAATGTTCAAAACCACACAGACTTTGTGGTGGAATTGTTAACATTCGTGCTCTGTAACAACGTATTCATGTTTGATAATAAAATATACAAGCAGAAACGAGGCACTGCAATGGGTGCCACATGTGCCCCAACATATGCTTGCCTATACCTCGGAAAGTGGGAAATGGATGAAGTGTTCCAAAACCCCCTTTTTGAAGAAAACATCCACGTGTGGTTAAGATATGTGGATGATGTCTTTTTAATCTGGGAGGGATCGGAAATCAATCTTAAAGAATTTGTTCGCACCCTCAACATAAATGACAGTAACATTTCTCTAACCCTGCAATATAGCAAGGAGGAAATATCGTTTCTAGATATCAATGTAAAAATTGAACAAGGAATGATTGTGACTGAAAACTTTCGGAAGAGTACTGCTACTAACAGCCTCCTCTTAGCCTCAAGTCACCATCCAACACACTTGATACGAGGTATACCGAAAGGGCAATTTCTACGACTTCGTAGAAATTGCTCGACAAAAGAAAGATTCCTGAAGCATGGCACAGACATGCAAAAAAGGTTCTTGGACAGAGGGTATTCCAAGCGAAATGTAAGAAAGGCATTTAATAATGCTGCACATACAAACCGAAATACACTTCTTGCGCAAAAAGAAAAAACAATAGATTCAAAAATAAGGCTTGTTACAGATTACAACTGCCATTGGAATGCCCTAAGGGAGATCCTGGCCAAGAATTGGAAAATTCTTACGGGTGATGTTGGAGTATTAAATGAAGTCGGAGACTATCCAAATATCACAGCTAGATGAGCTTCCAACCTGAAGGACAAGCTCGTAAGAAGCCAATATAGGTCTGAACAAAAACAGACAAACTGGCTCACAAGACATAGGTCATCTGGCAACCACCCTTGTGGTCGATGCGTGGCATGTAAGTTCATGGTCAAAACTAAAGACTTTGGTACTCTCACAGGGAAAAGATATAAGTTAAAACACTTTATTAACTGCAATACAGAAGGAGTAATCTACCTACTCTCCTGCAGTTGCCCACGTTTCTACGTGGGAAAAACGAGGAGAGCCATAAAAGACCGAATCACAGAACATTGTGATGATGTAAAAAATAAAAACCAGAAGAGTAATGTTGCAAAACACTATGAACTGGTACACGACTGTAATCCTGATTCTCTAAAATTCATTGGTATAGATAGAGGAATCACCAATGGCAGAGGAGGCGACAACGATAAGATCCTCCTGCAGAAAGAATGCAGGTGGATCTTTGAGTTGGGGACCCAACTGCCGGAAGGTCTGAATGATAAACTTGATATGGCCTGTTTTCTATAGGACAGCAAAATTTCTAGAAAGCCCACTTTAAAAAGGTACAATCTCTGGACAAAGATATATGAATTGTTCTTTAACAAAAACGACATAATAATGATAGGGGTGAAAAAAACCTTATATATATCCAGATAAGTTATCTAATTATAGCAATATTCATCTAGAGTCAACTACTGTTTTTAAGTGCAGTATATCTGCAAAATGATTTAGGTTTTTTCTTCAATTAGATTAATCTATGTATAGATATGCAGAAAATCTTCACCTCCAGCAGGGGCGCTATTACAAAACGCTATAAAAAGGGACTAGCCAGTCCTCTCCATATACCGCCCTGACGAAGCCCGGTCTGTCTATCAGCCCTGCGGGTGAAACGCGTGTCGGCATTGGCTAAGCCGACCGGCCTACGTGGTGCACGATACAAACACAGCCTCCAGACCGCATGGATGATGATACCTGCGGTGAATACAGAAGCGCAACAAATGTAACTTGAGGATTAAATAAGTTACGAAGATGCATCTTGCCACAGCGATATGTCTGAATGAAATAGCAAGGTCGTATATGTTCTATCATGGTTTACTAATATGGACTGTATCACGGTCATACACAACTACTGATACAATTGCTCTTTATTCTTGAGAACTTGCATGTATAGTTGATCCGGAAGCAATATACTTACAAAGAACGTTGACTCTGGGTACTTTTGTAACATTTGTGGAGGATAGCAACATTGTTGCTCATATCTTTTGCTGACTTCATATTAACAACACTGTGAACTGTTTTTCTTCTTGCTTGCTACAATTTTCTTTGCATGCAGCCTCACTTGTCAGCATTCCAGGATCCCAGAAATACTGAGGAAATACTATCATCTGTGCTTTATGCTATAACCCTCTATTTTGCTTACGTTTCCTACTGCAAGCTTTGCATTACTAGCTAACAAAAAAGCACTAATATGGCACATACTGTCTGTTACTATTGCTTATAAATGTCTTTTTACATGCATATTGTTAAATTCAAGGAAGCCTAATTTAGAGACCACTTAGATCCTGGTAATAACTACTACTTTATGTACTGCCCAGTATTATACTCTCCTTGTTTGGAGTACTGTGAGCAGTTGGGTCTAAAAACAAGGCCTTCTTCCTTGACTATATATAAAATCGCTATTCACTGCATACCATATTGTGACTGTGATAAAAAGTTGTGACTTGCTTCTGTTTATGGTACCCCTATTTGACCTCTTAGATCCCACTTTCTCATACCTGCCCAGGGCATACCTCTCTACTAGGGGTTCTGTGTGCAGCAGGGTGTAGAGGTTCTATAAAGGTATCACATATTATGTCTACTAAGCTTTGGCTGTTTGTTATTTAAAAAAAAATTTGTACGAGCTGTGTACCCCTGACCGGTCAGGTTTTGAATACGAACTCTAGTATGTACATAAGTAACTATTGTTTCCTTATTAACTTCCTACTACGAATGTGATACAGTGTGCTGTATCTTTATCATCTGGGGAGTGGTGTACAAACTGTTGGAAGATTTCCCTGTTTACAATTGGATTAAAAATTTACTGTTTAAATACGTACAATGGTCTAATGAGCTTTATTTTTTCAAAAAGAGTGCTGAAATCCCTGTATTTAAACAACTAGGATCACATTCCTAGCCATTTCTCCCTTCTCTAAACCATAAAATATATATATATATATATATATATATATATATATGCAACTATTTGCTCTTTAGTAGGAAACCTTTATAATTATCCACTATCTTCATTGAAGGAATGACTATAAAATTATATATATATATATATATATATATGTGTGTTTATATATGTATATATATATATATATATATATATATATATAATGAAATTATTCAGCCCTAAGAGAGTATGGCCATTCTATTGGTCTTATTTCATATATATATTCCCATCCATTTACAAGAATATGTTTATAAGACAAAAACTGATTAGGTGCTGAATAGTCCCATACAAATATAAACTGGATAGTCTATGGAGCTATAATTGTTCATATAGTCCGCAGTACTGGTTCCTGTGTGCCACAAAGTCTGACAGCCCGTCTGGTAAAGAGCAATCCCCCATAGAGAGAGGTCCCTCCTGAGTGTCTGAAAAGGTATAGAAGTAGACAGGCGCACAGAGGCACTCCTAGTGTAATACGTTCTATATACAGTATATGTACACACAAAGAAAGTGAAATATCCACACTCACTTGGCTTAACCTCACTATATGAGGTATTTAAACAGCACTTTTGTTAGTAATTATTCACTCCTTGTCGGTTCCTCGGTCAGGTGTCCTCCCACACTTCTTGTGGATAGCCCAGTTTCCTTTAGGATCCTTGAAGATAGGGGTCCCTCAGAGGTGTAGAACTTGTCCTGGGTTATAAGGGGTTAAGGGAGTGACTAATGCTGTTCAAGCCATGATACAGTGATAGGAATATACTAACACTAATATTGTATATAAAACCAAGTAATTTAATATTATTTATATGTGTACATAAAAGACAATACAGTCGACTTCAAAACATAAGTAGGCAATACAAAATTCCTTAAAAAAAGAGCCGTAGTCAGACCTTGTTCCAGGATCATTTTTTGAATCCTGTTTCTTGCTGGCTAATTTGCTCTTGCAAAGTCAGTAAAATATATAGCTATGGAGCATCCAAGGATAATAACTAACTGCTGCACCGTTTCAGTGTGTAGCAGCTGATTCCTTACTTAACTCCATGTGAATACGCTGAGTGATGTGACGTGTGGCGGGGGGGCAGAGCCTAATGCGTTTCGCAACCAATCTGTTGCTTCATCAGAGGTAAGGGCTGCCCCCCAACCTAGATGCTCTTATATGTTAGAGTGTGGGCAATTAGCCTCTTGTTGGCCCCTCAACCGCCATCTTTATTTAAGGCAAAATGGTTTAAATGTATTAAAACTTTCTTAATAAACAATATTTTGTGAAACATATTAAAAAGCAATTTAAAAATAATCATGGCAACATATTCAACCTTATTTATAACTATAAATTACGCCTAATGATATATTAATTTCTTATCTCATATGAACCATTAGATTTGTGTCATGTTGCAGCTCAAAACGGAATAAGGCACTCTAATACATAATATAATATCTCTATGCATTATGTCATACACTTAAAAACGTCTATGCTTATATATATCTCTCTCTAAAAATATATATATAAATAATTATATCATCAGTGCTTGTATATATGGGAAGGTATAATCCATGTAGAGGATGTTGAAACAATTCTGTACATTGCTAAAAATGTGTTTTTATAATATATATATATATATATATATATATATATATATATATATATATATATATATATATATATATAAATACTCCTATAAATCTTAAATATATATTTTATAAATTTTAAAAAATATTTTTTTTAAATAAACCTTTTAAAAACCTTTCTTTAAAAAGCTTTTAAAATTATTTTTAAAAATTAGATAAGCGAAAGCCCTCCTTAAGAACCTATACTAAAAGATACATATAAATTATGAATTATGAGTTAGAGGAAAGCAGCAAGGTCAATGTCTTTGTTTAACCCTCTTGGTTCCAGAGTATCCATTTTATGTATCCAAAAAGTTTCCCTTTTGCATAATTCCAAAAGTATGCTACCTCCTCTATTACCTCTATGAACTTGTTCTATAGCTTTGATAAAAAATGTATTTTTATTTTTACCATGTACCTGAGAGAAATGATTTATCAGTGGGATCTTAAGGACGCCCGTCTCAATATTTTTTATATGCTCCAAGCAACGTATCTTTAGACCCTGTTTGGTGCGTCCTATGTATCTCTTGGGAGTACTGCAGGTGCATTCCAGCATGTATACCACATAATCCGATTTACAGTTAAGTATACTATTAATTGGAAATTTATCTCCATTAATAATACTATCTATAAACTTATTAAATTTTTTGTTTTATGAATATGTGCACAGCAAACACAGTTTTTTCGTGAGCATTTGTAGAAACCTTTTAGATCGGTAATCTTTCCATTATTTTTCAATTTTTTGGTGGTTTGTATCACACTTGGAGCTAACAAGTTTTTTAGATTTTTGTTTTTCTTGTAGGTGATATTCGGTTTGTTACCTAGAGTATCTTTAAGTATTGGATCGTTTTTTTAATATTGACCAATTTCTTTATAGTATATTTTTTATTTTCCAATGTCCTTCGTTAAAGGTAGTCACAAAGTTTTCATTTTCATTGATACCAGGTTCATCCAATTGTGCATTGTACACATCTATCCCACATGAGCTAGGGATTAGTGCTATTAGAAAATCATTAGATAACACTAACCACCTACCGGAAATACAAAGATGTTTTATACTAGAGTCTATTAGATTTATTTTGCAAAACAATTACTTCAAGGGAAATACTACCTACAGAGTACAGGGACGGCCATGGGCACAAAATTTGTGCCCAATTTTGCAAACCTCTATATGGGAGCATTTGAGGAAGACATGGTTTACAATGGCTCTTCTTTTAAACACAAAAATTTTATTTTTTGGCATTGGTTCATAGATGATGTTCTAATTATCTGGGATAGTGACGTAGAATCCTGGAATACTTGTATACAGGAGTTGAACGACAACTGTATGAATCTTACTTTTACCCAGAGATTAGAACAATCATCAATTGACTTTCTGGATGTCACCTTGTACATTTCAAGTGAGGGTATACAAAGCAAACTCTATAGAAAAGCCACAGACACAAATGGCTATTTAGACGCTAGAAGTGGCCATCATCCGAAATGGATAGAAAATATCCCTTTCGAACAATTTCAGAGGCTTAGGAGAAATTGTAAAAAGCAAGTAACTTTGAAATAGAAATAGAATAGAAATAACTTTTGGCAAGATACATTTGCAGAAAAGCATTACCCAGTAAAGATAGTACAAGGGGCATATAAAAAAGTGAATACATTAGATAGACCCACACTGGTGCATGGGAAAACAGCACAATTGGATGAACCTGGTATCAATGAAAATGAAAATAGAAATGGTACTTCACAACCAAAAAAGCGACAAAAAAGAGACAATAGAGTTAACTTCGTGATTACCTTTAACAAAGGACACTGGAAAATAAAAAATATACTACAAAGAAATTGGTCAATATTAAAAAATGATCCAATACTTAAAGATACTCTAGGTAACAAACCGAATATCACCTACAAGAAAAACAAAAATCTAAAAAACTTGTTAGCTCCAAGTGTGATACAAATCACAAAAAAATTGAAAAATAATGGAAAGATTACCGATCTAAAAGGTTTCTACAAATGCTCATGAAAAAAACTGCGTTTGTTGTGCACATATTCATAAAAACAAAAAATTTAATACGTTTATAGATAGTGGTATTAATGGAGATAAATTTCCAATTAAGAGTATACTTAACTGTAAATCGGATTATGTGGTATACATGCTGTAATGCACCTGCAGTACTCCCAAGAGATACATAGGGCGCACCAAACAGGGTCTAAAGATACGTTGCTTAGAGCATATGATAAATATTGAGGCGGGCGTCCTTAAGATCCCACTGATAAATAATTTCTCTCAGGTACATGGTAAAAATAAAAATGAATTTTTTATCAAAGCTATAGAACAAGTTCATAGAGTTTAAAGGGCCACTAAACCCAAAATCTTTCTTTCATGATTCAGCTCGAGAATAGAAATTTAAACAACATTACAATTTACTTCCATAATTTATTTTGCTTCATTTTTTAAATATCCTTATTTGAAGAAAAAGCAATGTACATGGTGAGCCAATCACATGATGCTTCTATGTGCAGCAACCAATCAGCAGCTAGTGAGCATATCTAGATATGCTTTTCATCAACGAATATCAAGAGAATAAAACAAATGAGATAATATAAGTAAATTAGAAAGATGTTTAACAATGCATTCTCTTTCTAAATCATAAAAGAAAAAATGTGGGTGGCATGTCCCTTTAAATGGACAGTCTACACCAAAATTTTTATTGTTTTAAAAGATAGATAATCCCTTTATTACCCATTCCCCAGTTTTGCATAACCAACACATTTATATTAATATACTTTTAACCTCTGTGATTATCTTGTATCTAAGCCTTTGCAAACTGCCCCTTTTTTCAGTTCTTTTGACAGACTTGCAGTCTAGCCAATCAGTGCCTGCTCCCAGAAAACTTCTCGTGCACAAGCACAGTGTTATCTATATGAAAAACATGAACTAACACCCTCTAGTGGTTAAAACCTGTTAAAATGCATTCTTAAGAGGTGGCCTTCAAGGTCTAAGAAATTAGCATATGAACCTCCTAAGTTAAGCTTTCAACTAAGAATACCAAGAGAACAAAGCAAAATTGGTGATAAAAGTAAATTGGAAAATTGCTTAAAATTGCATGCTCTATCTGAATCATGAAAGTTTATTTTGGCCTAGACTGTCCCTTTAATAGAGGAGGTAGCAGACTTTTGGAATTACGCAAAAGGGAAACTTTTTGGATACATAAAATGGATACTCTGGAACCAAGAGGGTTAAACAAAGACATTGACCTTGCTGCTTTCCTCTAACTCATAATTCATAATTTATATGTATCTTTTAGTATAGGTTCTTAAGGAGGGCTTTCACTTATCTAAGTTTTAAAAATAATTTTAAAAGCTTTTCAAAGAAAGGTTTTTAAAAGGTTTATTTAAAAAAAATATTTTTTAAAATTTATAAAATATATATTTAAGATTTATAGGAGTATATATATATATATATATATATATATATATATATATATATATATATATATATATATATATTTATATATAAAAACACATTTTTAGCAATGTACAGAATTGTTTCAACATCCTCTACATGGATTATACCTTCCCATATATACAAGCACTGATGATATAATTATTTTTATATTTTTTTAGAGAGAGAGATATATATAAGCATAGACGTTTTTAAGTGTATGACATAATGTATAGAGATATTATATTATGTATTAGAGTGCCTTATTCTGTTTTGAGCTGCAACATGACATAAATCTAATGGTTCATATAAGATAAGAAATTAATATGTCATTAGGCGTAATTTATAGTTATAAATACGGTTGAATATGTTGCCATGATTATTCTTAAATTGCTTTATAATATGTTTCACAAATTATAATTTATTAAGAAGGTTTTAATACATTTAAATCATTTTGCCTTAAATAAAGATGGCGGTTGAGGGGCCAACAAGAGGCTAATTGCCCACACTCTAACGTATAAGAGCATCTAGGTTGGGGGGCGGCCCTTACCTCTGATGAAGCAACGGATTGGTTGCGAAACGCGTTAGGCTCCGCCCCGCCACACGTCACATCACTCAGCGTATTCAAACGTAGCTAAGTAAGGAATCAGCTGCTACACACTGAAACGGTGCTGCAGTTAGATATTATCCTTGAATGCTCCATAGCTATATATTTTACTGACTTTGCAAGAGCAAATTAGCCAGCAAGAAACAGGATTCAAAAAATGATCCTGGAACAAGGTCTGACTATGGCTTTTTTGTAAGGAATTTGGTATAACCTACTTATGTTTTGAAGTCGGCTGTATTGTCTTTTATGTACACATATAAATAATATTAAATTACTTGGTTTTATATACAATATTGGTGTTAGTATATTCCTTTCACTGTATCACGGCTTGAACTCCCTTAACCCCTTAAAACCTGGGACAAGTTCTACACCTCTGAGCGGCCCCTATCTTCGAGGATCCTAAAGGAAACTGGGCTATCCACAAGAAGTGTGGGAGGACACCTGACCGAGGAACCGACAAGGAGTGAATAATTACTAACACAAGTGCTGTTTAAATACCTCATATCATGAGGTTAAACCAAGTGAGTGTGGATATTTCACTTTCTTTGTGTGCCTCTGTGCGCCTGTCTACTTCTATACCTTTTCATATATATATATATATATATATATATATATATATATATATATATATTCAAGCAATTTCCAGCTCAGCCCACCAAGAGGCAACCGCCTGGGTGCAAATATAAGCAATATGAGTAAACAAAATCAGATGCACTCTCAGGTCTTCCACAAGATTCTTTAATGGAACGTTTTCGGGGTTCACAACCCCTTCATCAGCTGATGAAGGGGTTGTGAACCCCTGAAAACGTTCCATTAAAGAATCTTGTGGAAGACCTGAGAGTGCATTTGTTTACTTATATATATATATATATATATATATCATCAGAAAAGACAGCGGTCCACGCCAAAAAGTAAAACTTGACTTTTATTAATCAGTTAAAAAGAGAAACATACAATGGAAATCGCCACAGCTTAGCAGTGTGAGCGCAGCACTGGGCTTACGCGTTTCGGCAATTAAGCCGTAGTCATAGCGTAGGCCTTTTTATTATACATTTGACTGAAAGGTAGTGCAGCCAATCAGCCAAGATACAGTCAGTACCACAGGTTTTACAGAGCTGATTCCTTGCATATATTTTATGATAGGGCATTGTGAGCACTCTCTGTGTTACCTATGGAGCAGGATGTACTGAATTTTCCACCCTTCACTTTTAGGTGCCGTTTTTATCACCCTGAAGATAAGCTTTTTAGTAAGTTTTACTACAAAGCTGGTGAAATATTCCCTTTCACTCATGGACTGAAAACAATTAAAAGCCATTTAAATTAAAATATCACTATAGTACCGTATTTGTGCTTTACAGTATGTGAGTGTCTATGCATTAATGTGTGTGTATGCATTAATGTGTATGCATGAGTGTGTGTATACGTTAGTATGAGTGTGTATGCTTGAGTGTGTAAGTGTGAGTATGTGTGTGTATGCATGAGTTTGTGTGTGTGTGTGTGTGTATGCATTAATGTGTTTGTATGCATTAGTGTGTATGTATGCATTAGTGTGTATGTATGCATTAGTGTGTATGTATGCACTAGTGTGTGTGTATGCATGAGTGTGAGTGTATGTGTATGCAATATGTGAGTATGTGTATGCATTTGTTTGTGTATGCATTAGTGTGTATGTTTGCATTAGTGTGTATGTATGCACTAGTGTGTGTGTATGCATGAGTGTGAGTATATGTGTATGCATTATGTGAGTGTGTGTATGCATTTGTTTGAGTATGCATTAGTGAGTATGTGTGAGCATGTGTGTGTATGTATGAGTGGGTGTATGCATTAGTGTATGTGTATGTATGAGTATGTCTATGTGTGTGTTACACATTAGTGTGTATGTGTGAGTGTTCGTGCATGTGTGAAAGTATGTATATGTTGTGTGAGTGTGCGTGTATGGTATGAGTGTATGTATGTGTAAGTGTGTGTATGTATGAGTGTGTGCGTGTATGTGTCAGTGTGTGTATGCGTGCCTGTATGTGTCAGTGTGTGTTTGCATTAGTGTATGTGTGTATGTATGAGTATTTTTAAGTGTATGTATGAGTGTGTGTATGCATTAGTGTGTGTGTGTATGTATGAGTCTATGCGTGTATGTGTTTGCCTGTTATGCATTAGTTTGTGTGTGTGTGTTTATGTGTATGCATTAGTGTATGAGTGTATGTGTGAATGCATGTGTGTGTATATGTATGTATGAGTGAATATATATGTAAGTATGAATGAGAGTGTATGTATAGGTATGTATGAGTGAGTGTGTATGTGTATGTATGAGTGAGTGTGTGTATGTATAAGTGAGTGTGTGTATGTATGAGTGTTTATTTATGCATATTCAGTGGTATAATTTAATGGTGAAAATTATTAGTGCCCCCCAGTTTTGACTGTGGTATCTTATGTGCCCCCCTATATATTGTTCTTAGAGTCGCCACTGTGTACCAACATTGTATCAGATCCCTTTTGTGTGTTTGAATACCTTGTTACTCATTGTGTGTTTGCTTTGCTATTTGATATTGTCTAGAATTTGTATATCAATTATGTAAATATGCATTTGGTTTTCTTTTTATTTAATCACAGCCCGTTTCCATGTGTGTCATAAACTAAATAAATAAGGATTTGTCGATAGAGTTGTTATTTTATTTTTTATATAAATGGTTTATCTATGAAGAACATATTTACGGCTAGATTTAGAGTTCTGCGGCCAAAGGGGTGCGTTAGCTACGCGGGTATTTTTTCCCCAGCACCTTTTAAATACCGCTGGTATTTAGAGTTCACAGAAGGGCTGCGTTAGGATCCAAAAAGGGAGCGTAGGGCATAATTTACCGCCACTGCAACTCTCAAGAATTTTAAACTAATTACACCTACTCTAAGCCCCCTAAAAAAATAACAAAGCCCCCCAAAATAAAAAAATGCCCTACCCTATTCTAAAATAAAAATTGTAAAGCTCTTTTACCTTACCAGCCCTTAAAAGGGCCTTTTGCGGGGCATGCCCCAAAGAATTCTGCTCTTTTGCCTGTAAAAAAAACATACAATACCCCCCCAACATTACAACCCACCACCCACATCCCCCTAATCTAACCCAAACCCCCCTTAAATAAACCTAACACTACCCCCCTGAAGATCTTCCTACCTTCAGTCGTCTTCACTCAGCCGAGCCGAATTCTTCATCCAATCCGGGCGATGTCTTCATCCAAGCGGGGGCTGAAGAGGTCCATCATCTGGCTGAAGTCTTCTATCAAGCGGCATCTTCAATCTTCTTTCTTCCGGCTCCATCTTCATCCCGCCGGAACATCCTTCCTCCAAGATGAACTCCCGATGAATGAAGGTTCCTTTAAGGGACTTCATCCAAAATGGCGTCCCTCGAATTCCGATTGGCTAATAGGATTCTATCAGCCAATAGGAATTAAGGTAGGAAAATTCTGATTGGCTGATTGAATCAGCCAATCAGATTCAAGTTCAATCCAATTGGCTGATTGGATCAGCCAATCAGATTGAGCTCGCATTCTATTGGCTGATCGGAACAGCCAATAGAATGCAAGCTCAATCTGATTGGCTGATTGGATCAGCCAATTGGATTGAACTTGAATCTGATTGGCTGATTCCATCAGCCAATCAGATTATTCCTACCTTAATTCCGATTGGCTGATAGAATCCTATCAGCCAATCGGAATTCAAGGGACGCCATCTTGGATGACGTCCCTTAAAGGAACCTTCATTCGTCGGGAATTCGTTGTGGAGGAAGGATGTTCCGCGTCGGCGGGATGAAGATGGAGCCAGAAGAAAGAAGATTGAAGATGCCGCTTGATAGAAGACTTAAGCCGGATGGAAGACCTCTTCAGCCCCCGCTTGGATGAAGACTTTAGCCGGATGATGGACCTCTTCAGCCCCCGCTTGGATGAAGACATCGCCCGGATTGGATGAAGAATTCAGCTCGGCTGAGTGAAGACGACTCAAGGTAGGAAGATCTTCAGGGGGGTAGTGTTAGGTTTATTTAAGGGTGGTTTGGGTTAGAGTAGGGGTGTGTGGGTGGTGGGTTTTAATGTTGGGGGGTTGTATTTTTATTTTACAGGCAAAAGGCCCTTTTAAGGGCTGGTAAGTTAATAGAGCTGCTATCTTTTAAATGTAGAATAGGGTAGGGATTTTTTTTATTTTGGGGGGCTTTGTTATTTTATTAGGGGGCTTAGAGTAGGTGTAATTAGCTTAAAATTGTTGTAATATTTTTATAATGTTTGTAAATTATTTTTTTATTTTTTGTAACAGTTCTTTTTTTATTTTTTGTACTTTAGTTAGTGTATTTATTTGTATTTATTTGTAGGTATTTGTCTTTAATTTATTTAGCTAGGTAGTTATTAAATAGTTAATAACTATTTAATAGCTATTGTACCTAGTTAAAATAAATACAAAGTTGCCTGTAAAATAAATATTAATCCTAAAATAGCTACAATATAATTATTATTTATATTGTAGCTATATTAGGGTTTATTTTACAGGTAAGTATTTAGCTTTAAATAGGATTAATTTATTTAATAAGATTGATTTTATTTCGTTAGATAAAAATTATATTTAACTTAGGGGGGTGTTAGGGTTAGGGTTAGACTTAGCTTTAGGGGTTAATACATTTATCATAGTAGCGGTGAGATCCGGTCGGCAGATTAGGGGTTAATAAGTGTAGGTAGGTGTCGGCGGCGTTAGGGGCAGCAGATTAGGGGTACATAGGGATAATGTAGGTGGAGGCGGTGTGCGGTTGGCAGATTAAGGGTTAAAAAAATTTAATAGAGTGGCGGCGATGTTGGGGGGGCCTCGGTTTAGGGGTACATAGGTAGTTTATGGGTGTTAGTGTACTTTAGAGCACAGTAGTTAAGAGCTTTATGAACCGGCATTAGCCCAGAAAGCTCTTAACTCCTGGCTTTTCTCTGCGGCTGGAGTTTTGTCATTAGAGTTCTAACGCTCACTTCAGCCAAGACTCTAAATACCGGCTTTAGAAAGATCCCATTGAAAAGATAGGATATGCAATTGGCGTAGGGGGATCTGTGGTATGGAAAAGTCGCGGCTGGAAAGTGAGCGTTAGACCCTTTCCTAACTGACTCTAAATACCAGCAGGCGGTAAAAACCAGCGTTAGGACCCCCTAGCGCTGGTTTTGACGGCTAACGCAGAACTCTAAATCTAGGCGTTAATGTGTAATTTTTCTTCTATATAGTATTTTTTTTTTTTTTTTAAATGTTTTTATTGAGGTTTAAAAATAAGGCATACAAATAAACTAACATTTTGAAAAGAAAAATATACATAGAATTTGTTACGAAACATAAATGCAGTAGTTTGCGTATAGGTAATTAAACACATCATCTGCCCATTTATAACTAACTTTAAATCTTTTTAAAGATAACACCTCAATTAGTAGGGGGGGGTATAACAATAGCTTCTGGAAAAAAAAAAGAGATCCCGCTTAAACTTAGATTAGGGAGTTGCATATGGGGTCTATGCCCCTAAACTTAACCAGTAAGCTATATAGTGGGGGTAGACAGAGCTTAACATAGAATAGTAGGCTTAATAGTAAAATAGTAATTTAGAGAAACTGGACTAAGGACATAAGTTTCATTTGATTACAGAATAGACTTATGTAGTGGGGGATCAATCTATCGTAAAACAGCTAATATACCTAAGGAATAGGGATGACTCAATACGTCCAGCTTGTAAGCACACAAAACCAGACAAAATCCAAGGCACATTTCTGAGCATAAGACTTAGAAGTCTAAAAAAACTATTACACAACTAAATAGTGGCATTATAAACATAGACCATATTGTGCAGCTCCAGAACTATGGATATATATAGACTTTAAACAATTAAAGTATGAACTGTCAGATAAACATTAACTAGGGATACTATACACTATAATATCACATAACAGTGAATACATAGAGATACTTGACATCAAAAGGATAATGAAAGTGAAATATTTTGCAGTTTGAACATTTTAAGCGCAATGAGAATCAGATCTATACCTGCAATTAAAGTCGTGAAGTTCTTAACAAATTTTGAACCATGATATAAGCTGCATTGCATAGTACTAAGCGGATATTAATATATTCACACACAAAAAAGCAATTTACAATATGCATAGCAATCGAGCAAAAGGGGGATACACTTCTAAATGTTACATCTATAGAAGTCACAAATATAACACAATGGCCGCTGTGGTTCCTATTTTGAATAAACAAAGGAAAAACATTGGGGTCGAAGAACCATATAGCAATCCTGATGTTATCAACATAGGATTACCCCACTCCAGTTCTGTCAGGCAAGGACCATCTACCTGCAGTGGCAGCAAAGTACTGTCCGGAAATCCAGAAGAGGTGTAGCAAGCAAAGTGCAGCTGTGGCAATGTCCCACGCACCTCTGTAGACAGTCCCATAGACATAATAACTCTGGAACTGGGATTCGGCCGGTCTCTGCAATATGTGTAGCTGGGCGGCGACCCTCTGATGATCTAGGGCAACACGCATAGCGGGCAGTGGGCTAATGAATCTCACCTCGGTATAGGGGATCACTACTGTAGACTCTTCCTTTATGCGGACCGTCCCCTTGGTTAGCCTTGTCTCATCTTCACATAGGATAGGTAATTCCCTAGGGCTCTCATCTCTCTCACACACACCTTCCTCGCATAGGAGATTAGGTAGCACTGTCCCCCACACAGACATCTCCTCAATCTCTGTGACAAGCGCATGGAGGTTGGGTGAGTCAGACCATGGTACTCTCTCTTTGAAACAGAGTCGGTCAGCTGGAGGAGGAAATAGTGCAGGAATAGGCCCATCCATTACTGAGACTAACTCCGCCTTGAGCTGTCTTGGCTTCTCAGTGATAGCATTCAGTACAGGATTCAATATGTCCATCGGCTTCTCCCTTGGTGCCGCTATGTTGTATTCACCTGCTGCAAACAGACTGTTCAGTGCGGCTCTCAGAGTTAACTTAAAGCCTCTCAATTGTAAATCAATCTCATGCTGCATATCCTTGCTCCATGCTTCTATCATCGCCATTTTTGAAAGGCGAATTGTGAGTTCTCCAAAGTACCAAAAATGTGCTCCGAGTATTTCAGAGAAAGTTTTATAGCCGTATCTGCGTACGTTGTGGCCCAGAGGCCTTGGGGGAAATGTTAACGGCAGCCCCAGCCACGCTGTTCACTATCTCCAGGTTAATGATGGCCTAGTGAACAAAAATTAAGCGCAGCTCACTTGAAGAACATAGGTCAGGGTGTCGGACATCTGCTTCTGGACTTTAGGAGAAATAAACATTCTTAGCTTCCATGTACATCAGACCTAGGAAAATAATTCTTCTTAATTGAGACTAAAAAGCGAATTTAACAAAATATAAAGCAGGAGCTTCACTAAAACACGTCCTGCCGCTCCAAGCATAGGCTCCGCCCCCCAGTATATTTTATTTTAATCATGATTTGTATTTAAATTAGTACAATGTCCCTTTGCTATATTTTAATTCTGTTCTGTCATTTATATTAATTTTAAATTAATTATTTTGATTTCGGTTGTGATTTAGCATGGTTGACGCTAGAGGATCTAGCTAGATTGGAGGGAACCTGCTGAGTTTCCATCAGTGGCTGGGAACAAGGCAGGATTCCATGTTTCTGCAGCTGCGGCTTAATCGCCTTATGCTAATGCGCATGAGCTGTATAGAGGCAAGGCTGCATGCCCCAGTAAGTGGAGCATCCAGAGATGACTCAAGGGAGCAGGATTAACTCCTCCATCTATATTTTTTGTTTTATTTGTTGCCCGTTGGCTTAGTTGTTTACTTTAAATATATTTAGTTATGTTGTGCGCCTGTTGCACTTTGTTTGCCCTTGTCGTATGGCTCTTAAAGGGCTGTGTTGGCCTTTGTTTGCCCTTGTCAACTACCTGAATGGACTGTGATACACTATGACACCTTGTCAGATGGCTCCAAAGGGGCTGTGTTGGCCGTTGTTTGCCCTTGTCAACTCCCTGAAAGAACTGTGATGCACTATGTCACCTTGTCAGATGGCTCCAAAGGGACTGTGTTAGCCTTTGTTTGCCATTGTCAACTCGCTGAAAGGACTGTAATGCACTATGTCACCTTGTCAGATGGCTCCAAAGGGGCTGTGTTGGCCTTTGTTTGCCATTGTCAACTCCCTCCAAGGAATGTGATGCACTATGTCACTTTGTCAGATGGCTCCAAAAAGGCTGTGTTGGTCTTTGTTTGCCCTTGTCAACTCCCTCCAAGGACTGTGATGCACTATGTCACCTTGTCAGATGGCTACAAAGGAGCTGTGTTGGCCTTTGTTTGCCCTTGTCAACTCCCTCCAAGGACTGTGATGCACTATGTCACCATGTCAGATGGCTCCAAAGAGGCTTTGTTGGCCTTTGTTTGCCCTTGTCAACTCCCTGAAAGGACTGTGATACACTATGTCACCTTGTCAGTTGGATCCAAATTGGCTGTGTTGGCCTTTGTTTGCCCTTGTCAACTCCCTCCAAGGACTGTGATGCACTATGTCACCTTGTCAGATGGCTCCAAAAGAGACTGTGGGATCTATTTATCAAGCTCCGAACGGAGCTTGATGCTCCGTGTTTCTGGGGAGCCTTCAGGCTCACCAGAAACACAAGTTATGAATCGGGTTGATTGACACCCCCTGCTATCGGGTTGATTGACACCCCCTGCTAGCAGCAGATTGGCCCGCGAATCTGCAGGAGGCGGTATTGCACAAGCAGTTCACCAGTACTGCTGGTGCAATGATAAATGCCAACAGCGTATGCTGTCAGCATTTATCGATGTGTGGCGGACAAGGTTTGCTATAGTGGATCATGTCCATCCGCACAATAATAAATGGACCCCTATGTTATCATTCTGATTATTTGTCCTATTATATTATTTAATTATGCTTTCTTACGTTCATAAATCATATTTATCATAATAAAAAGAATATAGTAATTTAAATGTTATATTTATTATTTATTTATTAATGTAATTTTTAATAAAAGTAATTTTATGTTGATAATTTTTAAGTGATGCTCACAAAACTATTTTCTTTATGGATACTTTTTAATATCCATAAGACGCACCTGACCATAAGAAAACCAAGGAAAAAAATATTCTGAATTATTTGACCCAATTCATATAGAGCAGCAATCTATTATGTTAAAGTAAGTGCAGTGAAAAACCTTTTTGCAAACCAAATTAGAGCCAATTCATATAGAGCAGCAATCTATTATGTCAAAGTAAGTGCAGTGAAAAAACAGAATAATAGAAATAAGTGCATTATTTGACCCAATTCATATAGAGCAGCAATATATTATGTCAAAGTAAGTGCAGAGAAAAACTTTTTTGCAAACCAAATTAGAGCTGTAACTTTTTACCCCATAAATAGCTGTAGGCAGCAAATATAGCAGTAATTCTAGAGCCATAAGGAATAAGACAAAACCAACAGGATCAAAGGTTATCATATCTATCTGAAACCCATGCTTTGTGTTCCCATCGGACCTCTTGTAGTGACAAGGGGCAGCTGATGATGGCTTACTATACTGATGAGAAGGTCTGAGTATAACTCCGACACTGATCCTCTGCATGTCACAGACTGAATTGCTGGGCCATAAATCAAGAGCCACCACTGCATAGAGCATACATTGATGGTCTCCAGTATATGGGATCTCGCCAGTCACCATCTGCCACAGGGTTACTGCAAAGGAGTAAATGTCCGCCTTTACTGTAACTGGCTCTTATCTCAGCAACTCCGGGGCTCGGTGCGTGTAGGTGCCTCCCAGGTGGGCGGAGTTGGGTGTAGCACAGGTTGTCTTCTCTGTTCTGTGCACGGGAATAATTTAGTGCTGTCAATCAAATCAATGCACTGCCGCTTACTAGAGGGAACATGGCGATTTGGCTCCAAGGAACACACACATTTGCTCCATAAAATGCACACACATTTCCCCTTACTTTTGACGGGGGAAAAAGTGTGTCTGATGGAGCGAAAAATACAGTATAATATATTTAAAGCAGACTATAATCTGGATGTTGTCAGCACATATATTCCAATTCTCATGAAATCTTATTTTAGTAGTAGAACATACAAAATCACTTTGTGTAATTCACACATATTTTAGATAAATAATCTCTTTCTATAATGTTTTATTATATTTAATTATCATATATTGCTATAGGTAACATATAATGTATAAACAATACACATCTCGTGATGTATATAGTAGCATTATTTGTATCTTAAACCTTGATGTTTCCTGAATATTTCCTTATCTTACTATTCTAATGAAATATATATTTATTAACAACAATGGATTGAATTTCACATATCACATTTTCACATTATTATGTAATCTAGCATTACATTATGTGAAAATGTGCATTACATAGAACAAACACGCTTGCTATTTAACAATATCACACATGCTAGTTTTTTAAATGGAAATACAATTGTTATTGACATGCAAAGGTATAAATTCCGTCATTTGATTGTATCACTTTGTTCCGCGATACTGGATGCACCATGTTGCATAAGTCTTCACATGCTAAGGTGTAAATTCCGTAATTTGATTGGATCACGTTGATCCGCGATATTGGATGCGCCATGTTGCCTAATACATCACATGCAAAGGTTTAAATCCAGTAATTTAATTGGATCACGTTGTACAAAACCATGATTTTCTAATTATTTATTGATTGTGTCAATCTTTTACATTGTTGAAACATAGATGATAAAAGATCTAAAATATTTCAAATGATGGCTGTCTCGTGGAAGAAACGAACAAAGTCAATGTGTTGTTGATACTGAATATATTTTGAGGCAAGTGATAATCCATGAATGTTCTGTGATGAATATACTCCATCTTGTTTAATATGTTTGTCAACAATATTTTCACATTATCTTACTAAGGGTTAGATTACAAGTTGAGAGCAAAATATTGCTTCCGCTAATACCAGCACACGCAAATGTATTACAAGTGAGGTACAATGCGAATATGACCACGCGTTCGCATTGCACAAAAGCATTGCGCTCGTTCTCATGCCATCAGACATGGCACAGAGCCTAGCGCTGCGTAGGGAGTAAGTCATGCAGCAATGGGCAGCAAATATTAATGAATATATACAAATATGTATTTACACATATTAACACACAAATATATATGTATATAAGTATATATATATATATATATATATATATATATATATATATAAAAAATTCCAACAAAGTGCACTCCAGATATTAAAGTCCACAGAAGCCTTGGGTGCTATTCAAAAAAGAATATACAGAGAAGAACAGAAAAGCACTCCAAAGCACTCACAAAGCACTGTTTCTGTAAGTCTGAGGACGGGTCATTTTGGGCCCGAAAACATTCACTAAATAAAGTGACTACCTTTATGCAAGACCTTTGGAGTGCTTTTCTGTTCTTCTCTCTCTCTCTCTCTCTCTCTCTCTCTCTCTCTCTCTCTCTCTATATATATATATATATATATATATAAAAATAAAAATAAAAAAAGAGAGAGAGATGCACTCAGCTGAGACAGAACAATAGCTGGAAAAACTTCCATGCCTGTTCATTTTTGGATGCCACTCAGGGTGCATACTCTTTAAGCACACTATGCCCCTTCACAGAGAAAAAATATCCTGTAGCATATCAGTCTGACCCCGCCCAATGACAGTCCAGCACCAAAATACCAGGCAATTCTTCTCTGAACAAGAGAAACAACAACCCCAGACGATCGTTTCGGCCTTCTGTGGGCCTCGTCAGTGAGGTGCAGTCACATCTCTCTAAGGGCATGTGTGCAAGGAGTCCACGTCTGGTTTCCCCTTTTACTCTTAGGGAGACCCAAGAGCAATTTGCATAAATATAAAAAGAGAGAGAGATGCACTCAGCTGAGAGAGAACAATAGCTGGAAAAACTTCCGTGCCTGTTCATTTTTGGATGCCACTCAGGGTGCATACCCTTTTAGCACACTATGCCCTTTCACAGAGAAAAAATATCCTGTAGCATATCAGTCTGACCCTGCCCAATGACAGTCCAGCACCGAAATACCAGGCAATTCTTCTCTGAACAAGAGAAACAACAACCCCAGACGATCGTTTCGGGCTTCTGTGGGCCTCGTCAGTGAGGTGCAGTCGCATCTCTCTAAGGGCATGTGTGCAAGGAGTCCACGTCTGGTTTCCCCTTTAACTCTTAGGGAGACCCAAGAGCAATTTGCATAAATATAAAAAGATAGAGAGATGCACTCAGCTGAGACAGAACAATAGCTGGAAAAACTTCCGTGCCTGTTCATTTTTGGATGCCACTCAGGGTGCATACTCTTTTAGCACACTATGCCCCTTCACAGAGAAAAAATATCCAGTAGCATATCAGTCTGACCCTGCCCAATGACAGTCCAGCACCGAAATACCAGGCAATTCTTCTCTGAACAAGAGAAACAACAACCCCAGACGATCGTTTCGGCCTTCTGTGGGCCTCGTCAGTGAGGTGCAGTCGCATCTCTCTAAGGGCATGTGTGCAAGGAGTCCACGTCTGGTTTCCCCTTTTACTGTTAGGGAGACCCAAGAGCAATTTGCATAAATATAAAAAGAGAGAGAGATGCACTCAGCTGAGACAGAACAATAGCTGGAAAAACTTCTGTGCCTGTTCATTTTTGGATGCCACTCAGGGTGCATACTCTTTTAGCACACTATGCCCCTTCACAGAGAAAAAATATCCTGTAGCATATCAGTCTGACCCTGCCCAATGACAGTCCAGCACCAAAATACCAGGCAATTCTTCTCTGAACAAGAGAAACAGTAAAAGGGGAAACCAGACATGGACTCCTTGCACACCTTCCCTTAGAGAGATGCGACTGCACCTCACTGACGAGGCCCACAGAAGGCCGAAACGATTGTCTGGGGTTGTTATTTCTCTTGTTCAGAGAAGAATTGCCTGGTATTTCGGTGCTGGACTGTCATTGGGCATAGTGTGCTAAAAGAGTATGCACCCTGAGTGGCACCCAAAAATGAACAGGCACGGAAGTTTTTCCAGCTTTTGTTCTGTCTCAGCTGAGTGCATCTCTCTCTTTATATATATATATATATATATATATATATATATATATATATATATATATATATTGAGAACACACATTTCCTTTAGATAGCAATGTAAACTTTCCAGTGCTGTTTTTTTTCTTTTTCTAATACTCAACACTTTTAACTACTTTATTTTGGGGGCAATTGGGGGAAATATAGAAAACTAATCAGAGATCTGATCTGTGGTTAATTTTTTTCAGCACTAATTGCTACCACAAGCAATAACCAGTCACTTGTAATGACCGGTTATTTAGTGCGCACCCGTAAACTGGCGAATTCGCCTGTTTGCAAATGCTCAATAAATTAGCACTCCACTTATAATCTAGCACTAAAAACATAAAATACTACATATATGTATGGTGCTTAGGTCTTAAACCGGTGATACTGGCTTTTAATAAAGATTTATAAATGCACCAGAAAGTGCTCTAGTTAGATCCCCATGCCCCGCTAATAGGAAGCTTAGAATGGCGGATTCTAGAGCTTGCATTAAAGCAGAAGGTCCTTTAGAGCAAGTCGTGGAATCTAGAGTGTTAAGCCTTATATTAGTGTTGGCCGGGGCTCTGGGAAAAGGGTCTGGATTAGCACGGTTCTACAGCACGCTAGAGGTAAGTATAATGCTACAGTTTCACCTGTAACATAGTAACATAGTAGATGAGGTTAAAAAAAGACCAAAGTGCATCGAGTTCAATTTATACAAATCTAATAAATTTACAAAAACCTACATTTGAGCTTAAATTAATACCATTAAAAGGGGACCCATTTAATAAAAGCAATCATATCAATGAATTGTGTTTCTAGTCAGAAATGTATCCAAACAATTTTTAAAAGTATCTAGGGTATTGGCATTCACTACCTCCTTTAGTAATGAGTTCCACAATTGTATTGCTCTTACAGGGAAAAAAACATTTCCATTGAAGGAGATTAAATCTCTTTTCCTCCAAACTTAAATTGTGACCTCTTGTCCAAACAATTTTCTTTTGCCATCTCTGTATATGGGCCTTGAATATATTTATATAAAGTAATAATGTCACCGCTCAAGTGCCTTTTTTCTAGAACTTTGTGACCCTTCTCTGAACTTTTTCTAGTTCTGCAATATCTTTTTTTGCAATCGGTCCCCAGAACTGCACTCCAAAATGTAGAACCTTGCATTTTCCCGTATTAAATCTCATTTTCCATTTACCTGCCCATACTTCTAATTTTTGCAGGTCCCCTTGTAACGAAAGTTTATCCTGCTCTGACCTAATGACCTTACTTAACTTAGTATCATCTGCAAAAATAAAGATGACGCTATTTAATCCTTGCTCCAAGTCATTAATAAAAATATTATAAAGAACAGGGCCAGTACTAATCCCCAGGGGACTCCACTGATTTCCTTTGTCCAATCTGAGTATGACCCATTCACTACTACTCGTTGCTCCCTATCTTTTATCCAGTTATTTATCCATTAACTAACATTTTCAGCTATTCCCAGTCCCTTAATTTTGTGCATTAATCTCTCATGTGGCACTGTATCAAATGCCTTTGCAAAATCAAAGTATATCACATCAACTGATTCCCCTTTATCTAAATTTTTACTTACGTCCTCATAGAATCTAATTAGATTAGTTTGCCATTATCTGTTTCTCATAAAACCATGCTAATTTACTCATTATCTTGTTTACATAAATATGCTCATCAATATAATCCCTTATATACCCTTCAAATATCTTCCCCACTATTGATGTTGGACTAGCTGGTCTATAACTTCCTGGATCATCCCTAATTCCCTTTTTGAAGAGTATCAAAGAGTGTCAGCTTTATGCCAATCCAGGGGTACTATGCCTGAGGATAATGAGTCTTGAAAAATTAAGAGTAGAGGTTTGTCTATAACAGTACTAAGTTCCCATAACACCCTTGGGTGTATTCCATCTGGGCCTGGAGTTTGATTTACCTTAATATTATCCAGTTTATTCCTGATATCCACTAGACATAACCCAGTTAATGATATGGGCTGGCATATTCTAGTTTGTTCCAAATTATCCTCCATTGGTTCCTCTCTTGTGTATAGTGAAGAAAAGAACTGGTTTAGCACCTCAGCCTTCTTCCTGTCACTGTTAATCATGCCACCCTCCACACATTTTAATGTACCTATATTGTCCTTCTTAGATTTTTTTCTATTTATGTACTTAAAGAACCTTTTAGGGTTAGACATAGAATCTTTTGCAATTAATTTTTCATTTGTAATTTTGGCTAATTTGATTACTTTTTTGCATGCTTTGTTAGATTCCTTATAAATATGGTATGTTAAGTGTGTACTATTTTCTTTGAATAATTTAAATGCTCTACGTTTTTTCCTAATTTCTCTTCACACATTTTTATTTAGCCACATTGGCTTGGATTTTTTATTTTTATTTTTTATTACCATATGGTAGTTGTTGATATGTATATTTATTTAACAAAGTTTTAAATGTTATCCATTTATCCTCTGTATTTTGATTAGAGAACACTTTGGGCTCCATGTACGAAGCAGCGAAAGCTGCTCCGGAGCCTTTGCGGGGCAGGTTCGCATATGCGAGCCTGCTTCCCGCAATGTAAGAAGCAGCGGTCATTAGACCACTGCTTCCTACACCTTACGCCACCTCTTAGCTGGCGAAGCAAAATCACAGAGAGCACACTCGCTCTCGGTGATTGACAGCCCCTTCAGTCGCGTGATTGGTCGCGCGATTGAAGGGGCGGTCATTACACACTCGATCAGTGTGTAATGATACATACGGGCAAGGGGATCAAGAGATCCGCTGCCTGTATGTAGCGAAGGCGGGCGGACAGCTTCGCGAGTTGAGAAGTTGTCCGCCCACCATTTAGTAAATGGCACCCTTTGTCCCAATTTATATTATTTAATGATTTCCTTAAATCGTTGAATTTTGCTTTCTTACAATTAAAAGTCTTAGTTAAACCTTTAAGACACTGATTATAAAAAAGATTTCAAATGTAACCCTGTTATGATCACTGTTACCCAAATGTTCATTGACTTCTATGTCTGATATTAAATCTGTATTATTTGATAGCACTAAATCCAATATAGCTTTACTCCTAGTTGGCTCCTCTATTAATTGTGACAAGAAGTTATTTGAGAACATTTAAAATATATCCCCCTTAGCTGAATTACTAGTTTCATTGGCCCAGTTTATATCAGGGTAGTTAAAATCTCCCATAAATACAGCACTGTTATTAGCAGCCTTACCTATTTGCATTAGTAGTTGAGTTACCTCCATGTTATGTTGGGGAACTTGTAGCATGTTCCAAGTAATATATTTTTAGTATCCCCCCCCCCCACACTCTTTATTTCAACCCACAGGGTCTCTACATTGTCACCTGTATCCTCATAAATATCTGCCCTTATTGTAGGTTTAAGGTTAGGTTTAATATACATGCAGCTTCCTCCACCCCTTTTATTATTCCTGTCCCTCCTAAATAAAGTATACCCCTCTAAGTTAACTGCCCAGTCATGTGAATCATCCCACCAAGTTTCAGTTATACTGATAATACCATAGTCCTCTTCTGCAACTAAGAGCTCCAGCTCCACCATGTTACTCGTCATGCTTCTTGCATTTGTTGTTATACATTTAGATTTCATGTGCTTTCTGCAGCTACTTGGTGCGCTTTCCTCCATACTTTCTAATGTGACATTTCTTAAGTCATCCCTGTAGCAAGGAACATTTACATCTGCTTAAGGAAAGCAAATGTAAATGTTCCCCGAATATTCATTATTTGTTACATTTAAAATTAAACAAATAATGAATAGTGCAGCAGAAGAATATTGTGGTAAACTCATTTTTCAGGATATTACTTTCCGAAAGATTCGGACGAAACAAATTTTTCGACGTTGCACAAGTCGAATGGAGCTTGTGGGTCCGTGTTTCTGGTGAGTCTTCAGACTCGCCAGAAACAGCAGTTATGAAGCAGAGGTCTAAAGACTGCTGCTTCATAACCCTGTCTGTCTGCTCTGAGCAGGTGGACAGGAATCACCACAATTCAACCCGATCGAGTACGATCGGGTTGATTGATACCTCCCTGCTGGCGGCCCATTGGCCGCGAATCTGCAGGGGGTGGTGTTGCACCAGCAGCTCTTGTGAGCTGCTGGTGCAAAGCTGAATACGGAGAGCGTATTGCACTCCGCACTCAGCGATCTCTGTCAGACCTGATCCGCACAGTCGGATCAGGTGCGACAGACATTGGATAATTTGGCCTCTAATTCTTTACATACAAAAACACAATATATGGCAACAATAGCTGATTTATTTTATGTCGTGCTACTTTAAAATCCTATTTGAATTTTATGATTTGGAAAATAAAATAAATAAGTAGAATTAAAACAAAAACATAATTAAAAGCCAAACAGAGCTACAGAAAAGAAAATTAATATAATTTTGCATTAGGAAGTGTTCAGGTATGTAGAACAGGATAACTGTCTCTAATTAAACATTGAATAATTAGCATAGTGACAAACTTTGTCTTAGACCAGGAATTGAAGATGAATCACTTTTTCTTGTAAAAATGCTAATTTCAGGTTATGCATTTGGAGATGAACAGCTGTGTTATATTTTCTACCGGATTCAAAGAGTAATTAAATCCCCTTCCCATCAAAAACTTTTAATTGTTTTTACACAAGCTTTGGCTTGGCAGAACAGAGGAAAAAATCTAATCAAGGATTGAAAATGTTGAGCATAGAATGCCATACACTAGTGATTACCATTTTAAATGTACATGATTAACAAGGGTTGACATGGAACCTGGACGCAATTCTCTAGATGCATTAAGTCACCTTGATCTCATAAACCAAGTTAGGATATTATTTTAGAAGCTCCAAGACTGATTGAAGAGGGAGTTTAAGTATCTCCTGTGGGAGGAGCAACAATTACATTTCAGAGATAGAAATAAAAAAAAAACATATTTAATTTCCAATTTCTGCAAAATGCAAATGAATTCCTGCTTTATCAATTTGTTAGACGTTTGCAACTCAGATATTTTTTAACTCAAAAAGGCTTGATGATGACCAGCTGTTTTAAAAATGAATGGATGCTGTAAAATAAACTGTTATATATGACCAAGAACAAAAGCAACGCATGAAATCCTTTAAAATATGGAGTTGATAGAAGTTAATTCCACTTTTCAAACTTCTAAACACAAGCATGCAGTCATAATTTACTGTGGGCAAGATTACAAGTGGCGGGCTATTTAGTTAGCGCTTTCGTTTGTGCTCCAACTTCTAACACGCACAGGTTAGTGGACTTATTTCAAGATGAAAGTAAAATGTTTGCTCATGTCTGCGTTAACTTTAATAGAGCATGCAAACTGAAAAAAAACAACTTATTGCTTATGCGCTAACCAACATTACATTTGGCGGCTTGCGCTAACCTGAAGGTAGTTGTTAATATTTTACATTTCAACGTTCTTCACATAGAAGACAATGTTCTATTTATTGTTATATATATATATATATATATATATATATATATATATATATATGATGTATTTTTGTAAAATACACAGATAGATAGATAGATAAATAGATAGATAGATAGATGAATATATACAGGTATAGATATATAAAGATATATATAGGAATATCTTCTTAAAAATACATAGAAAATGTTCCCCTGTGTGAAGAACATAGGATCCATTTTTAGGTGAGCAGTGAAGACCTAGTACATAAGCTTGCGGACCCACATAACCTCAACGCATTTCCTCTGGTATTGTCCAGACTTTTTTCACGAGGGTATAGCGAAGTCTCAATATTCGTTTCTTTTATACAAACCAAGCTGTCATTCAGGATTGCATATGGGTTTGTGATAGGCTAAACTTGGCCTAAACACTATCTCTCCTCTGACTAGGTGGATTCTTATGTCAATCACTTTTGGCTGTTTGTGAATCTAAGACAACCACCGTTTTAGCAACACTGTGTAAACTTCAACAAATACTGTTCATATGTATCTAAAAGTTCATTTGTATGCCTTTTAAACTCTGTCTTCCCAAAAGATGACCTGCCAGTTGGTTTGTAACAATTTTATTGAATTTGCAGGGCCTTAATGACCTCAGGCGCCCTCACATTTGGTGCCTTTATCTAACCCCCACTTCACGGAGTGGCATCCACTACAGTTCGGATTCTATTCTACCCTCAATATATGAAGCTTTATCCCAGACACACTGGATTTTAAGGGTACTTTTCATATGACCTCTCGACTTTATTAGTTTTCAGATGCAATTGTTTGGGATAAGACATTGGGTATTGTGATTTGATAGATCAACAGATCACTGATTAATAAGACCCTTTGCATTCATTTTTCCTGTTGAATCTCATGTTTCACAGCATTACTTAACTGAAGGAAAGGAGAATTGTTGTTTTTTATGTTTATGTTTACATTGCATTTGTTGGGAAGCTCAGTGGTATATGTAAATTGTTTGTTTGTGTTTCAAACCCTAGAGATGGTTGTGCGTGAAAATCCCAGTAGATCAGCAGTTTTTTAAATACTCAAACCAGCCTGTCTGGCACCAACAACCATGCCACATTCAAAGTCACTTAAATCTCCTTTCTTCCCCATTCTGAACTTCAGCAAGTTGTCTTCACCACGTCTAGATGCCTAAATTCATTGAGTTGCTGCTTATTAGCAATTTGTTTTACCAAGCAATTGAACAGGTGTACCTAATAAAGTGGCTGGTGAGTGTGTGTGTGTATATATATATATATATATATATATATATATATAATAGAATCATAGAAACATAAAATTTGATGGTAGATAAGAACCAAAAAGGCCCATCGAGTTTTCCCATATTGCATGTTACTGTTTTCTTAGGCTAGCCAAAAGCATGTCCCAGGCATTTTAAAATTATTTTACAGTCCCTGTGTTTACCACCTAATGTTCTTAATCCAACACTGTAATATAAGTTTTCTATACATTAGTACTACAATATTTAAGAACCTTTGATGTTTAGGCTTGTCACTACCTTCTGCAAAAAGAAGATATATCTTACTGACAGCGATATGTTATCCTTAAGAACCATTGAAAGGCAGTAAGATATGTTACCCCAAAATCTTTTCAGCTTTGACAATCCAATGTTAAATGTACAAGATCTGGGGAAGGGATTGAGTATTTATTACAGATATCCTGTGCTACTGGTACCCATTTTAAGTGTAATTTAGGTATAATATATGCATGATGTCTGAACATTATGTGGTTTTCACTCAGATATATATCTTATAATGTTAATGTAGGAATATAAGAATAGGAATAGATATATAGTTATATATAGATATATAAAGAAATATGTAATTAAAATAAAAATAACATTGTCCTCTATGTGATGCTGGCGAGCAACAAGTTTTCTTTTTTTTTATTCTGCTATCTATTGATGTCTAAGGGGAGAAAAAGTTAGCGCAGTTGCAATATCTGAGGTCCTGAAGTTAGTGAGCGTTAGATTTTTGCTTGCGCACAATACTTTTACTTTCAGCTTGTAATATGCGCGTCCATGACAAAACTGGTTCAAATAATTTTTTGTTAAAACAACTATATATCAGTGCATACTTAAAAAATGAAGTGTTTTTTATGTTTCTTTTGTTATTTCTAAAGTTATTGTTTTGAGTACTTTGAAGTCAAATACATGGCCATATACCATATACTTTGAACTATTATAAAAACAGAATTTATGCTGACCTGATAAATTACTTTCTCTTGCGGTGTATCCAGTCCACGGATTCATCCTTTTATTGTGGGATATTCTCATTCCCTACAAGAAGTGGCAAAGAGAGCACACAGCAGAGCTGTCCATATAGCTCCCCCTCTAGCTCCACCCCCCAGTCATTCGACCAAAGGTTAGGAAGAAAAAGGAGAAACCATAGGGTGCAGTGGTGACTGTAGTTTGAACAAAAATTTTTTTACCTGACTTAATTGCCAGGGCGGGCCGTGGACTGGATACACTGCAAGAGAAAGTAATTTATCAGGTAAGCATAAATTCTGTTTTCTCTTGCAAGGTGTATCCAGTCCACGGATTCATCCTTTACTTGTGGGATACCAATACCAAAGCTTTAGGACATGGATGAAGGGAGGGAACAAGACAGGTACCCTAAACGGAAGGCACCACTGCTTGCAAAACCTTTCTCCCAAAAATAGCCTCCAAAGAAGCAAAAGTATCGAAATTGTAAAATTTGGCAAAAGTATGCAGTGAAGACCAAGTCGCTGCCTTACAAATCTGTTCAACAGAAGCCTCATTCTAGAAAGCCCATGTGGAAGCCACTGCTCTGGTAGAATGAGCAGTAATTCTTTCAGGAGGCTGCTGGCCAGCAGTCTCATAGGCCAAACGGATGATGCTTTTCAGCCAAAAGGAAAGAGAGGTAGCAGTCGCTTTCTGACCTCTCCTCTTACCAGAATAGATAACAAACAAGGAAGATGTTTGTCTGAAATCCTTAGTTGCTTGCAAATAGAACTTTAGTGCACGAACTACATCAAGATTGTGCAACAGATGTTCCTTCTTCGAAGAAGGATTGGGGCACAGAGAAGGAACAACAATTTCCTGGTTAATATTCTTGTTAGAAACCGCTTTATGAAGAAAACCAGGTTTAGTACGCAAAACTACCTTATCTGCATGGAACACCAGGTAAGGTGAATCACACTGTAAGGCAGATAATTCTGAGACTCTTCGAGCAGAAGAGATAGCTACCAAAAACAAAACTTCCCAAGATAACAACTTAATATCTATGGAATGCAAAGGTTCAAATGGAATCCCTTGAAGAACTGAAAGAACTAGATTTAGACTCCATGGCGGAGCCACAGGTTTATAGACAGGCTTGATTCTGACTAAAGCCTGTGCAAACGCTTGAACGTCTGGTACTTCTGCCAGACGCTTGTGTAAAAGGATAGACAGAGCAGATATCTGTCCCTTTAAAGAACTAGCCGACAATCCTTTCTCCAATCCGTCTTGGAGAAAAGACAATATCCTGGGAATCCTAATCTTACTCCATGAGTAACCCTTGGATTCACACCAACAAAGATATTTCCGCCATATCTTATGGTAGATTTTCCTGGTGACAGGCTTTCTAGCCTGAATCAGGGTATCTATAACTGACTCAGAGAAACCACGTTTTGATAGAATTAAGCGTTCAATCTCCAAGCAGTCAGACGTATAGAAACTAGATTTGGATGCTTGAACAGACCCTGTATTAGAAGATCCTGCCTCATTGGCAGTGTCCATGGTGGGCCAGATGACATGTCCACTAGGTCTGCATACCAAGTCCTGCGTGGCCACGCAGGCGCTATCAAAATCACTGACTCCTCTTCTCCCTCGTCTGATCGCCAGAATCAAGCAGGAGAAGGCAACGGTGGGAAAACATAAGGCAGATTGAAGGACCAAGGCGCTGCTAGAGCATCTATCAATGCCGCCTTGGGGTCCCTGGACCTGGATCCGTAGAGAGGAAGCTTTGTGTTCTGACGGGACGCCATCAGATCCAACTCTGGAATGCCCCATAGCTGAGTCAGCTGGGCAAAAAAGTTCCCACTCCCCCAGGTGAAAAGTCTGACGACTCAGAAAATCCGCCTCCCAGTTGTCTACTCCTGGGATGTGAATTGCTGAGAGATGGCAGGAGTGGTCCTCCGCCCACCTGATTATTTTGGTTACTTCCTTCATCGCTAGGGAACTCTTTGTTCCCCCCCTAATGATTGATGTAAGCTACAGTCGTGATGTTGTCCGACTGAAATCTGATGAACTTGGCCACAGCTAGTTGAGGCCATACCTGAAGCGCGTTGAATATCGCCCTCAGTTCCAGAATGTTTATTGGGAGAAGAGATTCTTCCCGAGACCATAAGCCTTGAGCTTTCAGGGAGTCCCAGACTGCACCATAGCCTAACAGACTGGCGTCGGTCGTTACAATGATCCACTCTGGTCTGCGGAAACATATTCCCAGAGACAGGTGATCCTGAGACAACCACCGGAGAAGAGAAACTCTGGTTTCCTGGTCCAACTGTATTTGAGCAGAAAAATCTGCATAATCCCCATTCCACTGATTGAGCATGCATAGTTTCAGTGGTCTGAGATGTATCCAAGCGAAAGGGACTATGTCAAATGCCGCTACCATTAGTCCAATTGCCTCCATGCACTGAGCTACAGATGGCCGTGGAATGGAATGAAGAATTCGGCAAGTAGTTAAAAGTTTCAACTTTCTGACCTCCGTCAGAAAAATTTTCATTTCTACCGAATCTATTAGTGTTCCTAGGAAGGGAACCCTTGTGAGTGGGGATAGAGAACTCTTTTCGATGTTCACCTTCCACCCGTGAGACCTTAGAAAGGCCAATAAAATCTCCGTGTGAGCCTTGGCTCTGTGAAAAGACGGTGCCCCACATTCACTTTACCCTCCCGTAGAGAGACCCTAGTGCTTAGAGCCGGCAAAGAGAATGACTGGGGGTGGAGCTAGAGGGGGAGCTATATGGACAGCTCTGCTGTGTGCTCTCTTTGCCACTTCCTGTAGGGAATGAGAATATCCCACAAGTAAAGGATGAATCCGTGGACTGGATACACCTTGCAAGAGAAAAAAAGTTATGAATATTTCTATGACTAACTGTTATCAGATATTTATATGTGTTTATATGAGTCTTTCCTTTTATTTTAATTTATTTATTTTGTGTTTGGTGCAACTTTTTTTTAAGCCCTAACCCTTTACGCAAGGTTTCCAGTTGTGTTAACCCAATGTATGTTAAATTTAATTGCACTTACAGGGACAGTCTAGTCAAAATTAAACTCTCATGATTCAGATAGGGTATGACATTTTAAACAACTTTCCAATTTTATTACAAGACCAGAGACTCCTATTTTGCATATCTTTCTTTATACCACTCAATGCAGCATTTTAAAGTAAGGATACATAAGTAAATGAATCCAACATTAAAACAATAAAGATAACACAGAGTTAACATAAGTAGCCAATGAGATAGATACTTTGGAAAGCACAGAAAAAATGGACCAATAAGATGAGTCATAGCTTCCATAAACTGTCCAATACTTTCCCCAACTTCATCTTTCTTTTGCTGCTCACTGCAGATAAGTCTAATTTATTTACAGCTCTATTTTATGTGGTTTTATTAGTAATAAATATATATTTATTCTATTGTTTTTCCATTTGTTTTATCCTATTGTTTCTTAATCTCCTTTTCCGGTTTCATTTTCATTTTGTGTATTATTATTTTATCTTTTGTTTTTCTTTTTACCCCCTTTTTTCTCATTCACCACACTACTATCCATTTTTCTTATTTCCTATTTCTCTTTAATCATCCTTACCTCTCAAACATTTTTTATGTGTCTGAAACTTCCGACGGTTTATCTCCGTCTTTCGCGCCCTTCCGACATCTTGTGATGTCTCTTTCCTTACCCGCTTCTTTTACCCGCCCTCTGACGTCGTCTACAATTCGCCACCTCACTTTGTTATTGAATTTTTACGAGTGAGAGTTACGGATTGTTTTCTGCTGCCTGCTCTTACAATTTCTCAATATCGTTACACCACTAGGTGGAGGCAAAAAGCATTACTATTGAGTTTTCAGTCAGACTTGCTCTCATTCTGAAGTAAAGTTTTATATTTAATTACATTCTGTCAATTTTTAACTGCATTTTATAAGGAATCTTCACTGGGGTTCTTACTTTGTTCACTTTGTATTCATTTATATTTTAGCAATATATATATTAGTTGTCAATTTATTATTAATATTATTTTTGTCATATATATTTATTCATTTAATTTGTCAATGTCTCAAGCTCCTGAATCCAATGAAGCTTTGACTGCCCAGTCTGTGCAGTTAATGATTGATAATTCAATGGGTAAAATGATGACACACATGTCAAATCTTTTGTCACAACAGCCTAACCCTAAATCTATTTCTAAGAGAAAAATACCTTATTCTGTTTCGGTTATGGCTAGTAAAAAATTACTTTCCAAATCTCGTCAGACTCTTGCTGACACTTCAATTCCTGGCGGTAAAGGAAGAAAAACATCCGCAAAGTCTTCCCCTAATCCCAAGGGGTTACATTTGGGATAAAAAAATGCTGAGACTTTATCTGTTAAAAAACATAAAAAAGTGGTGTTATCCTCTAATTCAAATTCTTTCACTGAAGAATTATCTAATTCTGATTTTGAGGATTTATCTGATAACTGGACTTCAGATTCAGATTCTCCTAAATCTAAAAGATTAAAGAAATCCCCCCAAAAATCTAAATCTTCTAAAAAGGATAATTCAAATTTTTTTGATTGCCTTGGCAATCCCAGATTTTGTGCAGATGAATTAAGGTAGGAAAAATCTGATTGGCTGATTGAATCAGCCAATCAGGTTCAAGTTCAATCCGATTGGCTGATCCAATCAGCCAATTAGATTGAGCGTGCATTCTATTGGCTGATCGGAACAGCCAATAGAATGCAAGCTCAATCAGATTGGCTGATCCAATCAGCCAATCGGATTGAACTTCAATCTGATTGGCTGATTCAATCAGCGAATCAGATTTTTCCTACCTTAATTCCGATTGGCTGATAGAATCCTATCAGCCAATCGGAATTCGAGGGACGCCATCTTGGATGATGTCACTTAAAGGAACCTTCATTCGTCGGGAGTCGCTGGAAGAAGAGGATGGATCCGCGTCGGCTGCTTCAAGATGGTCCCGCTCCGCGCCAGATGGATGAAGATAGAAGACGCCGCCTGGATGAACATGTCTACCGGTCCGGATGTCCTCTTCTTGCCGGATAGGATGAAGACTTCGGACCCTCTTCTGGACCTCTTCTTGACGGATAGGATGAAGACTTCGGACCCTCTTCTGGACGGATCGGTGATACCCGGCGTGGTGAAGATAAGGTAGGAAGATCTTCAGGGGCTTAGTGTTAGGTTTTTTAAGGGGTGTTTGGGTTAGATTAGGGGTATGTGGGTGGTGGGTTGTAGTAATGTTGGGGGGGTATTGTATGTTTTTTTTTTAAATGCAAAAGAGCTGTTTTCTTTGGGACATGCCCCGCAAAAGGCCCTTTTAAGGGCTGGTAAGGTAAAAGAGCTGCTAAATTTTTATTTTAGAATAGGGTAGGGCATTTTTTTTATTTTGGGGGCTTTGTTATTTTTTTAGGGGGCTTAGAGTAGGTGTAATTAGTTTAAAATTCTTGTAATCTTTTTTTTGTAATTTAGTGGGGGTTTTTTGTAATTTAGTGTTTGTTTTTTTTTTGTAATTTAGTTTAGTTGATTTAATTGTAGATAATTGTAGATAGTTTGGTTAATTAATTTATTGATAGTGTAGTGTTAGGTTTAATTGTAACTTAGGTTAGGATTTATTTTACATGTAATTTTGTAATTATTTTAACTAGGTAGCTATTAAATAGTTATTAACTATTTAATAGCTATTGTACCTAGTTAAAATAAATACAAAGTTGCCTGTAAAATAAATATTAATCCTAAAATAGCTACAATATAATTATTCGTTATATTGTAGCTATATTAGGGTTTATTTTACAGGTAAGTAATTAGCTTTAAATAGGATTAATTTATTTAATAAGAGTTAATTTATTTCGTTAGATAAAAAGTATATTTAACTTAGGGGGGTGTTAGTGATAGGGTTAGACTTAGCTTTAGGGGTTAATACATTTATTAGAGTAGTAGCGAGGTCCGGTTGGTAGATTAGGGGTTAATAAGTGTAGGTAGGTAGCGGCAACTTGGGGGGGCAGATTAGGGGGTAATAAATATAATATAGGGGTTGGCGGTGTTAGGGGCAGCAGATTAGGGGTACATAGGGATAATGTAGGTTGCGGCGGTGTACGGAGCGGCAGATTAGGGGTTAATAATAATATGCAGGTATCAGCGATAGCGGGGGCAGCAGATTAGGGGTTAATAATTGTAAGATTAGGGGTGTTTAGACTCGGGGTACATGTTAGGGTGTTAGGTGCAGACTTAGGAAGTGTTTCCCCATAGGAAACAATGGGGCTGCGTTAGGAGCTGAACGCTGCTTTTTTGCAGGTGTTAGTTTTTTTTTCAGCTCAAAATGCCCCATTGTTTCCTATGGGGATATCGTGCACAAGCACGTTTTTGAAGCTGGCCGTGTCCGTAAGCAACTCTGGTATTGAGAGTTGCAGTGGCGGTAAATATGCCTGTACGCTCCCTTTTTGGAGCCTAACGTAGCCCTTCAGAGAACTCTAAATACCAGCGTTGTTTAAAAGGTGCGGGGGAAAAAACACGCGTAGCTAACGCACCCCTTCTAACGCAAAACTCTAAATCTAGGTGTATTAGATTCCATTGGCCCTATTGCAAAAAATTTTGAAATATTGGATCAAGCTGTTATTGAGAATTCCTCTCTTGACCCCTTTTTGGTCAGAGAATGGGTTCAAAGAATCCTCTCTTTTATGAACAACAATTTCAGCAACAAGTCCAAAGACTTTTCAGGATCCCTCAACTTCCCAGTTCTTCCCGTCTCACTCCAGACCGTGGTTCCTAAGAGGCCAACGTTCCAGAGCTAGATCCCGACCCCCTGCAAGTAAGTCTTCCTTTTCCTGTTTCTCTTCTTTCTTCCCCAAAAAGACTTGGTGGCAGGCTCACTCTTTTTATTCAAAATTGGAACCTAGTAAACCTCAGATCCTTGGATTCTTCAAACAGTTCAGGGTGTTTTAATAGAATTTTCTTCCCTTCCCATACAGTTGGTAAAACCTCGTCCCATTATATTTTCAAAAGAGGATCAAATTCTGGTTCAATCAGAAATTTCGACTATTTTTCAAAAACAAGCCATTCAAATCACCAATTTTTCTCAAGATCTTTTCCTCAGCAATCTTTTTCTTGTAAAAAAGAAAAACGGTCAATTCCGCCCTGTCATAAATTTAAGGGAACTAAATGCTTTCATTTCCTATCATCATTTCAAGATGGAAGGGATTCACCTTTTAAGAGATTGCCTCAGAAAAAGCGATTGGTTGATTCGCCTAGACCTCACAGATGCTTACCTGACCGTCCCTATTGCCCCAGAACACCAAAAATGCTTAACTTTTTCCTGGAAAGACCAATTATGGAGTTTTACTTGTCTTCCTTTTGGCCTTTCTTCAGCTCCTTGGATTTTTACGAAATTTTTAAAACCTGTTATGGCTTGGTTGAGACTCAGAGGAGTCCGTTTAATTATCTATTTGGACGATATTCTGATTATGAAGCAGAGTTTCATTTCTCTTCAAAATCAATTATCCCTTACCATTCATCTCCTAGAGAATCTTGGTTTTATAATAAACAAACAAAAATCTGTCCTGATTCCTACTCAGTCCTTGATATTTCTGGGTTTCACAATAAATACTTCTGAGGCAACCCTCAGCTTACTTCCAGACAAAATAAAAAATAACAAGAAAGAAATATCTCGTACTCTTTCAGCTCAATTCATTCCCATCAGGAATATAGCCAGAATAGTAGGGTTACTTTCATCCTATATTCAGGCTATACTTCCTGCTCTTCTTCACTATCTGGAATTACAACGTCTCAAAATCTGCCATTTACAGAAAGGATTTTCTTACTCAAATTTAATTCAACTCTCTCCAGAAGCCAAGGAGGAACTCTCCTGGTGGCTTTCTCATATGGAGGCCTGGAATGGGAGAGCTATTTTTGGCAATTCCCCAGACTTAATAATCAAATCCAATGCCAGCAGATCAGGCTGGGGTGCTCGCTGTGGTCCTTCCATCACAGGAGGGAAGTGGTCTCTGAAGGAGAAACGATTCCATATAAATTGTTTAGAATTGCTAGCGGGTTCTTTCGCTGTCAAGATTTTTGTGAAGAATTCTTCTCCAGTTACCATTTTGCTCCACATGGACAACATCTCTGCAGTTTGTTATCTAAACCGCTTAGGGGGTACAAAATCCAGAGATCTGTCTAATATTACCAAAGAGTTTGTCCATCTGTGTTTGGACAGGAATATTTCTGTGAAAGCAGAGTATATTCCAGGTCTTTCAAACACAGCTGCGGATTGGGGCTCTCATTTTCTAATGGATTACAGCAATTGGAGACTCGACAGAGATGTTTTTCTTTCTCTGTCTCACCTCAGAGGTCCCTTCATTCTCGATCTCTTTGCGTCTCGTCTGAATTTCCAGATTATTCCCTACTTCAGTTGGAGACCAGACCCAGAGGCAACGGCAATCGATGCGTTTCTTCAACTCTGGCCTCTTCAAGGAGCCTATGCTTTTCCCCCATTTTCAATGATTTCGAGAACAATTTCTGTAGTTCGCAGAGACAAAATTTCTTTTTTTCTAATAACTCCCCTTTGGCCGACTCAGCTTTGGTACCCTGCTCTTCTAGAAATGTCTTTCAAACTTCCTATTCTTCTCCCTCACATTCCACACTTGTTAACCAATCCAGAAGGAGATTTTCATGATCTCATTCTTCAAGAATCCCTTTGTCTCGTCGCTTGGACAGTTTCGGGAATTTCTCGCCTCTCGAAGGACTTTCTGAAGGGGCTAAGACTCTCATGCGAGAATCTTGGGCTCCAGGCACCCGAAAATCCTATTTTTATGCATGGACAAAGTGGTCTAGCTGGTGCATGGTTAGGAACTTGGATCCCCTTTCAGCAGATATAAGTCATATTATTAATTTCCTAACATCCCTTTTTGAATCTGGTCTAGCTTATATCGTTCTGCTATTTCAGCTAAACATATTTTAGTAAATCATTTCCCTATTGGTCAACACCCCCTCATTTGTAGACTCTTAAAAGCCATTAGACTTAAACGCCCTCCTATTCCTAAATATAATTTTTTCTGGGATGTAGATAAGATGTTTTCCCTTTTCAAATCTTGGCTTTCTAATAACTTACTTTCTCTGAAACAACTTTCTGCAAAACTCGCTACTTTATTATGTCTTATTTCATTTCGTAGAGTTTCTGATGTTGGTGCTTTAGATTTAGATTTTTAGATTTCTAAACTTATTTCTCCTGAAGGTTTCACCTTTTTCTTATCTTGCAGAACTAAAACTTTTTCTTCATCTATTTTTTACCCTTACTTACCTTCTGAACCTTCTCTTTGTGTCGTTAAATGTTTTAAAGAGTATGAATCTAAAACCTCTCTTTTAAGATCGTCTTCTTCCAATCAACTTTTTATTTTCTTTATTCCTCCTCATGCTCCTGTCACTAATACTTCTATTTCTCACTTGGTGAAATGGGTTATGAAAGAAGCTGGCATTGATATTTCAATTTTCTCTGCCCATTCTGTCAGAGGTTCAGCTGCTTCCAAAGCTTTTCTTAAAGCAGCTCCTCTACAACAAATTATAATCTCTGCAGATTGGTCTTCAGATTATATATTTAAACAATTTTATTTCAAGCCCATTCATCATCCAGCGACTAATTTATTTTGTTAGTTGCTTTAAATTAGCAAAATAGGAGTCTCTGGTCTTGTAATAAAATTCCGATTATCCTAACTTTGTGAAGGTATAATCTAGATTTTATTAAAGACACAGAGACGAGTATTTTCCCACCCTTTTATCTTTGTACCCTCCCTTATTGTTTATCAATATTAATAATGTATTTGAATTTTCAGTTACCAACCAATTATGAAGATATACTTAAAGGTGGTTTCATCCCTCTACATTCTTCGCTTCAATCAAACCATTCCAGCTTTCAGAATATCTGCTCCTGGTTCAGAGAATCCTGTTTATCCCGTCCATCCCATCATCAAGGAATTAAAAGAAGTCTCTTCATTTCTGGCTGGATTTTAATTCTTCTGTTATTTTTCCTCCTTATAATGTTATTATTAATTTCTGGTTCTTCAGTGTCAGACAAGAAAGAGGAAGTTGGGGAACGTATTGGACAGTTTATGGAAGCTATGACTCATCTTATTGGTCCATTTTTTCTGTGTTTTCCAAAGTATCCATCTCATTACCTACTTATGTTAACTCTGTGTTATCTTTATTGTTTTAATGTTGGATTCATTTACTTATGTATCCTTACTTTAAAATGCTGCATTGAGTAGTATAAAGAAAGATATGCAAAATACTTGGCTCTGTGTCTTTAATAAAATCTAGATTATACCTTCACAAAGTTAGGATAATCGGAATTTACTTTTATCATCAAATTTGCTTTGTTCCCTTGCTGGTAGTTTTGAAAAGCTAAACCTGCTAGGATCAAACTGATTTCTGAAACAGTTGAAAACTGCCTCTTAGCTCAGAGCATTTTGAAAGTTTTTCACAGTTAGACAGTACTAGTTCATGTGTGTCATATAGATAACATTGTGCTCACTCCGTGGAGTTATTTAGGAGTCTGCACTGGTTGGCTAAACTGCATGTCTGTCAAAAAAACTGAGATGACGGGGCAGTCTGCAGAGGCTTAAATACAAGATCATCACAGAGGTAATATGTGTATTAGTATAACTGTGTTGGTTATGCAAAACTGGGGAGTGGCTAATAAAGGGATTATCTATATTTTTAAACAATAACAATTCTTGAGTAGACTGTCCCTTTAAGCGACCATGTTTACTTTAAACTTGTAATATGCATGCATATTCTAATATCGCGCTCGCTAACATTAGTGCGTCACTTGCAATCTGGGCCATAATTGACTCAATGGCCTCTATTTAACAAAGTCTGGAGGACCTGATCCGACAGTGTGGATCAGGTCCGCCAGACCTTGCTGAATGCGGAGAGCAATACGCTTTCTGTATTCAGCCAGCAACTCACAAGAGCTGCTGATGCAACACCACCCCCTGCAGACATGCGGTGAATCAGCCACCAGCAGGGAGGTGTCTATCAACCCGATCGTACTCGATCGGGTTGATTTCCGGCAATGTCTGTCCGCCTGCTCAGAGGTGAGTCTTTCGGAGCTTGATAGATAGGCCCCTTTGTCCTAAACTATTTCGGCTGTTGATAAGCTTTTTAGTAGTGTCCTTTTCAAAATGACATCACAAAATTAGATGAAAGGTTCTTAAATGCAAATTAAATCTTATTTAAAGGCCAAATCAGCTATCTCACATTAGAATAACTTTTAATTTGGCAGGCAAACTATATGGGTTATTGCCTAAGGTAGCTCAGACTCGATAAATAGACATTTCAAGTATGAACAAGCTATTAAGCAGAAAATTCAGGTAGAGGTTATCAGGATAGCATTAAAGGGCCACTGTAAGTAAATATTTTCTATGCCTGTTACTAACTAACTACCCCAAATGCGCTTTTTATCAATAGCATTTCATTAACATATCTCTACCGTATATCAGAAATCTTGTCTGCAAATTTAATTGTTTTCCAAGCCCACTCCGTGGGTATCCTTTGCTCTGTACCAATCCGTTTACAATACCTAGGTTTCAAAATGGCGCTTTAAACACAAAGTTAACTTTAATATGTTAGTTGTTTAGCTTAAAAATTATAACAGAAAGTAATCCTTTAAAGTGCCATAAAACAGGTTGAGATCTGTGCATATCCTAAAAGGTGCTAATTAAGTAAAAATAGTTTTCATAAAAAATAGTTTCAAAATTGTTGGAAAGTATTTTCAAATAATTTTAAAAAATAAGCAAAAATACTTAAAATAGCCATGCTGTCTGGACACTGTGCTCCACCCCCCTTATCAGTGTTTAGACACAGGCTTTGTATTTCAACTGAGTTCACAGCTTCTAGGCATACTCCAGCAGATAATCCCTATTCATTTGTGCATTTTACCAAAAAAGCAATCAATATAGCTACAGCCAAAAAAGGAATTGTGTGGGGGGAGTTAGAGCTTTACAATTCAGAAACTTAAAAGAAAAGGTTAATGGCGAGGCACTGCAGTATACATTTACAGGTAAAGTAATTAATGTACATATTATTATATTTTGTCTCTATCTCAACTTGTTTTATGTCCCTTTAGAGGCAGGTTAGTAAGCCAATGGTAATTTATAAGAAGCCTTAGAGATGATTGGCAAATTATAGGGAGGTTTTGGCAAGTATAGACTCTGTTACTGGTATGATTCTGGTAAGACATTTCAAGTTATCAGATTCCAGAAAGCAGCATGGATACAATATAGGAGCAGCCAGCATCAGTGGTAGCTGCACACAACATCCAAGAGCAAAAGTAGTGCTAGTGTTCACTAAAATATTGTTTTCCTTATATCTCTATGTCGGAAAAGTTCATTGAGATTTCATTACCAGGTCCAGATCGAAAGAGTGTAAATTTGGTTATTGCAAACTTGGGAAAATGCAATGAATAGATATACAAAATATATTGTGTATACGCCTATATGCTGTAATCTTTAATTACATACACCTAGATTACAAGTTTTGCGGAATAGAGGGTATTTATCGAACGTAACAAAAGTTGCGTTATTTCACCCTCCATAGTGTTGCCATTACGAGTTTTGAAAAAGCCTCCTTGTGCATGTGATATGGTTGCGATGAGCTTCATACCGCACAAAATACAAGCACTGCTTTGACGTGCTCATGCACAATTTCCCAATAGTCATCAATGGGGAGAAAGTGTTAGAAAAAAAACTAACACCTGCGATCGTGGAATGAAAAGCTCCATAACCCAACCCCATTGATGTCTATGGGGAAAAAAGTTACATTTAAACCTGTACTGTACATAAACCCCATGTCTAAAACACCCCTAAAAACCCTAATCCACCCAACTAACCCCCCAAAATAAAAAACCTAACTCTAAAAAAAAACCTTTACTTGAAAAGGGCATTTGTATGGGCATTGCCCTTAAAAGGGCATTCAGTTCTTTTTCATTGCCCTTAAAAGTGCTTTTAGCTCTTTTAAGAAAGCCCAAAACCCTAATCTAAAAAAAAAAAACACCCAAAAAAAGTTTAAAAAAACCTAACACTAACCTCCAATGATCCACTTACAGTTTTTGAAGTTGGGACATCCATCCTCATCCAGGCGATGAAGTCTTCATCCAAGTAGCAAGGTCTTCATCCATCCAGGCGGCGTCTTCTATCTTCATCCAGATGGCATATTCTATCTTCATCCTGGTGGCACATAGAAACATCCTGTTCATTCGGTCGTCACAATATACTGAATCTCCAATGCAAGGGAGCCTTTTCAAATTGGCATCCCTTGCATTCCTATTGGCTGATTTGATTTTTGAAATTCAAATTAGCCAATAGGATGAGAGCTACTGAAATCCTATTGGCTGTTTTAATAAGCCAATAGGATGAGAGCTACTGAAATTATATTGGCTATTCAAATCAGCCAATAGAATTTCAGTAGCTCTCATCCTATGGGCTGATTTGTATGGACTTGTATGGACTTGCGTGTGTATTACAAGTTGAAAGTAAACGCAACCACATGAGCTGAAGCAAAAGTTTCGCTCGTCATTAGCAAAACTAAAGTCCTCGCATAAAGGGTTAGGGCTAAATAAAAAATTGCACCAAACACAGCATAAATACATTAAAATGTAATAAAAAATATTCACAGAAATATTAAAAATAAAAAGTTATGTGTTAAAAAATATATGGTATATGACAAGGTATTTGTATGGAAAGTACTGTAATGTATGTGTACACATACATATACATGTCTAAGTAAGTGTATCTATGTATGTATGTATATATGTATGTATGTTTGTATATATATATATATATATATATATATATACATACACATTTACTGGCCACTTCATTAGGTACACCTGTTCAATTGCTTGGTAACACAAATTGCTAATCAGCCAATCACATGGCAGCAACTCAATAAATGTAGGCATCTAGACGTGGTTAAGACGACTTGCTGAAGTTCAAACCGAAAATCATAATGGGGAAGAAAGGGGATTTAAGTGACTTTGAACATGGCATGATTGTTGGTGCCAGATGTGCTGGTCTGAGTATTTCAAAAACTGCTGATCTACTGGGATTTTCACGCACAACCATCTCTAGGGTTTGAAACACAAAAAAAAACTATTTACATATACCACTGCACTTCCCAACAAATGCAATGTAAACATAAACATAAAAAACAACAATTCTCCTTTCCTTCACTTAAGTAATTCTGGGAAGCGTGAGATTCAACATGAGAAAGTAATGCAAAAATGACTTATTAATCAGTGATCTGTTGATCTATCGAATCTCAATACCCAATGTCTTATACCAAACAATTGCACCTGCATACTAATAAAGTCTTGAGATCATATGCAAAGTACCCTAAAAGTCCAGTGTGTCTGGGATAAAGCTTCATATATTTGAGAGTAGAATAGAATCTGAACTGTAGTGGATGCCGCTCCGTGAAGTGGGGGGTTAGATAAAGCCGCCAAATGTGAGGGCGCCTGAGGTCATTCAGGCTCTGCAAATTCAGTAAAATTGTTATTCCCCAACTGGTAGGTCATCTTTTGGGAAGACAGACTTTAAAATGCATACAAATTAACTTTTAGATACATATGAACAGTATTTGTTGAAGTTTACATAATGTTGCCAGCTGAAACGGTGATCGCATTAGATTCACAAACAGCCAAAGTTATTGACATAAGAATCCAACCAGTCAGAGAAGAGATAGTGTTTAGGCCAAGTTTAGCTTATCATATACCCATACGGAATCCTGAATGACAGCTTGGTTTGTATAAAAGAACCGAATATTGAAACTTCGTTATACCCTCTTGATAAAGCCTGGATGTTACCATAGGAAATATGTCGAGGTTACGCGGGTCCAGTCCGATACAAGCTTATGTCCTAGGTCTTCACCGCTCACCTGAAACCAACACAGCTTAAACCACAAGCTAAAGTAACGGGAGTGATAGAGCGAACATAGACAGAGACTGTCAGCCTATTTCCAAGGAGGATCACATGGGGATTTCAATTTTGCACATTGTTTTCTGATTTCTTGTACTTTTGTTTTCATTCTTGCGCTTTTTAAGTGTTCATTAAAACCTTTACTCTTGGAGTGGTTTTGTGCTCTTGTCTCTTTTTGTATTTTTCTCAGCACTTCATCCAGCGGTTTACAGAGAATGGTCCGAAAAAAAAAAAAAATATCCAGTGAGCGACAGTTGTGTGGACGAAAATGCCTTGTTGATGTCAGAGGTTAGAGGAGTATGGGCAGACTGGTTTGAGATGATAAAAAAGTCAACAGTAACTCAAATAACCAATAGTTACACCCAAGGTATGCAGAATACCATTTATGAACGCACAGCATGTCAAACCTTGAAGCAGATGGTCTACAGCAGAAGAAGACCACACTGGGTGCCACTTCTGTCATCTAAGAACAGGAAACTGAGACTACAATTCGCACAAGCTCACTAAACTTGGACATTAGAAGATTGTAAAATGTTGCCTGGTATGATGAGTCTCAATTTCAGCTGCGACATTCAGATGGTAGGGTCAGAATTTGGCGTAAACAACATGAAAGCATGGATCAATCCTGACTTGTATCAATGGTTCAGGCTAGTGGTGGTGGTGTAATAATGTGGGGGTATTTTCTTGGGAAACTTTGGGCCCCTTACTACCAACTGAGCATTGTTTAAATGCCACGGCCTACCTGAGTATTGTTGCTGACTATTTCCATCCCTTTATGACTACAGTGTACCCATCTTCAGATGGCTACTTCCAGCAGGATAATGCACCATGTCACAAAGCTAAAATCATCTTAAACTGGTTTCGTGAACATGACAATGAGTTCACTGTACTCCAATGGCCTCCACAGTCACCAGATCTCAATCCAATAGAGCACCTTTGGGATGTGGTGGTATGGGAGATTTGCATCATGAATGCTATCATGTCAATATGGACCAACATCTCTGAGGAATGTTTCCATCACCTTGTTGAATCTATGCCACAAAAAATTAAGGCAGTTCTGAAGGCAAAAAAAAGGGCTTCCAACTCGGTACTAGCAAGGTGTACCTAATAAAGTGGCTGGTGAGTGTATATATATATATATATATATATATATATATATATATATATATATAAATAACGCATGCAAATGAACATTTTCTTTAAGTGAAGAACATAGGAATGTAAAGTATCCCTTACACACTTTCGATTTTAGTGCAGTTGATCTAGTACAGTATTGGGTTTGCAATATCTAATAGGTTTTTTGTAGCGAACCTCATAGAAGTCTATATGGTAAGGGATTTAGCATGGTCGCGATATCCCAAGTTAGCACACCTGAGTCTTTCACTCTTGCGCTATTTTTTAAGTTTCAGTTTGTAATGACAGCACTAATGCTACCACACTAACTTTCTACTTTGAGTGTGTAAGCAAAAAATAAATAAAATTAAAGATAACATGCCACTTGTAATCTGGCCAAGAGCAGGGTGTAGAATCTTTTGTGGAAACTTGTGAAAAGAATAATGCATTATCTAGTATTACAACTGGACAGTTAAAAATGTGTTATTTTTTTTAGAAATACTTTACATTACTATGTTTTTCACTTAGAAGAAAAAGTTTGTTTATTTTTAAATATGCTGAACTTTGATTTGTTTATGTATACTATAAATTGTGTGTGTTTCACTGAGTTAAAGGGACATGATACCAAAATGTTGAAACACTTGAAAGTGATGTAAAAAGCTGACTAGAAAATATCACCTGAACATCTCTATGTAAGCAAGAAAGATATTTTACCTCAAGTATTCACACATAACTGTAAAGGTGAGGCAATCAGCAAATCAGTATGCCTGTCCCAGGTCGTGCAATGGAGCGTGCCTCATGCACACTCATGTTATTTCCCTATTCAGTTTAAGGAAGTTTACTATGACATCTCATGAGATCAAAGTAAAACAGTTCATGACCTCAGCACTGCTGACGCTGATTGGCTGCTATTCATTTCTTCCTCTTTTTTTTAACCTGCAGCTAAGCAGTAACTAAAAGATAACTTTTTACACAACACTTACTCTTATGAGTTAAGGAAATTTTTAGGTAAAATATCTTCCTTTTTTGCATAGAGATGCTCAGGTGATATTTTCCTGTCAGCTTTTTACAGTTATGCTGCATCACTTTCAAGTGATTTGGCATATGAGTTGTATGTCTCTTTAAGTATTCTTGTCAAGGGAGTATTATAGTCCCCGAAATGTCAATAAAATTTGACACTGTTTGTATACAAAAGGGTTTGAAATCTGCAGTGGTCCAGTGGTCACTGACGACTTAGAATTTGCATCGGACGATAAAGAAATTGGACTTTTTCCTATCTTTAACATGGAGTTGTCTACTAACTTTCTCCCTCTGGGCTAGTAGCTTATAACCCCTGACTAGTAAACCATAGTGATATTTTTCCACCCCGTATATGTGTGTGTGTGTATAAATAAATATATATATATATACTGTATATATTTGTGTAAATACAGATAAATATTTTACAAAAAAATAATCATATAAATGTACATTTAAAAGTTAAAGGAACATTTCTTCTAAGAGAAGAACAATAGGAATGTAACATAGGAATGTAAAATATTCCTAACGCACTTTTGGCTTTAGCATAGTTGATCAAGGGCGGAGTCAGGTCAGAGCACGAGCGATAGCTACTAGTTTTTTTTGTAGTGTGTCCCAAAGTAGTCTATGTTGGAAGGGATTTAGCATGGTCCTGACATTAGTGCGCCTGAGTCTTTCACTCACACGCTTACTTTTTACTTTCAACTTGTAATATCAGCATAATTTTTTTACTTTGTGCTCAGTTAGTACTCAAGCTAAAAAAAATAAGCGCACCACTTGTAATCTTGCCCAGAGTAGGGTATAATATCTTTTGCGCAACCTCATGAAAAGAATAACGTGCAATATTTGATTGTTCCCTTATAGAAGCCTATTATGTGAAGGATTTAGCGCACCAATACTACATGGAGAGTTTAGCATGCACTGCCCTATTGCTTTAGCGATAAAGACTTTGTTATAATGTAGTCCAAATGTTTAATTATATGTACTAAAAATATGTAATAATATATCATTATTTACTTTGCATTTCCTGTCATTTAACTCTTAAAAACCTGGAACAGTATTATTCTGCAAAATGTTTATGAGCTCCCTTACATCTTTTTTTCTAAACTGATTGCAATAAAAACATAAGATAAACAATGCTCAAGAGGCTTTTTAAGAGGTACGTCTCTGGACTTCAGAACAGCAAATAGTACAATATATTGTACTAAGACCAGAGCGGACAAGCTTCCGGACCTGAAAAACCTTTCCATATGGGCAGCGGACACTGTACGTCCGCTTTCTGTATGTGTCATTAAACACAAGTGTCGCACCCTTCATTCACATGACCAATTGTGCGAGATAAAGACCTGTCAGTCACCCCCAAACAAAGTGTTCAGGGTTATTTCAATCCACCAACTCAGAAGAGTGTAAGAATCAGTGGGCTGCTTCTTACATTGACGGAAACAGGCTAGCATGTGTACGCCTCCCCCACAAGGGGTCAAAAGCAAAATAGGTGCATTTTAAAGTATTTTTATTCTAAATACTAACATATGAGCTAATCTCGTACTGCAAGACATCAATTAGGCCAATATATGAGTGGAAACCAAAAGTGGGGACTTGGTTCTATTAGCAATTCATTTTCACCCATTTGTTTGTTCTCTGTTTTTCTCGCCATCTGGCTTAGAGGCTTCAAAACAACTGCATGTCACTATTGATTTGACCTTACAAAAAAGGCATTGCATTAAAGAAAATGGAGGTTCTACAATTTCCGTAAATTGAGAGCTAAAGTATGAAGAAAGAGTAAGACAGAAGAAAGCAGTACTTGGCAAGTTTTAAGAGTTTTATCTGCAATAGTTTCTTCATTATACCAAGTCACCTCTCATTTAAACCAAGCTGCAAATCACAATTTTATTAAGTATATAATTTTCACATATATTGGATATGTCAAACTGAATTTGTTCCACATATCCTCTGGTGTATAAACAAAGATAATTTGCTTGAAGCCTTGGCAACAAATTAAAATTTAGCAACTTACATAAACATCATTCATTATAAATCTGTGTAGACTAGTTCAAATGCAACTTTCAAAATATTCTTATAAACTTTTCTTAAATATACTTATCTTGTAAGTGATGGCAAAATAATTGTAAACACTGAATATCTTAATAGATTTTAAAATAAGAAGATAATTCTATAACATGGTAGTAACCCTTACATTCATATATTGTAATATTTGATAGAATGATTAGGTCTTTTTATGTGCAGTATGTAGCAGGATGTAATTATATCAATATCATCAAAATATTAACAACATAAAATAGAGATAAAGATTATTGATGGCTTCATGAATTGTTTAAGCTATAGGATGAAAAGGGGCAATTATAGCTTTTAGGCACAGAGAGGACTGGTTTCTAGCTCTGGGGGTACAGTTTCTCATTGGCTGTATTACCTGATGACATACTTGCATACTCTTACAGTGCAACTTCAGAAGGGTAATTCACAATTGGTAGGAAGATCTGTGGGTGAGATATTCATTAGCTATTACATTGTGGAGTGAGTAATTAGTAATTATTTGTGTATGTACAAAATCAAGACATAGAGGCCGAATTATCAAGTGTCTGTCGGACCTGATCCGACAGTGCAGATCAGGTCCAACAGACATCGCTGAATACGGAGAGCAATACGCTCTCCGTATTCAGCATTGCGCCAGCAGCTCACAAGAGCTGCTGGTGCAATGCCGCCCCCTGCAGATTTGCGGCCAATGGGCCGCCAGCAGGGAGGTGTCAATCAACCCAATCGTTCTTGATCGGGTTGAATTGTGGTGATTCCTGTCCGCCTAATCAGAGCAGGCGGACAGGGTTATGGAGCAGCGGTCTGAAGACTCGCCAGAAACACGGGCCCTCAAGCTCCGTATGGAGCTTGATAAATGGGCCTCATAGTGCTAGGTTGGTGACAGTGTTACATATAGACTATACTATAGACTAAACCATAAGGTAAGTTTAGCATGTTATTATTTGTAGCTTTTATGTTTAAAAATAGGAGATAAATAGAAAGCACTCAAGTAAGCTTAGTTTTTCTCATATGTTTTACTCACTTGACTACCAAGTAGATATTGCGTTATATGGGCTCCATTTATCATGATCTAGAAGGATGAGGTTTGCTATCATGAACTTCATCCACTCTGCCTCAAGGTGAGCAGTCAGCATCCACCGCCGTCATTTTACACTGCTCAAGCTGCTGCTTGCAATAGTGTTCCCTGCTTGTGCATGGCCAATCATGCTTCAGCAGCAACTGTCAATTATCCCAATCAGATAAAATCAGTTTGATTGAAATCCACCAGACCTTTTACGTGGTATAGAGGTGAAGTAGCAGCAATCTTAAGCTACTTAACTGTAGAAAACAAAGAATTGCCCAAGCACCAAGGGTGTAACAAAACTTGTTTGTAGGTGTGCCAACTATTGGACCTGCACCAAGGTCCCAAGAAGTCAGTCCAAAAATAATGATATAGCTGCACCACCAACTGTATTAAAACATCATGATTTTATTGTGCCACTTAAAACAGACAACGTTTCGGACCCATGTCCTTATTCATGTCTCCATGGGACATGGGTCCGAAACGTTGTCTGTTTTAAGTGGCACAATAAAATCATAATGTTTTAATACAGTTGGTGGTGCAGCTATATCATTATTTTAAGCTACTTAACAAGTGGTTTGTGTGAGCCTGAAATGCTGGGTCTCCAAGCTGCCTTTGCAGCTTAATAAATTGACCTTTATGTATCCTACAAAAGCCACCTTTGAAATATAATTCCATAAACTCTAGATGATTATGATTTAGAGTAGACGTGAATTCCACAGTTTTGTTAGCTGCCAAATGCAGAAGAAGGCACAGATTTTAGTGTGTTGCACTTTCGCAAGGAGAAATCCGTATTGAAAAGAGCTGAATAGTGCGAGCTGCAGCTTTCTTCCCCATTCTGCAGCTAACAAAACTGCTGAATACGCACATGGCTAATTTAGAGACCCA